>NW_026000211.1:37409603-37424603 GCF_001458135.2 Marmota marmota marmota
TATATATATATATAGTGAACAAATATATATATATATTTGTTCACTTTTAATTTTGTCTCTTCTTTCTAGGCATATATGATATAATAATGGATAATCAATCTACATTGCTCTACCATCTATAGAAACATGACTGGTAAACATAGCAATCAGAAATATTAAATAATTTAAAATAAGTTAGAAAAATAATTTGATTTTTACACTTCAGAGAATATGGTAATATGTAAGTATGAAGTTTCATATGTAAGTATGAAGTTTCTGAGAATCTTTTTAACCTACATTTAAATAGCACCATTCATTTAAAGTGTTTTCTATATTGATAAATAAACATACCAAAATGTATGCTTAAGATTACCATTGTTTAATACCTAAAGAAAATTCAAATATTATACTAGTCTTTAATAAAATGGCAAAAATATATGCTATTATTGTTCATACTTATTTCAGAAAATTAGAAGAGGTACTTGACTTGATTGTACTTTGAGTACACACTAGTGAAATTAAGCTAAATGTGTTAAGCTAGAAATTTCACTAAAGCACAACTTTATATTGTATTAGCTTCTTTTTAATGCCATATTGTGTTGCACAGGAGTTGGTGCAACTTGATGCTGCTTAACAGAATGAGCTTTAAACAATAGAGACCTGGGTTCAAATCTAAGCTCTGCAATATTTATGTGACTTCAGACAAAACTTTAAGCAGCTAGAAACTTTGATATTATTTTTTATTTAAAAAACTCCGAATGATGTATAAATTTCTGAGAACTACATGAAATTGTACATGAAAAATGTTTAGCACTTTGCTCTTTCATATCTATTAATTTTATTACTATTAATGATAAAACATTTATATTTGACTCTTAAAATTTTTATTTCATGAGAAAGTTCAAGAATGCCTTGTTATATTGTACATCATAACCAGAAAATGACACTTGGGGCCTGAAGTAAATTGGACTTGTGACTTTCCCCAAAGTGGGCATCAGGTTCTTCCAGGATACATTTATTCATTATTTCAGCCTCAGTACAAACAATATCAGCATGTGAGAAGCTTGCAGTTATGATAAATGCAATAAACTCAGGAAATGAAACAAAGTAGTAACTTCTAGAAAGTCAGGTTAATAAATGACTACAGCCACCAAAACTCAAAAGCTGTCACATTTTTAAAAATCATGAAGGCCACCAGGTGCAGTTGCCCAAGCCTCTAATCCCAGAGACTTAGGAGAAATGAGACAGGAGGATCTCAAGTTCAAAGCCAGCCTCAGCATCTTAGTAAGGCCCTAAGCATCTTAGCAAAACCCTATTTCAAAATAAAAAGACTGGGATTGGGATGGGGCTCTGTGGTTAAACACCTCTGAGTTTAATCTCCAGTACAATATATATATATATATATATATGAATGCCTAAATCTAAAATCCATAGGTGGACTTCTAACAACACTATGAATAAAATTATTAATACAGAGACCATAATATGGTGAATATTTGCAGAATTTGTTGGAGATTTTGATATCAAAACATAAATACAAAGTTAAGGAAATTATTCTTGCTATTTTTTAAGAAAATCCCCAGCAGTATCTAATCATTTTCTGAGTACTGAGAATACTTTATTAGGTTTTTTAATCTAAATTCACTCATCAGCAATCTAAATGCATGTTACTACTCTAAGAAAATGCTCATATACCTAATGTTCCTCCAGATAAATTTTTCAGAGAAACCTGATACAAAACACACAAACGCACACATTTTTTTAAAATGTTAAAACATGACATCATTAGCTCTTTAATTGAGGACTAAATGGTTCCTAATACTTTCATATATAAAACTATTTTTTACATATAAAAATGTGTGCATGAGGTTTTATATGTTTATATGCAAATTATAGTTTTCAAAATGGAAAATATACCATACAAATATCTTCAAACCTTATTGTTGACCATCAACTCACCACCCCGCAAAAAAGTACCATTTAAAAGAAATTGCTTTAATAAGTAAAGCAGCTTTTTGAAAGAATTTTACTGGAGTCTCAGAAGGGAGTTTCAAGAGAGAGATTTATAGAGTTTTTAAGTCTGGACTCAGGTGGTTTGAGGAAGATCATTTAAAGTTGAAATAATTGGAATCAGGCACAAATTTTAAAGATACTAGTTTAAAAGTGAGATTTGAGTGTTAAAGTTAATCAAAACTGATTTGATAAGGACTTTGCCTTTGTGAAAAAGTATCTGGCACTATACTAATATATTTTAAGGATTTAACATCCTCCCTCAAAAATAATCCCAGGTATTAAGGGATTATTAAGGTATTATTTTAGACATTATATTCCTGGATGACAGTTTCAAATAAAAATTATTTTGTCCATGTTGACCTAACTTGTCTCTTTTTTTTCCAGAGTTTTGTTAGGTAGATATTGATGATCTTCACTCTCTGTTTTCTTTATTTTTGGCTCATTAATCAGTCCCAGGCCTTCTATAATTCAGATTTTAATAAAAAAGTATAACATTAGAAAATGAAAATTTGGTGTAGTTAGAAACGTAAAATTTTAGTTGATATGAGTTATTATGAGCATTATTTTATCATTAACACTCAGCTAAATGTAGCACTTTTTGCTAACTAGTAATAAGGTAACACTTTTTTCACACATGTGAATACACATAAAATAGTATCTCTTGTGAAATTTCCCTGTCATCACAATTAAAATATATTCTAAGACTTGATAAGTCTTTTGAATAAAATGATAAAATAATTATATCATAATCAACAATGAATTGATAATAATTCTAATTTTGTTAAAGTGGTAACAACTGGCAATTTGGAAACAGACCCAGAAATTTAATTAGAAATTGGAAGTTTTGATGGGATATACAAGGTTTAGTGTTGCTAGAATTGTTGAACAGCAAAGCAGAAATGTTTGGAATTTTATAATTCAAAGGTTGATTGGAGATACAAATAGTTGGTCTCAAACTTAATTTTATTTATTTATTTACTTTTACTTATGTCCCCTTCGTACTATTGCTACTAATTAGACACAATGGTACATATAAACCACCTCAGAGTCAAAAGAATTCCCATCAGTGGACTTCAAGTTTTAGGCAAAATAGTAATGACAGAGTCACTAGCTACTACTGGCATACCTCAAAGTCCATAAGCCACTTCTGCCTTTATGCTATCATAAGTGATTCAACTAGACCCCAGGGTCCACAGAATTTTCAGGGCAATCACATGCAAAAAGTACGAGTATGTTGACAATTCAAGGCTTAAGTTCCCAGTGCATTCTCACTGACCGCCATTTTTTTTTCTCAAAGTTGCAAGGATCCCTTGTGCTCAAAGAAGCTTTCCAACAATCTACTGACAAAAAATTTATTGTTTCCCTTCAGTAAAGTTAAACTAAACTAAACTTAAAATATGTCACTCTAGTTTCATATATAAAACTATATAATAATGTGTGTATGAGGTTTTATATTATTGTCTCAAATGTAAACATATGTTTCTTTACTCCCTGCTATGCTTTATCATTTCTTTCTTTTTCTTTCTTAAAGCCATTAATGTAATGCATCCCTCACTATTCATAGAAAGGAAGTTAAATTCTTCAAAATCTGTTGAAATCTAAAGGTTACATTTTAATATATAGTTTGAATCTATAAGTGTTCCCCCAGATGAGCACCATGGAAGAAATTACAACTGTGGGTTAAACGTATGTCAGGCTGCACAGCAAGGGTATGAGGTGTTAACTCTATATATGATTTACACAAAGATTGTAGTAGATTTCCTGCCAGAGGAAGGAATGTAGATTCAACAGATATATGAGTGTTTTGGGGGAGGCAGTAATATCCTTCTGAGTTTAAATGTGTCTTCAATCTCTAATATGTAGCAGTCTGGTCATTTAGTTTGCTTAAATTATAATATAATAGTATAGAAAAACAGAACTAAGGAAAAATTGTATTTTTGCCTAAGTTCTAGAATCCATGAGTGAACTTTTTGATCAAAACAACAGATTCTTTGCTCAAGGGTAATTTGTACTTCCAAAATGGAAATCACAGAGTTTTCTGCAAGTCTGCCAGATATGGTTAAAAATTATATGTTCTCTTAAAATGAGATTAATTCACTGATTTACCCCAATGGTGGAAAGCAAGTTAGGGCAAGAGAAGCACACTGAAAGAATGGAAAGGATGGTCCCATTTTGTCTATTCTTCTTGAATTTCCAGCAAAAAAGGAGAATTAAGAACATTTCTTTCCTTACCAAACTGAGGATAACAATGTAAACACTAATTTGAATTACTCTTTGTAATCAATTCATGATTATTATGAACAGGAGAAATAATCAATACTAGGCAAGATGAGATGATACTCAGTGGAGAACTTTTAATCTCCACTACTTTTTATGATTTTTGAGTCATGCATAACTCTTGGGAGACTGAAATTAAAATAAAAGTGAGTACAGGAGAAAGGAAGTTCATTGGCTCCAATTTCTATCATTAATTTGCTTACCCTAAAAAGAAATAAGTGACAATGATTGAAAAATCTTATTTGTGAATGCTTTAGATCTTGTTCTTGTATCATTTTGATTTGGTTTATCCTTTAACATCAAGGACTTATGTGACTACTAGTTGAATACCTTCAGGGTAGAATCCTTGGGTAATGCAATCTTAATTAATTTTACCAAGGTGCTGCTGTTGGGTATTGTTTTATAATCATGGGGGATTTAAGGAAAATAAGGAAAATAAAAGAAATATATTAGTGTGTTTTTATCTGCTAAAAGCTGGACTAAAATACTTTGGGAGGAATTTATTAGAGCAATTTTAAGTTTCTTTTTATACACATCAATATTTAAGGGATCTGTTCTTTAGAGAGATACATTACATTAAAAATGGTGAATAATGATAGCAATCAACACATAGTGTTCAAATTTATTTGACAGACATAGCAACTTAAAATATATGAAGTAACTTTGGTTATAGAAATATATTTTTATGTAAATATTTATAAAGGAAAATGTGTTAGCAGGAATTATAATAGCATTAGTAGTTCTTAAATAGTATTATAATATTAATATAATATAATGTCAATATGAACTGAGGACCTGTTGAATCACTCAGACTGGAATAAAAAGAAAGAAATTAGACCTAACTACAATTTTAAAACATTATTCACTTAAATTTTAACTTTTAATATTTTCCCTAAAGTTTTATCCAAGCCTCTCTCATAGCTGAGAATTGTAGTGTTCATTCACCGTATGCTTATTGCCATCAGTCACCCATTTCAAATTGTAAAATAAGTCAGCATAATTGAAGGTGAATTTTCATTTGTTTTTTCTCATGCTTCATGGACCCTGAACTCTATCCCATCACTAGTTGTTCATTGCTCATGCCTTAGACTCTGCTTTTCAGGAGATAAATGAAATACTACTGAAATGATTTACTTTCTGTGTGAGCTCTGAGTCACTATATAAAAATATATAATCCCAAATTTAAAAAATAGAAAATAAATAGTCTTCTGTACTGCTAATCACAACAATAACATAAATATTACTTTTAAGTAATTATCAGAGGAAAGAATCTATGCTCTGATAATTAGATGTATGTCCCAGGCCATTTAATAAAGTCTGAACCATACATTCTAACATACTTATTTTATGAAGATGGCAAATTTAATTTAAAAAGTGGAATATAATAATAACACCTACAAATTTATGTTGCAGACTCAGGGATCAATACAAAAACACACACCTTTACAATTCTAAAATTCTGCTAGAATGGCATTAAGATAATGCAGAACTAAATTTGAGATTTCAAATGTTAGGATGTAACAAAGGATAAGATTTATGGAGTAAAACTTTAGTCAGTTTGATTATAGATTTTCTTTTATATGGTTATTTTAAATTTGCATATTAAAGAGAGAACTCTATTTCTTCAGCCATCTTTAGAAAAATACCAATGTAGATAGAACAACAGTGCTAAACAAACCAAATGAATGTTAAACTTCACTAGTTCACATGTGTATAAGGCAAAGGAAACAGAATTCACAATAATTGGTGAACATTTCTTTCTAACTCACCTATATACATTTAAATTTCTAGGTAAAAATTTTCCTCAATTCATTATTTATGCAACTGCTTGTACTTGTTGTAGGCCAAATCCTTTCTTACAAAAAGAAAAGAAATGCTTTTTAAAATATTTCCACTTTAAAATGAAGGTGATTTTGTTATTGTTTGCTATAGTTTGGAAAATAGTTTGAGTCTGTGGCCTTGGCCTGCCATCAATTACAATTTTCTTTCTCTTGATAATACTTTATTTAAGTCTTCTACAATATCACAGAAATGGATTAACACTAACACTTGAATAAAGATATATGTTTATATAAGTTACCCCCAAAACCACCCATAAGCATACACACAAAAAAAGTGCCTAAATGTTAAAAGGCAAATGCAGCCCACCACAAGGGGTATGAATTTGTTCCAATAGTGGTTGTGGGGCCCAGAGCTTTCTAGATTGAAATTTCATAATCTATAAATAGATTTGATTTTGAATGTCAGTATGCTTTCATTATATTACAAGTATTGATTATTTTAAATATTTAAATATTTTAGTTGTTTAAAGAGTCACAAAATAAGATATTTCCTAAAATGCATTTCCAAAGTAATAATTTCACAATTGATATTTTAAGTGGTACATACAGAAAACAACTTTTGGAGTGTTAAGTTTAATGCAGAAGGACAATATTTTCATTTTACACCATCAGAAATCTAAACAAGACCATGAATAAAATCTCTGTATAATATACATTTGAAAAACACTTCTTTGTATTATTAACTTTACAAATATTTTAAAATATTTTTTCATGCATAGCAGGGACAGTATATGTATACCCACTACCACCATTTCCTACCTATACCTCTTCAAGGACACAAACTTTACATTATCATCATGGGCATGTTAACTTTCTATATCCAGGTTCCCTTTTCAATGAATCCTGTCATAAACTGGACTAAACATTTTTTTTTCCTGCATTCTAACTGTAATTCATTATACTCTAGTGATTTCTTTATAACACTTTTTTCTTGATTTGTAGAAAACTGTTCAAAAGTAGAGTATAAATCACTGAACATGTGCATAGAGAAATGACCTTCATGCCTCTTTTTTGTTCTACATAATTTCTCTTGGACAAATTCTTTAAGTCAGTGTTAATTTTTCAGCTGTTTCTTTTATGTTTTGATGATGAAATTGTGATATGGCAATATTTATTGCCATAGCAATATATTTAGATGTATGTGTAGTTTTTTAAATGTATATGTAATGTACATGTATTTATTTTTGTATTATATGTACAAATATTTATATAAGGATAACCCACATATACATTACTTACTTATCTTTTTATTTTCTAGGTAAGAAGACAAGAAGATGAGGAGCATAGTGTAATTAGGTGATGTTTTGTGTGCATATTTATTTCTCCTATGAAAGCTTTGTGGTTTTGAATACCTAATTATATGCTTTCATTAATGACTTCTTAGTTATTTTAGCAATTTTAAAAAATATACTTACAAAAGTAAAATAATGACCATAAAACAAAGCCAAGCTTTTTATATTCTTAAATTTTTTCAAGGTATAAGTAACAAATTTTCGAGGACAGGCTTCATCTGAAGCTGGACTAGATCCTTTATAGTTATCCAAAGCCCATGCTTCCAACAAATTGGGGTAGCTTATACTTTGATGACCCACAATCCCAATTCTTAGAGATCCAATACAGCAGTTTTGTCATGTACTTATACTATACATCTAGCAAGATTTCACAAATATTCCTCTGCAAGTTCACTTTGAGATACCATCTGAGAGACACCTACAATCATGTACCAGGAACATCTGAACGACCTGACCCTCATTATCACAGACATGATGGAAGCACTGGACAGTCTTATTCTATCAATTAGATGCCTCAGCACAAGAGATCTACTCACTCTACCATAATCATAACACTTAGAGTTTTCTGGCCATTAGTCATCACATGGCATCACCTAGTTGCAAGGAGGTTGGAAAGTACAGTTCTCCAGTGTTTTAAAAGACAAAACCAAGGTAATGGGAGCACCAGACAAGTGTTGCTTAAAATATAAAGTTATTCTGTCTCATATATTCAGATATTATATCTCAAGAAATTTTTGCAAAAATTTGAAGTATTTGACAAATCCATATTTTAATTTTAGACATTTATGATGTTCACCAATGTTTCTTAATATTCAAATGATGTCACGAATTTCCTTTGCTTATTTTATTGTTAATTTATTATTGCAATATATATATAACTTTAGCATTTAGTAATCGATTTATTTTTATATTTGCTTATTATATATATGCCTTATTAGTTATATTTTCTATCAGAATTATGTAGTTTATCTTTTTTTTTAGATATTTTACAATCAGGAGATTATTATTTTAAAAGATATCTTGTTATTTTTGAGGGAAAAAAAGCATATTAGCAAGTTTTTTTAAAATATTAAAGTATCACCCATTCTTAAGTATTGAGTATATTCAAAGTTGATTTTATGAAAAAGAAACTCTATGTTTGTTAAGTTTCTTTGGATTATTCAAGTAAATTTATAAAGAATCTTTTGGTACTTATAATTTGGTCATATCATTGTCTGCTGTATCAATGCTTCTTTATAGCACAGCCACATTGTATTATATTCATTTTTATGAAGTATAGATCATTTTCTCAAAATTTATCTAAAGCACTCTATGTGGTTAGTTGGAATAGTTGAGCCAACACTTTTTGAGTGCCTATTATGCTCAAAGCAGTATGAGATGTGCTTCAGTACTAGGCCCCATTTGATGAATGTTACATTGTTGAAGAGATAAAGCATTTAAACATGCATTTATTTTGTTGTTTTATAGCTCAGGAGAGTTCATTTTCAGAATTGCATAGTAAAACAAAATTATGTTCACAGATATGGGTAAATCACTCTTGTCTGTGCATGGATTTGGGGGCATGCAAAATTTGAAAGCAAATCATTTAAAATCATTTATATTTCAGTTTGGAATATTTAATATGATTTGAAACACTTGAAGAAAAAAATCACCTAATACATAAAGCAGAAATTTTCCATGCAAATTTTATTATGAAATAAGGTAAGAATATTCTTTATGTACTGGAGAGTGTGGGAATTTAGCCTAGGATTAAAGATTTGGCATGTGACATTCTGCAAATGAATAACCACACATGATAAGTAGATATTTTCCTGCATTTTGAGTTTGTCTGAAGAAAAGACAAAATTTTAACAAGTTAGACATGGATGAAGTGATAATAACAATTTTCCAAGTACACTGGCTAAATGCCAATTTATAGATTACATCTTCTCATTTGCCATTTGCTGTTGTGTTTATGCTATTTATCAAAAGTCTTGTTTTCTGTTGCAAGCTCTTATGTATAAGAAAACTATAGCCTGCCCCATTTCTAAATCTAATCCCACAAAGTAATATACTTTCCAAAGACTTAACTGTTTTACATATTTATGAATTTTTCCACAAGCCCCCTAAGGGGTTCATTTCTCAATTGTGTCATAAGACACCACAATATATGCTTGTCTTATTTTTTCATCAAGTATTGTTCTACAGCTACATAGTGTTTTCTATTTGTCGTTGTCTGGAGCATACTGAGGATATAGCATTGACCCAGCCTGTTCAGTGTGCAGGAATCATGCCTGCAAGCACTGGGACACTCTAAGACATATCACTTTGCTTTTCTGTGTCATATCAGCAAGCTCATCTGCAGAAATACATTCTGACTGAGTAACCCTGAGGTAGACAATGCTTAATTCTCCATTTCAAAATCTTCTAGGAATGGAAAAATGATTCAGCTGGAAGGCATCCACCCTGTCAGCACCCTATTATCCTAACACAGTGTTTACTCTGTTACTGGTTTCTGTTATCCTTGCACAGTTTGATAATCATTTTGAAGGTGGCCTAGTGTATAACTTAACACTGATTCACAGTATGGTTATGATTAGTTTTAACATGATACCTATGGGTTTCCATCTATCTTATTGCTGAGTTTCTCTGTTCTTCACATTTGAAGAAATATATTTACAAAAAATGTAACTTGAGGAAAAGTCAAGAAAAATTAAAAAGACTTTTGTTAAAAATATTCTTAAGCTACTTTAGTAATTATTCTTTATCCATGTATTGAATTCAGTGTATTCACACACACAAGCACATGCATAAACACACACAGAAGTACTATCCACATTGTGTATTTGAATGCTTATGTACAAGTGCCTATAAAATATTATATAATCATATTAAAATGTATTGATTTTTATATTGTATCTTTCTTAATAGCATCTTCCTTGCAAATAAAATTATACAATTTAGCAGTTGTTTAAATTTTATACTCCCACATGTATTTCTAAGATATTTTGTGAAAATAAGAAGTTATTAACTTTTAATAAAATTGAAAATATTCATTGCAAATTCATATAGTTTTCATATTAGCTTGATATGGAAAATAGTTTTTAAAAAGAACAGGAAAGAATATAGATCTGGGTGGGTTATAAAAAAGAAGAGAAAATCAAAATTTCAGTAATCTTTAATTGGCTTTAATACTGTATATTTGATATAAAGCTAGGAAATATATTTTATATTTAGCATAATGTTATTAGCTGTTAGAGTTAAGGTGTCATTTTCTACTTTGGGGTCCTGATTAAGGTTAATAATTTTAATACAAATGTATAGAATTGAATAATTTCTTAAATTAGTTCATCATTTATTTAATAATTAAATAAGTATTTTTTGAAGTTTACAAATTATTTCAGTAACAATGCATTTTGCCAAATTTGATAAATTATCTAAAGTTTATAAATATATTGGTATTAATTTGTATTTTTATTTGCCCTGTTCTGGTTGCCCTTTTCTTTAGTAAATTTCAGGGGTGAAACTGTTGAATATCTGTTGTTCACAGAACTAAAATATTTTTAGATATAATAACGAGCTTGAAAATTGCCATTTTAAAATTTTATCTTTTCTGCATTGCATATGTTGACAACAGACTTCATATTGGATTAGAAGATTGTGCTATATGATTTGTATATTTGAAAGTTTATGTATTTTATTTTGTACTATACATGTTATTATATGTATAAGCTTTTGTTCTACCTTTACTTATATTTCATTGAACTTAACTTTTATAAAAATACGTCTATGTACATACACACATATAAAATCATATGTGAATAATGAAATTGAAATTATATATAATTCATGATCATATTGATTTACATATGTTTTTATATATATGTGTGTATGTGTGTGTGTGTGTGTGTGTGTGTGTGTGTGGTGTTTTGGGATTGCTGTAACAATTTAATCCAAACTTAGTAGTTTAGAAAATTTCTGAAGGACAGAAGTCAAAATCAAGATGTCATCAAGTTTGTTTCTTCTATAGGTTCTAAAGGATAATCTATTCCAGGCCTCTCTCAAAGGTTTTGGTGGTTGCTGAGAATCTTTCGTCTTGCTTATCATGCATATATGACATTCTAGTCTCTGCCTATGTTATCATGGCATTCTTTCCTGCAAGTCTGTTTGTCCTCTTATAAGAAGGCAAGTCATGTTTGATTTGCAGCCTACATTAACCCAATATCAAATTATCTTAACTACTGTTTTATTCAGGTTTTCCTTGCTGAGACCAAAAGAACCGACAAAAAAGCAATTAGAAGAGGAAAAGTTTATTTTGGCTTACAGTTTCAGAAGTCACAATCCATAGACAATCTATTGCCTTATGCTCAAGGTGAGGCAGAACATCATGGTAGAAGAGCATATCAGAAGAAAGCTCAGGACATGAAAACAAGAAAGCAGAAGAGAGAGCACTGTTCACCAGAAACAATATATACATCCCAGATACATGATCCCAGTGAACAAGAGTATAATCCTTATTATTTTATTAATCCACTGATTAGGTCACACCTCTCATAACCTAATCATTACATCTCTGAACCTTCTTACATTGTTTCACACATGAGCTTTTGGTGACATTTCATATCTAAAGCATAATATTCTTCCTCTGACTATAAATCCCATGCACATATCACAGTGAAAATTATATTTAGTCCATTTCAAAGAGTCCCCATAGTCTTAAGAATTCCAAAAGTCCAAGTCCAAAGTTCTTTGAGACTCAAAGCAAACTCTTTGATGTTTTCCACTGTAAAAATTAAAAGTGAGTTATGTATATCCAATATATAAAGAAATAGATTGAATATTTCCCTTCCAAAAGGGAGAAATAGAGGCATAAGATGAGGGAATGGGACCAAAGGAAGACCAAAATCCACCTGAGCAAACAAGTTCCTTGACTACAATTCAGTATCTGGAGCACATGACATTGTGATAGTCTTTCAAAAGGGCTTGTGTAGCTTTGTCCTTATGACTTTGAAGGGCTGCCCATATGGCCTCCCTCTTGACTTGTTTCTGTTGTATTACTGCAACTTTCCTTGGTAGAGTTTTCATGTTATTGACATCTAGTAATCTCGGGGATCTCTACTGAAGCTTCAACTTCCTTTGCACATCTTCATACATTACCCTATCAGATATAGTGTACATACACAATTTGAGATTCCTGTTTCTGATTCTATTTAGGGAACCCATCACTTTTCAGTGGCTATAATTTCCCTCATCTTCATGATTTTGTATTTCTTAAAACAGAATAGTTGTTTTCTTTTTGAATTTTAGTACTCATTGTAAAGATACAACCAGAGTCAATCTTCATACTAAAAGATGGAAGAAATAAAAAGACACTCAGATTATAATATTTACCTTTTTTCATGATTTCAATTCTAATCTACACTTTTCTTCCTTTTAATTTTGGCCCAATTTTGTCAAAGTTTTGTCTCCCTCCTTCCCTTTCTTTCTTCTTTCCCAACATCCTTATTCTTTTTCTTATATACAGAAGGAAGAGATGCCAAATGTCTCAGAGTTTACCAGACACTTAAAATCATAAAATTCTAAAGGTAAACTATCATAATGTAAACAACGAATATATANCTACTACTACTACTACTGCTGCTACTATTTTGATTCTATAAATACGTGGAATTCATTGTAGTTTATTTGTACATGGACATAGAATAAGTAAGTAGATTTCATCCCCGGAAACTCCCTATGCTCTCCCCATCATCATCCCTCTCAATCCTCTTCCTCTATCCATTGTCTCCCTTCTATTTTCATGAGATACATTTTTAATTTATTCCTCTCTCTCTCTCTCTCTCTCTCTCTCTCTCTCTCTCTCTAGCTTCAAAATATTAAATAACAAATTCAACCCTTTATTTTCTTAGTCTGTCTTATTTCACATAGCACAATGTTCTCCAGTTCTGAAGTAGGACAGAAGATGCTGGACACATGAGGAATTTTCAGGAAGCAGGTTTATTGACTTTTGGGGTTCAGAGAGGTCTGAACCCCAAATTCTCTGAAGAAAAATTTTGAAAATTCTTTGAACTCTATATCCAGTGAATGGAGTGGTTTGGAAATTTACATGACAAGAACTCTCTGTTCCATCCCCTAGATCCAGACACAAGTTTCACAAGGCTTTTTCTTGTTGCTGTTGTTGTTTTGTTTTGTTTTGTTTTAAACCAAGAAAAATGGAGATACTATCTTTTTGTTCAACAAGCTTGCAGACTAACTATCACAACTTTTGTGTGCAAACCTGATATTTACAAGAAAGAAGAAGCTACCAACCACAATAATCTCTGCAGACATCCTTCTAATCTGACGAGAAGAAAAGCAGAATTATGGCAAGGGTCTATTGGGTGGGGGTCTCTGGCCTGCGTCAGTTCCATCCATTCATAAGCAAATGGCATAATTTCATTATTCTTTATTGATGAGTAAAACTTGTTTGCATATTTCAGATTTTCTTTATCCATGCATTAACTGATGGGCACCTAGGCTGGTTCCATAATTTGGCTACTGTGATTTACACTGCTATAAACATTGCTAAGTATGTCTCACTATAGAGGCATGGGATAGGTCAGTTACATAGTGGTTCCATTCCCAGTATTCTGAGGAACCTTCATATGGTTTTCCAAAGTGGTGTACTGATTTGCAGTTCTGCTAACAATATGCAAGTGTACCATTTTTCAAAATCCTTACTAGCATTTATTGTTACTTATTGATGATTGCCATTCTAAATAGAATGAAATGAAATCAGTGTACTTTTGATTTGCATTTCACTAATCACTAGAAGTTTATCATTTTTCACGTATTTGTTGGCCATTTGTACTTCCTTTGAGAAATGTTTGTTTAGTTCTTTTGCACATTTGTTAATTTTCTTTTGTGTTAAATTTTTGAGTTTTTTATGTATTCTGGATATCACTCCCCTTTCTGAGATTATGGTGAAAAAGACCTCCTCCCATTCTGTAAGTTCTGACTTCAATGTTCTTGTTTTCTTTGATGTGCAGAAGCTTTTTAATTTGATGCTGCGCAACTTATTGATTCTTGGTTTTATATTTTGTGCTTTAGTAACAATGTTAAGAAAGTCAGTGCCTGTGCCAATACATTGGAGGGTTGAGGCTAAATTTTCTTATAGTAGTTGCACAGTTTTTGTGGCCTAATTCCTAAGCCTTTGATACACTTTGAGTTCCATTATTGTGTATCAAAGGATTTTGTTTGATATTGCTCAGTAGTATTTTGCTCAGTAGTATTTTGTCTACTCTGGGTATCTATTCTTCCACATAAATTTTAGAACTGTTTTTTTTTTCTAGGTTTCTGAAAAATGTCTTTGGTATTTGATGGAGACTTCAATGAATCTGTATAATTTCTTTGGTGATATGGCCATTTGACAATATTAACTCTGCCTGATACAAGAACATTTCTCGTCTTTCCATCCTGTAAAATCCTCCTCAATTTATTTGTTGTATTCTATAATTTTCATTGCATTGTTCTTTCACCTACTAAGTTAGATTTATATTTATTCCCAAACTTTTTTGAGGCTATTGAGAACTGCATTGTTTTTTATTTTAATATTTATTTTTTAGTTGTAGTTGGACACA
>NW_026000211.1:37426577-37434257 GCF_001458135.2 Marmota marmota marmota
ATATATATATATATATATATATATATATATATATATATATATATTTATCCTTACCTTGAAAAGTTTTAATTTCTCCTTCATTCTGAATAGCTCTGATGTATGAAGCAATCTTGGTTGGCAATTGTCTTCTTTTCGAGCTTGGGTTATCTCAATCTAGGCCCTCCCAGATTATATAATCTGAGTTGAGGACTCATAAGTAAGCCATAGTTATTTACCTATAAACGTGTCCTGGGGTGCTGCGGTTGTGGTTCAGTGGTAGTGTGTGCTTGCCTAGCATGCGTGAGGCACTGGGTTCGATTCTCAGCACCACATACAAATAAATAAAATAAAGGTCCATCAACAACTAAAAAATATTTTTTAAAAAAATGTGTCCTGGCATTTTCTCTTGCATTTTATTACAGTCTACCCTTATTCGCTATGTGACACATTTTGATTATGATGTGTCTTAAAAATCTTCTTTTCCAATTTTGTCTGTTTGGAGTTTTATATGCAGTCTGCATGTGTATATCTATCTCAATCCTAATGTTTGAAAATGTTTCTGCTATTATTTCAATGAGAAGTTTCTTAATGCAATTTACCATATCTCCATGTCCTTTTCAGTCTTATTAAATCTTGAGTTTGTTTTCTTAATATTGTCCCACAGTTCTTTTATATTCTGATCATATGATAATGGGTTTTATTTATTTTTTCTGCTCATTGAGGTTCAACTTTTTATGTGTTTGAGTGTTTCAGGTCTTTGAGAGCTAAAGCTATGTTTTCTACATAACCTAATCTGTTGGTAAAACGTTTAAGTAAATTTTTAATTTATTTGTTGTGTTTTTCATTTCAGAAGTTCTGATTGGTTTATTTTCAAAATTTTTATCTCTGTATTGAACTTGTCTTTCACCTCCTGCACTTGTTCTCTTAATATTTTACTTAGATCATATGTTATAGCCCATGAATCATTTTAGGAAAAAAATTTTGTAGTCTTTCTCCAAGATTGCATTTCCTTCAATAACTGTGGATATCTTTGTTGAAATATTTTAAATTTGGTGAATGAATCTTATGTGCTTATTTCCTCATGCTTTCAAAGATATTAGACTGGCATATCTGTTGGGGTAGATTTTTTTTTTCTTTATAATGAGGGTTCATTTGTTGAGTCCTTGTCTCTTCTGTTAAAAGTCCTGTGGTATGTGTACATTTTACCTTCAACACCTAGGATCAGCATAGTTCAAGGCTTACTTTCAGCCTCAAATGCCTCTCTGTTTGTCACTGTGGAAGTGCTGATTTAAATCATTTTGGGAGAACTACTGCAATACTGTGGATTCCTCTGAACCTCTGTCTTGGAGCCTCTTTTTTTGCTATAGGTGTAGATGTTTGTAAGTTGGACCTGATGACCCTTCCTAGCCACTCCTCCTTGTTGCTAGATCATCAGTTAGAGGTTTTTCATCTCTACTATTCTATGTGTTGAACCTTTGTTGAAGCTTGAATGGTTTTAGTTTGTGTGTTGGAGCAAGATGCACTGTCTCTTTGCTGGGTAGTGAGCTGAGCTTAGTAAGAGTCTCTACACTGTGAACTAATCATATCCCAGTGGATTCCAACACTCTCTCTAAAATAGGAAAACAAACAATAGCAACAATAGCATTGAATAGTATGCAGCACTGAAATAAATATCCTATATCTACTATATTATCTACTGTACTAATTACCACAAAAAGAGGAATGATGTGTCTACAATTAATAACAGCAGCAATGATAAATATTCATGATCTATATCTAGTCATAAAGGTAATAGCAGTGTTCAACTATGCTATCCACAGAACTAATAACCACAGCACTAGGTCTAGTAGGGGGCAACATTATCTAACTTAAATAATTGTAAAAGATGGTAAAATACTGTTCATTAAGAAAAAATAAAATGACATAGAATGGAAAAAGAAAGTGCAGAATATTCTAAATGTGAAATAGAATATATCTCTATGAAACAATCAGCACAGCAAGAATACCATATTAAAAAAAGGAGGGAGTGAGGATTTAAAACTTAATGAGAAATTAAAGAATTGTCTTTCCTGCCATTGTCACACCTATTGACAAGAATAGATGATCACTGACTATTCCAGGCTGCCCTTATTTTCATTTCATTATGGGCTGGGTACTTCTTAGATATAGGAACCACTGATGGTTGTTAAATCCTGAATCCTTTATGTTAATCACCAAATTGCCAGTAGAGGCCTGAAATGAAGGCTGGATAAAATAACTTAAACCTTCTCCTTTCACCAGGAGGGCATGGGAAATAGTCAATTGGAGTTTTATCTAGACGGATAGACTGATGCACTTTCTGGGCAAGGCTGATGCAGATTTCTGTATGAGAAGTTTAGACAATTAGGATTTGGTTCTGATTGGGACTTTGGAATCTTATCAGGTGGTATCTACTCAGGAAGGATTATGTGTTTGCATACCTTAGGACCAGGCAGATGATGCTAATCACAGCTGGCATCTGGATTTTGAGTCAGGGTAACCAACATAGCACAGGACTTACACATTCCACCACTCATGAATGTGGCCTTTTGTAACTTAGTTCCTGAGTGCAATCATACCCACTAGTCTAGTTTCTGGACCCTTTCTATCTGGTCCTTTGAGTGATGGTCCCATGATATCCACTGTACTAATAACTAGAGCAAAATGAGTTGTGGGGAAGGAATTATAAAAGATAAATAATTTATATTTATCTTTATTTATATAAATAATTGTAAAATAATTGATTTATTTATATAAATAATTTATAAAATAATTGATAACATAATCTATTTAGTTCAGTAATCATATAAAGTAAATAGTTTGTCTCAAAAGGAAAACAAGCTGCACTCCCCTCCATATCTGTTACCTGAATTTCCCTGGGCATAATTCTTTTGTGTACATTTCAATTAACTGTACTAAGGACACCCTAGGTCACACAGTACAATCTTACAGTGACAGTGTGGCAATATATGATCTCCTTGATTCCATGGCAGCAAGCTGCAGTGTGGCCTCTTTAAGATGGTCACCACCTCAGTTCTTCACTTGCAAGTTAAAAAACATAGAGTACTTTTCAAATACCACTTTTTTTGTCACTTCTTTTTCAGCTAAATTCTAACTGCTCTCATGTTTCACAGGTATGCCCATGCCAAACTTTGACACTATATTTTTCTTTCTGTTTGAATTGCAGTTCCTCTCTGTGGTGTATTGGTGTATGGCTGGCACTGCTGATAGATAAATATATTATTGTATATATATATATATATATATATATTTGTTGATTGATTGTGTATCCTCTTTTCAGAAGTGTCTGTTCAGCTCCTTAGCCCATTCCCATTTGTTGAATGAGTTGTTTTTTTTTTCGGTGTTAACATTTTTTGAGTTCTTTATAAATTTTAGAGATTAGTGCTCTATCTGACATGCATGCCAAAAATTTGCTCCCAAAATGCAGACTTCAATGATTGTTTCCTTTGCTGAGAAGAAGAGTTTTAGTTTGAATTCATTCCGTTTATTGATTCTTGATTTTATTTTTTGCTCTTTAGGAGTCTTATTAGGGAAGTCAGGGACTAATTTTACATGATGAAGATTTGGGCCTACTTCTTCCTCTTTTAAGTGCCAGGTCTGGTTTAATTCTTAGGTCCTTGACACACTTTGAGTTGAGTTTTGTGCATGGTGAGAGATAGGGGTTTAGTTTCATTTTGTTGCACGTGACTTTCCAGTTTTCTCAACACCATTTGTTGAAGAGGCTATCTTTTCTCCAATGTATGTTTTTGGTGTCTTTCTCTGGAAAGAGATAACTATATTTATGTTGATTTGTCTCTGTGTCTCCTAGTATATTTAACATCTGGTATTGTGATGCTACCTGCTTCACTCTTCTTGCTAAGGATTGCTTTGGCTATTCTAGGTTGCTTTTTTTTCCGAATGAATTTCATATTGCTTTTTCTATTTGTATAAAGAATGACATTGGGATTTCAATTGGAATTGCTATGAATCTGTATGGTGCTTTGAGGAGTATGGCCATTTTGACAATATTAATTTTGCCTAACCAGGAGCATGGGGGATCTTTCCATCTTCTAAGATCTCCTTCTTTCACTTTTTTGTTAAATTGATTCCAAAGTGTTTTTTTTTTTTTGTGTGTGTGTGTGTTTTTTTTTGAGACTAATATGTATGAAGTAGTTTTCCTAATTTGTCTTTCAGAGGATTTATCATTGATATATAGAAATACATTTTATTTATGGGTATGAGTTTTAAATCCTGCTACTTTGATGAATTCATTTTTTATTTCTAGAAGTTTTCTGGTGGAGTTTTTTTGGATCCACTAGGTATAGAATCATATTGTCTGCAAATAATGATAGTTTGAGTTCTTATTTTCCCATTTGAATCCCTTTAATTTCTTTCATCACTCTAATTGTTCTGGCTAGAATTTCAAGGACTATGTTGAATAGAAGTGGCAAAAGAGGGCATCCTGTTTTGTTCCAGTTTTTAGAGGGAATGTTTCCAATTTTTCTCCATTTAGAATGATGTTGGCCTTGGATTTAGCATAGATAGCTTTTACAATGTTGAGGTATATTCTTACTATTCTTGATTTTTCTAGTGTTTTGAACATGAAAGTGTGCTATATTTTGTCAAATACTTTATCTGCATCAATTGACATAATCATATGATTCTCATCTTTAAGTCTATTGATATGATGAATCACATTTTTTGATTTCTGTATGTTGAACCATCTTTGCATCCCTGGAATGAACCCCACTTGATCAAAGTGCATTTTTTTTTTAAATATGTTTTTGTATGTGATTTGCCAGAATTTTATTGAGAATTTTTGCATCTATGTTCATCAGGGATATTAGTTTGAAATTTTCTTTCCTTGATGTGTCTCTGCCTGGTTTTGGCATCAGGATGATACTAGCTTCATAGAATGAGTTTGGAAGGGTCCCTCCTTTTCTTATAGAATCATTTGAGAAGTATTGGTATTAGTTCTTCTTTGTAGGTCTTGTAGAACTCAGCTGTGAATCCATATGATCCCAGGCTTTTCTTGTTTGGTAGGCATTTGATGGTATCTTCTACTTCCTTGCTTGAAATTGATCTGTTTAAATTGTATATGACCTCTTGACTCAGTTTTTATTGATCATATGCCTCTAGAAATTTGTTGGTGTCTTTGAGGCTTTCTATTTTACTGGAATATAATTTTTCAAAATAGTTTATAATTTTCTTTTATATTTCAGTAGTGTCTGTTTTGACATTTTCTTTTATATCACAAATGTTTGTAATTTGAGTTTTCTGTCTCCTTTTCATTAGGGTGACTAAGGGTTTGTCAATTTTATTTATTTTTTTTCAAAGAATCCGATTTTGGTTTTGTCAATTTTTTTTCTAGTTGTTTCTTTTGTTTCAATTGCATTGATTCCTGCTCTGATTTTAATTATTTCCTGTCTTTTACTACTTTTGGTTTTTCTTTGTCCTTCTTCTTCTGAGGCTTTGAGGTATAATGTCAAGTTGTTTATTTGTTGACTTTTTCTTCTTTTAATGAATGAGCTTAATGCAATGCCTTCTTAGCACTCTTAGCACTCTTAGCACTGCCTTCATAATGTCCTGGAGATTTTGATAAGTTGTATCAGAGTTCTTATTGAATCTAAGAATTTTTTAATCTCCTCCCTGATGTCCTCTGTTATCCATGCTTCATTCAATAGCATATTATTTAGTTTCCAGGTGTTGGAATAGCTTCTATTTTTTTATTTTTATCATTGATTTCTAATTTTATTCCATTAAGATCAGACAGAATGTATGTTAGTATCTCTACTATTTTGTATTTGCTTAAATGTGCTTTGTGGCATAAAAACTGGTCTATTTTGGATAAAGATCCATGTGCTGCTGAGAAAAAAGTTTATTTGCTCATTGATAGATGGAATATTCTATATATGTCTGTTAAGTCCAAATTATTGATTGTTATATTGAATTCTATAGTTTCTTTGTTTAGTTTTGTTTGGAATATCTATCCATCGGTGAGAGAGGTGTATTAAAGTCATGAAGTAGTATTGTGTGTTGTGATCTATTTGATTCTTGTATTTGAGAATTTTTTGTTTGGTATACATAGATTGCTCCATTGTTTGGGGCATATATGTTTATGATTGTTATGTCTTGTTGATGTATGAATCCCTTTAGCTGAATGAAATGCTCTTCTTTATCCTTTTTAAATAGCTTTGGTTTGAAGTCCACTTTATTTGAAATGAGGATGGAAACCCTTCTATGTGAATGATACGTTTTTTTCCCACCCTTTCACCTTCATTCTGTAGATGTCTTTTCCTATGAGATGAGTCTCTTGAAGGCACCACATTGTAGAATCCTTTTTTTCTTTTCTTTTCTTTTTAATCAAACCAGTCTCTTTCTTTTAATTGATGAGCTTAGGCCATTCAGATTAAGTGTTATTATTGAAATATGGTTTTGTGTTCTTGGATATTTTGATTTACTTTTGGTTTTTAACCTGACTTGGTTTCTCATTTGTTTTTTTCTTTAGTGTAGTACCTCTCTTTGCTGATTTTCATTGTTGTTTCTCATTTCCTCCTCAAGAAATATTTCCAAGTATGTTCTTTAGTGCAGGCTTTCATGTTGTAAATTCTTTTGTTTATCATGAAAGATTTTTATTTTGTCATGATTCTTGGTTGGCATCCATTTTCTTTCAGAACTTGGTATATGCTGTTCCATGATCTCCTGGCTTTGAGGGTCCAGGTTGAAAAATCTGCTGAGATACAAATTAGTCTCTCCTTATGTTTAATCTGATTCCTCTCTCTTGGGGCCTTTAAGATTCTATCCTTATTCTGTATGGTAGGCATTTTCATTATAATGTGCCTTGGTGCAGACATATTGTAAATTTTTACCTGTAAGCCTTATGTATTTTATTTTCCAATTCATTCTTCATGTTTGGAAATTTTTCTGACATTATTTCATTGAAGAGATTGTGCATTTCTTTGGTTTGAATCTTTGTGTCTTCCTCTATCCCAATAAATCTTAGATTTGGTCTTTTGATGCTATCCCATAATTCTTGGATGTTCTGTGCATGGTTTCTTACAATCTTCACTGCCGCAGTCTGGCTGGGCACAAATGCCGCAGTCTGGCTGGGCACACAATCACGAGCCACCACACAGCTTGTAGATTCAAACAGCAACTCTTTATTCCCGAACTCACACCAGCCGTCTACAATCACGTTCTGGGGAAATCCACGTTCTCTGCCCAAATCCACGTTCTCTGCCCAAATTCACCTCCACTTGGCTTCTGTCTCCCAAGATATACTGTCTGAATCCCGTGAGAACTCAAGGGGAACTCAGGCAGCAGGATACGCCCTATTCCCAGCAGGAATAATCTTAAACCTTAAACCTGGAACCTAAACTGGGAACGCCCTAAACACGATTATGTTAAACCAGGAACACCCTAATCCGCCCTGGTCCTTGAGCAAGGTCAACTACATTCAATGTCACTGCAAAATGTCAGCAACATGGGGTACGCTGGCAAGGAAATTGTCATACCTACTTGGCTAATGGCTCCCAGCATCTCCCCCCTTCTGATTAATTTACAAAGCTAAAGTGTTAAAATATCAACCACTAAATATGAAATCAAGTACTCTTTACTTATTAAGTTCCATAAGGTAATATATTTAAACATTATGTGTGTTTTCATAAATTGGTAAATGGAAAA
>NW_026000211.1:37435400-37442194 GCF_001458135.2 Marmota marmota marmota
CCCCAGTTTGCCTGAGAAAGTTCTAGGAACAGGCAACTTGAAATAAAAACAAAATAAATCAAAACAATAACACATTGTTTTTTGAAATGTTCACCCATTCTTTCTCTCTTCCTCAAGAGCGAGAAATTTCACTTACCTCTAAGCTTCAGAAGTTCCCCGTACGGGCCACCAAATGCCGCAGTCTGGCTGGGCACACAATCACGAGCCACCACACAGCTTGTAGATTCAAACAGCAACTCTTTATTCCCGAACTCACACCAGCCGTCTACAATCACGTTCTGGGGAAATCCACGTTCTCTGCCCAAATCCACGTTCTCTGCCCAAATTCACCTCCACTGGGCTTCTGTCTCCCAAGATATACTGTCTGAATCCCGTGAGAACTCAAGGGGAACTTAGGCAGCAGGATACGCCCTATTCCCAACAGGAATAATCTTAAACCTTAAACCTGGAACCTAAACTGGGAACGCCCTAAACACGATTATGTTAAACCAGGAACACCCTAATCCGCCCTGGTCCTTGAGCAAGGTCAACTACATTCAATGTCACTGCAAAATGTCAGCAACATGGGGTACGCTGGCAAGGAAATTGTCATACCTACTTGGCTAATGGCTCCCAGCACTTCACCATGTGGTCAACTCAATTTTCAAATTGTGTATGTTATCTTCATTATCTGACACTCTGTCATCCAAGTGATCTAGTCTGTTGGTAATGCTTTCTACTGAGGTTTTTATTTGATTTATTATTTCTTTCATTTCAAGTATTTCTGATTCCTTTTCTTTTATTGAATATTTCTATGTCTTTCCTGAAGTAATCTCTTGCTAGCTGTATTTGATCCCTTATATCTTTGTTGGTGTGATCAATGGATGCCTGTATTTGCTCTTATGTCATTTTTTAAAAATTCACAGATTATTTTAATTAAGTATATTCTCAACTTCTTCTCTGACATGTCATCAACTGCTCTGTCAATGGATTCTATTGTTGTGGTATCTTGGTTTGTTTGGGGCACTTTATTTGTTTTTTCATGTTATCTATGTGTCTTCCTTTTTTGCAGTGTAGATCTGAGGTATTACAGTTTCTACCCTGTAATCCCATAGTGTCCTGAACATCACCTTGGTTTCGGGATTCCAGTTTTGGGCTTCCCTGCTGGTGTTCCACAATGGATGCTACTGCAACTAACAGTGGTGGCTGCAACAGCAGTGGTAACTCAAGATAGCATTGGGCGTGTCCCACGTTGTATACAACCACTTTCAGAGATAGGGCTAGGCCTGGGCTCCTGGGTAGGTTGGCAAGACAGTGGAGACAGTCTTAGGTCTGGACCTGGACCTTATATTTTGTTCCTTACAGAAGCATGATGTAATAACTAATAGGCATACATATTTATTTATTACCACTCAAATATTAATTATTAGTTTTTGCCTTTAGCTCAGACAAATTCCAAACACCGGAGAGAAACCATCCAATTGTTCCAGGATGGACCAAGTTTCATCTGTGATACTTGCTTTTATCAAAAAGATGTCTGTTTTCAGTAGAACAAACGTGGATTTAAAGGCTGATATTTGGAATTGGAATCTCACTGATTAGTTGGTACATACATGGCAACAGCACTAAAAAGTTTCCAATAATATTATAAAAATAATAATATTATAAAATAATATTATTAAAAAGTTATCATATATTATATATAAAGTTGTTATATAATATGAAATATTATTATAAAATAATATTATAAAAAGTTCCCAATAATATTAAAAAATGGTATTTTTAATTATAGTGTGATTTTAAAATTTAACTTATCAAATATATTATGCAAAATAAGGATTTAAATATTTTTACTTTCATTTCTCTACCAATATCTCTTATGTTTAAAGGTATATTTACAGACCAGGTTCATTTTTCTTTAATTATTTTTCATAAGCAATTAACAAGGTTCATGAGTAAATAAATAATAAACTCTTGTTGCTATTATTTTTTTTTGCAATTTTTTTCTAAAGTATTTTGAAATTAAATATTTTGTCTCTATTTAAATGTTTTTTATCCTTTAAAAGTAAAAGTGTGGAAGCAGGATATATTACAATGAAATATAGACACAAAAATATATTGACTCAAAAAATATGGATGCTAAATGTCTCTCATAATCTACTGGTAACTAAGTGCTCCAAAGTGAAGGTGGATTATTTTTCCATAAAATTATCAGAGCTCAAGTTTCTTCTGCATAATTTTCTTCAGTTGCTATTGACAAGACCCACACTGTCATTCTTATTGGTTCTATTCCAGCCCCACAGTCATGTTCTGT
Organism: Marmota marmota marmota; assembly: GCF_001458135.2. Classification (NCBI taxonomy): domain Eukaryota; kingdom Metazoa; phylum Chordata; class Mammalia; order Rodentia; family Sciuridae; genus Marmota; species Marmota marmota. Next base: position 37,437,694 of record NW_026000211.1, read on the forward strand.
CCTCCTAGAAGCACCAGAGTAGAGATTACAAGCTAATTATTTGAAGAATGTAAAATATGAACATTTTTAACATGATTTATTCATACACTCTATTGGGCAATAATTCATATAACATCACAGAATTAAAATGCAACACAAGGGATACTGAAAACTATAGCCTTGTTGGGTTGAAATGAGCCTGATATTTTAACTTCTAACTTTTGTTTGTTTTACTAAAGTAACATAAGGCAGCTGAATTGTAAAGAAGGCTTAGACTTCTAGGCTATCTCAGTTATTTCATATAAGCATTTTTTGCATTTAATTTTATTCATCTTTTGGTGAACAATATTTTATCATTAAGTAATATTTTCTAGCAGCATCTATAAAATGTCCTTTTGTTAACTTCTCATTTGTAGGTCAAATTAATGTGATATAAAAATATATAGAAATCACATTTTTAGACTGTTTTCTGGGGAAACTTAAGATCAGATTTATTCATGTCACATTTTCATAACCTTGTTTTACTGTATGTATTTCTCCTTTATGCTGATATGTAAAAATCACACTATAGGTCTATAACTGAGTATGGATCTTATATTAATTTTTTTTCTGGAGAAAAAAATGGAATATAAAATTATGTATAACATGGCTGACAGGCTAAGTAACATGTCAGAAGTTTATGTTTCTATGATATTCAGAAACATATTACATAAAATGGTAGAGTATTCAGATAATAAAAAGGCTCTGTATTTCACATGAAATGACAATGGATATAAGAAGAGAGATGTGACTTTAAAGAACTAGTAGAGCCATCAGTCTTACAGTGATACAGTGTAAGGCTAAAACATGGGAGTAAGGGAGAGGAGGGCAAAGACTAATACTTTCAAAGGAATTTAGTACAAACAATTATTCATCTACTACATGAAGAAGTAAAGAAGCTTGTGAGGAGGGAACTATGTGAAGCTTACTGTTCAACTGCATGTTGGGGAAGATTATTTGTTGTGTGTATGTGCATGTGTGTTCATAATTTAAGAGATATGGATATACATTATAAGTAAGAATTTTCTGTATGATAGGAATTAAAGTAGCTAAAAGCATTTCTTGAGACTTTCACCTGCTAGAGAACAGGGAACATAACTGTCGCCAATATTTTCCTTCAGAATGAAGAACAAAACTAGCGGTCTCTTGATATATCACAAATATTGGTTAAGTAAGTGACTAGATAATGAAACAATTCAAAGAAACATTATGTTCTTTGAATGGTGAATGTATACTAAACACTGGGCTGAGCAATTTAACAAAATTTATTTTACTTTATAAAACATTGTAGAGTGATATTTCTATCATTTCTAGAAGAAAGACATAGAAAATTTATTCAAGTTTCTCACAATCACCTTGTAAACTGTCAATTCCAAGTCTTGTTATCAAGTACAGTTCAAATCTTTTTTGAAGCCATAATATTTTGTAGTTGTAGTAGATGTTGTTTTTCTCTGCATTCTCTTGCCTCCCACACCTCAAAACCTTCAGTCAAAACAACCTTCCAGTGCTTGAACTGAGTCTACATTTTTAATATATCAGTAAAGGAAAGTGGGTGAACCCATGGACAGTTACAGCTTGGTTTCAATTCTAAGTCTCTTATTATCTGTTGGTAGATTTCCAAAGCCTCATAATCTTTATAAATTGGATGAAGTAATGACACCAAACTGATAGAACTGTTTGAGGATTAAATCTGTAGTGGCTTTCATTTAAACTGCTTTCTAACAAATAATCATTCCAAGTGCTATGGAGTTGTCGTTACCTTTTGAGGAAGCTTGTTTATGCTGGGGCATCTACTATTAATAGGAAATATATTATAACAACACATGTTTTTCTTTTCAGTTTAGAAATAACTCTAATGTCTCCTTCATGCTAGAGGGTTTCAGAACATTGGAAAAATAATAATTTATTCTTAAATAATTATCCTCCCCAAACTAAATATTTTTATGGCATCATTGTTCCATACTTAAAAAAAAAATCTGAGGGATGCCAAATATCTCAGTTGATCAAATCTTTTAATGAACATAAAACCATATTTCACCCCCATTCCCACAAATTCCTAAAAAAAATTCTAAAAATTCCATTCAAATAAAAAAATTCCTAAAAATTTCATTCACATAAAAAATCCATTCTTTAAGATGTAGATATTTACTCTTTATTCTGCATCATCTTCAAAGTTGTGTTATTTTATGTCACTGAAACCATCTATTTCTCTTCAAATAAACTTTTATTTATTTGTTTCCAATTATTCTTGAATAGAATTTGTTTTGTGAAACAAGTCATTCTATTCTCTAAGCCTATCATTTGTTTTCAGAACTATGCCTGGTACATATTTGTTATTGTGGTTGGATTTTTGTAACTGATTTAAATAGTTTCAACAACAAATATTTATTTGATCTACATATATTGATCTCTCTTAAAACAGGATTCCCATAAATGAGTTCAGTTATGTAGTTAAAAGTAAAACAAGATTCGCATATCTGTTTCCTTGAGTATCATATATTTGCATCAATGGTTTCCATTGGTGATTTTGATTGACATCATATATGGCCAGATATAGGGAAAAAATGAATATTCAAGAGAGGATATATAAATATAATGGAGTATCATGATTTAAAAAACAAAACAAAACAATAATTTCTGGACTGGGAAAAAAAGTGTAAGGGTTTGCCTTAGAAAACACTGGAAGCTAGGTATGATGAAATATGTCTGTAACCCCAGGAATTGGGAAGACTGAAACAATTCTCAAGTTCAAGGCCATCCTGGGAAAATTAGTGAGATCCTGACTGAAATTTAAAAATATAAAATAAAAAAGAGCTGGGGATGTATTCCATTGGTAGAACATTCCTGGGTTCATTTCCCAGGACCAAAAATAAATAAATAAATAAATAAATATAAAGACAGGAAGATATTGGAACATCTTTTCTTCTAAAATAGATTGAAGAAATGGAGAACAGTTAAAGTTAACAGAGTGATTTGACAGTAAAGGTGGTTACATTTGAATATTTTCTTTTATTGTCATTGAACTCAATGAATACACATATGTTTTCCATTCCTGGATTGCACTGTAAATATCTGGGGATAATAAGTTAAAATGATAACAGCAGCAAAAACCTTAATAGAAACCACAGGGAACAATAAAAATATTGCTAATCACTAATATTAACGAGTATATGTACAAGATATCTTGAACTTTAAATGAGTTATATTCTTTAATTCTTATAATGATATTATGACCTAGTTACAATTTATTTCATATTTACATATCTTTAAATATAGAAACAGAATTTTCCATTTTTTAAAAAAATAATCATTCATATTTAAATAAATTTTAATTGGTAATATCCAATTAGTAATTTTACAACAATTAGCTTGGGATTACCATCCTTTTTACACCACTTAATTTATTCATTAATGGTCCAATTTTGGTTTGCTTTGCATGATATATTGCCACTTTTTTTCCCTATTTCTTAAGGTGTAAATTTAGCAAAAATATAGTTTATCTAGTTCTTATCTCCTTGTTCTGAACATGTCAATATTGCACTTTCTACTATAATTATTGCCATCATATTTTCAGCATTTCTGTGTAATTAGATGCTATTAGAATGCTTATAGATTAGAATTTAACAATACAACTTTCTGTAATCAGAACTAATAATTCACAACCTTAAGCAATTTTTCCCCTCTATTGAAACTTTTAGTTACTTCTGAACTGGTTCAAGGTTAAAATAATACCAGGAAAAAGTGAATGCTCTATTTCCTTTTTCCTTTAGATCCCCTTGAAAAAAATCAATAACATTTCTATGAAGAGTCAAAGATAATTTTCTGAAAATGTAATGGTTCCTTTTACATAAAGAAAAAAATTTAAAGAACCATTACTCCCATTAAGTATGCTGAAGTGGTTGTTTCTGAAGAGGCAGCAGCAGTCCTATTGCCTGGGTGCAGTTCTCTGTTTAATCATCATTCCTAATCTTTCATCTTATTCAGGTGGTCTCCTTCAGTTCTAATGGCTCATTGATTTTGGAAGTCATAATCAGTTCTTCTTTTTATATTTCCATCAAGTAAGTTGTGTAGGATAATAAAATTTAGAGTTCCTTAAAAGGAGTATCTGCATTTACATGTATAACTCATTTTCTGAAAAGACTTTGAATCTGATATTGAATGCTGATAAAAGAACTAAGATGTAAATCTACATGAACTTGTGTTGTTGGGTCATGTTTTAAGAAACAGGGTTTTTTGTTCCTTTTTTTCTGAATTGCACAGAAATTTATCATCCTTAGGGATCATTATTTTGAAATCCTTCTTGTTTTAATACTGCAGCATTTTTCTCGCTTGATATGTTGCAATGTTTAATATTTGAAACTTTATTCAAAGTGTAGATTTAGTACTGTGATCTTTATTATTTAGATTGGATAATTTACAAATTTTATTCATTTATTTGTTTTTTAAATTCCAAATCATATAATTTAGGAGTGAGAAATCTACT
>NW_026000211.1:37507668-37515939 GCF_001458135.2 Marmota marmota marmota
ACCTTATTTATATCAATTCTAATATTGCCATTCATTTTTCCTCCAATGTTTCATACATCACTAAAGTGAATCACTAGGTAATTGCTTCATTTAGCCATTTTGATTGACAAAATTATTAGTTTCATATTAAATTAACAGTTTGACTTTTCATATGCTTTGAATTATTACCAAGTATCTGATCTGTATTTTCAATCTGTAGAGAGAAAATCAAGGTAAAAATTATATATTACCTTGTGTTATTGTCATCACATACAGAGTTATAATACTGAACTCATGGCAGTACCTTAAAATGTTTTTTTGTACTCTTTCATTATATATTTAATTGACTCATATCTTACAAAGGGACCATAAAATTTCATTTCCATTTGGATTGCTGTTTCAGTTCTTCTACATTGTTATTAGAACACCAATCTTTAAACTAACTCTAATACATCAGAGATATAATTCTATGACATTCTTCACATGACAGCCAAATATACATGTTTTTTGAACAATGTGTGTTTTTCCCAGAGTAGATTATAATTCATCCAGAAATAAGATGGGTTTTAAGATGGCTTCTGGAACTATGAAGAGACTACATATCATTTCTTAGGGGCAGACTATTTAAGGACATTTTAGATGATTAAAAAAGACTTTGTCACGTGAATCAGGTTGGTGACCAAATGCATACTGTCCTCTCTCACTTTTACCCTTTTGTTATCATCTAAGGCCTAATCAAATTCTGATTTAATGTTTTGCCTGATCTCATCTTTTCCAGGTGGAACGGATATTAGGGTCAAGCAGTTAAGTGTATTAAAGTGAAGACAGGGCTCCTTGAGAACTACATATTACTATGTTAACTGACTGAAGATCTCAAGAGTGAGATAAACAGTAGGGAAAACAGAATGTGACCTGATAGGGTCTAGGTGCATTTTTTCATCAGAAGCTTGTCCCTTCTTTGACAGCTTGGAAGATTTGCCCTTGGTTTTATTTAACTTTTTAAATAAAATTTTCTTTCAAATGTTAAAGAAAAAAATATATAAAAAGCATATTTTTATAAAAGGTAAAAATGAATGTTTATTTTTACCTTGACAAGAATAGTTCAATCAATGGCTGCAACTTTTATTTGTTGGCTAGTTTGAGAGCTTTTGCTAGTGAAACCAAAGGAATTAATAAGACAACCTGAGTGAGGGACATAAAAGTACATCAAATACAGCATTTATAAAGTCCAAATATTATTTAAGTTTTAGGGCTAGAAACAAATATCAAAGCAGAAATTTACAAAAATATGCAACCCAAGAAAGAGAACAAGAGAATGGTTCAATAGGGTAAGAACCTCATCTGCTGTATTCAATATGTTCTGTTTCATGCTGTTTAAAACTGAAAGAACAGACAAATGATTTTTAAAAGAAAAAATTCTTGAATGAATAAGAAATAAATAAGCTAAAAATAAATGAGAAGAGTTTCAGAGGCTCCTCTTAGACTACAAATCACTTAATAGCTTTTTATTCTTTATTTTCAAATGCTTAATTAGTCTTGACATTTTGGATAGGTTTATTTTTCTTGAAAACTCGTGCTAAGGTTACCAGTCATTTCCTTTGGTATATATCAAATATTCATTATCAAATCTGCTCACTCTCATATGTTTTTCTTCTCCCACCCTTTTTTTCCTTACAAGGGAGATGAACTTTTACACAAGCACTTCTTAAACAAATGTTAAACTAGCATAAATTTGACTACTTTACTTTTATAATATAAAATTTACTACTCAATGTAGTCTTTAGGGCTTCTTTGTGGTAGTAATTTAAGTTGAAATAATACCTCATTGTGCAAATTCACAAGGTCATAAGAATACATATTTCTCGGATTCTTTTTGAACGTAATTAACTTCTTTTCTGGTTCAAACCACTTCACTAAAGGCAATATTTCTACCTATGAAAGCCAAAAATGTGTTCCCATTTGTTGGAGTGACCCAAGCACATTACAGTTGTATAGATCACTGGTTATTATAGCTTGCATGTCATGTAAAGAAGACCTTCAGCTTAGAAGTAATATGTCCTGGTTCAGTTGGTTTTCAAGTGTCCTGTAAATTTTGGTTAAATATTGATAACTCTGCACAGCAGAATGCAGAAAGTCCATTTTGCAGGTAGATAGTAGACAATCGGCAAAATGAAGCTTTTTATGTACTCAGGAAGTACAGAAACTATATATAACATTGACATAATAAAATCTCATTAGATAGAAACTTGTATAAACAATACAAATGATGATAATATCCCACATGTACAGTCATGAGGTTAAGTCAGATATCCCAGTCTCTAATAAAAATGTGAATACAATTGCCTTAAAAATAAATTTAATATGTCTCTGAGACCTAGAAAGTATTAAATATGTTGTCAGAAAATATAGTTTAGTTTCCTCAGAGTAATTCTGATAAAGGAAGACTACATATAATATTAATCACTACTACTGAAACAACCTACGTAGATAATATTAGCTTTTTAAATTAAAAATCCAGTAATGTAGGTGGCATTTTTTTAGCTTTAGCATTCTATGTCTTTAAGCAGAGTTGATTAGAATTATTAGAAACTGAATTAAACATTTTGAAGTAAAATTCCATTTTGTGTAGCAATAAGGAAAATTTTTGTAATAATCATAAAGAAGATTTTTAAAGTAAAGGAATTTATGCTATTATTTCATTTTTATTTTTAAAAATATTTTTAAGGAAGTATTTTTGTAATGTGTTCTGGGCTTGGCACTAGCATACAATAATAGTGACCAGGGCAGAACTCTACTTCATAGAATTATGTCAAGTTAGGGAAAAAAGCATAAAATAGATGATTATGTAACAAGGATGTTAATAAGTAGTGCATTTACTCTCTTTTGTATGCAATATCATATCCGCTTAGCTCTTTTCTAATGCAGCCACTGCTGTAGTATCTAGTCCCTCACAAGCTTTGAAGAACAACTTTGTATTTCTTTTTTTTAAAATTTTTTTTATTGTTGGTTGTTCAAAACATTACATAGTTCTTGATATATCATATTTCACACTTTGATTCAAGTGGGTTATGAACTCCCATTTTTTCCCCATATACAGATTGCAGAATCACATCAGTTACACATCCATTGATTTACATATTGCCATACTGTGTCTGTTGTGTTCTGCTGCCTTTCCTATCCTCTGCTATCCCCCCTCAACTTTGTATTTCTACAACCTCATCATCTTGTAATTACAACTTTGTCTTATCATTTGGGACACAGACATTCACTTGCTCCTCACAAAGAATTCAGAAATGAAAGGGATGTGGATAATGAGCAATAATGGATGACTTGGCCAGAGGGTGATGGGATCTAATAAATTAATAATCTCCTTTGCTCCATTTCCCACCCTCTTTTTCTACTGCTTCCCAGGAAAAGATCTGCAAGTAGACAACTCTCACATAAATTTATATTATAGGTAGTGTTCTGGGGCAAAGTCCAGACTAAGATATTTATAATTTAAAATATACCTAAATAGTAAATACTCAGGATGGAATTATGTAACTATTTCATTTCCAGTCAAAAAATGAAATTATACATGACAGAAGTAATATAATGTTTCTCTAACTTGACATAATTTTATGAAATTGAGTTCTTCCCTGGTCACTGTTATTGTATGCTAGTGCCAAGCCCAGAACACATTATAAAAATACTTCCTCAAAAATATTTTTAAAAATAAAAATGAAATAATGGACAGCATAAATTCCTTTACTTTAAAAATCTTCTTTATGATTATTACAAAAATTTTCCTTATTGCTACACAAAATGGAATTCTACTTCAAACTGTTTAATTCAATTTCTAATAATGCTAATCAATTCTGCTTAAAGATATAGAATGCTAAAGCTAAAAAAATGCCACCTACATTACTGGATTTTTAATTTAATAGATTTTTAAATTAAGAATTTTTGCATAAATTAAAATCACAAAATTTAGTAATATTTTCATTTGTGGTTCATTCAAATGGGTGCAGGTAAAAGGAAAAGTATTGGCTTTTGTAGTGGTTATATATTAGTAAATGCACTAATAAAATATTTAATAAAAATATCCATCTGACCCTTTAGAAAAAATACTGCCAATCCCTCTATATGAGAAAAAATCACAAAAATATTCCTGCCAAAACAAAGGATGTTTCACTTCTGGGAATTTACAATAGAATAGACCAGAAATGAAGAATTAAGGATGCGTAATTTGAAGGAAAAGGAAACGAATTTGCTGTTGGATTAGATTTAGAGCATGAGACAAAGAAGAGGGAACAAAAGTTTAGCAAGATTTTTGGTCTGAGCAAAAGCATAAAGGAGATTCTGTTCCTCAGATACAGAAGGCTGGCTATAAGGAACATGTGTGAAAATTAGATTATCAATTCATATGGAAGATGTTGAGAAAAACTTAATCTGTTCAATATGCAAATAAAATTGTTCAAGTGTTGAGGCAGTAGATACACATGAATGAAGGATCCCAACATTTTATTTTGTACTATANTTTTTACTGGCAAATCATAGTAAATAGAACAAAGATGTAACAGACCCTCTTTTATACTAAACTATCCCAGGACTCTATATTTTACCTGGGTTCTGAACATCATCTTTTTCTTTAAACGTAAAAAAAAAAGGAATCAATAGAATATTCAGTAGAAATTTATGATTTTATACTTTGAGTCACAGAACTTGTCTAAAACAGGAAGGTACAAGAGACTTTTAGAAAGTTATCTTTCTCTCTGAAATAATGTAATTTATAGTTTTCATCCATATGTAAATTGCTTATCTTCAGAATAGATGGAATCTGTACAGCATGTGGAAGCATTGAGTATGTTGGAAGAGGAACTTCCTTCCATGCTACAAGCATGAAGTACAAAAAATAAGGCAAATGCTGATTGGGTGAGTTCACAGATTCTGTGTCTAGTGGATTAGAGAAGCTTTCCCAGAAAAGAAGATGCCTGTGTTGAATCTTGAAAGCAGATGGAAAAGTAGTTGCATGAATCAAAGCATGAACTGTAAATATATCACATAAGAGAGTTTTGAGAAATGAAGATGGGACAGTAGTCATGCATGAGACAATAAAGGGTCTTAAATGGCATAATGCAGGTTTTTTTTAATTCTACAGGTAACAAAGGGTCATTAAACAATTTTTATCATGGCGAAAACTCATGCTGCTGGTTTTACTATGAAAGCTTTATGGTGGATGAAAAGTGAAAAAACAGAAGCAAGAATCCAACTAAGGATGCTGTCATAGTAGTTCAGAGATAATATGAGGCAGTGATGCCCCATGGCACCAGGGAGAGAAAGAAGGAGAATAATTAATTAAGGCAAATTGCTTGGACTTGGTGAATAATAAGATCTTAAAAATGAGAAAGACTCAGTTATAAAATAAAATTCAAAGTTTATACTGTTGGGCGTGTTTTGATAGTAACAAATATAAAAATGAAAATAGAAGAATTTTATTTTGGAAATCAGGAGGAAAAGATAATGATAAAGAAGTTAATCAGTTTTGTAAATTTTGATTGTGAGATGTCCACTGGATATTCAGAAGGAGATTTATGGCAGAGGATTGTGTTTCAAAGTTTGAAATTCAGATGGAAGTGTAGGCAACAGAAACTGATTTAATCTTCTGCAAAATAAGAATGTGTTGAAGCTTTAAGAATAGGTGAAATTATCTCAGTATCTTTATGCTTCTGTTCTATAGAAGTCATATTATTTTTGGTTTTTTATTTGTATACTGTATTGGATTTTCCTTTTAAGTTAAAAATCAATACATACTCTATGTAATTGCCAAGCAAATTTCTAAGATTTTTTCTATTTTTAATTATAGAGAATTTCACTAGTATTATCTTCTTCAGAAACTTTGAATAACTTCCCTTTGCCATCTCTCTGTTATTTTGCTATTCTCTTTCCTGTTTATTCATTCTGGAATAAAAAAAATATGTAGCAACCCAATAATTCATAAAGTGCATGGATTACCCTTAGTTCTGCTTATTATCCACATGAATATTTATATATAATTCCCTAGCAAATTTTAAGTCAGAAGGTATTTCAGACTAGGGTCCCTGGGAAAAATATCTGAATTAAATAGTTACTCACAAGAGGTTTATGGGTATGTACTTGGGAAAAAGTGTAAGTAAGTGAGGGAAGCACGAAAGGACAGAATTGAATTTAAAAATGTATCACCATGGCCTCAGAAAAAGCTGTGCTGCCCAAAACTGAGAAAACAGATCTGGGTCTTTACATTCCACTATCAACCATTCTTTGAATGCAGGCTAACCTGCAGACAAGTGTAAATTCCATGAAAGAGACTCAGAAGTGAGTTGTCAAAGACCAAGAGGAGCTATACAAATGAATGTTTCATCATCAAATGAGATGCAGCACTGGCCCTGTTATGTATCTATTTTGTACAATTTTGATCCACAAACTTCTAATATTAAGGTTCACCTCAACAAGCTCAGCTTCTCCAATGTTCTACTGCATATCCTCTCCTGGAAAAATATATTGCGATAATTTACAGTCCTCTCTCTTTGCATGACATTGATCTCAGGTATAAGAACACTTTTTAGATTCCCATTCCATAAAAAAAAGCATCTCTATTTTTTCTGTGGCTTAACTGAAAATTTCAGATAATTTTTATCCACCAATAATTATCTAATACAATTGTCTACATAATATTGATATTTATATTTAGGTCATAGCTCAGGAAATCTCAGTGAATTAAGTGAATGTCAAGTGTAATCAGTTAGAGCTATTTTGTAGCAATAGTCTTACCACTCACTAATAAATAGGTCAATTTTTTTTGTCAGTATAGTTATTCCTTCGTTTGCAGGTCTCTGCATACAAAGACATAAGGCATCCATAGACTAAAGTTCAATGAGATAGTTATCTTTTCTTCTAGCAAAAGTGCTCCACTTTTGGGAGATATGTCCTGTAAATCTATGAAGCTAAGTTATAGGGACGGGATGTACTACAAGTGTGTCACTGAGGGGATGGGAACTAGCACTACACCTATTCACCCTTTTTGGTTTCTAATTATTGGGGAGAAGGGCTATCTAAAGATTGGTGATTTTCGATATGTAAAACATACACTTTAGGAAGATGTGCCATCCTTACAGAATATCAGCTCCAACCTTGCACCTCAGTTGACATTTCTGGACCTCATTCCACTGTTTTACTACTCAGTGGTATCTGAGCGGTTGCTGTATTCATAAGACTGGTGGATTCTCATCCTTATGTATCCATTACCATGTCTCTATTGCAATTTACCTTTGATAAATTTCAATGTTATAAGGCACATTATGATTGGATGAAATATTCTGTTAGCCCTTGTCGGTAGCACTTTGTGAGCCTTGTGAGCAAGAGAAAGCAAAGTATATTCATCTATTCCATGAAGATTGATCTTAACATTTTCCAAGATGTAAGGGAACTAATGTAATACAATTATCACCAAATAACTTATTAGTTTCTGTTCAGCAAGCTATCATCAATATGATGAATCATATTATCTTCTTAAGAATGTTAAGAAGCTAAAAATAAGGATGCATTTCCTAAATCAATGACAGCATGTTATGTACCTAAGGTTATGCTAATCTGTTCTAAAAACATATCCATCATGGCACCTACAATTAAAACTAATATTTAGCAATTTATTTCTGGTAGGAAACTCTTTTGTTGTTTCAATTGGTTTTGTTTATTAATTTTTAAGAGGCCAGACTGACATATACAATAGGGTTGTAATAAGAATTATGAACCTTTATCTTTATATTTAAGACATTTTTTTTTCTACCTGAATGTAATACTAATTTGGATTTTTCTCTTATCTGACGAGGGCAGATTCAGAGTCTTAATTTTGATCTTTCCCACCATGATATTTGTGTGAAGTTTCTGCTAACTCCTTGTCAAGAACTTGAAGGATCTGAGCTTTTACCTCATTTTCTGCTTACAAGGTAGGCTGCAACAGAAGATTCAAAGCTTCAAGGTCAGAAGAAAATAACCTGATTACACAGAGTAGAGCAAAGCTCCTCTTTCTCTCCAAGTGTTACAAGAACAATGCTAAGTGGTTCAAATAGATTCAAGACATATGGGTTTTTTCCATAGTTGAGATATATCAAGCTTGGAGGAGACATTGTTGATAATGAGCAATATACGTGCCTCTGCTTTGCCCTGGATGAAGACATTTTCTTCATTGTACTGGACAGTAAAGAAACTTGTCCTTTGCTTCAAAGGGATTATTTCTTTCAGCCAAGACTATTTGCTATACAATTATTCTTGAAA
>NW_026000211.1:37533534-37543257 GCF_001458135.2 Marmota marmota marmota
TTGAAATGCCATTAGTTAACTTTCTTGATTTATTTTACAGTGCTTCTGAGGTCTTATCCAAGAATTCCAGGTCCATGCCAAAGTCCTAAAGCATTTCTCTGTTTTCTTCCAGTAAATTCATAGTTTCAAATTTTCTATTAAACAACTGTTTGAGACTTCAGTCAATTTTGAGTAAATTTATTTTACCTGATGAGAGACTGGGGTCTAAGTCTACACATGGATGTCCTAATGTCCCAGTACCATTTATTGAAAAAAAATTATGCTTTCTCCAATGAACATTTTTAGCAACACTGTGAAAAGTCATTTGACAGCAGACCAATGGGATTACTTTAAATCACTCTATCTGTTCCATTGGTCTATGTGTCTGTTTTTGTGCCAATACCATGCTTTTTTTATGACTATAGCTTTCTGATACCCTTTGAAGTCAGGTAATATAACACTTCCTGCTTAATGATTACCACATTTTGTAACTGTAAAGAATATAAAATTGTTATCATTCAGGATCTTACTTGCACATCCTAAATAATGTTTTTAACAGGTTATAGTTAATTTTTCATGAACAATCAGTCATAATCTTTGCAAAGAGTAACTTCTATATTACAAAATATACTAATAAGAGAATGGTATAAATTGCTGAGTTCTCTAGAGTTTGGTGATAAAACTTGAACTCTATCCTTTTCTGCGTCATATATTTTGTCCTCCAATACTTATCCAATTAGTTTTATAAACCTATGTACAGTTCTTTCTTATTAAAATAGAGGCATTGTGTAATCTCTAATACCTATGGTTTCAAAATTAACTACTGCATAATATGACAATTTGCAACATGAAAATATATACTATTTATTTAGAAAATGACTGTAAATTATAGCAACACTATGTCATTTTTGTAGATAGAAATTTTAAATATAAAGTTCACAGTTCTATATATGTCTGCTGACTCCTCAGGTTATGCTACTTCTAACATGCTGAACTTGGCAGATGAAGCTGCAGTTTGCACATGAATACATTCCAGTAGCATTTTATTTTATTTATTTTATTTGGCACAATAGAATTGTGCCTTCACATGTATTTTACTGGGATATCTTTGTGTCCTGTTTTTATATATATATATATATATATATATAATATTGATGTTATGATTGGGATCTGGAATTAAATCTGGTCACCATGTATCAATGTTCAGAGGTGGGACCCTTGGGAAATGTTTGGATCATGAGAGTTTCAACCTCATCTGGACAATCCATTGGAGGAATTCATATCTAAGTCTATCATAAGGCGGTGAGAAAAGCTCATGGTGAATTCTAATTGGTGCTAGAATGTTCTTTGAGGAATGCCCTTGGGCATTCTATCTTGTCCCTGGTCTTTTTTTCTCTTTCTGCTTTCAGGCTTTCCTATGCTGAGCAATTTTTCCTCACCATGTTCTTGTGCCATGCTGTTCTCCTTCATTATAAGCCCAAATAAATGGAACTGATTGAACAGGGAGTGGGATTTCTGAAACTATGAGCCAAAAAGTCTTTCCCCTTTTAAGTTATCTTTCTCAGGTATTTTGTCCCAGCAATACAAAGCTGACTAATAGTTAAAAACTTCTTTCAACCTATATGTTCTTCACAAATTTGTTTTTGAAAGATGGCCCTATTGAATAGTAATTATTATCTTCTTATAATCCAAGTTATAATCAACACACTTAATAGCATATTTCAAGGAATTTATATCACTAATTTCTCTACACGAAAGAGTTGCAACACCTTAAATTGTTACTATGTCATCAATTTGTCCTGATTTATAATCAGATAGATATTTTTTTATTAGAGATCTGCTGTGCTTCTCCCATATTCTTTCAATTAGATAAAATTGGGTTTAGAATTGTTCTCCTTATTAGCATTATGTTTAACATATTTTTATTTTTTTATTTATATGTGATAGTGGAATGCATTAAAATTATTATTAAACATATAGAGCACAGTTTTTCATATTTCTGGTTGTATACAAATTATATTCACACCAATTCATGTCTTCATAAATGTACTTTGGATAATAATGATCATCACATTTCACCATTATATCTAACCCCATGCCCCCTCTCTTTGTCTCCAATACCTCTGCCCTATCTAGAGTTTTTCTATTCCTCCCATGCTCCCACTCCCTATCCCACTATGAATCAGCCTCCTTATATCAAAGAAAATGTTTGGCATTTATTTTTTTGAGGATTGGATAACTTCACTTAGCATTTTCTTCTCTAACTCCATCCATTTACCTGCAAATGCCATGATTTTAGTCCCTTTTATTGCTGATATTGCGTATATATGCCACATTTTAAAAAATCTATGCATTCACTGAAGGGCATCTAGGTTGGCGCCACAATTTAGCTATTTGAATTCTGCTGCTATAAACATTGATGTGGCTGTGTTCCTATAGTATGGTATTTTTAAGTCCTTTGGGTATAGACCAAGGAGCGGGATAGATGGGTCAAATGGTGGTTCTATTCCCAATTTTCTAAGAAATCTCCATACTGCTTTCCATATTGACTGCATCAATTTGCAGTCCTACCAGAAGTGTATGAGTGTATCTTTTTTCCCCACATCCTCACCAACAATTATTGTTGTTTGTCTTCATAATAGATGCCATTCTGACTGGAGTGAGTTCTACTGTGAGCCTGGGTCCCACACAGCCTGGTGTGAGTGGTCTAGGCTAGATCTTGTCTTCCGTGGTAGTCTGCTGGTCAGAAAGGTCCACATATTTTTATTTTTACTATATCCTTAACATTTATACTTTTTAAGTAATATGTAATCCTTGAGAATGTTTGATTATTATTATCTGATTTGGTTTATTTTTACAAATATCTTGCTAAATTATATTTTCTTAATGTTCCCTACATGCAACTGCTTCATAAAATAATTGATTTGCGCCAAACAAAAAAGACCTCTCTAAAAAGAAAGTAATAGCAATGTTTCATATAAGAATATAGTCTAATATAAATATCTATTACCTGTTTTATTAAGATGGTACTTCCATGCAAATTCTTACAAAAATAGACTCTCTTTGCAGCTGTAAAATTGAATACATAAATGACAAGATATATAGTCTGTCATGGTATTAGCTGCTTCAGTCTGTAGAAGAGAGATGGAAGAGAATGAGAATCTGTCTGTTTTCTGACTTCTCTGAGTTGGATGAGCTGCTAAGGAGATCATGGCCTAAGGCCTATCTATACGTGTGCCATATAATTAGACAGTAAAACACATAAATATTCCTAAGGTAACAAAGAATTTCAGATGACAGTCCTATAGTTGAACAAGCACATTTTTACCATAATCTATCTTCAAAAATTATTATCTGATTTAATTGATCAGACCTATAAAAAAACCTTTGATAAAATTACTAGTTTTATACAAAATTTGAAATGAGTCAGTTAACAACTAAATCCATTATATTCACTTTCTAGAGCTTCTTGTATTCCTTAAAGCTTTCAAAAAATTAAAGTATATTTTATTTTTAAATGTATTATGTTAAACTTAAAATATTTATTTCTATATAGTAATTCAAAATAAAATGAGTTAATATATCTGAAATCTATAATACTATAAAATAACACACTGAGCTTTAGGACTGTAATTTTCAGAAAAAGGCATAATACCACTATATTAAAAGTAACCATAACAATCATTGTCTATCTACAAATGGTAATATCTCTGAAGTCAACTTTATCAATGTATGATAACACATTACTTTCTCAATGATAATAAGGCATGATTATACATGATTACTCAATATAAACAAAGATGTTTACATTTCATTAATTTTTTGCTCACCTGTACAAAGGAAAGATGGAATATATATATCTAAAGACTTAGGTGATGTTATTGTATGAGTTAAACAAGAAAAAAAATGTTCTCACCCAAGTTTACTCTAAGTTCTATGAAAGCAGAAATATTGCACTGGACACAAACACAGACACAGAGAGATATGTATACATGTAAACACATCCTTTACACATGCATACACATAGACACACTTTACAATTTTCTTCTTTTTCTGAAACATTTATTTAATATCCAACAATGCTATTTTACCTTTTAAGTTGGACTAAGAAGGATGATGTAATTGCTGTCATGTCACCTATTTATAGATTTACATGATGCTTGGTTAAGCATACCTTATACAATGACAAAACAGGCATTCTCATCTGTAAATTCTCATTTCACCACCTAAATCTAGTTTGTTTGTTTGTTTTTTTTGTCACGGTGAGTGGCAGGGAATCTGGTACCTCTTATGACAGTTCTGCATGTGCAGCTGGCTCAGGATTCAGTGCAGCTGAAAGAGTAACTTTGTCTTAAGCTGGAAAAATCTGCAGGCTTGCTTATTACCCAATATTGATAAGACAAGATAACAGATAAGTGACCACATTCAGTAGGTACCACCATGTCATACACTACACTAAAATACACAGGATAAAGATAAATGCAGATTGCACTTTGCAAATATTACACAATTACTATTTCTTACCAAGTATAACCCATGACTGTATAAAGTGATGTGGACAACATAATCCCACTTTGAAAAATTGGTACAATACAGTGCTACCATAAGTAGTGAGGGCTATTGCTCTGACCTTGAATTCTAAAGAAAATAGGAGGAGAAAAATGAATTAAACATTGAGGATGGCAAAAATATTAGTTATTTTGCTATTATTAAAAGTAAAAAAATTGGAGGGATAACTTGAGAAGATTATTAATTCATAATAAGAATGTTTTATGTATTAATATTGGGTTAACTAGTACACTCTATCAGGAAACACCCAGGACAAAGGGAAAATATAGTTTAGAAAATAAAAGAGAGATGGATAGAAAATAAAAAAAAGAGAGGGATTCCTAGATAAATGTCCTAGAATAATTGAAAGGAGAAAATGAATATAATGACTTGTGTGTAAGCAAAAGTATTGATCTTTGATAGAATAATGTTAAATTAACCTAGAACAATAAGAGAAAAAAGTGTAGTATGTAGCCAGCTATGGATAAAGGGAGGTTGGTAGATAACAGATATCTGTCCTACCTGTGGTTGGGATGTTAGAGTTGATTATAATATATGAACTGAAATAAAACAAAAGAAAGAAAGGAAGGAAGGAAGGAAGGAAGGAAGGAAGGAAGGAAGGAAGGAAGGAAGGAAGGAAGGAAATCGTCATCTTATGAGAGTGGGGTTGGAATCAAAGATTCAAGAGATAGGGAATAGTCATGGAGAAAAATAGGGGAATGCATTGGCTAAACAAATTCTACATGACTACTAGTAATCATCTAATTCCTTGAATCTTGTGGTCATAAATTAAAATTACTCGAGGAGCATAGTAAATCAGTTTGATTAAGTCATATTTATCAAGAAAAATAAGATTGAAATAGACAAAAAATTCAAATCTTAACTAAGTTATCTTTTCCAAAGAAACTGAAAGATGATCAGTGTAAAAATTTTGTAAGGGAGTTAATAATTAAATATGCATTAGGCTGTCTGGAAATACAGGTGGGAACTTTCATATAGCTGAGCAAGTGGAATTTCCTGGAGGGTGGAGGATGGTGCTCCTATAGAGGGAATGAAAAGTGAGTCTCTTTTCCAATATCTTGTCCTATGTATCTCCTCATTTGTATTCTTTGTAATGTCTAATAATAAACCAGTGAATTAAAAATAAATAAACATAAGTGAAGGAGAAAAGGTTATGACCATTGATACTGAAAATTATATGTCAGATACTATTAATTTATATTATATAAGACTTAAAATTACTTGTAAGGACAAAGTCTGGTACATGGTCATGCAGAAGATGAATAAGTAAAAGTAAAAATAAAAAAGGCTTACAAAAATGAATTAGTAACAACATGTATAAAATCATGGGCTAGTAAGATAAGAATGGTGCAGCATTAGAGAAAGTATAATTTATTATAAAGCTAACCTCTTCCAAAAAAATAGGCAGAAATTAGATCAATAGTCAGGAGGAGGAATAAATGTGTCTTAAGCAAAATTCTATGCTGGGGCAGTAGAGTAGTCAAGGACAGAATTATATTGGAAGCAATTTTGAGTAGAAAAGAAGACAAAGAACTCCAATTGCAAATCTGCCATTATAAAAGTTATAGAAATAAATGGAATTGCCCCCTTAAGGGGTTAATGGAAATTAGTGTCATCAAAAAAATCTAGTTTTCAGAGCAATAAAGTTAGGAAAAAAATGAAAGAAGAATTGAAGGAAAGAGAATTTTTCTTTGATTAAACTTGGATTCCAGTGCAGTTTCAATAGCTAAGACGGAAAAGGTAGAATTAGAAAAGGGATTATACAGACCTTGATAGGAATTAGAATCAGGAAGATTAGGAAAGAACCCCAAACAACTCTAAACATTATTTATATGCAAAATAAATTATTCCCAATAACCACAAGGTAGCACATGCTGAGAAATATGTTAGGACTCGGTAGGAGGAGAAAGGAAATTTTTAGGGAAATTGCAAAACACTCATAATAAAACAATGGAGTCTAGATGACCAATGGCTTACTCTTAACTTCTAGACACCTTCATATAAAAGCAGAAAAAAAATCGCTTTCAAAGTTAATATAATTTGAAGCCTTTTTTTCTTTTGCAAACAAATGTGGTGGGTATTATTTAAAATTCTAATTTAAAAAACAAAAGTTTTCAATAATTTTGTATGAATTTCATTATTGAAGTAAAGTGCCAATTAAAATGCTAGAATAAGAACATCTAAAACATACGTGAAATCACTAAAATTATACAATTTTGATTTCAAATTGTTAATATATGTTTATATTTTGTTTTTACCAGACTTGTGGAAACACTGAGAAAACTCACTTAATTTTTACTTCTTGATATTGTCATAAGTTTAATATCCCTTATCTGAAATACTTCTTTTAGATTTCAGATTATTTTTCAAATTGTGTGTGTGTGTGTGTATTTGTTTGTTTGCTTGCTTGCTTGCTTTTGGTACTGGGAATTGAACCCAGGGGTACTCTACTGCTGAGCTATATCCTTAGCAAACTTTTTTTTTTAATATATAGGGGTCACTGTCTTTTATTTACAATTTTATTAAGTTTCTGAGACTGGCCTGAAATTTGCAATACTCCTTCATCAGTCTTCCAAGTTGCTAGGATAATAGGCTGGCACCCTGCAACTGTCTGAATGTTTGCATATTTTTAATAAAATATGTTGGGTATGGGACTGGAACCTAACCACAAAATGCATTTATGCTTTATATGCACCTTCACACTTAGACTGAAGGTGATTTTACACACTCTTTTTAGTGCACCTACCTTCTGACTGAACTCAGGGTACTCATTGTGGGTTGCCTTATATTTCTGTTTTGTTCCATGCCATTGGTCTCTTTGTAAGTAGGTGACTAATAGCAGGAATAATACAAATCAAAAATAGCAGGGGTCCTGGAATGCTCATGTTTCATATGACAACATTTTTTTTTTACATTTGAAAGGTTTTTTTTTTTTTCTGAGTTGAAATTATGTCCTCTAAAAGCTGTTAGTTCCACCATTTAATCAATGTTTGCTGTAAACATAACCTTCTTTTGATTAGATTTGAATCTCTGTGAACCCACACTCATCCTGGGTCCACTGGATCAGTGGCATTACTTCAGTTAAAACTGAGAAAGTTTCTATATAGACTAGAAAAGTGTTTCTCCAAATAAAATCCTATTTTTGAATTATGTTATATCTTATCTAGTTATGCATAATGTTAAACCCAAACCTTTCTAAGGAAATTATTTTGGAGGGCTATTATTTACTGTGCTAATTAACAATATATTACACACAAAAATTATTTCTGGATCATAAATTTTACTAAAAACAACAAAAAGCATCATCATAGTCATTCACACTCATTATATTACATATTATATTATTATAGTACTTTTCCTGAATAATGAAATCTCCTTTGACTTGAAGGATACATCTGGGATTTCTATCACTGCTCTTGTCTTTCAATCTTTGCTCTGTTATCCTTAACATATTTTAAAAAACTAGGGGCCTATGGTCCCATGCAGAATATTTTCAATTTTTTTTTCTTAGCACAGTGAAGTAAGTTTAAATTTAGAATTTGCTAGATTAAATATGTTAAAATATTTTCACATTAGTCCTCCAAAAATATTTGATTAAAATATTTTAAATATGAACAGCCATCTATGTATTTGCAGATATTTTTAACAAAATATTATTTAATTATTAATTGTGGACATAAGCCTTCTAAAATTCTTAAATAATATGCAAAAATGTTATGAGCTGAGGATCTGACAAGAATAAATAATGCTGGCTTACAATTCTTTTCTTACTGTTGTTATAATCAACCATGAATATATATGGTTACCTCACTCAATTGTATTAGCTTTATTTTATTAACATTATAAACAACTTTACACTGTTCTTCCTTGACTTATGTTTTTAGAGCAAGATTCTATTATTAGAATCACCTTGGAGGGTAAAGAAAAACAAAGAACAGGTTGCCTTAGTGCAGGTACACATTCATCAATTTAGATGGCAATTCCATTGGAAATCAATAAACAGAGAACAGAAAAATTTCAAATCTTGTCAACAAAATGGTTTGTGGAGCTAGGGAGTTCAGAAAAATCACCCAATTTATGATTACTGGCTTAAGTGAGTGAACTGTAGTTTGATCAATTACAAATATAACTTACATAAGATACTTGTCTAATGATTTGTTCTATTTTTCTATTCCATTCTCTTACAATCTTTTTATTTTGCATCAAGAAATAAGCAATAGGAGTCAGAGGCAACAAAAACACAAATTTCTTATTAGTTCCTCTGGGAAAATAATACAAGTATAAATTTGAAAAACATATATTCATTTCATCAGAGAACCAGTATTTTAAAAGTTTTAGTTCAATAATATTATTAAGAAAACAAAGGAACAATAGCAATGATTGGAAGGGTAGGAAGATTAGTAGTTTGTGAAAAAATAATAACAAAATTATATTTAAATTTAGACTGAAAATAATTAGCATATTTTATAATTTTATGTGTTCATAGTGTTCAGTGAACATTTTTAATGAATAAATAAGTGAGTCAAAGAGGTTAATAGAATTCTTTATTTTTGGAAAAGCAAGGAAACATGAATTACTCTGATGACTTATATAAATGTGCATGTGAATATATTGATCTAATTTGATTTAGAGTGCATCTTTCATAAATACACTTTTATTTAATTATGCAAGTTAGATAAGCACTTGTTTATTCTCTGAAAATTTGACTAGTTGACTTTGCAAAATTCAATATCTTCATGAAGGAATCTGGGAAAGAATAAATTTAAAGATTTTATATAGAAATACTAAATTGTTAGAATACTGGTTTAGAATTTTAACCAATATAGAAAAAAATATTTTTGAAAGTCAGTAAGATAGAACAACTGTGCAATAAATGGAAGTTGAGACACTATCCATGTACACATTTTTGAATAGTGATTTCTATCTCTTCCATGAAAAATCTAGCAGGTGGTGGGGGAAGCAGGGAAAAAATTTATTTGTTAGAAGAGATATGGGGATAAATGCAGCACATTTTTTAGTTGCGCTTTGAAGGTCTGTCAAGTTTACTGGGCTTTTTTTTTCTTTTTGTTTTTTTTTTGTGTGTTAATGTTCTCTGTCTCAATCTTTAGCAACTTTTGAGGAGTCTGAATTCAGAAAAAAAAGATAGCAGAGCATTTAGGCTTCATTTTGGTTTTT
>NW_026000211.1:37546758-37549372 GCF_001458135.2 Marmota marmota marmota
TTTGATGAGTGGAAGCAAGGAAGAAAATTAGAAAATATTAGGAACTGAGTTTACTGACTGGTTGACATCAACTTCTACCTTGTTGTACTTCAGGATTAGAAAATAAAATGTGGTCTTTTGAAAATGCTTATAATTATTTCCAAGTTACTTATCTAGAATAGGAGACACTGAAGGGGATATATAAATGTATTCCAGAAAAAGTCATGAAAATCTCTGTTCTAAAAAGTGTTTATATATTCTCAAATATAATGATTTTAAAAAAGCTAAGTGTTACTTGCATGCTCATAAAACATATATTCTGTAGTGGATAAAAATCAACAAATGAGATAATTTTTACATAACTATTAGTTCTAAATGCACATATAGCAACTATCGTAGAATAAGAATTGTAGTAAATAGACTGGTTAGGAAAATATATATTCTGTTTAAGAGAACTTTTTTTTTTTTGGACCCTGAAGAACCAAAAAAAAATCCTGTTCATGGAAATTTATTGGAGAAGCACAAGCATGATACAGGTTGCAGGATCACCACCTGCAAAGGCCTTGATGCTAGACTGAGTTTGCCATGATAGCCAACAAGAAGGACAGCTTGCAGAATACTTTGAGCAAGTGAGATTACAATCAAGGTAAAATTAAAGAATTTGAAAAGATAGTCATGATAATAACTTTGAATAATATTTAAATCACAAAGAGCAAAAAGGTTTAGGAGAGTTATTAGAAGTAGAGTGGCAATATGCTATCTATATTTTTAAAATATTGATGTTGGTATATAACTGGGAATTATTAGAGAGAGGGAATACAAGAACCAAATTGCTTCAAAGATTATTGCTAAACAACCATTAAAATCATTTGGATTGTATTATAGAAAGTGAACTAATTTAAGACACCTTTTTATTGATTTAAAAAAAATAAATGATAGCAGAATGCATTACAATTATTATTACACATATAAAGCACAATTTTTCATATCTCTGGTTGTATATTAAGTATGTTGACAACAATTTTTGTGTTCATACATGTACTTTAGATAGTGATGTCTATCATATACCACCATCCTTGCTAATCCCATGCCCCATTCCTTACCCTTCTACCCCTCTGCCCTATCTAGAATTCATCTACTCCTCCAATGCTCCCCCTCCCTACCACACTATGAGTCAGCCTTCTTATATCAGAGAAAACATTTGACATTTGTTTTTTGGGGGGATTGGCTGGCTTCACTTAGCATTATCTTCTCCAATGCCATCCATTTACTTGCAAATACCATGATTTTATTCTCTTTTATTGCTGATTAAAATTCCATTCTCTATATATGCCACATTTTTTAATCCATTCATTAACTGAATGGCATATAGATTGGCTCCACAGTTTAGCTATTGTGAATTCTGCTGCTATAAACATAAATGTGGCTGGGTCCCTGTAGTATGCTGTTTTTAAGTCTTTTGGGTATAGACCAAG
The DNA here is from genome assembly GCF_001458135.2 of Marmota marmota marmota. NCBI lineage: Eukaryota > Metazoa > Chordata > Mammalia > Rodentia > Sciuridae > Marmota > Marmota marmota. The sequence continues at coordinate 37,548,213 of NW_026000211.1, forward strand.
GAGAAAGATAGCTGGGTCAAATGGTGGTTCCATTCCCAGATTTCCAAGGAATCTACATACAGCTTTCCATATTGGCTGAACCAGTTTGCAGTCCCACCAGCAATGTATGAGTGTAACTTTTCCCCCACATCCTCACCAACACTTATTGTGGTTTGTCTTCATAATAACTGCCATTCTAACTGGTAGGAGATGATATTTTGAGTAGTTTTGAGTGGATTTCTCTAATTGCTAGATATGATGAACATTTTTTCATATATTTGTTGATTGATTGTATATCATCTTCTGAGAAGTGTCTGTTCAGGTCCTTGGTCTATTTGTTGATTCGGTTATTTTTATTTTTATTTATTTATTTATTTTTTGGTGCTTAGCTTTTTGAGTTCTTTGTACACCCTAGAGATTAGTGCTCTATCTGATGTGTGAGGGGTAAACATTTTCTCCCAGGATGTATGCTCTGTATTCACATCACAGATTGCTTTTTTTTGTTGTTGTTGAGAGAAAACTTTTTAGTTTGAGTCCATCCCATTTATTGATTCTTGGTTTTAATTCTTGGGTACAGGAGTCTTATTAAGGAAGTTGTGCCTAATCCCACAGGATGAAGATTAGAGCCTACTTTTCCTTCTATTAGACAGAGAGTCTCTGGTTTAACTCCTAGGACCTTGATCCACTTTGAATTGAATTTTGTGCATGGTTAGAGATAGGGGTTTAATTTCATTTTGTTGCATATGGATTTCCAGTTTTCTCAGCACCATTTGTTGAAGATGCTATCTTTTCTCCATTGCATGTTTTTGGCATCTTTGTCTAATATAAGATAATTGTAATTTTATGGGTTAGTCTCTGTGTCCTCTATTCTGTAACTTTGGTCTACCAGTCTGTTTTGGTGCCAATACCATGCTGTTTTTGTTACTATTGCTCTGTAGTATAGTTTAAGGTCTGGTATAATGATACCACCTGCTTCACTCTTCCTGCTAAGAATGGCTTTAGCTATTCTGGGTCTCTTATTTTTCCAGATGAGTTTCATGATTACCTCACACTGCATCTCAAATCCTTAGAAAAAGAAGAACAAATCAGCAGCAAAAGCAGTAGGAAGCAAGAAATAATTAAAATACGATCTGAAATTAATGAAATTGAAACAAAAGATACAGTTGAAAATATTGGCAAAA
>NW_026000211.1:37587440-37600987 GCF_001458135.2 Marmota marmota marmota
ATCTCCCCTTTTTGTGACAAAGGGTTTTGATAAGTTGCCAGGCTGTCCTTAAAGTTGCAGACCTCCTCATTCAACCTTTCAATTCTCTGGGTATGATACTGTATTCTTCATATCAACTTGGCTTCATTGGGATTGCAGGTATGTGCTACCACACCAAGCTTCTGTGATTATTTTCAGTGAAGAGTTCTTGTGTGTCTCCTTGCAGTTGTTTTCAGTAGATGGAATATAGAATAATAATAGATCTTATTAAATAATCATACATCACTGAGAAGGAAGCTAAAGAAAAGATATTTTATTCACTCTATTAAAAAGTTCTTAGTCCTTGTTATGTACCAGATTCTGTGCTATATGTAGAGAATCTAAAACCACAAAAATGGGGATATCTCTTCTGGCAATTTCTAGCATATTAAGAGAAATCTTGTCCAAATAACATTTTATCGTTATCAATATAAACATCTATGATATTTTTCAAGTTGTGGCAGACATATTTGATTGTCAATCCAACAACTATTTCTACTGACTGGTTCATTAAGTAATTGAATTTAGGGTTTGTCTGTTTTTTTTTTCTTTCTATAAGAGATTATCAGTCTCTACTATCCTCACTGTGAAAAAATGTACCTATTTGATAAAGTTTAATGGTATGGACTGTCAAATAAGCCTGAAAATGGCACAGGAGGATGATGATGTGGGAGTTTCAGAAACAAAAAAATCTGACATACTTTACATGGATACCCAAAAGAAAACATCCATTTTCTTCCTATCTTTGTTTTTACCATACAACTTGATATTGTAGCCATCTTAAATTCATAGAGATTACTTTTAGGACAAAAGTTAAGATTTTTGAGCCTAGAAGAGTAGACTGCTGAAAACATCCTTAGTCTCCAGAATTCTTACTATGTGAAATATATTATTTACTCATCATCTAAGATGTATTTACAGACAAACTGTCAAAGTAATGTTATATAATCATTCTTTCTCCTCCTGAAATGTAATGGCACTAGGCATTACTTCCAGCTTATCAAGTTCTATCCATTATGCTGGGGCCTAAAGTCATTAAGGTAATACTTGTTTGCCATGACATTTTCAATGCTTAGTTCAAGCACTCACTGACCAACATAATGGATAAATTATACCCTATAGACCTTTGATTAAAAATGATTATGGTTTTCTAGGTCAGATGAGAGGTAATAATTACCACATATCTCCTGAAATTTAATTGGAATCTTGAATACTTCATGTTCTAATTCCAATGACAGAGAAAAAATTCTTTACCTTTTATTAATACCTTTTACCCTAAATTCAGCCTTTTTTTGAAAAAAAAAGTTTTTCTTTCTCATGTAAAGTACATAGAATTCACACTATTTTTAAGAATGCTTGAAATTCATATTAAGCCCATGTTTACTAAAAATTTAACATAAACATATAGTATTTCCATCTTAAATTGAAGTGATAATAAGCAGCTCATCATATTGTAATATAAATATAGATTTATATATGATTGGGTAAATTTCACCCAAATGTTTCAAAAGTGCTTCAGTCTAACATGATCATCTATTTTCCACATCTTATTTTCCTTTAATCGTTCTATGTTTTTGTTAATAACATCTCTATTTGTCTAGTCTCTAGCTCCAGAAAATTAGAAACTATTATGAAGATACATTTTTCTCTCATCATCAACCCTAAACGTGTTGGTCAAATCCTAGAGGATTTACCATTCTCATATTCTTCCTCTCCTTTTTTTTCCCTCTGTGGATAGCGCTTACTTCACATACTTATTATTTATCATATGTATCATGGCATTGGCTTTCTAAACCACCTAACTTCAGTTTATTCTCCCTTGAATCCATCTTCTAAATCATGACATGTGGGTCTTCTACAATGTTCATATATGTGATTTTTGACTTAATATGCATGAAATACACTTAGGACTTTAAAGAAACACTTTTAAAAACCTTATCTTAGTAATTGAAATCTTTTATATTTTCTCCTTAGTTATGTTTTTGCCTTGTTGCTACACAATGCACTCCAGTGACAGGCATCTACCGATTTNTTTTTTTTAAAAGCAAGTAAATAGTGGAATAATAGGAGATGTGGTTATTTGTAAAAGGAAAATAAGAGATAAGTAAACAACAACATAATAAAACTTTTTACTTTTATAAAAAAAGAGCTTTGCATTTGTAGTTGGCTCACTTTAAATCTCAATACAAAACCACTTTTCTTCACTGATTTATCGTTTTTTTGTTTTTATTCATATTTACTTTATAGAGGACTCAATGATCAGAACTACAGCACATTTGAAAAGAATATTTATGGTTTCTGCCTTTGTGGATTGTGTAAATCACTCAATAGATGTGCTTCAACATTAATTATTTTTGCCTATAAAACAGAGCATGATGATCCTGGATACCTCAATATGCTATTTTTCCACAAATCAGTTTGAAATATCAGTTTAGCCATCCTGAAAATTTGAACTTTTGTAGGCTGATTTTTGCTTTTTTATCAGCTTTCATTCACACCTGTATTCTTGCCATATATCTTACTCCATTTAAGGGGTAATGATTTATTTATTTATTTATTTATTTATTTTTGGAAATGGGTATACCTCGAAGAGAGATCAGGACAATTATAGGGTTTCTTTCTCTTTTATGTTTCTGATTCCTTCTCATTTGAAAATTCTTCCTAACAGAAGTTGTGTCAACTCATCTGAAAGCTCTCCAGTCTCTCAAACTCTGATACACACCCAGAGTTGATGAGGCAGAGCAGATGGATCTGAGCATCTGAGTGAAAGAGTTTGAGCTCAGATTAGGGAGAATTGGGAGAACACCCAAAATGTAGAAGCAACAACTGCCATTGCTACTCAATGGAAACCTAAAGTCAGTGTTGATGAATGAGAACACATTCAGAAGTTGTTTCTGTTCTTTGTAATATCTCTACTTTTGTACTGAAATTTAGATCTATTATCCAGTAATTTCAATAATTACTTTCAAAGCATTTAGCTATTCATCACAATGTTCTATGTGTTCCTTCCTAAATCCACTCATTATGAGTCTGATTTTACTTAATTTATTCTCAAACATTTCATTAAAATGAATTAAATTATTATGTTCTCATTAAAATGAAATGAGAAATGTTATCATGAGGTTTATAAAAGAACATTTTTAATTGCTGCATCAGTTTTATTTGTTAATATTTCCATACCATTTTTCCTCATTCTATTATTTTAATGAAAGTATGTATCTTTTTATTATTTTATAATATCTTCTCATATATAGTTATAAAAATACACTTAGTACTGTATAAATGGTTTTACTCTCATTTAATATTGTCATCAGAGACATTAAATTCTAAAAATGCAATAGGTTTTTCACTGAACAAAAAACATTAATGAAATTTATTACAGAAGTTCTTTCTTGGCTTTATTTAACTACCTTCTTATTAGATTCATAGCCTAACTAGATTACTCTATAATTTAAAAAAAAATAGAAATTGATAATAAAATGCATCTCTTACTAGAGATTTAAAAAATTGTGATCACTCCAAAGTTAACCTGAAGAATATTAAGCTAAGTGAAATAAGCCATTTATAAAAGAAAAAATATTATGTAATTATGCTCACATGAGTAGTATCTAAAATTGTCAAACTCATAGAAACAAGAGAGAAGTATGGTGTTCACCTGGGGCTTGGGGAGTGAAAATGGGACATTGTAATTCTATAGGTATGAAGTTTCAGTTATAAAAAGATGAATAAGTTTTAAAAACTGGATACCACACCAACAGGTGTGAACACTGGTTTTGGTACATCTAAAAGTTTATTAAGAATTTTAGGATGTGTTATGTGTGCATTTGTACGTGTTTAGAGGTAATACTAATTCAGTAAAGTAATAGTGCTATGATTAATTAACCTAGGAAAAAGTTGAAAGTAGGTTCAGCATTTAAATGAAGCTAACATCATTTATGTTAAAAATTTGCTATAAACAAAACAAATTCTATGTAACAAATAAAATTGTTTTCAATTGACTCTTCTTAAATTTTATCTCTTCTGTAATAGAATAAAAGGTGGCTGATGATGGATTTGGGGAATAGTAAGAAAATATATAATAATGCAGTTTGAATCACTAATAAATGTGTATTTTTTAGAAAATACATACTGAAATTTTCTTAAGATTTTCTACTTTGTCAATAAAGAAAATTTAAAAATCTTGATGACACTCAATTGTTTTATTAAATTATAATGTCAAATCTATCAAAGATAAATTCTTACTAGTATTTTTAATAATAGATGCAGCCAACTTCATATTTTTTTTTCCTTTTTTAAAGTCTCATTTATATTGCATTATTGAATTTCATTAAGTATATCCATGAATAACTTTTGATTGAATATCATTTGACAATTTATTTGGATCATTTTCTTACTCTGAATATTCAAGTATTTAAGACCATAAATATTTTCAGAATTGAGAAAATAATTGAGCTTTCTATTTATCCTTCTTAAAATTACAGACTTGCTTTATGTATTTGGTGCTCTGATGGCATTATCAGAGGCAAGATATACAAAAGGGATTAAATAATTATATACAATTTAGGTGTATGTTTCTTAGTTTGGTCACATCATCTACCAGAACTCACTGTAGCTTTGGTTAACCACATCCCTAAAGTAATGACAATGGTACAGAAAAAAATGTTTTACAAATTAAATGCTTTTTGTGGATATAAAATGTTGAGAAAATCTTTTCATTCATTTTCAGTAGTTTGAAATTACATTTTTCTAGTATTTTTATTCCATATGACACTCATCTAAGAACAGAACTCATGTTACACAAAATTTTTCATATACATATAATGAGAGCATACTTGATTTTATTTTAATTCACATTTGAACTTTCACAGCTTCATCCAACTAATTCTTATGAAAACAGACATAAGTGTGAAAATAATACGATAATTTATTTTGATTGGTTTTCTTGTGGTTATATGCTACTAATAATATACTGTATATTATTCAATATTATTATTCAATATTATTCAATAGTGGTTAGTAATATGTTGATACTCTTTTGGAAAGAATTAGACATCCTGTAGATTAGATTAATTTTAGAGCAACTAGTGAGAGTGCTAACATGTTAAAAACTACATTTTAACTTTTGCAATTATCTTTGGTAGCCTGTTCAAACTGTTCTTTTAAAAGGTCTAGTTTAATTTCACAGAGTATCACTTCATTAGAGAAAAATTATTCATGGGAAACAGATATATTTTGACTGTTTACTTGAAGATAAATTTATACATTTCAATATGTCATTTAATTTTTTGTCTGATTTTATTTTCTTTATAAATGTCACAATATAATAATGATATAGAATAAATGATTTTATATCTATGTATTAAACAGATGATAATACACCATGAATATGACATCTATAGTCACAGAATAATGAAGGTTTTTGAAATATTGCCTTAAAACCATAAGCACTTAGTGGAACTTATTTTGATGAAGTGATTTTCCCAAATGATGAACAACTCTTAGTAAATCTCAGAACAAAACTAATTACAGTATGTTGTTCTTTATTTATGCTACATTTGAATGATAAGAAATTCAGTTCTTATAAAATTGTTACAGAAGTACTTAATGATTATTTGGAAAATACATTAGGCTTTACACTTAACCACATCTATGTAATTTCATAAAATTAAAAGAACATTATAAAGATCTTTAGAAAACTTTTATTTGGGGAAAATGTCATACTGATTGCAGTGTATTTGGAAAAAACTACTTCTCTTACCTTAAATACCAAAAATAATTTAACCCTGATTTTCTCAATTCCATGTAGGAGAAAAGTGACCATTTTTTTTACATTGGTTTTTTAAAACCATTGGTATAAATTCTGATTGCACCACCTTAGTTTTTTGTCTCTTATTCAACAATTCTATAATTTTAGGTCAAAATTTTTACATACTATATTTTCCTCAAAACTTTGGCATAAAATTTATACATATTTTTTAGTTTTTCCAGGAAATCACTCCAAAAAATTCTTTCAAAATTACTTTGTTCTCAAGTGCTTGCAATGGATAATCAGAAACCAATACCACATTGTGATAACTAAAACTAAATAACCCTTTAAATAGCATATTTTCTCTTTTGACCATAATGAATCCACTAATCTATCAGTAATAAAATAATGGTAGTTTATAATCCAATGAAAAGAAAAAATGATACCAGATTTTCAAAATGTAAGTAATATGAAAATGCCCAAGCCTATTAGATTTAATGAATTAATGTAGTATGACAATAAAATTTTAAAAAGTGATATCCAGATAGGTTTATTGATGAATTTTTCCAATTATTTCAGGAATATATTACATAATCACAATTTTCTACAGTTTCTTTCAGAAGCTAGAAGAAAAGAAGTACTTACTAACCTGTTTTATAAAAATAGGTTTTTGAGAGCCATTGGTATAAATTTTACCCTAACACCAAAACCAGACAAAGATAGAATTGAAAAACAAACAAACAGAGAAACTTTGGAACATTACCTCTTATCATGAACATAGATGCAAAAATCCTCAAAAAAAAAGTTAATAAATCAGATACAAAAATACATAAACATAAATATACACTGCAACAAAATGGAATGTTTTAAAGATATGCAAGACTATGTTCAACATTTGAAAATAAAATATTATAATAAATCACATTCACAGCTGAAGAAAAAAACTAATATATTAATATGCATCAATATAGAAAATTTGTTGAAAAAGTGAAGCGTTCATTCATGATAAATATTCTTGGTGAACTAAGAATATAGGGAAACTTTCTTAGCTTGGTACAGAATATCTACAAAAGATCTATAGATAAAATTATATTTAGTGGTAAGAAATGAGATAATCTCCCATTAAAATCAAAATCAATGTCTTTTATTTTTAAATATTTTTTAATCATAGATGGACACAACACCTTTATTTATCTTTTTTTTTTAATGTGGTGCTGAACCCAGTGGTAGAGTACTCACACATGCTGAGTACTCTGCCACTGAGCCACAACCCCAGCCAATCAATAAGTCTTCTGAGACTAGTTACTGATTATATCAAGGATTCAAATTATATTTTTAATAAACAGAAGAAATCCATTTTCCTATTTTCTTGCAATGAACAACTGGAATTTAAAATTTAAAAATATTAACTAACTCCCCCAAATAAATACTTAGGTACATATCTAAAATTATGTCCAAGAAACATGAGAAAAAAAAAAAAAACCTGAAAAACTCTGATATATTTAACAGAAGAAAAAATAAGTAAGCAGATATTTAATGTCCATGGGTAGGAAGATTCCACATTGTTAAGATGTCAGTTCCTGATCTACAGTTTAAGAAATTTAGCCAATTATTCTGTGGATGTTGCATATACACATATTTGAATAACCAAAATTCAGAACACTAAAAACGACAAATGCTGACTAGGATTTGACAATAGGAACTCTCATTTGTCCTAAGTAGGAATGCAAAATTATAGATCCCTTGGAAGATAGTTTATTGGTTTTCAATATAAGTGACCATGCTCCTACTACATGATCCAGCTATTAGGAAACTTGATGTCTCCACAAAGGATCCAAAAGTTGTGTCAAAACAGAAATCTACACATGAATGCTGATAGCACCTCTCTTCATAATTTTTATAACAGGAAAGCAATAAAAATATCCTTTAGTAGGTGATTAGATAAATAAACTGAGGATGGATTAGTATTCATTGCTAAAAAATGATCTATCAAATCATAAAATTTATTTATATTAACAATAAAAATATAAAAATATGGCAATTTTCAGTTAAAATAACGATGATTTTTTAAAATAACAAAATAAAAGTTTTGAAAAACATAATATGCTTAAGAGGTCAATTTCCAAAATGACACATAGGGTCATGGTAATTTTAATATTCTCAGAGAATACTTTAAAAAAACTCACAAGCTACTTCTAGTTATACATTAGAGTAGAATGCATTTTGACCCAAAGGATTTAATATCAGCATATTTCTAAATTTTATGTGTAAATTAAAAAGACCTACAATAGCTCAAGTGAGGCTGAAAATGAAAGATTAAGTTGGAATATCAGTAAAAATACCTGGATTTAAATCCTAGTAAAAAATAGAAATAAACATATGTACAGATACAAACAGATGGAAAAACCAATAAAGCAATGAAATAGAACAGAGCACAAGAATTATACCCATTTGTGATCCATGATTCACTTTGTTTTCTTTTCAAAATGTTAACAGTGGTCCACCTCATTCTTTGCTACTCTACCACTAAGGCTTCAAAATTAACATGTTTTGTTTTCCTTTTCTCCCTCTCCCCTTCCAAAACTTGATAGAAGGGAACAGGATTACCTTTTTTCTCATCATAGACCAAGAATTATCTGTTTTTGCACACACAGGTACCATAGGAACCAAGTAATTCAGACTTCAGTGATGGAGCCAGAAGATCTGAGGAATGGCTGTCTCCCAAATTAAAAAGTGAATCACAACTCCCCCATAGGGAACACCTGGACTGAATCTCTTTTTAAAAAACCCTCTGTTCCCCTGGATGGGCAGAATCAGAGCCTGTGGAACAGGCATCCCCTGTGATTCTCCTTTGTTAGCAAAACAATAAACCTTCTTTTCCTTTTTCCCCAAACTATGTCCCTATTATTGAATTGGCATTGGGTACAAGGACTACTGAGATTTCAGTAACAAAAATTCTGTTAAATCAATCCAGCAAGGAGTAAAAATTTGTTGTTGTTATTGTTATTCTTTAAAAAGACACATTTTGCATTATGACTAAATTATCACTTTTATCAATTAAAATCATAGTTGAAAAAAGAAAGACATTCTAACACTTTTTTTGGGGAATGCTTTGTACTTTACATAGAATAGAAGCTAAAAAGAACCTGCCATACAGTTAATTACCAATACAGACCTTGAAATTTTTGCCCATGTATGAAATGTTGTATAAAATATGTGTTCTTTGTAGCACTTAGGCCCTGCTACCACTGTGCTTGGCTGAGTTCACAAATGTGCTCTTTATATAGTTTATATATAGTGCTTTTTATATCTAGTGCTGTTTATATATAGTGTTGTTTGTATAGTTTCCCTGTCACCTGTCTGATGCCTCACTTCTTCAAAGCTTATTTCTTGCCAGAACAAGAAAATCTTCAGCCACTGCGATAGCTACCACTGCTCCTGGAAGCCCCAGGGTTTTGTGTTTTATCTAAGTATTGACTTCCTCCATCACAGGGACAGAGCTTCTGCCTCCAAAGTTTTCTCTCTTCATGAGTAAATATTTTGGAAATTGATTATTGTAATTACCAAAATCATTACAGATTCCACCATTTCAAAATTTACTTGTACAGATACAAACAAATGGAAAAACCAAATCCATTGTAGTCCTGTCTACAACCACTTGGCTGCCACCAAAGGCACAAGTATCCTCCACAACCAAAGTCGTCATTTCCACCAATAACCACCTCCACATTTACATCAAAGTTTCCACAACCACATGGAGTTTCTTGTCTAGATGAAGCTCTAGCTATCTCTTGCTTTGAAAGTACCTTCTTTACTTCACCTTAGGGTATTTATTAATTAACATATTATTATGAACTCATACTTATAAAAAAGTAATCATTTTAGATGAAAATATAGGGAGAATCCTCATGACTTAAAAGTTGGCAAGATTTTTTTTTCAACAAATAGCATAAATCAATAACCTTGGAATGAACACATGTAACAGGCTTCATAAATATCAATAACTTCTCATCAAAATACACAGGTAAGAAATGAATAAGAAATTCACACATCTGGAGGAAATGTTATCAAACATACATTTATAATATCTATTCTAAATTCATTTAAAAATGAAACAACCCAATAAAATAGGCGAAAGATTTAAAAAGTCATTTAAGAAAAGAAGATAAATGAATAACCATTAAAAACAGAAAAAATGGACTCAGTAGCACTATTCATGTTGGGAAAATAAGATTAAAATCATAATAATATCCCTGCACATGCACTGGAATGCCCAAGATAAGGAGACATGAAACACGAAATTTGGCAAGAATTTAGAGCAAAAGAAACATCAAAACAATACTGATGTAAGTGTAAAATGATATCATCTCTTTTGAAAGGCTTTGAAAAGTTATTTTTAAAAAACCTTTACTATACATATACAATTTCCACATTTTCTTCATAATAAGATTTCCTCAAGGAAGTTTATAGATATTTTATTAACAACAGCCAAAAAAGTTTAAGTGGTATCAATAGAATGCTAAAGTATTTATTGCATATTCACATAATAAAATTCTACTCAGCAATAAAAATTAATGAACACATGAAAAACAATATTAATATCTCAAAGCATTTTACTGCATGAAGGATGTGTAGAATGGAGGGCAAATATTTTTGAGTTTATACTTAGTTGTACAATAAGCCAATTTATCCTATGCTAGGAAAAATAACAGTAATTGTCAGGATTGAGTGGAAAGGAGCAGGAAAATGTATATGGTATATGAATTTGGTTGGCATAAATAGAAGCATTTGTTAAAGAACAGAATATATATACTTAAGATCTCAGCATTTTTTTGATATGCACAAGGCCCTGAGTTCAATCCCCAGCACCATAAAATAAAAAAGAAAATCTAAAAAATTTAAAATGCTAGTTAACAATGGGTATACTAAGTGTTTTAACATGAAGTGGACAGACATGTATGATTTACTGTGAAATGTATCAACAAATAGAATGAATTGAGAAATCTATAAATACATATGTGTTAAAAATATAATAAAATATTAACAGAAAAATGTAAGTTGTAGGCATTGTATATTGAATGTTTATTTCCCTCCATATTCATCCATTGAAGTCCTAACACCCAATATGACTTTATTTGTTAATGAAGTTTTACAGAAAATTAAATTATTTCCTAAAGATTGGGCTGTATATGACAGAGGGTTTATGTTATTTTATAAGAAGAGAGACTCCAGAACACTTTCTGCCATGTGATTAAACAGAGAGACAGTGACCAATGGTAAGCCAAGAAGGGAACCTTCCAGAAACTGAATAAAAAATGACACTGCTTTTGGATTTCCCAGCCCCACACATCTGTGAGAGGAAAAAAATTAAAATGGTGCTAAGTCACCTAGACTATGATATTTTATTATGGCAGCATAAGCAAACTGACAGTGAGTACATGGGAATTACTGTAAAATTATCTTTCCCAAGCTCCAAATTTTATGTAATAAAACAAATTTATCTTTTCCATATCACCCTCACTGCCAAGCTTATTTCTGTAGGGAGATTATACATCTGGCCTCAGTATTTTCATGTAACTTTTTTGGCCAATGAAATTCGAGAAGTAATGTGTTTTACTTTCAAGTAGACACTTTAAAAGCCAACTTCTGCCATCACTTTTCCCCTCACTTCCTTGAGAACAGAATTCCATAACAGACGCTACTTTTACGTGCTTTCCAGAATAAAAAAGATATCAAATGGAGATATTCAACTACAGAAAATATGCAAAATACAGGATAGTCTTTGCCTCTTGTAAACTATTGAAAATTTGGAATTATGGCACCAATAAGAAACACTAAATTTAGCATACTATATCTGTGGTACACTAGATGAAAAGGAGACCTCAGCATTGATAATTATAATTTCATCATAAAATCATAAATTTTGAATAAGTTTTAAGAAGCAGAACCATGAATCAAATGCCACCCTACCTGGTAAAGTTAGGATATGGCTTTGGATAGTTATATCAACAAAATCAACCAATTCATGTGTTGATGATTTTTTTCCATACTTTGTTATATAACATTAGAAAAAATATTTAGTAAAATCTTTACATCTAAGTTGAAGATGTCTGTACATCACTGAAGTGGGGATTTTAATTAGGCAACTATGCTTCCTTGTGAGGAGACATGAATTTGAGACTAAATTATGTGATCACTGTATAAATCTCTGAGGATTTTTATGGTCTTGATCTGGTATATTACTAAAAGCTCACATATTGGAAGTATGCTCCCCAGTGCAGCAGAGATTAGAGATGGAGTTTACCACTGATGATTGTGATCCTATAGAGAAGGGACTGAAATGTTTGTATTATAGAAGAAAATTATTTAGTAGGTGAGAAGATATTTAAAATAACATAAAATGATAGCAGTTCATGTTATGGTTTGAATCAGAGGTATCTCTGAAAATTCATGTGTGATACAATGTAGGATTGTCCAGAAGTAACATTACATTAGGAGAACTCCAACTGAATAAATGAATTAATTCATTTGAATTATTAATCATTTGAATGATAATGATAGGCAGGTAGAGTGTGATTGGAGGAAGCAGGTCATTGCAGACATGCATTTTGGAGTTTATATTTTCTCTCTGGCATCTGTCGCACCCCACCCCTCTTTCTTTCTCTCTCTGCTTCCTGGCTATCATGAGCTGAAGAGATTTCCTCTACCACCTTTCCCATGTTTTTATGCCTCATCTTGTTCCCAGAGAAATGCAGTTTGGTCAGAAAAGTGGGTGTCAAATTGGGGCCAAGGAAGTTGTTATCATTAAAGAGATTATCACCACTAAAGATAACCTAAATACTTTGTACAGAGACAATAGTAAAGAAACCCTGAGGAATCCCAGGAGTCAACAAGACCATACCCATGCTGAATCCTGTAAAAGTAAAGACTCATTTAAGAGATCAAGAGGGCACTATGCTTGCATATCGGTGCCCAGAAAATTATTGCTAAGGATTCATTTCAACATATTCAACTGCCTAGGAACTCAGAAGTTACTGCAGTCATTGTCTCAGGGGTCATGGCTATTGCTTAAATTGGCAGTAGACCTTAGCATAGTTTGTATTGTGCTGGTTCTGAACAAATGCAGATAAGAGGTCATGGTGGCTTCCACAAAGATATCAAAGAATGACTAGAAGGCCATAAACATGAAGCAGAGTCATAATCCCTGAAGGCAGTGCCTGAAAGAGCATCACATAAAGCTATGAGAAGAAAATGGAAGTGGAGATTCCAGGATAAGGAGATGCCAGTAATGTAGTATGTCTGCCAAGGAAATCTGCAGGAAGCAAGCAGAGCCAGGCTGAGAAAGAGGCCATGTGCACAGGAACAAGCAAGGTCAAAAGGGTGGGACAGCCCCCTTTGAAAAACCACATCTTGCTGCCAGGTGCTCCAGATGCTGAATATGGAGCTACAGGAATTGTTTGCCCAACTGAGTTTCAGTCTTGCTTTGGATCCATCCCTTCTTTCTTTTTTCTTTTTTTTTAAATTTTTCTTTCTTTCTTTCTTTCTCTTTAGTTGTTGATGTACCTTTATTTTTTAATTTATTCATTCATATGCGGTGCTGAGAATCAAACCCAGTGCCTCATACATTCTAGGCAGACTCTCTACCACTGAGCTACAACCTTGGCCCCCATCCCTTCTTTTTATACCCCTATACTTTCCTCTTGAAGTGAATATTGATTCTGTGCCATGTTGTATTTCATACATATAAAATATAACATATATATATATATATATATATATATAT
>NW_026000211.1:37605426-37617215 GCF_001458135.2 Marmota marmota marmota
AGCCCTTGAACATGAGAAAATCAGGTTGTCTTTGAACTCTGTAAACTGCTCCAGTAGCCCCCACATTTCCCAGGCCTTCAGCTTCAGACTCAGTTACATTATCAGCTACCCTGAGCCTCACACATGAGCATACCCATATAACTGGCTTCTCTGGTTCTCCAACTTGCAAGCATAATGTTTTAGTCAGGCTTTTCACTGCTGTGACTAAAGGACCTGACCAACACAATTATAGAGGAGGAAGAGTGTATTTGAGAGTTCACAGTTTCAGAGGTCTTAGTTCATAGGAGGCCAGCTCCTTTCCTCAGGGCTTGAAGTGACTCAGAACATCATGGTGGGAGAGTGTGGCTGAGGGAAGCTGCTCACATCAAGAAGCAGAGAGAAAGAGAATGGACTGCCAGATACAAATATGTACACCAAAGCCACACCCCCAATTAACCATGTCCTCCAGCCACACACCATCTGCCTCCAGTTACCACTCAATTAATACCATCCATGATTATTTTACTAATTAGGTTAAGACTCTCACAACCCAATCATGTCTCCTCTGAACCTTCCTGCATTGTCTTACAATGTGAGCTTTTGGTGGATACCACATCTTAAACAAAACCCATAGTGTGGGACATCTCAACCTCCCAAATCATGTGAGAGAATTCCATTAATAAACCCTCTCCCAGAGAGAGGAGGAGGGAAGAACGAGGGACACCAAAATTTCTGTGTCATTCCAATTTGGTAAAGAGCACACAAATATGTTCTACTTAGGTTTTAGTAACATTTTTAAAAGCTCACTTTGAACATATGGAGATGTAAAAGTTTAAAGCAGTAGTAAAAAATAATTGTCAATAGTAAGATAAAAATTGAGATTTAGTACATAATGAAAAGAAAGAATAAGCAAAAAAGAAAATGCTAAGGTGAGTTAGATGTAGTTTTTAAATGATCCCTCTCTGAGCCTTTCTGCATGTCTATGTATGAGAACAATAGGCTATTAAAGGAAAATAATAACTTGGTTGGACACAATGCAGATTATTTGTTATTTTGTTTCTTTATTGTAAAAAATAGTATATTAAAGAAAGTATCAAATATTTGTTTCAGGTAATCTTCAGTGAAAAAAATAGGCCTTCCTCTTGATAACCTTTATTTTTGTCTGTTTTAAAAGAAAGTTAAAAACATACTCACTGATTTTCTGTTATATATTGACAATTATTATAAAATATGAGAATAAATAAAAGGACATCATTTCTAAAATGAAAGTGCATGTGATTTGTTGGGGACATTACAATATAGAATGATATTATCTAATGATTTTTAAAGTGTAACAGGAAAGTTTGACTTATTCATAGATTGTTGCAATGTTTCATTGTATTTGTACTCAATATGTAAGTGGAGGGTAATAATAAAGAGGAGCCTGAAAAGCTTTGAATTGAATCAAATATGAAGGAATAAATATATAATTCAGTTTGAATTTTACCTAGTCATGCTTAGGAGCCATTGCACTTTTTAAGGACTTTTTTTTGTATTTTAGAAAACATAATTTTTTCCTGAGAAATATAATAATATAATATGAAATATGTATTTGGTCTCTGCCCCCATTTCTGGCACAGAATTCCTAAAACTCTTTCACATAGAGACATCGTAAAAGCCTTTTATTCTAATACTTTATTTTGACCCCAGTTCCTAACCAATTTTAATATTTTTATAATTTCCTGAATGACACAAATCTCTCACACAGAGGTGCTACTTCCCTTGGAACATTTTTTTTTCCTCACGAAGAAACATTTGGTGGCCTCTAGATGGCCTCAAGATTGGGGTTGGTTGCCAGGGGAAACAGACCAGGCTGGAACTTTCATTTCCTCCCAGTGATGTTTGGGAATTGATGTGTTGTCAGGAAAGCCTGGAGACTAAGCTGTATAAAACCTTGAACCAGAATGAAGAAGGACCCTGGATGGTGACATACCCAGAAAGAGCATGTAATTCTGAGCTTCTTCGCACATACTTTATCCTTCTTCCATCTGTCTGTCCATCTGTATCCTTTGCAATCTTTTTTTTTTTAATCATATTGTGTTTCCTTGAGATTTGTTCTACATCTAGCCTGTTAATTAAATCTGAATGGGAATTGAAGATACTCTAATTTATACCCCATTGGTAAGGAGCACAGATCAAATCTAGGGCTTAAAATTAGCATCTGAAATGGGGGAAATCTTGTGGGACTGAGCCCCTTGATAAGTGACACCCAATGCTATCTTCAGGTAGGTGTATCAAAATTGAATATGAATTCTAAGACACCCAGTTGACCTTCATTAGTAAGACTAATTGGTAGTTAGTGGGAAAAGACCCCATATGTCTGGTGTCAGAAATATTGAGTGATGTGTCAGAAAGATAACATTTTGATTTTTTTTCCCTAAATCTAATAGGAAGCATGTCATGATTGAGCAGCAGAAAAAAAAAAAAAAAAAACAGTGGATAACCGAATATCTTTAGTCAAGTAAAATGTTTTTTTTTTTTGTTTGTTTTTTTGCCAAGTTTAGAATTTAGAAATAAGAATAAACAGGAAGAGGCATTAGAGAAACCTCAGAAGTAATCTTTAGCCTTTTACTAGTGCTCTTAAAGTCATTTTCAGAAAATAGAGACTAACTTGATTACTTAAAAATTAGTTATTTTAAAACACTATAATATAGAATCTGAGAAGTAATTATGACTGAAAGCATGGAAGACCCGTTGCTGCACAGTGACATTGTTAAATTGCAATGTGAACTCTTATAATAGAACAACTGTTAAGAAATTTCCCACACATTGGTGTTATGGAAAATGGCTTACTGGAAAGAATTATTTTTTCCTATATAACTTATATGAGATTCCCTACCTGTTAACCTATCACAAAACCAGTCACATGACTGTGAAATTTCTTTTTTTTTTTTAGTGGGAGTTTATAAATGGTTAACTGAACTATTGTCACCACTGATCCATGGGGGAAAACACTGTGTCACTAACATGGACTTGAGAAAACTTTAGTCTGGCTTCTCTTTATCACCTCAGGGCTCCTGAACTTTGACCCATGGTCATTCTGAGCAATTATGGATTGTGGAACCACTCCCTGTAGTAGACTAAAACAAAGAGAGACTTTTGCTGACTAAATGTCTGATAATGTTTCTTTTTAGCTTTATTTATTCCTTTTTATAAAACAAAAACAAACAAACAAACAAAAAAACTTCTCTACTTGGCCTTTAAGATCTCCACATGATCAAAAGATGTTCTATTGCAATAGCTTCCTTTCCATCATTGCAAAAGCTCACAATTGCCTTTATATTGCTATACTTGTTTTTTCATGTGCTGGGGATCAAATTCAGGGCATCAGATATGCTAGGAAAGTGAAGTACCACTGAAATATACCCTTAGCACCCATATTATTTAAATAGCCCCTATTAGGTCCTTAGTTCAGATTCAGATTCAAACAATGGCAGCTGACTTAACAGGGTGATAGCTCTCTTGTCTTCCTTGTGGAAATATGTAGTTATCCTAAACTGAGTACCTAACCAGGTGTGAATCTTCACTGTGGTCCAAATTCATTTCTGTACAATAGAGTATCTATGACTCACCACTGGGGAAGTGGCCAATGAATAAGAGTGAACTACTTAAATCCAGTTTTTAAAAAGTCTCATTTTTAAAAAAGACTAAATTTCCATAAAAATATATATTGCATAAAAATATGTAATATTTTTATTCCATAAAAATATATAATATGCAAGAAATTTTGTTTATGGAAATGCAGGCTTTATTATGGCTAGATCTAGGAGTAAGGCTGTCAGGCAATATGGAAGTACTGGAAGATCAGGTCCATAAGATTCACACCCCTCTGTTGCAATTAAATCCTCTATAGTATCATATATATCTGAGCTGAAGCAGCTTTCCTTCTCCATAACAGAGTCGCCCTTCAAATTGTTGCTTTTCTAGGGATTTCTTTCACATAAAGTGATTTCAAAGGAATATTTCATTATTGAACAATATATATATTTGACACTTCAAATGGTTTTCATTGGCTTCTAAAGGCCCTGTTGCCATAAAATCTGTCTTGTTTGTAGTGATAAGCATCTGTGAACTCTATGTCATTGTTTGCTATACTACGTTGTTGCACATAATTGTCAACACATATGACAAAGTACCATTGGAAGTTCAGAGGTTCATCATGTTTCACTGTGCAGTATAGCAACATGGCAGCTCCACTATAGATGTGGGGCTGCTCACTTGTATTTTTTAAAATGAATTAATCAAATTACTAATTATGTCAAAATTATTTAATATTGTTGAATTCATAGTAGTTTTTTTTATTTAATTGTCCTGACAACTAGACATGAACAGATTAAAACTGTTTAAATAACTTGTAGTCCCAATAAGTGTGCATATTAAATTATTTCTTTTATTAAGTAAAATGTATTTCCCTATTAAAATAAATTATAGATTTTCTCCTGAATGAGAAAATTTTAATTAATAAGATGACTTTGAATTCAGCATCTTTTCAAAGATTAGCTTATAAATTGTCAAAAAGTTATAACACATTATTGTTCCTTTTAAACAAAGGCAATAAGAATAAAGGGTGCCAACACTTGAGTACGCATGAACATTTATCTCTTCATTCAACATACGGCTAGTTTCTTTTAGCTATTTTATAAATTTTATCAGCAACATCATATAATTGGTAACATAATGATAATTAATCCTTTTAAGGTTATGTGTTAGAAAATGTATTATACAGCTGTGTGAGAAATAATTTCAGCAGAGAATGTTCTGCAGTTTGTATCTGAAATAAAGCAATTAAAATATAAAAGCTTGACCTACTTCAGATTAACATAAGGTACAGTAATAAAACAATGTAAGGAAGAAAAGAAATGAAGGATTAACTCCAACACACAAGATCTAGCAGGTTAATTTTGGCTTTAAATGATCCTAAAGGTATTCATTGTTGGCACTCAGATAATGTATGGAAACTCTTAGCATACAGAGGACATACTAGGAAATTTTATTAAAAAGTATTGATAATAATAATTAAAATGACATTTAAAAATATATGATAGCCAGGCATGGTGGTACACACCTGTAATCTCAGTGACTTGGGAGGCTTAAGTAGAAGGCTGGCAAGTTCAAGGCAATCTTGGCAATTTAGGAAAACCCTGTGTGTTTTGATTTAGATATGAGGTATCCCCCAAAGCACATGTTTGAGATAGTACAAAGATGATCAGACATGAAATGATTAAATTATGAGAGCTGAAATTTATTCACTGGGTTGATTCACTGACATGGATTAATGGGGTAATAACTATCAGCTTGTAGTGTTAGCTTGAAGAAATAGGTCACTGGGGGCATGCATTTGGGATGTATACTTTGTCCCTGCTGAAAAGAGTTCTCTCTCTCTCTCTCTCTCTCTCTCTCTCTCTTTCTCTCTCTCTCTCTCCTTCCTGGCTTGCTTCTACTCTACATCGTACCCCACTGCTAAATGTGGCTAAAGCCTAAGACTTTAAATGCATTTCCTCCTGAATCACAGACTCAAATATACAACTGCCTACTCATTATATTCACTTGAGTGGCACTGTAGACTGTATTTGGTTTGTTACTGTCAAAGTATATTGAAGTATAATTGGCAAAGTAGCAGTATTGAGAGTTGGCAGGCCATTAAGAGGTGTTAGAGTCTTCAGGCAACAACCCTCAGGAAGAGATTAATGTAGTCCTAGGAAGAATGGGTTACTTAGAGCAAGAGCCCTTGTAATAAAGCATCTGGCCCCCTTCGTCCTTTCTCCTCTTTCCATGTCCTCAGTTGCCCTTTCTCCATGTGGCCCTCACCAGATGCTGAGTAAATGTATTACTGTGCTCTTGGACTTCCAGAAGAATAAGTCACAACAAATCCCACCACTATATATTACCTATTCTCAGGTGATCTGTTATAGCAACAGAAAATGAATTAAGTCAAGGATAAAGACATCACACTTCGATTATTATAAACTTTATTTATCTCATTCTTGCCCAAAACACACTTACCTAGATCTTTCTCATCATTTATTTAGATCACTAAACCAAATTCTGGCATACTTGTGCAGTTCATTCTTTTAATCATATGTCTTATCCCAATTCATCTGTTGGTCCCACTAACAATAATTTGGAGAATATATTCTGAGAAATCAACCACTTCTTAATACCTCAAATGTTACCCAAGCCCAGGGATCATTATTTCTTTAGGGGATATGAAAGACCCTGATAAATTAGTCTCTTGTTTTCTATTTCTATATCCTTTAAAGTGCCCTCACCAGAGACATTACAACATAATTGTAAAAAATAAAATCTGATTAATTTTTCATTTGCTCAAAGACTTCCAATCCACCAGATATAACCACATAATAATGCTCTTCCTTATCACAGTATTGCCACATGTCTCCTCTGTTACTCCTATTCACTTACAAAGGACAATTTGATTCAAACTTACTTAAACCACTAACCTCATTCCTGGTCTGGATTTTCCTGTCTTCTTCCAGGGTTGTTCCTTCTCAGATATTTTCTTATCTGTTAGTATTGAAAACAACAGCTCAAATTTCACCGCCTCAGAGAGGAATTTTCTTACCTTGTTTATCAGTTGAGAAAAATATTTGATTTCAAATTTTAAAATAAGAAATTATCAGAGACATAAGAAGAGGACAAGAAAAATTTTTTCTCATGGAAAAGTGATTCTGATGATAAATGAGGTTCCAGGTGAGTCCATCTCCTCAAGGATGCCATGAGAGTACAACATTCTTTATATATTTTCTCTCTATTCTTATTATTGTTGACTTTGTCATCAATGTTTTTGTACATTATATGAACAGAATATTTACTTTTATGTTCCATGCCCATGCTTTAGTTAGCAATATGGGAAAATCAAGTTTACAGCCCAGTTATGTTTATATTATTCATTGGAATTACATAATTATACGTACAATCTTGGTTGGGGAAAAATAGGAAAAACAAAAAAGCAAGGTTTTAGAATGTTAACAATTATATATGCAAAGACTCTCAAAAAATGGCAAGAATAATGGGATGGCTGTTGAGGACAATCCTCATATTGTTCATATGCCATCTAAATATTTTGTTTCATTTTCTTGTTAATATTTGGGTTGTTTTTATTAAAACAAAATGAATTTGGATTACTTGTTTATGTTCTTTCTCCCCTACTACAATGTATTTTTTCATCCCTGTGCATGTCAACATTTAGCATGATTTCTTAGACACAGCACATGCTCAAAAGTTTATCTAATTAACAAATGAATAAAATTAATATTGAAATTTACAAAGATGAGTTTACTCTTATTCAAACATAAAAAGGGATATTGTAAATTTACATGAATTATCTAATATAGCATTCTAAAGCAAAGAGTTAATAATGCATTTTGCTAATAACATACTTTTTAAATCCACATTTATAGAAATATGTTTTATTAAACAGTAAAAAAAAAGTGTTTTATTTATCTTTAAGGGATTCATGCTCCCAGCAGTCTTCTGTAGTCCATATTTTCTCCTTATATATTATAAAATATTTTCTCTATAATGATTTTATTTAGGAGAAATATTCTAGGGGCTTTAGTAAATAGAAACACACTTTGCATTTGAATTTTTTTTAATCTAAGTTCTCTCTTTAGTTGACCATGTGAAGTTGAATAAAATGTATGCCTCTCTTAGTTAGATATATAATAAGAAGAAATATAACTTCTGTTAGCTTAGATATATAATGAAAAGAAATATAACTAAGAGAGTGTGTACTAGTACCCTTTATCCACGGTTTTGCGTTCTATGGTTTCAGTAACACATGATAAACTATGATTCAAATAAATAAGTTATTGGAAAATTCCAATAACAAACAAATAGTTTTCAAATCGTGTACCACTATGAGACTCATGATGGCGTTTTGTACCATCAAACTCTGTCCTGCCCAGGATATGAATCATTTCTTTTTTGAGTAAAGTCATGCTATATAGTTTACCCTTCCATTAGTCTACAGCCAACTGTTACCAGATTAACTGTAGTGGTATCACACTGCTCATGTAAAAACAGTTCTCATTTAGTAGTTGAACTCTTAATCACAATGCCTACCTATGTCATTCACCTCACTTCACAAGTTGGCTATATATGATTTCACATGATCACAAGAAATGTAAGGTACAATAATATTTTTAAGAAAAATATCCATATTCACTCAAATCTCAGTACATTGTTATATTATATTGGATTATTAATTATGGTTCTTAATATATAACTTCACCTAATTTATGAATTAAACCTTACATTGGTGTGTGTATACAAGAAAAAATAGTCTATATACACTTCAGTGATATCTGTACTTTCAGGCATTCAATAGGTGTTCTAAAATGGATTTTGAGATAAGAAGGAACTAATGTAATAAAATATTTTAATGTGATAATGCATATGGACACACAGAGACATACATAAACTATTAACAAATGTGCTAAGTTCTATAAGGCCTCTTTCCCCAAAATATGATTACATTTTAATTTATGGAATTTATGAATTGTTAAAGTAAACAAAATAGAGACCAGCCTGAGAATTGCTCCAGCAGATGAAACTGGATAAACAAGATTTAAACCAGTTTGATGTTTGAAGCAGGTAAAACTTAATGTGGTTATTTTTTTGTGTTTCTCATCACAAATAAAATTTAAATCTCATTCAAAAATGCTATCATAAAATTACTATTAATTAATCTGGAAACCTCTATTGCAAATAACCAATCTGTGTGAAGCTTAAATAATTTTGTCATTTTTGCTTTATAAATTATTCTTCAGTGATGTGCCTATTAGATTATCAGTTCTTTTGAGTTTGAGGTTTCCAGGGTCAGATGTGTACATTTTGTATGACAATCAAATTTTAATTTGTCCTAACTTAATGATTTTATTTTATTGTACTTTACATGACCAAAAGAGACTTTGTATATGTGTTGATTAGCAATGTCTTCAGAAGAAGGAGATGGTAAGGTCAGAATTAGAGAAATATTTAGGGAACAAGGGGTCTTGGTGAATGGACTGTGGTCAGGAAGCCATGAGCCAAAACATGCAAGCAGCCCCTACAATTTGGAAAAGCAAATTAATTGTAGCCATGTTTACAGCTTGATTAATTTACAGCTTAATCCAATGGGAGCAATTTTGAACTTTAAATCTGCAAAACACTAAAAACAAACTGTGCTGCTAAAAGCCACTAAATTTGTGGTCAATTTTACATTAAAAATAGAAAACTATTATAACAAAGTGCATAACTTAATTTTAATATACAACTTAGGAAATCAAATATGATTTTATTGAATAATGTAAAAAGTACCTGCAGATAATTCTGAATGAACTGTCATATTATATGAAAACATTCTTAGATAATATTAAAAATGATCACAGCTGGGTGTCAGGGCACACTCCTTAATCCCAGAAGCTTGGGAGGTTGAGGCAGCAAGATTACAAGTTCAAAGCCAGCTTCAGCAACTTAGCTAGGCCCTAAGCAGCTTAGCAAGAACCATGTCTCAAAATGAAAAATAAAAAGGACTGGGGATGTGGTTCAACAATTAAGTGCCCTTGGGTTCACAACCTGGTATCAGGGAAAAAAAAAGAAAGAAAGAAAAAAAAAAAAGAAAAAGATCACACATAACTGATAAATCTTCTATGCAATTATCCTTTTCTGCATATATTGTTCTAAAAGTTAAGTAATTTCATAAATGTCTTTGTCTTCTATTAGAACTTTATAATAAGAAAAAGGGAAAATTTTGAATTAGGCCTTTTGGATATATGCAATAGCAAAATCTTCATTGTTGTATTATACAAATAAATATTATTTCTAAATATGTATAAGCAATTATACTTGCATTTATTTTTAAAGAATATAAACATTTATGTCCTAAACATTCTGAAACATTAGTTCACAATTTAATAAAACCACAAATGCTCAAAAGATCATTTAAATATTTTTAATGAATACATGTAATTTTTGTCTTTCCTAGGATTCCCAGAAAGTGTTCAAAAAGTAGTACCTGCTAACTCTAATACATATTTTTAAATAATTTATTAGAAATGTTTTAAGTTTAGTTCTTAAAGTTTATAGACATTTCTAAGGTGGTGGAGATGATGTCATGAGCACATTTCACATTTTTCCCTTCTCAGCTCATCATTGAATTATGAAGAAGGTTGTGAAATGAAACATGCCCACTTCCTTGATGGAAAATTTTGAGGGTTGTCATCATAAAACCAGGAAGATTTCTTTTCTATGTAAAACAACCGGAGTCAGAGAGTGTGGACACATGCAGGGTTTTTGCTGAGTAACTTGTAAGTCAAAGCTGGTGATGGGAGATGATGAAGCAAAAAGGAATTTTCAGTTTCACCAGATAATAGCTTTGAAACTGAAGTACTGACTAGGAAACACTTATTAATGTTGATAAGCTTATTATAAAGTTTGATAGGCAAAATATTTTGATAAACAAAAACAAGTACTTTCCTATAAGATACCAAAGCATTGCAGCTAGCTGAGATAAGTATTATGATATAGTACAGGTTTAAAGATATACAAATATCCTGTAGATGATTCAAAGCACTCCTGTAAGATCCTAGAAGGTATCTATATGTAGTTGAGTCATTTTGAAGATGTTTTATCATATATATCAAAGCCTAAAATCTGAAATATTTTGGTCTCAAAAACTTCTCTTAAGAAATACCCAAGTAGACAAGGAAGTAAAAATAACCAGGTAAATCATTTCATTATCAGAAAGCATAGCTAGCAATAAGATTTTTAAATGTTCATCAATTAGAAGATCCTGAAATTATAATGAACACAGGTAATTAAATAACATGCAATATTTATCAAACAAAAAATACTTTCATACTTTCTAAAATGGATGAATATTTATGATTTATTTTAGAGATTAAAAATAACGTAAAGCGTTTAGTGCAGTTTTTTTTCTGTGTGCCTGTCAATGCTTTTTTTTAAATTTATTTTTTATTGGTTGTTCAAAACATTACAAAGCTTATGACATATCATCTTTCATACATTTGATTCAAGTGGGTTAGGAATTCCCATTTTTAACCCAAATACAAATTGCAGAATCACATCAGTTACACATTCACATTTTTACATAATGCCATATTAGTGACGGTTGTATTCTGCTACCTTTCCTATCCCCTATTATCCCCCCTCCCCTCCCCTCGCCTCCCATCTTCCCTCTCTACCTCATCTGCTGTTGTTCAATTCTCTCCCTTGTTTCCCCCCCTTTCCCCTCACAACCTCTTATATGTAATTTTGTGTAACATTGAGGTTCTCCATCCATTTCCATACAATTTCCCTTCTCTCTCCCTTTCCCTCCCACCACTCATCTCTGTTTAATGTTAATCTTTTCCTTATGCTCTTCCTCCCTGCTCTGTTCTTAGTTGCTCTCCTTATATCAAAAAAGACATTTGGCATTTGTTTTTTAAGGATTGGCTAGCTTCACTTAGCATAATCTGCTCTAATGCCATCCATTTCCCTGCAAATTCCATGATATTGTCATTTTTTAGTGCTGCGTAATACTCCATTGTGTATAAATGCCACATTTTTTTAATCCATTCATCTATTGAAGGGCATCTAGGTTGGTTCCACAGTCTAGCTATTGTGAAATGTGCTACTATGATCATTGATGTGGCAGTATCCATATAGTATGTTCTTTTAAGGTCCTCAGGGAATAGTCCGAGAAGGGCGATAGCTGGGTCAGATGGTGGTTCCATTCCCAGCTTTCCCAGGAATCTCCATACTGCTTTCCA
>NW_026000211.1:37618791-37641574 GCF_001458135.2 Marmota marmota marmota
AATATTCATTGGACCTATATAAGTTATGACCTTCCAGCTTCTATGTTCTTTATGACATTATATAAGGATACTATTTTATTATCATATAATTTCAATTTTATTGATTGATAAAGAGTTGTAGGTCTATCTGTTGTTACAGAGTTCAACATTTATTATTATTCAACATGCAAAATACCATTTCTGTACTTGGTAAAATTTCTCTGTCCTTCTAATTATTTGTAAATATCCCTATGATTATAGTCCATCAAATTTTATATATAATGGATTATAATAATAAAAATATCTATAATTGTAAATAAATTGATGAGAGACAATAATTATTATAATTAATATTGCTTCCATTGCAATATATAAAGTCAATGCCACTACTGTATAGTCCTACCTCTTGTAAATACCACACACTAACCAATTGCATGACTGGAACTCCTAGCCATATCTGTTAAACCATCATGTAGAATTTATACATAGCCTGGGTTTTTACTTTAGTTCATACAATTGAAGTGTCATCAGTTAGTAATGTTACTGTAGATAAATTATCTTTGTCTTGTGTAGTTCAGAGATTTTCAACACTGTCTTATAAAATGTTTTTCTCTTTATTGTAACACTACAATATTGAATTTGAAAATGTGATGACATACAATAAACCTTAAAAGAAACCAACATGTCAAAACCCTAGAATAATGTCTAATGACTTTGTAGTTTTTGTATGGCTATTATATAGAATATAAGTATAATACCATTTTCTAAGTTAAAAAAAAATATTTTCCTATGTTCACATGTTGTTTGCATGCCATTATTTGTTTGCCTGGGAAGTGATATTTCAGAGAGAGAGAGTACACATACATGCACACGCACGTATGCACACACACATACACACATACACATTTATCAGTATGTTAGGTTATTGTATGTTACTAACAAACTGCAAGCCTTAGTGGTTTAACATATTAAAAGTTTATTTCCACACTAATTCTGATACAAAATATGCAGACTTCATCCATCCTATATCTATGCCATCTGGAATCTATGGCCTTCTGATTATCAGCAGGGAAAATGTGTAGAGGGGGCAACCAGGCTATTGACTGCCTGAGGCCAGAATTTGATATATATCCTCCTGCTCATAATTTATTGAGCATCAGTAGTTACAAGATCTAAATATGAGTATGAGAGAGGCTGACTTACCGAGAGAAACACATATGTGTTATGAGCTTTAACTGTGCAGTATCATGGCATTAAACAAGGAAAGCTTTGAAAAAGAACATTAATGTCTTAATTACAATGATTGCTAAATGAATACCTAAATTGCTGGAATGGAAACAAAATCTGGGCAGCCCCTGTATTAATGGAGGTTTTCTTCCTGTGGGCCAGAGAGACAGTTAATCATTAAGTACAGTAAAGGAGAGACACATGTCATCACAGGAATAGCAGGACTCTAAGTCTTTGTTACCATTTCCACTGCTCTTCCTGTCTCCCCATTACTGGATTCTCTTGCCTTCTGCACCATAAATCTCTGTTTGCTATTTTGAACATTCAAGTTGAGTTCTCAGTTTTGTTTTGAAAAATTTTTATTTCTCCATTTTTCAAAACTACTTTGATTGGATAGAAAATTCTGTTAAGATTTTTCTTTCACATCTTTAAGTAGTTTTTCAAGTAGTTTATTCTGTATTCTAGCTTTCCTTGACCCTGTTGAAATGCCAGTTGTCAGTCTGATGTCAGGCAATGCATTTTTTTTACTCATTTTGTTTCTTTATATACAGTAGTCTTACTTTAGTGTGTATATGTGTACCTTCTTGCCTTCCTTAACTTTCTTCTTATCCCTAATGTTTTCTTTCTGTCTCTTCTTCACTTTTTTATTTTATTTTTTTTGTCCCTGACTCATATTATATCCTCTGATTGAAACCTCCACCTTTTCATTAATTATCTCTCCCTTTTATTCTTACTTTATGATTCATGTTATTTAAAGTCCTTCCATTTCCAAATAAATGTTTGGTGTTAGGTATTTAATCATGCCACTTGAATTCAAAGTAATTTTATCTGTATTTTGTAAAACAGAGAACACAGAGGTTTTCACAAAGGATCCATTTTGATTATGTAGGTAGGTGGGTGACAGAAATCAACTTAATCCTATGAATCTAATGGCTGAGGGATTTGTCAGTTGAATATTGGTTTATAGCTTCTTTGAAAACTTAGGTTAGACCTACAATTTGAACTACTCAAACCCTTTGCAAGGTCTTCTCTTCACATTTGCAAATTATAGCAGAATCTTTAAAGTTAGATTTTCAACTTTCTATTCCAAATACTTCAAATTTTGGAAAATGTCTCTTTAGGTAGTCTTGGTTTTCTTTGCCCCACCCCCTCTTTTTTTTCTCCTTTTCCTGACTGATATGGACAGTCAGGTTATCTATCATATCTATGTATTTAGCTATTTACCTATCTAGTTATCTAATTTCAGTTTTCTGAGAATGACAAAAGTTCATACTCTTTCTATGAACTTTAAGAATGCCCCTGAGCTACCTAAATTTTCCTGGTATTGCCCCTTATATTCAAGAGATTTTCACAAGGAGTTTGGTGCCAAGGAATATGCCTGCAATTCTAGCAGCTCAGGAGACTGAGGCAGGAAGATCGCAAGTTCAAAGCCAGCCTCAGCAAAAGCAAAGTGCTAATCAGCTTAGTGAGACCCCATATCTAAATAAAATACAAAATAGGGCTAGGGATGTGGCTCAGTGGTCGAGTGTCCAAAGATCAATCCCAGGACCCCAGCCCCTCCAAAAGAAGAAATTTTCACAAGGGAAATATAAGTGACAGCAGAATGTTTGGTCATGTCTGGCATACTACACTTCTTGAGGACTTCTTCAAATACAATTTTATCAATTACTTCAAAAACTTTTTTTCAAAAATCTATTCCTTCTGGGCTTGGGTTATGGCTCAGAGGTAGAGCACTTGCCTCGCCTATGTGAGGCCCTGGGTTCAATCCTCAGCACCACGTAAAAATAAATAAAGATATTAAAAAACAAAACAAAAAACATTATTCCTTCCTTTTTTTGTAGTGAAACTTTTGATTTATATATAAAATTCATAAAAGTAATATAGAGAGCCCCCCTGTGTCCCGTGTCCCTATTATTAACACCTAATGTGTGTATAGTATACTTATAATAATTACTGAATAGTATTATAATTATTACCAAAATTTTAATTTATTACTTCATGTTTGCCTAATGGCTTTTATGATTCAGTATTCTCTTTCTGAAAATGTGTAATATTTAGTTATCCTATCTTAGGCTTCTTTGGGCCATGTGAGCTCCTCAGTAACTTTTTAAATTCTTTCAAACATATTTTTGAAGTTCGTTAAAATTTCAATTTTTTTCTCATAGAAGCAATGGTCTAAATCCTGATACTTTGTTGTACTCAGATGTGCGCACAGGCTTAGTGATTTTTATGGGAACACAGTAAGAAATAACATTCTATAATTGTCATTCAAATAGTCATTACCTTGTAGTACGTACTATACAATCCTCCTTTTCTAATACACTTGATACTGAAAACAACCTATGAATTTTTAAATCATGTTCATACAGTATGGACTATAGCCTAAAGTTTCTAATCAGTAAAAATATAACTTCAATGAGAATTGGGGTGTGATCAATCCAGAATCTTGAGTGATAAATATGATGGAAATTTTTGCTGAATGATTAACTAATTTATATCAAAGATTAAATGCCCAAAGTATTTGGCCCAGCAATCCTATTGATACTGATCTTGGAGATCAGGAACAGGTCATCTTTGCTCTAGTATTGAAGATTAACATCTGATAAATGCTGAGGCAAGCACAGAAAGCAAGTTTTATGTAAGAGAAGAACAGAGGCAGAAGACTTCTCCAAAAAGACAAGGGCCTCAGAACTTGGTACCATGGGAGTAGTTGTATCTTGCTTTTGTATAGACCCAAGAATCCCCCTTTTAATTTCTGCCTCCCTTTCTTGTCTATGTACCTGCCTACTGGCAGGAAAAGGCAGGAGCACAGAGGGTTATCCTTTATGCTTGGAAGTGTTTGATTCCAAAGGTGTTTGCAACCTGTTGAGTTGGGAAATATGATTCCTGAATTTAGGTGTTAGTGACCCAGTGATAACCAGCCATTATCCTCTCTGGACCCTCATCATTCATTACCTACTCTGACTGCCTGACCTTCAGCCTCTCTGCTTCCATTTGTTGACGAATGTTACATTTTTTTTTGTTGTTGTTGTTTCCCTCAGGCCAGGTAGGGCTTCAGGCAGATTGCTTTTTGGCAAAGAAAGTATGTTTGAAGTCAGTAAAGTGGGTTAATTTTATAGAATCTTTCTCTTAATCTGTTCCCCCCATCATCTATTTGTCCCCTTACACTATTGCTAAAGATTCACTGTCTGAAGAAACTTGCTAAACTTATATGCATAAGATTTAACAAGACAATTTTATTTGCAGTAATGAAACAAGGGAAATGACCTAAATACACTTTAGTGGTGAACTGGTTAAATGGTTTATTGTTCAGCAATTCATAAAGGACCCCAAAGTGTTATTCAGTAAGCTGTGCAAAATGATTAGGTCTCTGTCTACCACGTAGTTATTGCTGAAAAAATTTTTAGATATTTTAAACTTAACATTGTTCCTCTCCTCTCACATTTAGTCTGGTTGCTTTACTATTTCTTCTTTTTTCCTGTTCTGGTAATTCAAGAACAAAGCAGACAAAGTGAAGAAGTAGAACGAATATAACACTAATTATTTGGCAATTAATACATCTAATAACTGCAAAAACTGACCTCTTATACATCAATCACAACTGAGTTCTTTGCAGATGATCATGCTTAAGAGGGGAGAGATAATTCAGATCCTTTGGGTTGCTGTTAGCAATTACTGTTCACATTATGTCCTGATAATATTAAATTGGAGTAGTTAGGAATAACTGTACCTAGGTAATTTTAAATTAAGGGCAACTATTGAAGATTTACTTTCCCACTAATTACATTAGCTCCTCCTTTTCCTCAAGGATAATTCCTTGAAACTATGAATAGTGTGGAACTCTATGTATTCTGTTTTTATTCTTGGTACATAACCATGATAAAGGTTAATTTATAAATCAGAGTAAGAGACTGACAACAACAATTAATAGTAGAACAGTTAAGGCAATGTACTATAACTAAAGTTATTTAAAGCTTTTATATGAATTCTTTTTGGAATTTTTTCTTTAATATTTCGGGGCTTTGGTTGACCTCAGATAACTGAAACCATGGAAAGCAAAACAACAGGTAAAGGATGATATTCATTGACTGCTACCTGTCTTAGGAGTTGGCTGCTGTGGTGATGCAATTACAAGAGCACTGAACCCAGACAATGTGATTTTTTTAAGAAATAAGGAGATTTAAAGACATGAATATCAAGTAAGAAATCACATTAGTCAAAAAATATATATTATATGTATGTTACTTAAATTGGTAAATTAAAGTAATTTGTGACATAAATATAATTATTGATAATTCACAATTATATTTTTAGTGAAAAAATGTCAATAGCATTCTCAAAAGTTTTAGTGTTTTAAGTTTGAATGCCGTGTTTTTATTTCCAATCCAATTCTTGAGGAGATGATTGCAGTCAAAATATTATTTCTAACAAATGTGTATCTATTAACTGATTTTGTTAGGTACCATCTAAAAATCAGTATTTTTTTCTTTAATCCCATAGTCCTTAATCAATACTTACATATTATGAAACACCTGTTCCTCCTTATTTAAAAAACATTAAAATATCACTGAATTCTGGTAGTATATTATAGAAAAGAATTAATATAACGAATATTGTTTTTTCCACACTCCCTCTTCTTTATATTCTCTATAAAGGCAGCAGCTGAGTCACACAAAGGACATGTTTGACAGATAGAGAACACAGATGCCAAGGTCTGGAATAAAAATTTTAGCATTAACATCTGTGTCTGTGCAAAGCTCTTGGCTGCTTTCTTAGTCTGATGCTTGCATGGGGCTGCAGTTCAGCTGACTCCTCTGCTTGCTATGCTAGTATATGTCTAGTGGGCTCTGGTGACCTTCCCGGAAATCAGACATTGATAAACTAGTGGAATGTCCTGTTCCTGGGAATTCATCATCTTTGTTCTTCTGAGTGACCTATCTCCTCAGGAATTTCCCCCCATATTATGAGAAGCACCTTAAATAAAAATCACCAACATGTACCATAGAATTGTAAGGATGAATACAAAGTTCCATTCTCTGGGAAAACTTCAGATCAATTCTATCTTAGGATAGTTATTTTTCAAATTGCTTCAAAAATGAATTACTTTAAACCAATTTTATTTTATCACTAATAAATTATTTTATAATTCAATTGAGTATTCAAATAATATAAAATTAAATTCTGAAAACAAATTATTTTCTTTATTGTTAGAAAATCATATATATCACTCTTGGCAATGCAAGAGGTATAATAAATTTTTTCAACAAACCAGAAACATTGAATCAAACCATTTGAACATATCATATTATAAGAATGTTTAATATATCCTAAAAATCTAAATGATTCTTATGCAGTAAAAAAGATTTTAAATACATTTACAGAGATATATGAATATAGAGAATATTTGTCCATTTTTACTATACTGTACATAATTTAGTAAATATTTGATGAAATTCTCATTAACAGTTACTTCTTAAATATTAGTTACTTTGCACATAATTTGCAAATTACTGGTAGCTATTTAAATTTATTTATCAGAAGGTCTCAACTCAGAACAATATGAGAAATTGAGGGTCAGTTTTACTGGTAGAAATCAGGAGAAAAAAAATATTGTTAAATATTTAACTGTTATCTGACTTCATGCTCAAAATAAATAAATTATTTATTTAATGTTTCTGTTCAGGTCCATATTTTCTTTTGTGCTCTGAATTGCTTTTGTATATTTTAACTTTTTATTTTTAAATAGTAAACTAAATTATGCTGATTTTATTTGTTTGGAAATAGTTACAATAAACAAAATCAATACAAAACATAAAGGAAAACTCACACACCCTCAGACTTATCCAGATCAATTTCCAAGTCAAGTCACTACTCTGATTTTCTTACTATTATATCCCACAAGCAAGAAAAGGATTGTAAAACACCTTTATATATTTTGAAGAGCTTTATAGGTACACTTTTGATTCCTCTAAACACACATGCTTGCTATCCCTTCCTTTAAATCATTTGTAAAAACTTGTTATTTTAAGTTTTAAAAATGCAGTGATTAGCATGTATAATATATACACTAATCTAAGCCCCAAAGACTAATTATTTTTTTTTTTGTAGCTTTAGTGCTATTCAAACTGTTTTTTGTGTGCTAAGGTTGTTTGAAAATACTGACTTCCAAAGTGTGGAGGCATCATTTGGATGACACTCTCAGCTCCTGTTGCCAAACTGGGAAATTTTCTTCCAGAGACAGCATCTGGTTCTTTGGCAAAATCCTTTGGTAGTTTTTCTGCACCTCTAGGTTGGTTATGTGGCTGGCTGCTTTTGAGGACCATTTACTAGTTTACTGAAATGAAGGACCATATAAATCATTGAAACATTCTGTGACACTGACTTAAATACTAGTTTAGAAACTAAGACTCAATACATGAGAAAAGCATAACACTGATGCCTGCATGTTAATATACTCCCATGAACATCTGTCTCTGCAAATGCTCATGTCAACTTAGATGTCTAAAATGAATAAGCATATTATGTGGTTGATGCAAAGATCATATTTAAAAGCCATTGATATTGTTTGAAAATTTAACATAGTCAGAAGTTAACTGAGAAGTGCCAAACAGAAGGAGTTGTTCAAAATTTGATATTTTCTTCAGTAAAGTGATTAAGGGAGCCATCAGAAAATAATTTTCTGTGATGTGAGGTAATAGTAATAGTTGAGCATATTTTAAAAAGACCATACATGAATATGGTTCTTCAGAGTACTTAAATCATAATTACCCAAGCAGTAATAAGTTTATATAAAAATATTGTAATAAAAATATTATAAATAATAATATTAATAACTATGTAAGCATAGTTTCAGAAATATCTTATAGTGACAGTTTATTTAATTTTACATCTGATGTGTAATTGTTGAGGTTTTTTTCTATAGGAGTAATATCTTTGGTTTCCCTGAAAAACTCATTTACCCTGCATATTTTATTGTCTTGTATTTATCAGAAACTATCATAATTACTAGGATATAAGATTCAAATATCTTAATAACCACAATGTAAAGGAATTTGTACTTCACAACACTGATGCGGGGCTTGGGAAAGGAAGGAATCATTGGACAGGAGAGCTTCAAAGAGAATTTAAATCAAAGCAGTAATGAAAAGATATGGTTTGATCATTATGGGATTAAAGATAATCATTCTAATTTTTCTGAGTAAATTCAGAAAACTTTTAGTGAGGAGAAACTATGTTAAAGAATCTGAATAATAAGTCCAGGGGTCTTCAGGAGGGAAAAATGGTTGGTAAAACATTGTAGATAGTTGCAAAAACAATTTAAAAATAATTAGTTATGAAGAATCTGTTCTTATTTAAAGCTCATGTCTTGGAAAACACATACACCTCCATCCATGCACACAAACTTATATACACACACACAGTAACACCAAGGGAGAAGGCAATAGTTCTTCATGCAAAGATAAATTGATGACAGGAATTCAAGCTCAAAACAGAGAAGATCAGAAACCAGAGACTCGCCTGCTGTGGAGATCTCTTGGAAAATTTATAATTTCATATCAAATATCCCTATGGGAAAATCTTGATGTCCACAAGTTACCCTATCATCATCTGATTCTTGCTTTTTCTGATCACAAAAGTGTATAGTTATTGCTTTGACTTCTTAAAGGCAATATGTCTCATAGGAAGTAGAAGGCAAATATTCTAGGTTCAAAGTCATATTATTAACAAGAGTGCGATTTTAGTTAAGATTTTTAAATTATCTGGGCTAAATTATTCTCATTTAAAAAGTAAATATACTAATAGTAATTCATGGAGGGTGTCAGAGGGTTCACACACAGATATTTCTTATACAATCACCTAATATGTCTAACAAAATTGTTATATGTTATCGTTAGTACCATTCAAAATTTATGTTCAATGTTCTAGTCCAGCATATGCCAAGCCCTGGCCTGATATCAAAACCAGACAAAGATACATCAAGGAGAAAATATTCAGACCAATATCTCTGATGAACATAGATGAAAAGATTCTTAATAAAACAATGACAAAACATTGAAAAACTCATTAAGAATTTAACAAAACATGATCAAATAGGTTTCATCCCTGGAATGAAATATTGGTTTAACATATAGTAATCAATAGAGGCAATACACCACTTAAGTAGAGTTAAGGACAAGAGTCATATGATTATCCCAATGGAGGCAGAAAAAACATTCAAAAAAGTCTAGTATACATTCATGCTAAAACACTGAGAAATTATGTATAGAAGCAATTTATCTCAACATTGTAAAGACAATATACAATAAACTCAAGCTCATCTTCATACTGAATGGAGAAAAATTGAAAGCATATTCTCTAGAATTGGAACTAAACAAGGATATACATGCTTACAGTTCTTATTCAACAACACTAATTATGCCATTACAAGGCCTGTAACTCTATCTAGAGCAATCAGGTAATAGAAGAACATGAAAGAGATACGAATAGGAAAAGAAGAGTCAAATTATCTTTATTTGATGATGATATGATCCTATACTTATAACAACAATAACATCAACAAAATACCTTCTAGAGCTGATATGTGAATGTGAAAGGTGGCAGGTTACAAGATCAGCACACATCAATCAATAATTTTCCTATACAACAACAATGAATCTCCTGAGAAAGAAATCAGAGAATATATGTCTATCTAATATCACTTCAGTATTTGGTATTTGCTTAAGGGGAAAAAACCTAAACTAAATAACAGTTTAGAAAATAATAACCATATAAATTAATATATGCTTTCAAAAATCATTAATTGTATGACTGCCTTTTATAAAAAATAAGGACAACTCATGTATCTTTTAATTTATTTTTGGTATAGCATGAAAAATACCAAGGATTAAATTGACTCAGAAATCTTTGAAATTGCAAAAGTAAAAATAAAATATGCTATTCTTACTTGGCATAACATGAGCATTGCTTGACTTCTAAACAATTTAATCACATATTGTTCAATTTAATCATTTTTCCTTAATGATTTTCCTACACACATAAATAATAAGATATAACTTGAGTATGGTAGGCATTTTACCATATGTACATATATATCAAAAAATCATGTTGTATACCATAAATATATAATATTTGTATATGTTAGTTAAACCTTAATAAAAAAAAATCTTGAGAAGTCAAATTCAAGATGATTATAGTTTTGTAATGTCTTCCAGTAGCATCTGCATTGATTATTGTTACATTATTAAATCTATCAACATACATTGTGAAATGTATGTTACTTCATGAAAAATATACATGATTTCATGGATGTTTATGTTAACATTACTTAACACTGA
This sequence comes from Marmota marmota marmota, assembly GCF_001458135.2. Classification (NCBI taxonomy): domain Eukaryota; kingdom Metazoa; phylum Chordata; class Mammalia; order Rodentia; family Sciuridae; genus Marmota; species Marmota marmota. The sequence continues at coordinate 37,629,333 of NW_026000211.1, forward strand.
AGAAAAGATAAGAAACTAAGATATTTTAGAATATTTAATGGAAATGTACAATTTTTATTAAATGTAGAATTTTAGTGGTCTTATAACTTGAGGATTTTAATTCCATTTACATGTTTCTGCCTTATAATTAATCATTTTAAATATTCATCATAAAAAAATTGTAGCAAATACTAAATCCTTTGTTAAATAATTTTCACGTAAAAACTCATGTAATCCTCATAAAAGTAAATGAGTTAATGTTATTTAACCTACTTTTTCCACATATAACATCATGACATAGCAATACTAAATAAATTTCTGAATTTTGTGTCCTAAAATGTAGAAGAGTAATGTTATCCCACTCGTCTGACTCCAGAGTTCATGCTGTGGACACCGACATTATTAGTTATTGATGGGTTACAATTAACTACTTTTGAGATGCTTCCTAAAATAGAACTAAATACAAATTTAGGAAAAGTTGATATGGAAAATATTTGTAACTTAGGAAGAATCATTTTTTTTTATTCAGTTAAAACGTTGGTCCTGAAAGATTCACTTTACTTTTGAAATACACACATGCATGAAAATAAATAATAACTGAAAATATTAAAAAAGTAAGTGTTCAGTTCTATACTCATGAATTTGTGCTTTCATTTATTAATTTATTTTATTATATGCTTCCTTGTTCAAGAAAGAATAATGATTTCTAATCCTGATGCAATCACTGATTTGGAAAATATGAAGTGATTGGCTTGGAAAATTATTTAAAATATCAAGTATTTTATGTTGTATGAGTTTTCTTAGTGATTTTCTTGGCATATATTTTACAAATAATTATAAACTTTACAGCAAAGAAATGACAATAAAGTTGGTGTATAAAATGACTCTTAGAATATGTAGAATAAGACAGAATTTAAACAAGTGAGTAGTAACATGCAATCATACATTCTATAAGAATAATGAAAATAATATTATATTAAAATGTCAGAGTTTTCATTTGTTTTCTGCTGTTATGGCATGCGACCCTGGACAATTTCCAAAGAAGATTAATTTATTTCTTACACTGTAGATACCAGAATATCTAAGAACATGGTGCAGAACTCAGTGGGAGTGTTTGCGCTGCATCTCCTTCAGATGGAAGAACAATTGTGTGTGAAGGCATGAAATCAATGGCTGTACTCACTTAATAAAATCTGTTCTCAATTTAACTATTCCACTCCAGTGATGAGGTCTTAATACACTCATGAGATCAGTGATCCCATGATCTATTTCAACTTTTTAAGGTCTCATACCTTCATATTATTAAAATGGCAATTAAATTTCAAATGAATTTTCAGAGGGGATATTCAAACCTTAAGAGATACACATTTCTAAAAAAGAGGTCTTACAAAACCACTTTATCCTAATGTAAATCATAATTGTATACTTACTTATGCTTCTTAAAATAAGGTAAGCATTCTTCACTCCTGCTTTAGATTGGGTAAAATTTCATAGTTCCACATGATACAGGCTTGTATCCAGGACTTTATTATTGAGAGGCAGTAGAAGCATAAGGGGTTGGAGCTTACTGGGATTTCTTCAGATAGTTGGGGAAGTGGCCATGAGGGGGTTTGTGGAGCTCTTATCTTTACCTTATCCACTATTGCTTCCTGGCTCAAATGGTGAGTGGTTTGCCATATATCTCCATGATGTACTGCCCTCATCAGAAGCTGAAAGAAATGAGACTATTTGATCTTGGATTGTAACCTCTAGAATTATGAGCCCAAATAGATCTTTCTCTTTATAAGTTTATTAACTAAGGTAATTCATTATAGTGACAGAAGTCTTACTAATATAATTTCTAAACTTATTAAAATTTTCTGAAATTTAAACTTCAGTAAAAATTTATAAATATCAAATAATTCTGTCTTCTATTTATATTAGGCAGCCTAGAAAGGAAAAATTTTCAGAAAAAAAATTTTTTTAATTTTTTTATGCATGGTGGTTATTGCTAATAACATTGATAGCAAATAAACAGAATGAAAATAATATTACACAATTTACACAATAGTTCAGTATGTACATCAAATTGTAATTGATTATAATATGGAAATAGACTCACTCATGGATAGAAAAAGGAACTAATTTTTAACAAATCTACATAACATCATCAGCTTAAGAATTTTCCAATCTCCATAGCTCATTTATATAAAAAAAATTCTTCAAGTATATTCATACTATTTGTAATTTACAGAGTATGAAGGTTTAAATATACACTAGTGGTATTACAAAACTGTGTCTCAGAGAACATTGAAATAATTGACACTTGACAATTGGCAGAATTAACACCCTTGTTGCAAACACCTTTGGCTTCAACCATCTGCAAGTTCCTTCAGCAGCTATAAGATTCATAAACACATTAAAATAATCTTGTATATTAGTTGCTTATTTTAGTTAATTATTGATTTTATTTTGAAATGAAAGAATGCATAGTAACAAAAATGACTAGTTATAACACATTCATGTTCTAAATGTGAAACAATGTTTTGTGTTATTCATAACAATAATCTATTCACAATTTTATGGTAACATAACTAATAAGAATACATAACAATGTCTAAAAGTATTGATAAATATGTTAATTCATCTCAATTAAAATTATTAATTCATCTCAATTAAAATTATTAAATATTTTACTGAGATTGTTAACAGTGTTATACTAAATGTGTCCAATTTATATAGTATGGCATTATCTATTATCCTTATTTCCAAAGTTAGGGCAATATTAGCTAAGACAGTTTTAGAATCTAGAAAATAAGTATAAATACTTAAGTTAAATCAAGACAACTCTCCATGATCAATGCTAACTCAGGAATCCTTGTTTATCCTCTTTTGTTGCTCTCAGTTTTATTTCTCTGTCCATCTATCTGTCATCTATCTATCTAGATGTTCTGTATTACCTAGGGACTCTGAAGCAAGATCATCACCAGATGCCAACAGATAGATATGTAGATAGACAGACAGACATGAATACATATAGTTATATAGTTTTATATAGTTATATATAATTACATAAATCCACAGAAAATTGGTTCTAGGATTCCCCGCAGATACCAAAATCTACAGATGCTCAAGATTCTTATATAAAATGACCTTGCATTTGTATATAAACTATGTATATGCATATAGCTTAAATCATCTCTAGATTATTTATAATACCTTCTACAATGTAAATGTTATTCAAATAGTTTTGTATTATTTAAGGAATTCATGATAAGAGACCAATATATGACTGGTACAGTTACAGTTTATTTTTATCCTTGGTTGATTGAATTCACAAATATAAATATTGTGGATACAGGGAGAAAATCCGCTATAAGGTCTTCTCTTGCATGGCAAGAGTTTTGATCCTGTTTCTCTTCTTCAATGTATCCTACTCTTACACAAAGAAAATAGAAAAAGAAAAAACTGATATTGTGAAATTGTGGATACAGAGAACCAACTATCTGTGTATGTACACAAACTGTTTGAATGTGAATATAATATATATATATATATATATATATATATATATATTCATATATAAATGAATTGTATATGTCTGTGTGTAGAAACTTTGTATATTCAACATAAACTCAGTACGTAGTAGTTCAAAATGATTATTGAACTGATGTTTCAAAGAAAGCCTTAGCTCAACTAGAAATAACTTAACATGAAGTCACAAAACTAAGTGGTTTGCTTATACATTGTAAAAAGAAAATAATGGTGAGTAACACTGGAATATTAGAAATGATGTTCGTGGTGTTTGTGCAAATCTAACTGTACAACAGGGACTCCAACCTTCATAAAATACTCATACTATCTCCTTGTATATTTTAATAGACAAAGAACAATATGATGACTTTATGCATTCAGAAGTGTTAGGTGAAATCAAACCCTAGCTTTCATTATCAATTTTGTAAGAAAAGTTAGCAATCCTTAAATGCTACCTGTTACTAAGAAATTTATAGTGTTCCATATATATGGAACACTTCACAAATGTGCATGTCATATTGCACAGGAGCCATACTGATATTTTCTGCATTTTTCCCATTTTAGTATATATGGTGCCAAAGTGAGCACACTAAGGAAGATTTGTGAATTTCATAATGTTTAGTCTAACAATGAGTTGGATATTTAATATGCTAGTATAGATCATTAATATTAATATTTATTTCCTTAACATTAATATGCAAATTATTATTATTATTATTATTGTTGATATGGTTCATCTAGATAAATAAAAGAAGGTGACAGATTTGAAGAGGAGATAATTGATAATATAAAATTAAGAGATTAAAAAATATAATTTAGTAAAGATTAATAATGCTTTAGAAAGCAAAATTTCTGGAGTCTAATTCCTACTCAAATATTACCAGCTGTAAAAAGTCTGTGGAATTTATTTCAATATCTTTGACAATAACAAATTTTAATCATGCACTTAATTTAATTGGTGTCTCCACATTTGTTTTTTTATACAAACTTAATCTATCTTTTTCTTCTGTTAGGTGAAAATCACGGGTGATTAATATCATGCACATCTAAGTAAATCTTAAGTGCAATCTTACCTGATTCTATGGATTGCCTATGGTCTGAGGGTCTACCAAGACTTTATATGCTGAAATTGAACTCCCATTGTGAGGTGTTAAAAGGGCAAAAATTTAATACAATGGTGATTAGAACTGGGCCTTTGGGAAGTGGTTAGGATTTAATCAGGTCATTAGGTTGCAGCTCTTATGATTGAATCCTGGTAGCTTTATAAGAAGAGGGTGAGAAAGAGACATACATACAGGCACATGCTCTTTGTCTATTGCTTTGTGATGCCCCCATATTACCTTGGGACTCTGCTAGAAAAGAGGCCATCACCAGACCCAGTCCCTGGATCTTACACCTTCAAAACTGTAAGCAAAAGTAAATCTCTTTTCTTTTTAATTTCTAGTCTGTGCTATGTGATATTAGCAACACAAGACAGATGTATATGCCTAAAGCTACCCGTGTCATCTTTGGAAGTTGTTCTTTCAGGTTTCACAGGATGTTTATGTCTGTAACACCTTGCATATGGTAGTGTATGAGGATTTCAGTTTCTGCATATCTTTGCAATATAGTTGTTACTTCCCTTTTCATTGAAGCAATCCTAGGGTATGTGAAATCATATCTAATTTTTGACTCAGTGTAGATTGGAGGTTCTTGAAATCTCAAAATTACGGAATCATTGTAAATAAATACTGTTTTTTTTCTTTTTTTCTTCTTCAGGAAAAATTAAAAAAAAAAAAAGAAAAGGAAACCTCATAGAAATGTACCCGCTAGACCTAGTCAATAAGTGGGGGAAATTGTATGACAGCAATATATTACCAGGCCCATGTTTCAACCATTGACTACAATTGCAATCTGATTAGTTGAGTATTATAAAAAATATCATGTAATGTAACACCTAGTAAGATATCACAGATTTTCCTATTTACATTACAATTTTATAAATTGTGTGAAAAATTTACTTAACAAAATGGGTAGTACAAATTTCTCTATCTCCAGGTGGTAATATTTTTGATTTAAAATAATTAATATTCTAATTGGAAAACAGAGCCTAATATAATTACATATGTATTTACAACATTTTTTAAAGAAAGGTAATGCTTTAAGAAATTTTTAAGGAATTGCTGAAGAACAAACTCAAAGGAAAAACACATCTATTTACATATCATAGATAAATATATGTACAAACACACACACACACATATATGTAACTATATATAAATTGGTACTGGTTACTGAGTTACAGAGTCAGAATTGAAAAACTTCAAGCCAGGTAACCATACAATAGAGTAAAAAACTTAAAATTTCTCAATTTCTAAACAAATTATTTAGTTTTGAATAATTGACATGTCTAAAAATATCTAAATATATAAGAATTTTCTAGAGTAGCACATTCAAATAGTACTTTTCTTATAAAATACACTGATAAGGTTAATATATTTCACCATGAATGTACAAAGTTAACTAGGTAATAAGTAGTTGTTATCTATATTATAAATACCATAACATAAATGTGGTTTTCTAGTTTTTAATGTAAAAGAATTAAATTAATAACAGAAAGTTTATTAACTAGAATATAACAATAAAGCTTATTTTGGTCTTTGAGGGTATTTTTGTGCTTACAGTCATGCTTAAATGCATTTTAATGAATATTCTTCATTTCTAGAAAAATACATGTTTGTCTAATAGTCAAGTCATTTAAATTCAATAAGACAGTACTATAGGAGCTGAATTTGAAACTAGAATCAATGATAAACTACTAATACTTGGGTATTTTTAATTGGTTTTGTATTTTCTTTAAATTGTCTTACTTTAAGGTATACATATAATCTTTAGACAACTTTTGGGAACTTTGTATTTTACATTCATATATTTATGTTAGAATGGATTTTCTCTAATAGTTTTTCTTGATATTGCTTTTCTTGAGAATAATAGATATAAGTATTTTGGATATTTTGTCAATCCTCAAATGGCTATAACATCAAGTTTTGCTTCCTCTATTTACTCTAAAAGATATCCTAAAAATAATTAAGTTTGTTAAATATTCTCTTTACATTAGTGAAATCAACCACTATAAGAACTCATTAACATAGATGACCTGCAGACGCTTTCTTGATTTTGAATCCAAAAGGGATTTTTATTTCTCTTAACTGGGGGTGGCATGGTCTGAATGTCCCCTCATAATCATGTGTTGGAACTTAATCTCCAATATAACAAAATTAAGACTTTTAGTCTTGTGAAAAAATGATTATGGATTTGAAACTTATTATAAAGCTGGAGGAAACTAGTCTACAGCAGTTTAGTTTTTTGTTTTGTTTTGTTTTGTTTGCTCTTGTGCTTTCTATAATGGGAAGAAACAATTTCCTCCCCAAATTATATACAAATGGTACCATTTTGTAAGCAGAGAGAGGAACCCTCATCATACACCATATCTGCTGGTGCTTTGATCTTGAACTTCCCAACCTTAAGAATTTTGAGAAATCTCTATTATTCGTAAATTACCCAATCTGTAATATTTTAATATAGCAACAGAAACAGACTAAGATAACTGTATAATACATAATTTTGGGAGTATTTTTAATTTAAGTAATGTGTTTTCTCATTGTTTTCATATAATTAAGGAAGGTTACAGTAAAATAGTGTTCACTTAGAAACATAGAAACCATGAAAATTGCATTGCCTATCCATTAAATTTTTCTTTTTTTGGCCTGGTATCCAGAGGTTGTCTGTCTTTTGTTAATGTAGCAATGATGACAATTAATTAGATTTAGCAAAAGATTGCCATTTTTATCTTCATTTATATGCTCAATCCAGCAAAAGAAAAAAAATCTGTTTCTGGAAAATACTTAGAATTCTAGAAAAGTGCTCCATGAAAAAAATAGATACTTTCATTATATGTATTGTATTTGTCTTATATATAAATGCTCCTCCAAAATTAGTCTTACAAAATTTGAGATTTCTTTAAAGGTAAGTTTAAATTACAAATTCACATATGTTTAATGGATTTACAAACCCTTAAGGGTATCCTATTGTGGGGACAAGTGTACAGAGTACTGCATACATGGTGTATATTAAGGGAGTCTGAGTGGCAGGTCCCTCCTCTCATGCTAGGCATGTGAGCAGCAGGTTGCTTACCCTGTAGACACAGCCCTGGGCGTGAGGCCATGGGCTTGCTTCAAGGCCCACTCCTCCATTGGTCGCTGCAAGGGCAGTTAGCAGAAATTGCATTGGTGGCTGACTGGAATCTGCTTAGCTACTGCCTGAGTATATATATACATGGTAACTGCACAATAAAATCAGACCTGCTTCCTGCTTGGTCTCCAGAGATCTTGATTAGCATCTCCACAGCCACACTCTCCTCTATCATGTTCCATGAGCTTCCTCGCTGGAGGAGAGAGAGCCCACACATCCTATCATATTTATTTTCTTTAAACAATTATCTATATTGTTAAAGATTCTTACATTGTAAATAATTAAGAAATATATTTTGTAAATGGACATTAAAAACTCTAAAGTAGGATCAATTTTTCTAAACTTTTTGGATTTGTTATAAACAAGAATGTTTCTAACTTCTTTGAACACTATTAAACATAAAATAAATTAACAATTTACACAAAAGTAGAAAAATATTAAAAATTAGTGCTTACTAGAGGCCATTTAATACCACTAAAATTTTCAGTTATTAACGATAGAATTCAAATAATACTTTATAAGCTAAAATATTGCCTTCAGTCTACTGTCAAGAAAGGATTTTACCATGATGTATTTATGACATATACAGAATTTGCTGTCATTACTTCAGAAGAAATTTTGAAAATGACAATAATCTAAATCCATAGAATGGAGAATATTTACAATTCAAATATTTTCTATGTATAGTAATGAATTTTAGTACTTCCTACACAACCACTTGGTGACCTCTAAGTCACTATAGTTCATTAATGTTCATGTTACATTAAAACACCTCAATGGTAGGGAAGATTTTTGTATTTACGTTTATAAGTGTGTTGATAAAAAAAATGACACCAGAGAGTGATTAGGTGTCTGAATCATGCATTATCTTAAATATACTAATTCCCAGGGGAAAAAAATAGGATCTATAATGAAGTTCCCATGTAAAGGACCATTGTAATATTTCTCTCAGTGCTTAAATTACAAATTCACATATGTTTTCATGGGAGATTCTAAATACTTTGCTTATATGGAATTTCCTTTGTCAAACTCTTCTGTGGTTTCTCCTCCAAAAAACATATTAACTTGTGTTTGCCAATTTGAAAATGCCTTCAAATTAGTGTCATATTAGAGAAACTCATCTTACATATGAAGTATAATAACTATAGAAGGTCTTCCAATTAATAAGAAATACTATTACAATTATTCTCCTCAACATCTGGAGAAATAGACTGAGATAATGCTATTTGCTATTTTTTTCTTTTATGGTACTTGGGATTGAACCCAGAGTTGCTTAACCACTGAGCCACATCTGCATTCTTTTGTTTATTTTTTTGAGACAGTCTCACTAAGTTGCTTAGGGCCTTGTTAAATTGTTGAGGCTGCTCTTCTCCCTCAGCCTCCTAAGCTGATGGAATTACAGTGTGTGCCCAATCATTCTATTATTTTTCCCTGTGCTATAGTGTTTAGGGAGGAACTTGTTAAGAAAGCAGGGTGGCACATTGTCAGAGCAGATAATATATAACAGCAGCTTGAATTTAACAGTGACACTTTTTTTCTTTTTATTTTCATTCTCTTTGGTCTTAAACAGGTTTTGATGTCTCTTTGCTACATTTTGGAATATTTTTGGTGATATTGGCCTCATAAAAAAATCAATAAATGGTATGGACTCAAACTAAAAAGTTTTTTCTCAGCAAAAGAAACAATCTGTGAGGTGAACAGAGAGCCTATATCTTCAGAGCAAATGTTTACCCCTTACACATCAGATAGAGCATTAATCTCTAGGGTATATAAAAACTCAAAAAACTAACCACAAAAAAACCCAAATAATCCAATCAATAAATGACCAAGAACCTGAACAGACACTTCTCAGAAAAGGATATACAATCAATCAACAAACACATGAAAAAAATATTCATCATTGCTAGCAATCAGAGAAATAAGAATCAAAACTACTCAAAGATTTCATCTCACTCCAGTCAGAATGGCAACTATTATGCATACAAACAATAATAAGTGTTGGCAAGGATGAGGGGGAAAAGGACTCATACACTGCTGGTTGGACTGCAAATTGGTGCAGCTAACATGAAAAGCATTATGCAGATTCCTTGGAAAACTGGGAATGGAACCTCCATTTTACCAGGCTATCTGTCTCCTCAGTCTATACCCAAAGGACTTAAAAACAGCATAGTACACAGACACAGTCACATCAATGTTTATAGCAGCACAATTCACAATAGCTAAACTGTTTAGCCAGCCTAGATGCCCTTCAATAGATGAATGGATTAAAAAATGTGGCGTGTATACACAATGGAATATTACTTAGCAATAATAGAGAATAAAATCATGGCATTTGCAGGTAAATGAATGAAGTTAGAGAAGATAATGCTAAGTGAAATTAGCCAATCCTCAACAACCAAATGCCAAATCATTTCTCTGATATACGGAGGCTGATTCATAGTGGGGTAGGGAGGGGGAACATGGGAGGAATAGACAAACTCTAGATAGGGCAGAGGGGTGAGAGGGGAAGGGAGGGGCATGGGGTTAAAAATGATGATGGAAAAAAAATGATGGTGGAATGTGATGGACATTACTACCCAAAGTACATGTATGAAGACACGAATTGGTATGAATATACTTTGCATACAACCAGAAAAAAAACCAACAACATGTTTTGGGTCTTGTAAGCTCTGTAAACTCCTAAGCCTCTGCAATTTACATTTAAATGCAAGCTTAGGAGACAAGTGGCAGAAGCTAAGAAGTAAGAAAAGCTGCTGTTCTGGGTTTAAGAGGCAAAACCTCATCAGTCTCCTAAGGTGCTTTGGAGATTCATTCTCTTGAAGTATATTTCCTTTCTAGACCAATGGCAAGTCTCATTGACAAAATTTTAAAATCCAGCAAGTTGATGACTTTTGATGGGACACACTAAAACTTTAAGGATTACTCAAAGCATTAGCACATAAAGTTTTCTCTTCTGTGAACAGGAATTTCCCATGTTTTATATCCAGCGACTGATCAGTCAGCAAATATGTTCTCTTTAAGCTTGAAGTTTTGACAGTGACTATTTCTGATGTTCAGGATCCCTAAAAATGCACACATGTCCTAGGAATGTCTCCTTATCTGATTCTGTTTGATTTCTTCTTCTGTACTTGAACCCCATCTCGGGCGCCAACTTCCATGACCTGTGCAACATCCAAAACTGGAATAGGGGAAGACTGGAGATGGAGAAACACACACACACACACACACACACACACAGAGAGAGAGAGAGAGAGAGAGAGAGAGAGAGAGAGACATTATCAAGTAAAGCTAGATCCAGGTGGGACACTACACTCTGATGGAGGAATAATGACACAGAATTAGCTCCATGAGTTTATTATATAGGGTCTCATAATCAGAAAGTTAAACTATATGGACATTGTGAATAATAAATTGTTCACGGCTTGTGAGTTGTCAAAGTTTATTTGGGGGATCATGGTTTTATAAATCTCAGTCCATCAACAGCCAGCTCTACTCCTTAGAGATTATGTAGGAGAGGAAAGTAGTTCAGGATATAATGATCAGAAAGCAGAGACAGAATAAGCTCAGCTGACCAAATATATACCCCAAAACCATAAACCCAATGATCCATCTCCTTCAGCCAAACCTTACCATCCTACAGACACCACTCTGTTAATCCCTATCAGGGTATTAACACATTGATTAAGTTAATGTTCTCATAATGCAATTATTTCACTTCTAAAATTTCTTGCATTGTGTCACATGTGAGCTTTTGGGGTAACACCTCACACTCAACCCATAACACTGATTTACAGATTCTTCATGACTATGTTCAAAATGATAAACAACATAGCATGAATTTTAGATACATAAATTTATTGATTAAAATCACTTAAGTAAATTACCTTTGAATGTGCTTTGGCTATGCAAGGAAAGGTGTTTATAATAGCTTCTGTTTAAACATACAAATAAAAGTGAAAAAATCAATTAAAAATTCACTGTATTATTTTACATTATCTTGATTAGTTTCAGCACAATAGGAAAGTAAATGCAAAGTGTTTTCAAAATTTTTTATGACATCATTGATTTTCATCTTTTTTTCCTTTTGTCTTTTTTTCCATTTTTATAGTCAGATAAGGCACTTAAACATTTCCATACATAGTTACTATAATCTGACATCCAGCTAATAAATACTACATCAACAAAAGATTTAATTCTTTGTGACAAATTGGCTCCACTGGGATGATCTGTACATGAGGAATTGTGATAAAGGAAATGGATCATTCTGGCTTAAATAAGCTGGAGAGTCCAAAAAGTATAACTACCTGGAGATAAACACACTAAGTTCAGAAAGAACTTAGGTCTTCTGTTTTGTTCTGTGTTTTTTTTTGTTTTGTTTTTTAACAAAAAACAAACAAACAAAAAAACTACAAGGAAAACTTCTTTGGAGGTAGTCAGTTTCTATGGTTGAATTTTTCTCATGAGTTTCTACTTGACATCCTTTTGGGCAATGATTTTATACATGACTGGTGTGTGTGTGT
>NW_026000211.1:37644488-37687136 GCF_001458135.2 Marmota marmota marmota
ACACATATATATACTTTTACAAATATATATATATATATATATACACTTGTGTTTGTGTGTATATATATAATAAATAAAAATAAAACAAAAAAATTAGAAGTATAAAAAATTTTAGAAATATAAGAATACAAAAATAATAACTTGTAGAGCTGTACAACATATTTGTTTTTAAAGCTTAGTATTATTACAGGAAAGTAAAAAACTCAAAAATTAAAAAGTTTATGAAATTGAAAAGTTATAGTAACTAAAATTTAATTTACTGTGAAAGAAAGAAATTCTTTCTTTCATAAATTTAGGATGAGTCCACCTGATGTGCAGCCTGATGTGTAGTCCAAGTGTGCAGTGTTATTGAGCTTATAAGATGTAGATCTCCACAGTCACTCAACCATTCATTCACTGGTTGAATACCCAGTCCTGTATCCTCTATTCATGCTAAATGCCTCATGCAGGTATATCATTTTTATCTTTTATAGCATATTTATACTGCACATTTTCTATTTTTAAGTATATTTAGATAAATACATTATAGTTTTACAGTTACAGTTTCCTACAGTATTAAGTGAAACAACATGCTTCTCAGGTGTGTGGACCAGGAGAATAGAATTAGCTACACCATACAGTCTAGGTATAATAGGGCTACACCAACTAGGTTTTAGTCAGTATACTCTGTGATGTTCAGACAATGATGAAATCACCTAAGAAGGAAGTTCTCAGAAAGTGCTTCCATTGTTAATGGAATACATATTATTGCTTTTTACTTTTTTTTCTATTGTCTTGTTTTCAGACTCAGAATTCTATGCAAATCGTATTTTGACATGTACATTGTTGGGTAAGATACATTTTAGAGTAAACTGATATCCATTAAGTCTAGATAATTTGGGAAGATTAAGTAAGTTGGCCAATATCCCTGACAATCAACTGCAGTAAAGCTGACTCTAAAGGTTAAGGGTTTTCCCCATCAGAACCTGCTAATTTCGACTACTTTCACTATCTCTAAAATTTTACTTTCACTACCTGAAAAGTTTTACCTTAGTACATAGGATATACACATCACATTAGCTTTAGAAATTTAGAGATACAGGGAATGATATAAACTAGATGGCAGGATTTTTTTTTTCTATAATTCTTTCCCCATAGAAACATCAATTTTAACAACCTCTTATGAATAAAAATTACTTTGTAATAATCCAAGAAGCTAGTTGGAAAATTCCAATACATGATTAGGGGGAAAAAATCAGTAAATAGAAGCACTGAACAGCCTAAGAAGAAGAAGTTTTTTACCTGTGTCACCCTGGCACCCTAATCAGCACAGCTTAGAGAGACTCTTTGAACTACAATTTCTTACATGGAGAAATTGAGAATATAATTAATGAGTGAATGTTTAGTTCTCCTCTCATGAGAAACTCTCCCAGAGGCACATATCTTTATTGTCCTGGTGAGAATATAAAGTGTTCAGAAAAGCAAAAGTGTTGGAATAGGCTGGGATCAGGGAAGAGAGATGGGGACTTAGAGGAACCAGAGTTCAGAAATTAAAAAAGGTTCACAGATATCACTATCCAATGCATGAGTTCTCTCAGGAAGCCTGACTATAAGCAGCCTGGGGTGCTCTTTCTAAAAAACTGACAAGGTTCCCATGGCCACACCCATTCCACTGGGTACCTTACAATCTCCTTGCTTCCAGTGGCCACTGCTCATATACACTCCTATAAACAGAGTGCAAGCCAGAAGCACAGGAAATTTGTAATTTCTGGGCATCCTAGAGAGACAACATGTGGAGGCTCTTAGCATAAGCCTAGCTTTGTAGGATCAAGAGAAGGCATATGTGTTTCACAATCCCCTCCCAATGCCGAGTAACAAGAGGTGCAGAGTGAGTGCATCCACAGAAAATGGAGTTTCAGAAACCCTTGCTCTGTGATTGGTGAAGTGTTTCTCTCCCAAAGCCAATCAATAATGAGAATGAGGTTGCAATTTCTTCAAATGCAAAGAAATAAACCAAATATTTCAAGGAAAACTGAAAAAAAAATCAAAGAAATATGACACTATCAAACAAACAGAATAATTTTCTCCTAATTAGCATCAATGAAATGGAGATCTACAAATTGACCAAGAATTCAAAATAATTGTTTTAAGGAAGCTCAGCAGGCTTCAAAAGAACAGACAGACAACTTACCAAAATCAAGAATACAATACTTCACCAAATGAAAAGTTCAACAAAAAGACAGAAATCTCTAAATCTCTAATAGGCCTTAACTAATCTCATCTTGTTTCACACTCCATCTATTTCATTGTGCTTCAGCGGCATTATCCTTCTTGTGATTCTTTAAACACACTTTAGCATGGTTTTGCCTCAGAACGCTTGTGCTGATTCTTCTGCCTAAGAATGATGTTAGTAAGTATTATAAAGAATCATTTACTCAGATTTTACCTACTCAAAGCTTCCCTTGCCACAGAATCCACTGCAGCTATCTTTATCATTTTCTAATTCCTTACACTGTTCTATCTTTTCTCCTATAAGTTATTATTATATGACACTTTATAATACTTCTATATATTTATTTTTTCTTTTTCCCAATAAAAATGGGAGAATATCATATAGTTACATAGATAGGTTGACTGATAGATATATAGATATTAGTATTGTGTACCTAGTGCTTTTAAAAGTGTCTCATACATATTCAATAGAAAATAATTCTGCTGGATGATGAATGAACTAATGAACAGATTTTAATGTGTGAAGATAAACAAATTCTGAAAAAAGAAAGATGAATGCAAAATAATTATTCTGGGAAACAAAATCATGAAAAAAACAGGGTCTACCTTATGTTTATGAATATGAAAACCAAATATAATTCCTCACAAAAAAGGAACCATGATTTTTGAACAAAAGGAAAATTAAAGTAACTGATATCAAAAAATAAAAATATAATGAATTCTTAGAGATGAAACTATTTTGCAATGTACTGTAATGGTGGATACATGAATCCACACATTTGTCTAAGTTAATCAAACTTTACAAAAAAGAATGAATGAACACAGTCAATTGCATAAATCATTTAGGAATTAAGGAAACACAGATTGTAATGAAGCAGACCTACCTATATGTAACTAAAGTAGTGGGGAAAATAGACTCTGGCCTAAATAACACTGAAAATGATTAAGACTAATAGTAAACAAAAACTTTACATAAGAAATATATTCTAATTAGTACATTTGTGTCACACAGGAATAATGTTTAGCAATTTTTATACCATATATGTACATTGAAAATGAAAGTTTAAGTTAAAAAATGGTAGATGATGGGAACAGATTTGCCAATATTCAAGTGGGAATTTATAAATAATTAATGGTAATAGGTTAGAATAATCTCTGTAGGGTGGATTAGAGTTAGTGACATCAGGATGAATTTATATAGTTTAAAAATAGAGAGAGAAAAAAAAATGTTTATACTTATGTGCCTGTAAAAGTATACAGACATATTTTTACTGTTCACCAGAGGACTAGCAGCAATGACACTCTGTTTGTACCAAGCAAATATGATGGCCTCATCTTAGTTTTTAAAAACATTTTTAAAAGTTTTAAAAAGACAAGGTTGATGAAATTACATATGAAAGTGGCAAATACAATTAATAGAATATAAAAAAGATGGTAAATATTTAGTAAGGTTAGAATGAAAAGGTTTGACATATGCACGAAACAGTATAATATTACAAAATATCATATATATCCAGAATTTATATAGCTGCTGTGATTAAAGGCATGTGCTACTGTGACCAGCCTTACTTTTTTAACCTAAAATTCAAAATGAAAAATAAAAAGCAAGAGGACCACAAATTCAAAGCCAGCCTCAACAATTTAGCAAGGCCCTAGGCAACTTAACAAAACACTGGGAAGGTGGCATCCAGAGTTACATGAATACCCAAACAACCATGCCTTCCCCCAGTATACACTAGCCATAATTTTTCCCTCAGGAGAAAAATATCCACCTTAAGTGGAGGTCACTGTGGACATATCTGTTGGGACAATGGGACAATGAAAAAAAAATGAAAATAAGTGAGTATAAAATGTCAACGAAATCAATGATGTAATGAACACAATTTTTTATTCATTGAACAGAGAATCTATTGATTTTAAGAAACATCATGTGTGTGTGTGTTTGTGTGTGTGTGTGTGTGTGTGTGTGTTTGGTACTGGGATTAAAAGGAGTCTCTATGACTACATTCCAAGCTCTTTTTATATGTATGTATGTAGGTTTGTATGTATGTATCTATTTATTTATTTTTGAGATAGAGTCTCACTACCTTCACTAACTTCAGAACTTGTAATCCTCCTACCTCAGCCTCCTGAGTTTTGGGAATTACAGGCATGGGTCACCATACCTAGATAATAGCAGTAATATTTTTAAATTAAAGCTAAATAGTGATTCAGTCTAAGGCTTATTATGTGCAGCTCATGAAGAGCCCCTTCTGAAATATTAGAGATATGGAGATTATTAATATTAACAAGAAAAACAAGCAATGAATGCTTCCAAAACAGCAATATTAAAATATTATGTATGTGTGTGCGTGTGTGTGTATATATATATATATATATATATATATATATATATATATATATATATATATAAAATGCTATAATGCTGAACTCACCTTTAGTTAAATGGGGTTATACCTCAAGCCGATGAGTGACAGATTTCTAGACATTTTGAGAAAGATCAACTCACATCCAGATCTCAGTTGTCATTTGCCTCAGATTGTCCAGCAGAAGAAAACCTTGACATTTCCACCAAAATAAATAAGTAAATACATGTAATCACATGTTTTCTGACCAGTATTTTGCTGATGCTCCTCCAACCACCTTAAAATAGCCAATTGTTTTTAGAAATTTCACAAGTCAACGATAAGCACTCATTATTAAAAAGTAACTTATGTAATTTGTAATTAAATTACTGATATTGAAAACATAAAGTATATACTAGAACCATTACTTTCTAGGGCTGGGGTTGTAGCTCAGAGGTAGAGTGCTTGCCTTGCATATGTGAGGCACTGGGTTATCCTCAGCACCACATAAAATAAATAAATAAGTAAAACAAAGTTATTGTGTCCATGTTCAACTAAAAAAAATTACTTTCTAATTATTTCAAAAGGTCCACCATTATCTTTGTTCCTTAGGATTTTTATGTAATGTGTTTATTGTGTACAAATATTAAATAATAGTGCTCTATGGCACTTTTTTTCCATACTCTACATTTAATGACACATAGGTACCTTCATTTGTTCATGATAAGACTTGGTAAAAAAATATCAGAAAAAAATCTACATATTGCTTTTTGAATTGTTTAGACTGAATAAATGATTAACAAAGCAAAAGTAACTTAAAAATGTTTTCTTTGCATATACACATTGTATATACGTGAGAATAGTGTAAAATTGAATATAAATAGTATAAAATTGAGAAAGCATCCTTCCAGTTTTTGAAAAAATGTGAACTGATTCAAAACAGTGGCTTATACCATTGAACAATAAATGTGTTTCATGTATGCCTGTTTATTGTTTCATTTTAATCTTACATTTTAATGTAAAAGAAAGTTATTAATCACTCTTCAAGTTACAAGTTTACTCATTCATAAAATGCACCTGAAGTCTTATTATGGTTGCAAGTTTTTGGCAAAAGGAAATAAAAGACTTCTGTGAGAGATAATTAAGTAGAATTCAATATAAAATGTTACATATTTTATTATAATTTGATATTGTATGCATCCATCTTTTATACATATTGTATATAATTATATGTATACATATACATTTAAGACCCATTTTTCAATTTTTATCTAGCATGTTACTGACTTTAATACATTCGAATTTATTGCAATTATAATTCCTACAAATAAAGAAAGTTCTAAAGTCAAGAAAATTTCCTTCCTAGTACATGTTTGGTTAATTTGGTGTTTGTGTATGTTTATGTGTGAGTGTTTGTTAATGTTAAGTACTGATATTTTTCATGTGTACATTCTCTTTCTACCATGCCCTTTGACTTTCAAATAAACAGTTTTCATTCATTCTGATTTTTCTAACAACATAATTATCCAGTGCCAGAATGCACATCTGCCAAATTGCATATTCCAGACAGTTCAGTTGATCTTTTCTGATACTTAGTGATGCCCCTTCATAATATAAAAGCATAAATAGGCTGTCCCTGGAGGTTTCTTAGGTTAAAAATGCATTAAGGTGACTAATACTCGGATGTTTTATTTCAATGTTTGTGCAAAAGCAGAGGATGTTAAAGAACAGTATTTTTGTTGCTGTTCTTGAAAAGCAAAAGTAAAGAGTTTCTAAATTTGATTTAACTAGATATGTATTTCAAATACAGTGTTATTTTTCAAAAAAGTTGTTTCAACTCTAACCTTTTAGGTAAATACAGGTAATATAGAATCATATGAAAGCAACACAACTCTAAAGAGTCACTTTATAGCTACCCATTTAAGTCTACCTGTGGATGCCGTATCTTTTCCTCAAATTTGACAGTTGTACTTTCAGTAGAGTATAAAAGAGTAAATAAGCCATCTTTTTTAGTTGAATGTAAAGTTACATCCATTTTTAGAGTAAGCTTTTGCTGCTCTTTGTTTCCTATTTCTTTATTTGAAATTGTAATCATCTTTTAGTAGGCTTGTTCTGTCAAAACCATATCAAGTGCATTTTGATTGTTCAAATATAAAAATGTTCAGACAGGAACTACAATAAATTTTTTAAAGAAATACTTAGAAAGTGGTCCTGAAGAACTGCAGAGAAAAAGGAATATACATATAATGTTATGGCTATGATAAAATTCGAAACCAAATTTGCTTTGGATCTATTTTTATTTTTGATTATTTGTGTAGTCTCTGCTATTTTGTATGTCTCTTACACTTAAATCTTCAAAGATTTTAAATGTTATCTTCCAGATGAACTATAAATTCTCCAGATTACAACTTGGAATTGTCTATAGTATCTCCATAACTAGATGTTTTATTTCAATTAATGGTCATTGTTTTATTTAATCCTTTCACATAGATGCCTTGAAATTATAGTTCCTCATGACTAAAGTTGGCTTCTCTTATGCTTAGCAATTTTCTCTAAATCTTTAGGGCTCTCTGAAGGACAATCATTAAATCCTATATTTTTAAACTGTCCTTTCACCTTTCTATTTAATTTCTGGAGATGATGACTCCCAAGAATAATCATATCATCTTAGTTTCAGAATTTTTATTATCTCTTTTTATTTTCTCACATTTTGGTCCAATGGGAAGTGATGCTCCTTTGATTGTAGATAATTTATACTCCTGCAGTTCAAATTGCAAGACTTTACATACCAGTGGAGGGGGAGGAGATGTTATATGAGAGCCTGGATTGCTTAGTGAGAATATATCTCTAAGAAGGGTGGAAGTGTCCCTTACTGGCTGAAGACCAAATGGCATTTGGGAGAGAAGAGGAAACAGATGGAGACTCAGACAAAAAAACAATGACAATGTTTCCTTCTCTTAATGAAATAAGTACTAATTCAGCATGGAAATGAAAATGTTGGTCAGCCCCCAAATGATGGAGCCCTGTAAAAACATGACAGGCTTCTGCTTTCAGAAATGAAGATAGTGTGGATCCCAAACTAAGTTCCAATTGTTAGTGAAGTTACCAAAAAATAAAGGTATGCCTTTACAGCTTAAAAGGTAAAAACATTCATAGGTTGTATTTTTTTAAAAAAAGCAACAAACATTAACAATTTTTGAGAATTTTATATGAGAAATATTAGCTTTAGATGAAGAAAATGTTGATATGTTATTGTCTTTTAAAATCTTACTATAAAACTCTGCCAAGATTGATATTATGATATATTATGCACCCAGGAAGAAGAGATGTATATTCCCTACCAGGCCATTACTTTGAGATGCAGATCCTTGATGACAATAGGAAAGTGGTTTAGATTTGAAACAAAAATATACATACATATGATTTGTCAGTGCATAATATGTACACATATTTTATTTGACTCATTGTTATGTGACCGAAATAATGGTTCTATTGAAGAAAAATAAATTAATTTATACTTTTCAATAAGAATTGCATATATTATATTCTGCTCACTTATACTGAAAATAATATATACTAAATTATAGTTATGTTCAATTAATTCTCCCTAAAAAGCAAACTTTTGTGTTACTGAAAGCATAAAAGCTAACCATTTCAGACTTTTTATATTTTACAACGGTATTTCAAAATGTGACTAGTTTTAAAATGAAACAATAAACATATTTTTCAAACTTATTGTTAAAATCAATACTTTTGTGACACTAATAAATTATCTGAAAAAAAGTCCACTCTACTCATTAGGTTTGTAATATTTATGTAACTATTAATAATATAATTATAGACAAGACAACTCTACATCAAATCTAAAAACATTTATTTATTTTAAAATAACATAGTTTTGTTATAATTTTACCAACATCAAGCTTATTAATGGATAGCTACATGTTTTAATTTGTAGTATAATTCATATTCAGTTTTTACTTTTGGCATGCTTTGGCCATTTTTTCATACTTTTGACCATTATTTGTATTATTGTCTTTATCATTGCCCTGACCATTTGTTGTAAAACAATCTCTCATATTAAGGAACTATTTAGTTTATCAGTATACTATACATATATACAATTTTAAAAAGACATCATCTAAAGAAAAATGACTGGTATACTAAAAATTGTTATAAAAACCATTGCAAATTAATAATACCAAAATGTCAAATATCCACTTACATAAAATGAGTTATTTATGCAGTAGAATTAAAAACAGTGGCTTATTTGACTTAAAAACCATATTGACTCAAATATGTGTCTTTTAGATTACATATCATATTTTTGTATTATCTCTTTTTTTTCTATTTGTTTAAGATTAATATGGGTCTTCTTCTGCTGGTTTTCCCAATCATATCCCAATAACAACAAAGTATTACTCTACAGTTGAAGGATTTTCTTAAGATAAACTTTCACGTTTAGATTTTTTTTCCTGCTGTGGAACCAAAGAGTATATCTTTATGTAATTTAATAATTTGGAGAAATCAGTTTCTTTGAATTTAAATATGCAAAGAATTGGAAGCAATATTAAAAATTACAAAACAACCCATTGTAAAATCTCTCCAACCTTATACCACATGTCCTGGAAACAATGTTCAGCAATATCTGGCAAAAGTTCACAGGAATATGAGACCAGAAGCTTTACTTTGCATATTTATATTTCATTGTATTTATCTATCAACTTTATATAATGTATATATCTCCAGTTAAAAAAAGAGAATTCAATATTATTATGCTAGCCTTAATTAAATTTGTGCCCATCTGTCCCAGTATTTGAAAACAAATTTCTTCTTTTCCTCTTACTAGAATATTTCAGTCTTACAAAGTTTTTATCAGCCAATTTTGAGGTCTATTAACTTTGAAAATATTTGTCAATTATGTGAAAGGAGAACATTAATGCCCTTATTTTTCCTCCTATATTACTTTAGGTCATATTCACAAACCTGTCATCTACTGATTTAATTATAAATTTTGCATCATAGTCAAATATAAGTATCTACTTGTGCTATTAGTAGGTGAATCGTAAGGGTTAAAATTTAAAAAAACGTAAATTCTTTTTGTTAATTGATTATGCAAATATTTGTCAAAGCAGTATAAAATACCATGTTCCTTGTGCTTTATGTAAGACAGTATATACCATATAAAAATCTAATAACATTTTTTGTTCTGCTATTAATATATATATATATATGAAAATTGACTCAAGAATATCTATATGAAATTTGATTCAATTTTATATTTTAATTATATGAATTTGTAAAATTATTTCTATGTGTTAGTAGTCTTCATTTTATATCAATATAACTTGCTACATAATCTCCTCACCTGCATCCAACTCATTGTTGTGCTCCATTTATCCCAAATAGGTGTTAAAGACAGAATTTTGCTTCTCTTTTGGAATGCTTTTTAAACACTATTTTTCAGATTATAACACCCATTTAATAGATCCATTGAAGATAATCTTTAATGTCTACTTTTTTTCTAATTTTTGTCCAACATTTTTTTGATGGAAATACTCAAAATTCCCTTAGAAAAGATGACTCTGGTTTGAAAGTTTCATACATTCCAGAAAGGGCCATTTGTTTACTTTATATTTGGTCAGAATGATGATGTGCACATTCAAAATAATTTTTTCTCTGCATCATGAAGATTTTTCAATATTCATCCATTGCATAGAGAATTTTCTATCAGATTCTACTTATTTGATAAAATCTCTATTACTGCTTTTCATTCTAGTGTCAAAAGTGATAATTGATCTGAGATATAAAGATTGGTACTGACTTTCTTCATACTGATTTCATAACCTTTATAGCTGTAAAATTGTCCATTTTCTGCAGCACTGTTATTTCTATTATAATTTCCTTTTTATACATACCTTTGCTCACCGCCGCCTCCCCCAGCTATTTGAACATCGGGCTTCCTTTTTTCATTCTATGTTGTATGTTTTCTCAAATATTTTATTCAGTTGTCTATCCTCTAATAAATTCTTTCATGTTTATATTCTACCACTTCTGCAGAATATGAATTTCCAAGTTATATTTTTTCTAGTTCCACTGCCCCATCTCCTTCCTTCTCCTCCTTCTCTTTAGTTTGTATTGAATTGCTTTTAAAGACTCTTTGCACAATGCACATAGCTTATTTTTCTTTTCATTGTCTTATTTGTCTTCTAATAAGTTATTATTTTATATTCTTTATCCTTTTCATGCCTTTTTCTCCTGTATTGTGACTATTGGTATTTAACTGAAAAATTTAAAAAGTGATTATTTAAATTGTTATTGTTGTCTTAATTTCATCTTGAATGAAGACTCTTCTTCTGTAGGTGTCCCACTGATGTAAAAAAAAAAAAAAAACAAAAAACCTTCTCTGTCATTTTAAGTGGAATATTTCATGTCCTACATTTACTTCTATCCTCTTTTGTTTTTTCAATTTCTTTGCTATTTTTAATGTGCTATAACTCAGATTTCATCAACATCTCATTTTAAAAGTAGGTCTTAAAAGCTTTCCTATTACTGCTCTTTTAATTTATTAATCATTTTGAAAAATACAGAATATTCTACTTCTCCATTCTATAAGTTGTTATTAAATATGTATCTTGCTTTGAACTTTGAATGGATTTCAATAGCCATCTCTAAGCACCATGAAACAGGCCCAAGACATGAGTGATCATATAAATTTTTATGAAAATTTTACCCAGTGAACTATGAGATAAAATTTATCATCACTGAGGCAAAGCAGATGACATAAAATGTAGGATATTAAAGTAGACAGATGGCAGAGTAAAATTTCTATAAGTTGTTCACAAGAGGAATGTAGAATGCAAAAGCACTAAAAAGAAATCCCCTGCCACTATTATAGACTGTAGCATTATTAATTATCTGCTTTTTAAAAATTGCCTGTTTTATACAAATCATTTCATAGAATATTTTGCTTTGTTATGTAAAATTTAAATATCATTTCATGTTATGTGAAACATGTTAGTAAATTTTTAGGCAATGAATATACTTGAAAAGAAAGCATCACAAATTATAGACTCATTGGAAATATCTCCCTGTTCATAAAATTATGACATATTATTTTAGTAACATACATAGGTGATATCATATTAAGTAGGAAGAAAGAAAAACAATAAAGAGAAAATATGTGGTCTGTGATTGGCAATTTAATTGGTATAAGAGAGAGTTGTATTATGCAATTTACATTTTATTGCAGCTTTAAGAGCAGAGTATTTATTTGGATTCTTATTAAAATATTTTTATAAAATATTTGTCATTAAAATATTAAATAAAATTACAAATAAAATTATGTCACCATGAGGTATCCTGGATTAGCTTTTAATTTATCTATGACAACTTGAACTTTTGATAGTATTTCTAATATAATGTTATCATTAATTTAATATGTTTTGTTTAATTTTTATGTGTGCTAAATTATGTCATTTTTCTTACTAAGTAAAACACATTTGTTTTCAGTTGCATTTTTGACAAACTCTCTTGATATCTTACAAACTTGTCCATATTATAATCTTTATTTGAAAATACAAATTTTCCAACATTCATACAGGCATTGTTCCAGGCATTGACTTTAGGGACACTTAACCATGGAAAAACATCTCCAGCCCTTTTTTATATTTTATTTGAAACAGGGACTTCCAAAGTTGGTTAGGGCCTTACTAACTTGCTGAGGCTAGTTTTGAACTTGTGATTCCCCTGCCTCAGCCTCCAGAACTGCTGGGATTATAAACGTGCACAATTACGCCTGGCTCTTTTGTTTCTTTCATATGCCTTTAAAATTTGTCTATGCAGGGATTGCTTTATTTCAAAACACATTATCAATGTACTGTTTTATGCTAAATTCTTATAATGACTATATTATCACTTATTGCTATTTTTACCTCAGCATTCACCTAGATATGTTTCTGCCCCTCAATAAAATTGTGATGTCATCATTATTGATCAGTGTTTTATTAAGAAAATTTTTACTGATCACTCACTATGCTCCCTGAATCTTATAAACTGTATTCTGAAAATTAAGTGTGGAATATTGATTTATTTAAGCTCTGTGAAATCATCTGTGCTAAAATTATCTAAGCCTCTTTAGTACTTGTGGATGAAGAAAAATATTAACAAAAATTCTATGTTAAATGACATTCATCAAAAATTGCTAACATTTGAATAATATTACTTAATGTATACTATTGCAAAATGTATTTGTAATGGTTTCCAACCACATGCCACTTCATAAAAAACTACAGATATTTGTACCTACATGCAGCTTTTGGTCTTTAATTTTATGAGTTTGGGTACTAAAAAATATTCCTGCAATTTTTAACCCTTTTGGAAACCATGAGGGTTTTAAATTTTAAATTTAGGGAAATATTTTTTGAGTAATAATTTGATTGGAATAACATTTTTGCACCTTTATTTACAGATAAAACACCAGGCATTCTTGAAAACATATTGGTTTTGAAGCTTAGTGATGAAGTTCCTCATATCACCATAATTCATTGTATCCTTTTTGGCAAACATTGTTGTTAGTAACATATTTCAAATATTAAATTTTGCTGGTTCTTTGATAGACACTACTTTAATCAGATCCAGGGGATTGACTCAACACATTTTCAAGTAGTTGGATGAGAGACTGAAGAAAAATATGCAAAGTAAATTTTTAATATACAAGACAAGTTATGAAGTGGAGTATGCTGAGATGAGGTTTATTGATATGCAGCATTTATATGGGGCCTTTGGGGCATTCTTTCGTTCCCTTTTAAATTACCTAAATAGAATTTGTTAAAGATATATGTTTTTTTTTTCTTTTTTCTTCTTTCATTTTTTAACATGAGTATGTCTGTATGTGATTTCAGTTTTTAAATATCTGATTGTTAATTTGAGAAATTACAAATTAACTGTTGTAACAAGTGAAAGTTCATATATTGTAATTAGGGAATTAAAATATATTAAAGAGCTGGGTGCAGTGCCACACACTCATATCCCAGTGACTCAGAGGCTGAGGCAGAAGGATTGCAAGTTCGAGGCCAACCACAGCAATTTAGTGAGCTCTAAAAAACTTAGCAAGACTCTGTATTAAAATTTAAAAAATAAAATAAAAAGGGCTGGGTATGTGGCTCAGTTGTTAAGCACTTCTGGGTTTGATTCCTTTTACCTCCAAAAAAAGTAGTCAAGAAAGGTTGGAGATTTGTGTTAACATGTAGGTCCTTGATTTTTCAGATAAAGATACAGATTTGAGCAATATCTTGGAGGAAGGAACACTATGCATTTAGGGTTCTGGATTTAGTAACTGGTATAAATTGTCATTAATAATTGAACTGTCATGCCTAAAAGTATATGTGTGTGCATACATACCTGTATGAATGTTGGAAAATTTGTATTTTCAAATGAAGATTATAATATGGACAAGTTTGTAAGATATCAAGAGAGTTTGTCAAAAATGCAACTGAAAATATAAATATGGAGTAAATATACTTGACTTCAGAAATTGGAATTTTCAAAATGGAAATGATATAGAAAAGAGTAAAAATTAGATTGCCTCTATAGAAGCATGGGTAGAACAAAAATTCTCAGGTATACAGCAGAGGAGGTCTTGTATTTAGAATTATGTAGTAAAAGAAGAAATAGGAAAGAAAATCTAGACTGTCATGAAAGATAAAAAGAGGAACAGTGGACTGTGATATTAAGGAATCAAGGAGGAAGTGATTATTTATGAAAAAAACATAAATGCTTTGTGAATTTGTTATATAAAATACCAAAGAAATTGACAGTGGGCACATGTACAAAGAATTCATTGTTTTTACTGTTTGCCAACATCTTGATGCAGCTGACTTTAGAGAACAGTGAATTAAACCTTTTCAGGACCTCAGATATAGTGCCAATTAGTTGGCAATACTTTAAAAAGTTGAATTCAATTTTTTGTTAAGTTTGCATATGTTCAGAGTCTGTATCCAATGTATAGTACTGCTTCTCCATTAACCAGGGATCAAAGGTAAAAATTGGGTAGAACTTCTCAGCATTACTTCTGCTGTCCTTCTAGCAAAGTTTTTGTTTCCCATTCCTCAACCTTATGCCATGCTGGAATAGATGATTCAATGTAAAAGGGACTTCAACAGAAGTCACAACAGTTTCATTGAACTTGAAGTTTGAAGTTTGAACTATCCTTTGGCTACTTTGGAATCTTCATGCCTGAGTCTACAAGCCAACAGGACACCATGGTGTTTTCTTGTGTGATTGATCTTGACTACCAAAGGGAAGCTAACATACCCTACAATGAAGGTAAAAAAGAGTATATCTGGAATACTGTAGATGTCTTACACATATTAGTACTACCAGACTTCGTGATTAAGGCTAATGGTAAACCAAAGGACCTAACCCTATCAAGACTACACATAGTCTCATATTTTAGTCTTGAGGTTTTGGTTTATCTCACCAAGTACTGTAACATGACCATCTGAGGTGTATGTTGAAGGTAAGGGGGATACAGAAAGGAGAACAGAAAAAGGTTAGTATAAATGTGAGCAGTCACCACATGACCAGTTACAGGAGTGAGGATTTTAGGGGTGATGAGTATTTTCATGTTATTTTTTATAAATATGTATGTTTGCACATGTGCATTTCTTAAGCACATATCTTTATTTTATGTTTTCTCTTATTTCTTTATCCTTTGACATAATATATATTGAATTTATAACTGGATTTCAATACTATTAAATTTCCAGCATAATATTTACATTAGGGGATTCCAAAAGAAGAGTAAGACTGGGGATTTAGCTCAGCAGTAGAGTACTTACCTAGGATGCATGAGGCCCTTGGTTCAATTTCCAGCAACATGTGTGTGTGCACACACACATTAGATGAGTAAACATCACTCAGGGTCTTTACCTTCTGTTCTGGAGAAGGGATTAGTGCATTTTTTGTCATTTGTCCATTTGGGATTCTCTAATAACATAATAAAGTGGGTGGCTTACACAACAAAAAAATATTTCTCTCAGTTTCGGAGCTGGAAAACTTAAGATACAGGTGCTGGTGGGTTCAGTGTCTGATATGGCCCTACTTTCTCAGAAAGCATCTCCTCCCTGTGTCCTCACATGGTAGAAATGATGAGTAAGTTTCTTAAAGTTTATTTTATAAAGTAATCAATTCCATTCGTGAGTGCTCCAAAGGACCCTGCCTCCTAACACCATTTTCTTAGGAAAAAGATTTCAACAAAAGAATTTTGGTTAGACATATTCAGACCATGCCATTTTCTGTAGCTTGCTTGTTAAAACTAAACATAAATATGACTCTTAAGAAATGTATTATAATTAATAAACTATGAGGCCATTAAGAGACTAGGTTGCCTCTTTAGTGTAAATCGTAATCTAGAAACACTATGTAAATCCACATATGTTACATCTGGACTGAAATCCATCCTAAATGATAAGGAAGGACCAAGAAAGTACTCTGACAGCTTCAGACTGCTCCACACTTTACTTACATCTCACAGTTGCCTGAGATATTTGAATTAGCAATACCATTTAATATTTTATAAAATCTAATTCTTGTGAGTCTTTTTTCACAAGTTGATCTAATTGTGAAAGACATATTTTCTTCATTGGCTCTTGAATGTGTAAGTTATTTTGAGTTCTATAAAAAAATTCTTTTTTTTAAAGTAACTTAGAGTGGTAGTCATTGTCATGGTCGTTGTCATTCCCCCCACCCTCCTCCCCTGTTTACCCGCCTTTTGTTTGCACTAAGGATAGTATCCCAGCCCTCATGAATGCTAGGCAATCATCACTGAGTGTATCCTAGCCCCTAAAGTAGTGCCTTCTTAAGTTGTTTTGTGGTATGTAGTAACCAATAACCTGGTCTCCTCAGATTGACTAAACTTTAGATGAACTTATTTATAAGTTTATGCCACAGATTTCCCTTTTCTTAGAGCATTTAATTTGAAAAATTTTACTGCAAATTATTTCTCTGTCCCTTTCTTTTTTAATTTTTTTTTTTTTGAGAGAGAGAGAGAGAGAGAATTTTTTTTTTAATACTTTTCGGCGGACACAACATCTTTGCTAGTATGTGTTGCTGAGGATCTAACCCAGGCTGCAAGCATGCCAGGCGAGCGCGCTACCGCTTGAGCCACATCCCCAGCCCCTTCTCTGTCCCTTTCATATGTAATATTTTCTGAAAGGTTTCCAGTTTTAAGACACAGGAAAACATTCTCATGGATTGGCAGACATTTCTTTTAACTGTACTTATTAGTGAAGATGGTGCCCCTATTTCCCACTTTCTACAAAAAGTTAGGATGCTAACTTCCTCAGGAAATTTGTTTCATGATGTAAGGATGCTTCTTCTCACAAAGATATAAGAAAATTTACTTTTATTTGAACATAGGTATTAGTAAACAAAGATGGCCTGTGATTTTCATTTTTAAAATTGTAGGGTCCTTTATTGGGCAATGATTAAGATGTATTCTATCTCCTCCACTTTAATAAATGCCCTGGAATTAAATCTTCATTGTATATTTAATTTTGTCTGAGGCAGTTTTTGCTTTGGCTGTGTCTAATTATATTACACTAGTAGCATCATCATGCAGTACAAACTGAACATCTCTTAGTTTATATCCTCATATGGTAAGCATTCAGTAACTATATGTTGAACTGACTTCACTCTTCTTTATAAACTCCTCATTATCCAAAAAATTATTTAAATAAGCAACTGTTGATAAAGCTTCATGATAAATACAACATAAAAAATTATAACCAGGCAAATTACTAGTATTTTGAATTTTCACAATGAATACCAGCCTAAATGATATACCCAAATGAAGAATATTTCACAAACTGGACACACCCATAATACTCAGATGAAGTAATAGAATATTGGACTCTCAAAAGCTCATAATGTATATATTTACAATCATAAACCACCATGGCAACCATTTTCACCACTTCTAACACCATAGGTTAGTTTTGACTGTTTAAGGACTTTATACAAATAGAATCATAATGCTTCTTTCATTTATATTCTTGTATAAAATTTCTATTTTCTGTATAATATTATGTTCATATATCAAAATTTATTTTAAATTGAGCTTGTCATGGACATTTGGGTAATCTCCAGGTTTGGCTATATTACATAGTATACTAATACTATTCTTACTATCTAGAGTTCATCTATTCCTCCCATGCTCCCACTCCCTATCCCACTATAAATCAGCCTCCTTATATCAAAGAAAATATTCAGAATTTGTTTCTTTGGGATTGGCTAACTTCACTTAGCATAATATGCTCTAATGCCATCATTTTCCTGCAAATGCCATGATCTTATTATTTTTTAGTGCTGAGTAATATTCCATTGTGTATAAATGCCACATTTTTATCTATTCATCTATTGAAGGGCATCTAGATTGGTTCCACAATTTAGCTATTATGAATTATGCTACTATAAACATTGATGTGGCTGTGTCCCTGTAGTATGCTGTTTTTAATCCTTTGGGTATAGACCCAGGAGGGGAACAGTTTGGTCAAATGGTGGTTCCATTCCCAATTTTCCAAGAAATCTCCATATTGCTTTCTGTATTGGCTGTACTAATTTGCAGACCCACAAGCAGTGTATGAGCGGACCTTTTCCCCTGCATCCTTGCCAATACTTATTATTGTTTGTATGCATAATAACTGCCATTCTGACTAGAGTGAGATGAAATCTTAGACCTCCCTTGATTTGCATTTCTCTAATTGCTAGTGAAAATGAACATTTTTTCATGTATTTGTAGATTGATTGTACATCATGTGAGAAGTGTCTCTTCACGTCCTTGGCCCATTTATTGATTGAGCTGTTGTTATTGTTGTTGTTGACGATGTTGTTGTTGTTGTTGTTATTGTTGTTGTTATTATTATTATGATTTTGGTGCTTAGCTTAAGTTCTTTATATACCCTAGAGATTAGTGCTCTATCTGATGTGTGAGAGGTAAAGATTTGCTCCCAAGATGTAGGCTCTCTATTCACCAGAATGTTTGTTTTGCTGAGAAAAAAAAATTTAGTTTGATTCCCATTTATTGATTCTTCATTTTAATTCTTGCACAACAAGAGTCTTATTAAAGAAGTTGAGGCCTAATCCCACATGATGGAGATTAGTGCATACTTTTCTTCTATTAGACACAAGGTCTCTGGTTGTATTCCTGAATTCATTTACTAGCTTAAGAGACTCACCTCATAGAAAAAGTTATTCACAGACTGAAGGTGAAGGGTTGGGAAAAATCATACCACTCACATGGACTGAGGAAACAAACAAGGGTTTCTATCCTCATATCAAATAAAGTAGACTTCAAATAAAAGTCAATCAAAAAGGATAAAGAAGGACACTACATACTGCTCAAGGGAACCATGCACCAACAACAATACTTAATTATAAATATATATGCTCTGTACAAAGTAACAGCTATGTTCATAAAAAAAAAAACTTTCCTCAATTTCAAGAGTCAAATAGACCACAATACAATAATTTTGAGTGACTTCAACACACCCCTTTCATAACTAGATAGATCTTCCAAACAAAAGCTGAACAAAGAAACTATAGAACTCAATAATACAATCAGTAACTTAGACTTAACTGACATATATAGAATATTCCAACCTTCAATGAGAGAATATACTTTCTTCTCAGCAACACATGGATCCTTCTCTAAAATAGACCATATAATATGCCATAAAGAACTCTTAGCAAATATATAAAAGCAGAAATATTACCCTGCATTCTATCAGATCATAATGGAATTAAATTAAAAATCAATGATAAAATAAGAAATAAAATCCAATCCAACACCTGGAGTCAGATGTATTTTTAAACAATGAAGAACATGATGAGATTCTTCAAATACAGGCCAGTGGACCTCACCTATAAGCCATCAAAAGAATACAGTGCAAATGCTACAGTGCAACTCTGAATTAAATATTATGTAAACAACAAGTTAATTAGAGTGGATTTTTAAAAATATCTATTTTTCACTTGTAGTTGGACACAAGTTTATTTTATTTTGATGTGGTGCTGAGGATCAAACTCAGGGCCTTGCACATGCTAAGTGAGTGCTCTACCACTAAGCCACAACCCTAGCTCTAGGTTGGATATTTAAAAGGCTTTCAGCAAAAACAAACAAATAAATAAATAAATTTGAAATGCATATTAAAAATAGACTTTACCTATCGATTTTCTGGTGCAGATGCTTATAATCTAATAAAATATCTAAGCTGTCTGATTTCTATCTATCCTCAATTATCCCTTTTTGTGATATTATGGTTCTTTCCTAGCATTTGTCTATTCATTTATTTGTCTAGTAACTATTGAGGCTATATTTTAGCCTTAGGAGAAAAAAAAAGATGAAAATTGACATAAAATTGACATGTGAGAAGTGGAAAAATTAAATCACTGATAAGGGAAGTTTTTATCTCAGATTCCTGGTTTTATTTTATTTTTTTCAGTTTTTAAAATTAACTTTTTCATAACTTATACAATCTCCAATTATACCTTATTTTTCATATGTATGGTTCTTCCATAATATTGTACTCAAAATCTTTCTTGTATTTTTTAAATATTTTTTTTCAGTTATACATGGGCACAATATCTTTATTTGGTTTATTTATTTTTATATGGTGCTAAGGATTGAACCGGGTGCCTCACATATGCGAGGCAAGTGCTCTGTCACTAAGCCACAACCCTAATCCTCTTTCTTGTTTTATCTGTTCTTTACTCAGTGGGATTGAAAGAGAGATCAGAAGCAGAAAATGATGACATTTTGAGCAGGAAATTATACTTTCAGGCCCATAAATATATTGTCTCTGTAAGTGACTTTGATGAAGAAGACAATGATAATTCTACTGTCATTCCATCTCAGTGCTTGGTATATTTTCTTAAGCCAATGTGAATTTTATACTCCAAAATTCCAGAAGACAGCATATCTCTAATGTGCACTAGCCTTTGCTTTCCATGGATTGGTATTTCCTTTTCAACTGAAAGACAGATATGGTAGTTGTCATAGTGGAAATTTTAAAAATGGAAAAGGGCATATTTCTACTCTGTAATAACTCTAGAACAACTGGAAAAATATTCTTTTACTGTAAAAAGTCAACTTGCAGCTAAG
Source organism: Marmota marmota marmota (assembly GCF_001458135.2). NCBI lineage: Eukaryota > Metazoa > Chordata > Mammalia > Rodentia > Sciuridae > Marmota > Marmota marmota. The sequence goes on from NW_026000211.1 coordinate 37,665,207, forward strand.
TATAAGCATAAAAATTTTATCCTAAATTACATCTACCAAAAAATTGTGTTATTGACTGGAAATAGAGGCCTTTAATGAAAGATATCTCACAAACTTCACTTTTATAGTTCTGATGGCAAAAATGAAATGAGTGCCACATGTTTTGGTCACATATCTGGCAATATGATAGAGTTTGCAATATAATAGTATTGACATTGATTTATTAATATTGATTTCTAAGCTGTAAAACACAGACAAAGCTATTTTCTTTTGCTTTCTTTCCTAAGCAGATCAAAGTAAAAATAGTAAATTATGGATTGTGAGCTGTCTTGATTTTTGATAAAATATCAACAGACTGGCTTCTAAATGTCATATTTCATCACCTGTAATTAATTGCTTTAGAAATGTGTAGTACAATGAAACTTATTTAGTCATTTTACATTTAAAACATGTAAATAAATATTTAAAGTAAAGCTTTTTTATATTAATGAGAAATTAAAGATGAAATTACACATTGTATGATTTAAAGAACATAAAATAATTTTATTTTCAACATGAAAAGTTTTGTTATATTATAGTGAGAGTGGTATAATAATTTTACATAATTATATTATTTGTAGCATTAACCCAATCTGATATTTTCCTTTTCAAAAATTAGATGTCTATGTTCTTAGGGAAAAAAATTAAAGAGTCTATTCCCTGTTTTGTAATTTTTCAAGAGAGAAAATAACATAACTGTTTCTGTGTCTTCAAAGATTTTCCAAAAGAAAATCATATCCAACAATATGTAAAAAATGTCTTTACTTTATGAGAGTAATACTTTTAAAGTGATAGAAAAAACAACATAAATTTTGTGAATTACTCAGAATTATTTACTAAAAGCATGTGTAATTATCAAAAGATATAACTATTATATCACACTACTCATTTAATAATTGAGATTTTATATTACTGGGAACATGATTTATCCTAGGTGGATACAAGTGTGTTCATTGTACTTCTAAGTTTTTTGGTAATTTCTCCACCATTATATTGGTAATTTCTACCCCATTGTATCTAGCCATTTATTTGATATATTCCTTCATTCAACTTCTTTTTTTAAAATTTATACTTATTTTTATCAGTGAAACATAATTACACAAAAATGTAAAATTCGTACATACACACAACATAATTTGGACAATTTAGTTTTCCAGTATTGACCATTTCCCTCTTTTCTTCTATGCCCTTGATCCCTTTCTTCTATTCTATTAGTCACCTTTTGTTTTCATGAAAATAAATTTGTTCCCCATTTATGCTCTCTAGCTTCCACATATGAGAGAAAATATATGATCAACTTTCTTAATCTGACTTCTTTCACATAACATGATATTCTCCATTTCCATATTTTTACCTACAAATGACATACTGTTGTTCTTCATTATGGATTTGTAAAACTCTACTGTGTGTGTATACATACATTTTTTTTAATCCAGCAATCCTTTGACAGAAATCCAAGCATGTTTCATAATTTAGCTATTATAGATTGTGCTGCTATAAACGTGGTTATTTTTGTATCACTATAGTATTCCTACTGTAGTATTTTTGGATAAATAGCTACCAGTAGTATAGCTGGGACATATAGTGATTCCTTTCCTAGTTTTAAAGAACATCCATACTGATTTCCATGGTTGTTTAACTAATTTAAAACCCATCAATAGTGTAGAGTTGTTACATTTTTCCCACATACCCACCAGCATTTGTTATTACTTGTGTTCTTGACTATTGCCATTCAAACTGGAATGAAGTAAAATTTCTTTAGTTTTGATTTGTAATTCCCTGGTTACTAAGGATGTTGAACATATATATTTCTTCCTTTGGAAAAAAAATGTCACTTTATTTCATTAGTGCATCTATTTAATGGATGATTTGGGAGATTTTTGGTGTTAAGCTTTTTGAGTTCATTCATCTTCTGCATGTACTCAATCAAAATCTACTTTCTTGTATTACTTTGTTTGTGTCCTTTGTCCCATTTTATTCAATCAGCCATTTATATCTAGACTTAAAGAATTATAATTCTCTCAATACTTGTCCTTAATTAAAAAAATATTTTTTAATTTTTGTTTTTTAATATTTTTGGTTTTGGGTGGACACAACATCTTTATTTGTATGTGGTGCTGGGATCGAACCCAAGGCCGTGCGCATGCCAGGCGAGCACGCTACCGCTGGAGCTACATCCCCAGCCCCTAAAAAAATATTATCTGTTTAATGTTTCTTTTTTTTTTTTTCAGAAGAAATTCTTTATTTACTACAGAGCAATAGTAACAAAATCAGCATGGAATTAGCTAATTTTGTCATTCAATCTTGAATGTTAATGAAGGTCACTCTAGAGTCCACTGGATTGCAAGCTACTTAGGGGAAATATTTATTTTGTGTTACTAGTGTCTACCATAGTGATTCATTCATAGGCATGTATGTCTAAATATATTGCATTATTACATTGGTTATCTCATCTCTTCATAATTGTTGTTCCTAAATTTTGAAAATGTCATATGTGGGCAAAATCTTCATTTTATTTAGCAATAAAATAAGAATGTTAATTATAAGGTTTGTTCCATAGAGTTTGAAGCAGCTTCTATTCCATATTTTCTTCAGCATCTACCAGTACATGTAGGTTTTATGCCATTGCTATTTTAATCAGCAGATATTGATCAGCCTCTCTCAGCATAATGAATATGTTACTGTATAAATGAAATTGGCAGCCTAGTTTTAAATAACAGTTATTTCAAGGAGCTCACACATGAATATATCTGCAAATAAGACATGATATCTTCTGAAAATAATTGATGTGATAAATTCCTTCCGATTATATGGAAAAATCTGAAAGTATCTAGTGCTGTTCAGTTGACAAGATTTACTCTTTGAAAATCTATCATCTTGAAATTAATTGGAGACTGCATAGTTATTCATAGTTGCTCTACTTACATCATTAAGTCAACCAAAACTGCTGGACCACAAAATGAGCATTCTAGTTATTTGGGCAGAATCATCTGAATGGAAATGATTATGCATTGATCAAATCAGGTTCTCTAGGGTTTGGCTGTTATGAGAACCCAAATGTTTGAATCTACTTCCCGCCTTTTTTGGTGGATTTGTTAACTCTCTCTATATGTAATTTTTCTCAACTATAGAACCTGATAACTGAAAGTCACTGTAAGAAGCAGTACTCAAGTAACTCAATGTTTTATTAGACATTTACCTAGAAATTAAAGAACTGAACACAGTGCTGTTGGAATTTTCAGGATGAAAAAGCATGAGAAATGTCAGCCTTCTCTACAACAATAGTTTAAAATCTTAAAATAAATAGCATGCATACTTATTATCTGACTACTTCACTACACATTTACATTTTAAAAAGCTTCTTTGCTATATATTCCAATGAACAATATATAAAAGTTTATTTACTTGTGTTTGTTTTTATTTGCATTATGATTTGTCTGTGTTATTGGAAGCAATGATAAACTTTATATAATGTGCTTTGAACTAGCTAGTTTCCAAAAAGTGCTTTTGTGAAAAAAAAAGTGGAAATTAAATATCTTTAAAATGTAATTATGTAGGGATGTTTTAACTTAATTTGAATGTCACTTCTTGCTTTTCAAAGTATTATTGCTATTGACACATGGTAAAGTATTTATAAATGTAACTTTTAAAAATTATTTATTACTGTTTATATTAAAATTATTTTTACATAGTATTAAGATAATCAAGTTGCAATATTTTCATCATCACTAGAAATTATCACTAATACTAACCTGGAATTGAGCCTATTAGTATATAAAAAGTTTCAGTAATTCTATTCAAAAACTTAAAAAATGAAAACAAAATTAAAAATAGGACACCTAAACATTTTTCCTCTGAACACTATGATCTTGATTTCTTTACTCCAAAATCAATTATATTTTATCTTTGTCAATAAATTACATGAATTAAATGTAACAATACTGGATATCCTCTGAAAAATTAAAAAATAAATTTAAAATTATAGTCCAGAAGGAAAACAAGTTCTATGAAGTGAAACAATATCAGCTTAGCATAAATATATAGTTAGGCACATCAGCCTTTACCTGAGTGAAGCATAAAATTAACAGAAGCAAAGAATATTTTATATGTGCTTTTAGACTGTTGTCCATGCTATAATTGTAAACAATTTACTCTCTGAGTAACTTTGGTCTCTATTGTTATTTTCTTTTTTGCTTTGCTTATCTCAGCTATCAACATCCACAGCTCAGTAAAAATTGTTCACATTTAAATTTCAGAACATCAAGCTGATTTCTATTAGAGGCATATTTCCACTGTTTTTCAAAATAGCTATAAATATTTTTAAAACTAGACCACCATGATGTTACTCATCATTATTTTTATTAATGCTTAAATGCAGTTCTCAAGTTTAATTATTCCTTTCACTCTAGTGCAATTCTCAAAACGTTCTAAATATTCTCAACTTTAACACAATTCCATACTCCAGAATTTCTGGAGGCTGAGGATATAGCTCAGTTGGTGGAGTGCTTGCCTAGCATTCACAAATTCCTGGGTTCAATTCCCAGCTCCACCACCAAAAACAAACAAACAGAACTCTTAAGCAATTTGCTTGTGGTAAGAAACTATGTTTTTCCTGAGTATCATTTAAATATTTATTTCAAAGGTAGGATGACAATTCTCTGAAGATGCCAGTTTACGTGGGTTCACTTATTATTTTATACCCTACACAACTCAGAGACCCAACTGCTCATCTACTCCTTCAGTTGTCCTTCCCTAAGGACATTAACCTGGCTCATTTGAGCATTATGCACTGTTTTTGTTGTTGTTTGTTTTTTCCACACTGTATACTCTTTCATTGTTTTCAGATACCTAAGTGTTGAACATTTGCTTACTTTACATGATATTTGAGCAGTATTTCCAAATCTATCATTTTCCTGTGAATTTTATCAGAGACAGCAACTACTCTCAAGTTGAATTAGAGGAATTCTACTGTTTGTCACTTTTATCAAAGTGAACATAAAGACAAATGGAAAATTGAAATATAATCTGTGCTTTTGGCAAAAAGAAACCATTTTTATATAATGATTTTTACAAGTCTGTCATGGCATACAAAAGTCAAATAATACCAAAAAGTATGTGGAAGATGCTTTTATTACGTACATATAAGAAAAGTTCAAGTGCAACAAAAAAGACGCTGAAATTTTTGTAAAATTTTAAATACATAAGATTTATTTGATATTCAATAAAGGAGCACAACAGAATGTGAATTTGGAGTATCCTATAGTTTCTCTGGATTGCTGTCTTGATAACATGTGGCTAAAAACACTGAGGAGTGACAAAGAAGGGAATTTGATGGCAAAAGAGAAAAATAAATGTTTCTGAGAAAAATGGGGATGTTCTACCTCATATTTGGGCTAGTATTTATACTACTTCATAGATTTATTTAAACTCAACAAATTATGCTCCTCAAAAATGGTGATTTTTTTTTAGTGTACATGATATCTCAATGAAATTTTAATTTTGACAGAGTGCCATTACAAATTTACCACTTTCTCAGAGAAGGACTAATGAACTTTGCAGCACTATCCCCAGATACTTTTCAGCACTAAAATTTATAATAACTATATTAAAATGAAAAATTAGAGGGTTGAGGGGGCAGATAAGTGGAAGAGTATGTGCTTAGCATGCATGAGCCCTGAGTTTGATCTCTTTCAGCCTCATCTCTACCAAAAAGAGCAATTATTGTTTGTCAAAACCAAGTAAAAATAATGAAAAGACAAAAATGTATTTCAATATACATAACCAATAGGATTTATCATTTTAAAATTTGTTAAAAATTTGGCTACTAAGGAAAAAGGTTTTTTATAGATGACATTTATATTTAGCATTATTATACATTAGGAGTTATAGTCTATTTAAGTATAAAGTATATCCAATTTTAATTGTAAGGGAAGAAATACCTAATTTTTCCATCATCAATTGTTAAAGATCTTTTTCTATTAAAATGTATGTAAGATTCATCTCAAAATGAATTGAGATTTAACATGTATATGTGAAGAAATTGTACTGACTTAGATCCATACTGCTAGATAGGAAAACACACAAACAACATGAAAAAACAAGGGAACAAATCACCCTCAGACAAACACAGATGCTCCAATAATAGAATCCATTGATAACACAGTAGAAGAAATGTCAGAGAAGAAGTTTAGAATGTACATAGTTAAACTTACCTGTAACATAAAGGATGGTATAATGAGTGAAATAATATCAAAATATAGCAAGTGAAAGACCACATAAATAAAGATGCAGAGATTCTAAAAAAAAAAAAAGCAAAACAAACAAAAAAATCAGAAATCCTGTAAAAGAATGAATACATAAACCAAATTAAAAATTCAATGGAAAGTATCACCAACAGACTAGACCACATGGAAGAAAGAACCTCAGGCAATGAAGACAAAATATATAATCTTGAAAATAAAGTTGACCATGTAATCAACATGGTAAGGAACCATGAACAGACCTTCCAAGAATTATGGGATAACATAAAAAGAACAAATTTAAGTTTTATTTGGATGAAGAAGCAGATATACAAACCAAAGGAATGTACAACCTTTTGGATGACATAATATCAGAAGCACATGAATCCTTCTCTAAAATAGATCATATCTTATGCCACAAAACAACTCTCAGCAAATAAAAAATAGAAATAATGCCCTGAATTCTATCATATCATAAGGGGAATAAAATTATAAGTCAATAATAAAATAAAATATAGTAAGTTGAGCAAAGTAGCATACACCTGTAAATCCAGGCTCCAGAGGCTGAGGCAGAAGAATCCTGAGTTGAAAGCCAGCCTTAGCAAAAGTGAGGTGCTAAGCAACTCAGTGATATCCTGTCTCTAAATAAAATACAAAAACATTCTAGGGATATGGCTCAGAGGCTGAGTGTCCCTAAGTTCAATCTCTGTTAAAAAAAAAATTATAAGTGAATCTAACACGTGGTGACTAAATAACACAATATTGAATGACCAATAGAAAACAGAAGAAATCAAGGATTAAACAAACAAACAAACAAACAAAAAACTTAGAGGTTAGAAAGAATACCAATACAACATATCAAAGTCTCTGGGACACTATAATGGCAGTTCAAGAGGAAAGTTCATTGCATTAAGCTCATTCCTTTAAAGAACAAAAAGTCAACCAATACATGACATAACATGACATCTCAAATCCTAGAAAGGGCACAAATCAACACCATAATTAGTAGAAGAAAGGAAAGATTTATAATCAGAGCTGAAACCTATAAGTTGAAACAAAAGAAACAATGTAAAAAATAGACAAAACAAAAAGTTTGTTCTTATAAAAATAAATAAAATTGATAAATCCTTAATCATGCTAATAAAAAGAAAGAGAGAGAAAACTCAAATTACTAAAATTAATGATGAAAAAGAAAATATTGAGATCCATTCACACCAACCAGTGCAGGGCCTAGGCTCACAGTCAACCCCTTTCCAACCTGCCACCTGCAGACACCTGCCAGAGCCCAGCCTCCAGCATGGGACAGCCCCTTTGGACCAGCAGACTACTGCAGGAGATCAGGCCCAGACCAGATCTGCCCTCACCAACTTGCATGGGATCTAGGTACAAGATTCACACTGAAAGAAAAAAGACACATAGACAACATGCATCAAAAAACAAGGGAGGAAAGAATCCCAAACAAATCAGGATACTATAATAACAGAACCAATAGGTTCTGAAGAAATGTCAGAGAAGGAGTTCAGAATTAAAAAGATCTGTGAATTAAAGAAGGACCTAAATGAGCAAATACAAAGCAAAAATTGATCAGTCTAACAAGGAGATAAGAGAGCAATTAGATATAGCAAAAGATTGTTTCAAAAAGAGATACAGACTGAAAAAAAAAGTAAGAAATTCTTAAAATGAAGGGCACAATAAAACAAGTAAAAATCTCAATAGAAAGCAAAGTGAACAGCCTAGATCACTTGAAGGAAAGAACACTAGATAATAAAGACAAAGTATACAATTTGGAAAATAAAGTTGATGACAGTGAAGATAGTAAGAAACCATAAAAAAAAATACATGCAAGACTAATGGGACAGCACCAGAAGAACAAATCTAAGACTTATTGGGATAGAGGAAGGCACAGAGTTTCAAACCAAAGGAATGCACAATCTCTTAAATGGGATAATATCAGAAAATTCCCCAAGCATGAAGAACAAATTGGAAAAACAAATGCAAGGGGTTTACAGGACAACAAATGTATAAAATTACTACAGATCTATATCAAGAGACATTATAATGAAAATGTCTAGCATACAGAATAAGGATAGAATCTTAAAAGCCTCAAGACAGAGGAATAAGATGACATATAAGGGAACAGCAATTCATAGCTCAGCAGATTTTTCAACCCAGACCCTTAAAGCTAGGAGATCATGGAATAACATATACCAATATTTGAAGGAAAATGGATGCCAGCCAAGAATCTTATACCCAACAAAACTAGGCTTTAGATTTAATGATGAAATAAAAACTTTCCATGATAAGCAAAAATTAAAAGAATTTACAACTAGAAAGCCTGCATTACAGGAAACCCTCAGAAAAATATTCCATGAAGAGGAAATGGGAAAAAAAAAAGAATGAAAATCGGCAGAGGGCGGTATTACACTAAAGGATAATCAGAGGAGAAACTAAGTTACATTTATTACCAAAAGTAAACAAAAATGGCTGGGAATACAAATCATATCTCAATAATAACCCTGAATGTTAATGACCTAAACTCACCAATCAAAAGACATAGATTAGCAGATTGGATAAAAAAATTAACAATATGCTGCCTCCAAGAGACTCATCTCAAAGAAAAAGTCATCTACAGACTGAAGGTGAAGGATTGGGAAAAATCATTCCACTCACATGGACTTTGGAAGCAAGGAGAGGTTTCCATCCTAATATCAAATAAAGTAGACTTCAAGCTGAACTTATTCAAAATGGACAAAGAAAGACACTACATACTACTCAAGGGAACCATACACCAATAAGACATACAAATTAAAAAATATATATGCCCCAAACAATGGAGTATCTACTTTCATCAAATAAACTCTTCTCAAGTTCAAGAGTCAAACAGACCACAACACATAATTTTGAGTGACTTTAACACACCTCTTTCACCACTAGATAGTTCTTCCAAATTAAAGCTGAACAAGGAAAATATAAAACCCAATAATACAATCAATAACTTAGACTTAACTGATATATAGAGAATATTTCATCATTCAACAAGTGATTACACTTTCTTCTCAGCAGCACATTAATTCTTCTCTAAAATAGACCATGTATTATCCCACAAACAAACTTTTTGCAAGTATAAAAATGTACAGATGCTACTCTGCATTCTGTCAGATCATAATGAAATAAAATTAGAATTCAATGATGAAAAGAGAAATAAAAGCTACTCCAACATCTGGAGATTAAAAAATATGCTACTGAATGAACAATGGGTTGCAGAAAGACATCCAGGAGGAGATTTAAAAATTTTTAGAGGTGAATAAAAAAACAGACTCAACATCTCAAAATCTCTGGGACACTATGAAGGCAGTTCTAAGAGGAAAGTTCATTGCATGGAGTTTATTCCTTAAAAGAAGAAAAAGGCAACAAATAGATGACCTAACATTACATCTGAAAGCCCTAGAAAAAGAAGAACAAGTCTACACCAAAAGCAGTAGAGGGCAGGAAATAATAAAAATTAGAGCTGAAATCAATGAAATTGAACCCCCCCCCAAAAAAAATTGAAAAAAATCAACAAAACAAAAAGATGGTTCTTTGAAAAAATAAGTAAATATTGGCAAGCCCTTAGCTACACTGACAAAGAGAAGGAGAGAGAAAACTCAAATTACTAGTGTCTGTGATAAAAAAGGTAATATCACATCAGACACTACAGAAATACAGAAGATAATTAGAAATTATTTTGAAAACTTGTATTCCAATAAAACAGAAAATATCAAAGGTATCAACAAATTTTTAGAGTTATATGATTTGCCCAAATTGAATCATAATGATATACACAATTTAAGCAGATCAATTTCATGTGACAAAATAGAAGATGCCATCAGAATCCTTTCAACCAAGAAAAGCCCAGGACTGGATGGATAAACAGCTGAGTTGTACAAAATCTTTAAAGGAGAACTAATTACAATACTCTTCAACGTATTTCAGGAATTAGAAAAAGAGGCAGCACTTCAAAACTCATTCTATGAGGTCAATATCCTAATTCTAAAACCAAAGACACATCAAAAAAAGAAAACTTCAGAATAATATCTCTAGTGAATATAGATGCAAGAATTCTCAATAAAATTATGGCAAAAAAATACAAACACAAAAAATATATATATAAAAAAAGATAGTGCCCCATGATGAAGTAAAATTCATCCCAGGGATGCAAGGGTGGTTTAACATAAGGAATCAATAAATGCAATTGATCACATCAATAGACTTAAAGATAAGGATGATATAATCATCTCAATAGATGCAGGAAAAAAAAAAAAACATTTGACAAAATACAGCACCCCTTCATGTTCAACAGACTAGAAAAATATTGATAACAAGAACATATCTCAACATCATAAATGCTATTTATGCCAACCCCAAGCCAACATTATTCTAAATGGAGAAAAAATGAAGGCATTCTCTCTGAAAACTGAAACAAGACAGTGATGCCCGCTTTCACCACTTCTATTCAACATTGTTCTTGAAAAATTGCCCAAAGCAATAAGACAGATTGCCGCAGTCTGGCTGGGCACAAAATCACGAGCCACTCAAACAGGAACAAACTTTATTTTTGAAACTGCCGCCAATGCCCTGTATGCTCCCGGGAAGATTGCTGACCTACCCAAGAAATTAAAGGGATACACACTGGAAATGAAGGACACAAATTAGCACTATTTGCTGATGATATGATTCTATAACTAGAAGACCCAAAATATTCCACTAGCAAACTTCTAGAACTGGTAAAATAATTCAGCAAAGTAGCAGGATATAAAATCAACACCCGTAAATCAAAGGCATTTCTGTAAATCAGTGACAAATCCTCTGAAAGGAAAATGAAGAAAACTACCCCAATTACAAGGGACTCAAAAAATACATAAATAAGTAAAATACTTTGGAATCAACTTAACAAAAGAGGAGAAAGATCTATACAATGAAAACTACAGAACCCTTAATAAAGAAATCAAAGAAGACTCAAGAAGATGGAAAGATCTACCTTGCTCTTGAGTAGGCTGAATTAATATTATCAAAATGACCATAATACCCAAAGCATTGTACAGATTTAATGCAATTCTGATCAAAATCCCAAAGGCATTCCTCATAGAAATAGAAAAAAGTAGTCATGAAATTCATCTGGAAAAACAAGAGACCCATAATAACTAAAGCAATCCTAAGCAGCAAGAGCAAAGCAGGTGTCATCACTATATCAGACCTTAAACTATATGACAGAGCGATAGTAACAAAACAACATGGTATTGGCTCCAAAACAGACTGGTAGACCAACGGTACAGAATAGAAGACACAGAGACTAACTCACAATACTATAATTATCTTATATTAGACAAAAGTGCCAAAAACATGCATTGGAGAAAAGATAGCATCTTCAACAAATGGTGCTGGGAAAACTGGAAATCCATATGCAACAAAATGAAACTAAACCCCTAAATCTCGCCAAGCACAAATCTCAACTCAAAATGGATCAACAACCTAGGAATACAACCAGAGACCCTGTGTCTAATAGAAGATAAAGTAGGCCTTAATATCTATCATGTGGGATTAGGCCCCAACTTCCTTAATAAAACTACTATAGTGCTAGAATTAAAATCAAGAATCAATAAATGGGATGAATTCAAACTAAAAAGTTTCTTCTCAGAAAAAGAAACAATCTGTGAGGTGAATAGAGAGCTTACATCAGATAGAGCACTAATCTCTAAGGTATATAAAGAACTCAAAAAGCTAAACTCCAAAAAAAAAAAAAAACCACACAAATAACCCCATAAATAAATGGCCCAAGGACCTGAGGAGACACTTCTCAGAAGATGATATACCATTAATCAACAAATACATAAAAAATTCATTATCACTAGCAATTAGAGAAATGCAAATCAAAAGCACTCTAAGATTTTATCTCACTCCAATCATAATGGCAGCTATTATGAAGACAAACAACAATAAGTGTTGGCAAGGATATAGGGGAAAAAGGTACACTAATATATTGCTGGTGGCACTGTAAATTGGTGAAGGCAATATGGAAAGAAATATGGAGATTCCTTGGAAAATTGGGCATGAAACTACCATTTGACCCAGCTATCCCTCTCCTTGGTCTCTACCCAAATGACTTAAAAACAGCCACATCAATGTTTATAGCAGCACAATTCACAATAGCAAAATTATGGAACCTACCTAGATACCCTTAAGTAGATGAATGGTTAAAAAATGTGGCATATATACACAATGGAATATTACTCAGCAATAAAAGAGAATAAAATAATGGCATTTGTAGGTAAATGAATGGAGTTTGAGGAGATAATTCTAAGTGAAGTTAGCCAATCCCAAAAAAACAAATGCCAAATGTTTTCTCTGATATAAGGAGTCTGATACAAAATGAGGTTGTTGGGGGGCATGAGAGGAATAGACAAACTCTAGATAGGGCAGAGGGGTGGGAGGGGATTGGAGTGGGTATGGGATTAGAAGTGATGGTGGAATGTGATTGACATTATTATCCAAAGTACATGTATGAAGACATGAATTTGTGTGAATATACTTTGTATACAATCAGAAATATGAAAAGTGTTGCTCTATGTGTGTAATATAAATTGTAATGCATTCTGCTGTCATATAAATTTCAAAAAATTAATAAAAAAGTAAAACAAAAAAGAAAATATGATGACACACACTACTGAAATATAGAAAATAATTAGAAAATATTTTGAAAATTTATACTACAATAAAATAGAAAATCTCAAAGACATCAACAAATTTCTTAAGACATGTGACCTACCTAACCTGAATCAGGAGGATAAGCACTATTTAGACACATCAATTTCAAGTATTGAAATATAAGATGCCATCAAAACCCTACAAATCAAAAAAAAAAAAAAAAAAAAAAAAAAAAAAAAAAAAACCCAGGACCACATTAAATCTCAATCCAGTTCTACAAGACCTTCAAAGAAAAATTAATGCTAATACTTTTGAAATTATTCCATGAAATAGAAAAGGAGAGAACCCTTCCCAACTCATTCTATGAAGCTAGAATCAACCAGAAACCAAATCCAGACAAAGACACATCAAGAAAAGAAAACTTTAGACAAATATCCCTTATTAACATAGATGCAAAAAATTCTCAATAAAATTTTGGAATATCACCTACAAAAATATATTTAAAAGTTAGTGCATTATGATCAGGTGGTGTTCATCCCAGCGACACAAGGTTGGATTAACATAGAGAAAGCAAAAAACATAATTAATCACATCAATAGACTTAAAAATAAGATCATATGATCATCTCAAAAGATGCAGAAAAAATATTTTACAAAATACAGCACCCCTTCATGTCCCAAACACTAAAGAAACTAGGGATGGTAGGAACACACCTCAACAGCACAAAAGCTATCTATGTTAAACCCAAGGCCAACATTTTTATAAATAGAAAAAAAACTGAAAAAATTTCCTTTAAAAAATGGAACAAGACAAGGATGCCCTCTTTATCCACTTCTATTTAACATAGTCATGGAAAATCTAGCCAGAGCAATTAAGTGAAAAAAAAATTAATGGGATATAATTAGGAAAGGAATAACTCAAACTATCACTGTTTGACAACAACATGATTCTATATTATAGAAGACTCAAAAAATTACACAATAAAACTTCTAGAACTTGTAAATGAATTCAGCAAAGAAACAGAATAATGAAATCAATACCCATAAATCAAATGCATTCCTATACATCAGTGATGAATCTACTGAAAGAGGAATTAGGAAAACTATGCCATTTACAATAGCCTCAAAAAAAAAGTTTGAATCAATCTAATAAAAGAGGTGAAAGACCTATACAATGAAAACTAAAGAAAGAAATTGAAGAAGACCTTTGAAAATGGAAAGACCTCTTATGATTCTGGGTAGTCATAATTAATATTGTCAAAATGGCCATACTTACAAAAACATTATATAAATTTAATGCAATTCCTATTAAAATTCCAATGACATTCTTCATAAAAATAAAAAAAAAACAATCATGGAATAATGAGAGATCCAGAATAGCCAAAGCAATCCTTAGCAGGAAGAGTAAAACAGGAGGCATCATAATACCACATTTTAAACTATACTACAGAGCCATAGTAACAAATATGGCATGGTTTTGGCACCAAAAAAGACATACAGAACAAAGATACAGAATAGAAGACACAGAAACAAGCCTACACAGAATTTTCTCATATTAGAAACAGGCACCAAAACATTCACTGGAGAAAAGACAGCCTGTTCAATAAATGTTTCTGGGAAAATTGGAAATTCACATGTAACAAAATGAAAGTAAACCCCTATATCTCACCTTATGCAAAACTCATTTCAAGGTGGATCCATGACTTAAGCACTAGAACAATGATCTTGCACATAATAGAAGAAAAATTAGGCCAAAATCTTTACCATATTGACTTAGGATCTGACTTCTTTAACAAGAGTCCTAAGTTGCAAGAAGTAAAAACAAAAATTTGTAAATGGGATGAATTCAAATAAAAAAATCTTCTCAGCAAAAGAAACAATCAAGAATATGAGGAAGCTTTCAGCGTCTCTGCAGTGGGTCTTTTTCCTGCCCAGGAGGATATAAGCCACCAGAGAAAGTAAGTCAGAAATAATTAGTGAATAAAAAAAGACAGAATCAGAATTATAGTTTTGAAACAGAGTGCCTGAAGGTCCACCCCACACAGGATCTGGAGCTGGACAATTAAAAAGTGGTTCCAATGGTTTATTTAAGTAAGTACATCAAAAGCAGGGATAAGGTTTCAGGGGTGGTGTCTTGATTCATTATGTCTTGTAGTCAACAGGTTTATTGACATCTCGGCAGGTCATACCCATGTATCTGAGAGGCTGTATGTCTAAAGCAGGTCACCCCATCTCCAGTGCTGTATGGGACCAGAGCTGAATAGAAATTCACATGTATTTGGGCAATCTTACCCTGTGAGACTGCCATAGAAAGTTCCCAAACACCATATGCTCTTCCTATTCAATAGGCTGTGATGTCAATGTAGTCCACACACAGCCCATGTCTTGACACAACAGCATGAAGAGGAAGCCTATAGATTGGGAGAAAATCTTTACTTCATACACCTCAGATAGACCATTAATCTCCAGCACATGTAAAGAACTCAAAAAACTTAACACCAAAGAAACAATTAACCCAATCCATAAATGGGCTAAGGAACTGAACAGATATTTTACAACCATTATGAAAAGAGGAATGGAGATTGCTCGGAAAACTTGGGATGGAGCCACCATTTGACCCAGCTATCCCACTCCTGGGTTTATACTCAAAGACTTAAAATCAGCCTACTAGAGTGACACAGACACTTTGATATTTATAGCAGCTCAACTCACAATAGCTAAACTATGGAACCAACTTAGGTGTCCTTCAACAGGTGAATGGATAAAAAAATGTAGTATATATACACAATTGAATATTACTTAGCCTTAAAGCTTAATGAAATGATGGCATTTGCTGATAAAGGGATGGAACTGCAGAATATCAAATTAATTGGAATAAGCCAATCATCAAAAGCCAAAGGCAAGATGTTTTCTCTGATTTGCAAATACTAATTCACAATAAGCAGATTAGGGGAGCTAGGGAAGAACAGAGTTAGTTCAGATTAGGTAGAGGGGAGTGAAGGGATGGGAGGGAGTATGGGGGATAGGAGGGATACTAGAATGAATTAGACATTATTATACTATGTGCATATATGACTGCACAATTGGTGTGATTCTACATCATGCACAGCAAGAAGAATGACATGTTTTACTTCATTTATGATATGTAGATGTGCAGTCTATTGTGATGTATAACAAATTAAAGCAAATTTTAAAAATTGAGAAAATGTCTGCTGAATAGCACTGAGTCTAAATTTTTCCATTCATTTAGAAATTGTTTGCTTTCTTTTATGAGTGATTTTACTCTTCTTGTTAAAGATTTTTCATTTTGGAAGATTTAATTATGAGTATTTACATTTTATGCTGTTATAAATGAGATTTTTCATAATTTTCATTGCTCTAAATATTCATTGCTTATATATACTATATGTAAGCTAATCATATATAAATTCATTTTGCCTACCTTTATCTGGGTGTTCTATTATTATTATTGATTTTTGTGAGACTGTTATGTATTATAGATGCAAATAGTTTGCAAATTTCTGTGCCATTCAATATCATCCATGAGTCTGAAAGCTGTCAATAATCTGGTGCTATATAGCCTATCCTGCCCAAATGTCAAGCTAAGAGTTACAGATAAGAATAATGTACTCTCCAAAGTCTCTTATCCTACATTTCCAAGAATAAGGATATTTATGTCTAGGCACTATGGACCTACAGGCTGTGACTAACTGATGCTACACATTGACTAAAGAGTTCCAGAAAGAAAGTCTGCTCTAACTTTAGCTCTGCCTTTAAATGTTTTAGCAACAAAAAAAAAATTTAAAAAGTAGAACTTGTGTATAAGAACTAAATTAAAATGAGTACTCTATTCCAAATATAATGACAAATACAGAAATGCAAACAAGACTAGAAATCATTTGTAACATATATAATTAATAGTTTATTATTTAGATGTTTTTAAAAGTTTGATTATTCAAGGAAAAATACTTTTCAATATAAAAATCATTAAAATAAAAACAGTACCTTATATAAGAACATAACCATTTTATTGGCTGATGATGAAAAGCAAATGGACTATATTGAAATACAATTTCACACACCCAGATTGGGCAATTTCTTTTTAAATGATTTTAAAGCACATGAGTATTTGGAACAAAGGAAGTTATATACTACTGTTAAGAGAATGCATTACTACAATTACTTTCTAAAACAGTCTGGCATTGCCTATTAAATGTGAATATGTGTATCCTATAAAATATAGCATTTCTAGTTCTAGTTATATAATCTAAATAAATTTGAAAGCAGGCATTCTGAGACATGTACAATATGTTGTAGCACCAGGTTTTATAATAGCATAAAAGCTAGGAGTAAGTCAAGTAACCAACCTAGGTGAAATATGCACACATATATTGCAATATCTTAAAATGAAAATTAATTTAATATAACTATTTGCAAGAATGCGAATGCTAAAATCTACTCTAGCATAATATACTATTCTATAACTTCATAGAGCATAATATCATCAATACAGAAAATTCAGGCCAAAAGCAGTGATTTTTTGAGACACAACAGTAAACTTTAAAGGAAAGCAAAAGATAAGATACATTTATATATGTGTGTCTGTGTGTGTGTGTGTGTGTGCAATAAATATATAACAAACAGAAGTATGTATACATTATATACTCAGGATCTAACATATATATAAACTTATGTGTGTACATATATAATGTATGTGTATATGTATACACACATACATACATGCACATATATATGTGTATGTGTATGATATATACATTAAGGATAATAGATACACTTCAGGAAACTCAGGAAGAAGGAAGGAGATGGAGTTCTGTCAGCTTGGTATAAAATAATTCAAAATATCAGTCATATTTTAAATCTCACTACATAGAAGGCTCACAGATATAATTTTAATTATAAATTTTAAAGTGAATATATTTTATCTATCTATATGAAACATTTTTGTATGATACTACAAACAAAAATTATTTTTATGAATTTCATTATAGATATGTACATTTAGAGCTTCTGGACTTGTGGTGATATAATTTATTATAAAACCAGGACTCATTGAAAAGAACATAGCATTTGAATTATCAACAAGAGTAAACTGAAGATTTTCATAGACAAAAGGGAACTTTTTATCCTACCTACCAGAAACCTGTGTAAAAATTTTGATAAGGAAGGTGGATGCAGGAATACACAATGCAAATTGAAGTTTGAGTACGGTAGTATACATTCCTGAGTCATTGATCTATTAATTGCATTCAGATATATCGGTCTGGATGAGATCACCAAGAAACAAGTTTAACTATAGAAGGAATCCTAGGATGGAACCCTAAAAGAGTGCATGTTTTAAAATTTAGATAGGAATAAGGGTCCAAGAAGAGAGGAAAAAATTACTTTCAAAGTGACTGAAAACCTATAAGCAGAGGTTACAAAGAAGCAAATGAAAATTGCAGTTTGAGATGGAATAGCTGACAATTAATATTTCCAAATGGTTATGAGAGGCTGATCAAATGAAGATTGACGTTCCTCATAGTATTTGAACAAATAGCGAACCTCCAATCAAACAAATGTCTAAACTTATGCAGACATGCCTCAACTTTTAATTCTAAGTTATTGCAAAGAATTTGCTGCATACCTAATTTTCAGATACAAGACATGTATTCCCTTATTTTACCTGGAGAAAATATAGAAAGACAAAATCACAACCAAGTTTCCTCAAATACTAATGAAATGCTCATAAAATGTTATATTATACCCTTAAATAATAGGGGAAATAACAATTCCAATTGCAAAGTTCTTAACAATTAACATAGTATATTTGTGTTGGGAAGGAAAGAAAGTACAATAATACAATTTTTTTTTCTTCCATACCAGGGTTACATTCTATAATGTAAATCAACCACATAACATTGAAAGATATTTAACAAACATAAACAATACTTAGCAAAAAGTTAAAATTAAGCAAAAGAAAGGAAGCATAACTTACCAGCTGAGTGGTTTCCTAAGTGATTTTTCATGACAAGATGATGTCAGTTAGCTTGGTGGCAGTGTGGTGAAGTCCTGTGAGATTATAATTCTCAAATAATCAATGTCTGGAATATTTATTTTGTCTACTTTTGAATCTGAGGAAGTTTCAGTTGACTTTTTGATGAGTCTCAAGGCTGCTAATGAACACAGATGTGAATCTCCATCTAAAGCCATAGAAGAAACTAACAAGGCATCTTTCAGTATGTCATACGGCCACTGATGCACATAAGATCATGCATCTATTTTTTTTCCTGCTCATGACATGATCAAATTTGATTGTGCCATGCCTAAATAATGCCAAGTTTCATTGAATGTTCCAGTGCCAAATGTTCATAGTTCCACAAATATTCCTTCCTGCAGCCAACAATCAATAGAATATTGAAATAAGTTATTCATTTTAATGCTAACATATCATAGTGTCTTTGTGGCAGGGACAAGCATTCTCTTATTTAATATTCATTTTCTCTTTTAATTTGCTGAACTCTCATTTCATTTAAGGAGCAACATATTCAAGTAAAATATAATCCCTGCCTCATTTGAGTAGAGTGGACTAATTAAATACAGTTTTCAATTAAGAAGTTATAAAATTTGAATATCTTACAGATCTTCCTAAAAATTGAAAAAAAGGTGCAATAATTTTTACTCTTCTCTCTATTACAAATATTTTTCCTATATGAAATGTGGTAATGAGGCTGGGAAACAATCAACAGTCATCTTGAGAATGTGGTCATAGTGTCATAGCATGATATTAGTGGAAAGTACTAGAAGAAGCCAAAGTCTTTGCGAACAAAATGGAGACATACTATCAATATTCAGTTACCATCTATGGGCTTCTCATCATTTGAGACAAAGAATAACCACTATCTTGTTCAAAACACTTGTTTATGATTTTTTTCAAAATAATAAATATATAAAAAAGTAGTAGATTTAGAGAAAAATTGAACAGTAGGTACAGTATTTCTGTATACTCTTTCTTTCCCCCAATAGTTTTCCCTATTATTAACATTTTTTTTTTTTTTTTTTGTGGTGCTCGGGATTGAACTCAGGGCCTTGTGCGTGTGAGGAAAGCACTTTACCAACTGAGCTATACTCCCAGCCCTATGAATAAAATCTTCTATTACCATGATATGTTTATTTTAGAAATAGCTGAACAGATATTGATATATTATTATTAACATATCAAAACATTATACAGCTGTGAGTTTTGACAAATGTATAATTTATGTATCCATAACACTGTCATACAATACAATCTAACTGTTCTAAAAATGTACTGTGCTTAATTTACACATCCTTGCTCCCCTCCTAGTGAATCAGTGGCAAACATTATCATCTCACTGTCTCTATACTTTTGCCTTTTCAAAATATCATCAGAATTATACAGGAAAGTAGCCAATTCAGATTAGTTTCTTTCACTTAGCAATATGCACATAAGGTTGCTTTATGTGTTTTAAAGTCTTCATAGTTCATTACTTTTCATTGGTGAGTAACATTTCAGGGTACTTACACAACACACTTTGTCTATTATCTATTGAAGCACATATTCATTTGTTTCCAATGTTTAGCACATATAGCAGTGTATTTCCTCTTCCTGCCATTTACTCATTTTACTTATACATAAACTTTAATCAATATGTTATTGCTCTTATTAAATTGAACAAACTGTTGTCCATTATATCAATTAAGAAAGAGAAAATAAAATGTTTTATCTTCAATTACTCCTTTTCTAATGCATTTCCATATTTCTGACTTGTGCCATAGTAATTCTCTCTGAAAGAATTTGTTTTAACATTTCTTGGAATTCAAAATTATTGACAACACATTTTTTGTTAAAAATAATTTTTATTTAAAAAATGTTATTAGAAAATACGCAAAACATGAAATTAATCATTTTAAATATTTTTTTCTCTTTCAGGTAAACGTTGGAACCTGTGACTACTATTTAAAATTTTGATTGGTATGCTGAGTTTGCATTAAATTTATAGTGCTGTAACATTTAAAATTTATATAGTAAGATATCCCATTTAGTAATACCATTTATATAAATCATCTTTTTTTTCTTCATTAATGTATTATGTCTTGTTTTGTATTATCATTCTTTTTTATTTTAAGGTACATTATTAAAAGCATTTTGATTTTGTTTTGGTATTGTGAATGAAAGTTTTTCATTATACTTGATAGTTTATTGCTGGTGTAGAAAACATGCATTGAATTTTTTGTGGCTGTTGACATTGTATCTTGTTCCCCTGTGGAACTCTCTTATTACAACTAATTGCTTTCCAAAGCTTTCCACTCTATATAAACCAAGTTTGCTTTTTTCCCTTTTCTCTATCTAGACATCAAAGTGGATGTGGAAAATAGACAAATTAAATGTAAGAGTCTGGAGCTCAAAAAAAATAGCCTGGCCTACAGATATAAACTTGGCTCAGTCATGAGTGCTTAGGTAGCAATAGGATTAGTTGACTGTACCAAGAGAAGAGGCCCCTGTTAGTTATCTCGTGCTTCAGTACAATCTACAGTGGTGGGAAAAACATAGCATAACCACTCCTCTTTGATTCTTTGGTTAGAAAATCCAAACTTCTGCAAATAATGAAATGACCCTGCTCATAGTTCTGTGAAATCTGTAGGTACCACCACAAAGGCAGGCAATGGCTTCCTCCAGTAATGGTTCTTTTTTTTTTTTTTTTTTATTGGTTGTTCAAAACATTACACAGCTCATGACATATCATCTTCCATACATTTGATTCAAGTGGGTTATGAACTCCCATTTTTTACCCCAAATACAAGTTGCAGAATCACATCGGTTACACATCCACATTTTTACATAATACCATATTAGTGACTGTTGTATTCTGCTACCTTTCCTATCCCCTACTATCCCCCCTCCCCTTCCCTCTCATCTTCCCTCTCTACCCCATCTGCTGTTGTTTAATTCTCTCCCTTGTTTTTTTTTTCCT
>NW_026000211.1:37687171-37721604 GCF_001458135.2 Marmota marmota marmota
CTCTTAGCCATCCAGGGCTGATGGAGAATAGAAAAGTAGGGACTGGAAATTTATGCAAATATTAAAAAATCATTTAGAAAGCAATCAAAATGATATTTCTTTTTTTAATATTTATTTTTTAGGTGTAGATGGACACAACACAATGCCTTTATTTTTATGTGGTGCTGAGGATTGAACCCAGGTCCGCCCGTGCCAGGCAAGTGCTCTACTGCTGAGCCACAATCCCAGCCCTCAAAATAATATTTCAGTGTACTATCATATAGGCAAAGATAAATATTCTGCATTTTTGCCTATTAGAGATAGCAATGTTGATATATGAACTATTTTTCTATTTTTTCCAAAGTTTTTCATATTACAGTACAGATCATCCTTTGCAATCCATGCCTGGCACTCCACTATACTGTGTGGCACATCAGGAGTGATAGTTCACCTAAGAAATCACATTATTGGTACCAAAATATGTTTCTCATTCAAGATTTGAATATAAGCATCCCCAAAAGAACCATTATCTCTCTTTTTATTAGTCATTCCAACATCTCTCCTTTTAAAATCTTTTAGACTATCTTAAAATTCAAGTTTTATATGTTAGCAATGCTTTTCTCTACCTGTTTAACACTTGAGAGTCATTTTTTACTAACTTATGCACATACCATGTGAACCAGAAAATATACCCTTCATGAAGCTATTACATTTTAGCAAGTACATAGAATACATTTTAAAAATACAAGTTACTATAATTTTAAATGAATTGCCTTGAAAACACTTCAAGAAATTTTTATACATAAGCAGGTGAAAACATTTACTATATTTATATAGTGAAAGTAGATCAAACCTGGAAAGTATATAAAACGTGAATGACATATTGACTTAACCATGATGGAATACTCTTCCTACCAGAAAACAGAATACATTTTCTTTATTAATGCATAAACAATCAGGACTGATTGTATTCTAAAACACATTTGAATTAAAGGAAATAAAATTACACAAAATATACTGTCTCATATATAAAAAACTTCATTATAAATAAAAAACTGAAAGGTGTCTAAAATTGTCTTAGATATTTGAAAATTAAAAAGAATATGCCTAAATATTTTCTGGAAATGTCTAAATAATCCCTAGGTTAATGGAAAAACACAAAATATTAGAAAGTATATTGAACAATTAAATAAATATACAAAATATCCAAATAAATTTAGATGAACATATATCCAGACAACACAGACTATTAAGATAAGATATATATATATCTTATCTTAATATATATATATATATATATATATATATATATATATATATATATATATATATATTGCAATATCAAAATGACCTTTACTGCT
The DNA here is from genome assembly GCF_001458135.2 of Marmota marmota marmota. Classification (NCBI taxonomy): domain Eukaryota; kingdom Metazoa; phylum Chordata; class Mammalia; order Rodentia; family Sciuridae; genus Marmota; species Marmota marmota. Next base: position 37,688,512 of record NW_026000211.1, read on the forward strand.
ATATTAAGAATTGATCTCATATTAGACTTAATAATACAGGATAATAAATTGTGTGTCAGTATAGTGAGGGAAATATATGTATTTGTATGTATTAACAAATTTGAATCAGAATATTTTTTTTACTCAAAATCAAGTTATTATATTTATAATGAAATGTATTCGTATTTCTGAGTGCTCAGCTGAGTTAGAATGGACATTGAAACTTATTTCTAGGTTTTTCTCTGATCACACTGGCAATTTCTCAGTCATTGGACTGAGACACTATAGGTTTTTATACTTCAATCTTGTTTCAACATTTCATCTTACTCTAAGATCTTCTGCAAATATCTGCTTTTGCTGTTATAACTGCTCAGTCTGATCACTTCATGGGATGGCCTGGGCAACCCTAGCTGGCACTTCCTTCTCTGAGATTGTTCATGAACAGAAGTGTAGTTGCTTAGAACTTGGGATTCCTCAAAAATACATTCTAACTTATCCTATTCCCTATTCTAGGTTATGACATTATGTGTCCCCACAAAATTCATATGCTGATACCTAATTTCCATTGTGGTAGTCAAACAAGATAGTGTATTTGAGAAAAGATTCGTTTATGAAATATCCATCTTCATAAATGAAAATAACCTTCATAAAAAAGACCTGAGAGAGTTTGTCAGTCCTTTTTGTCTTCCGAGAACACAAAAATAGCATTACCAATGGATAGCAGACTTTTTCATAGTCTCTAGACTGTGAGCAATAAATATTTGCTGTTTATAAAATACCCAGTCTCAGATGTTTTGCTATAGCAGCCTGAATAAACTGGTATGCCCTCCTAGTCTCCATCTAGATATCTGTTCTTTAATTTTGAAATTTTAAGGATTTTTGCTTTTTTTTTAGAGTCTATTTATTCATTGAAGTAATCTTTCACTTACTCTATTTTCTCTTTGATTTCACTCCTTATACCATCCTTTATTTCAGAGATCAGTTTAACCATGTACATTGTAAAATCCTTCTCTGACATTTCTTCTACTGTGCTCTCCGTGGATTTTGTTAATGGAGAATCTTGTTTTGGTTGGGGTGCTTTTTTCCCTTATTTTTTTTCATGCAGTTTGTGTTTTTTCCCATCTAGAGGATCTGAGACAGAACAGATTTCTACCCTATGGACTTATAGTTCCTGAAAGTTTCTAGTACCTTATCTTCAAGGGGGAGGGCAATATTAACAGCACCCAATGTAAACAGCATACAGTCTTAAAATTAATAGCTCCTATTAAGACGTCTACAGTCTTGCTGCAATAAACATAAATGATGAGGTCAATTACAGTCTGCAATATAAACAGTAAATTTGCTAAAAGGGTTTATAATTTCAAATGATGGATAAAGAAAGAACAGAAGTGGAGTAGGATGTGATATTTTTGAACAAAAGGAGAGAAGTTACAAGTGAAATTTATAGGAAGAGTTGAAGAGGAATTGATAAAAAAAATTGGCTGTTAGCAAGAAAAAAGATTGAAAGAAAATTCAGGGAAATAAATTAGGGGAAAAATGTACAAAGAAAAAATTAAAAATATAAGAATGCACAACAAAACTGTAAAATACTATTCATATATCCCAGGCCTCTAAAACTGATACATGAAAAAACTTAGTTTTCAAATGGTAGAGAAGTGAGAGATGATAATAATAATAACAACAACAACAATAGAAAATTGAACAAATATTTCTGTCAGTGTTCAAAATTTCTCAGCTTCCCTTCTCAGCTGTTAGGTGGGGTTGTCTGGAGTTTGATGGTAGCTGCAGTCTGGTGGGTGCTAGAATGGTTGGCTGAGTGAGATGATAGCAAGATTCTCTCACAATCTCTTCCAACTTTTCTACCTAGTGGAATCAGTCCCTTCTTTTCCTGGGCATTTCAGGGCTTTCCCCAGCTTCTCCAACATGTGCTGCCTGCCCTGGGCAAAATGACCCCAGGCTCCAACTTTTCACAGGACCACCTGGCCCAGCCTGGCCGATGCAGACCCAGTCACTATTGGATGGAACTGTTACAGATACCCCAGGCCTGGCATGGTGAAGTCCTAAGATCTCAGTGCCATTTCAACTTACAGAAAGACCAGCAGGGATGTGCTCACACAGAGGAGTAGCCCTTAAAAAAAGCGTAAGGACAGTGGCCACCAGCACTCCCTGCAGGAAGATGTCAGGTGTAGCCAAACCTGCAACCACCCTGACACTGGTTCTCCAGGTCCTGGCTAGTGTCCCCAGGCAAGGACTGCACCATGAGATGGTGGTGGCGGCAAGTGTGCTGACACCCTGACACCCCTGACACCCCCAGCCCTGGATTATATGCCAAGATGGAGATGGCTATGTGAAATCAAACTGAATCAGGAAAGTGATTTAAACACATCAATGATTTAAATATGATTTACACATATCAGTTTCAAGTATTAAAATAGAAGATGCCATCAAAAGTCTATCAACCAAGAAAAGCCCAGGACCATATGGATTCTCAGCCTAGTTCTACAAGACCTTCAAGGAAGAATTAACACCAATACTCTTCAATTTTTTTTTTTGAAATAGAAAAGGAGATAATGCTTCCAAAATCATTCTATGATGGTAGAATCACCCTGATACCAAATCCAGAAAAAGACACATCAAGAAAAGAAAATTTAAGACCAACAAACCTGAATAACATAAAAGCAAAAATTCTTAGTAAAATAGTGGAAAATTGTATACAAAGACATATTAAAATGATAGTGCATTGTGATCAAATAGGATTCATCCCAGGGATGCAAGGTTGGTTAAACATACAGACATCAGTAAATGTAATATATCATATCAAGAATCAATGTAATATGTGTAATATATCAAAGATAAGAATCATGAGTATCTCAATAGACACATAAAAAGTGTTTGACAAAATACAGCAACCTTTATGTTCAAAACACTAGAAAATATTGGTATAGTAGGAACATACCTCAACATTATAATAGCTATCTATTTTAAAGTCAAGGTCAGCATTATTTTAAATAGAGAAAAAATGGAAACATCCCTCTAAAAACTGGAACAAACAAGGATGCCCTCTTTTGTTACTTCTATTCAACATCTTCCTCGAAATTCGAATCGGAGCAATTAGGAGAAAAAAATCAAAAGGATACAAATAGGAAAAGAATAAATCAAACTATGACTATTTGCCAATGACATGATTCTATATTTAGGAGATGCACAAAATTCCACCAGAAAACTTTGAGAACAAATAAATGAATTCAGCAAAGTCGCAGGATATAAAATCAACACCCATATAATCAAACACAGTTCTATACATCAGTGATAAGTCTGATAAAAGAGAAATTAGGAAAAGTACCCCTTTATGATAGCCTCAAAAAAGAATACTTTGGAATAAATCTAACAAAAGAGGTGAAAGATTTCTATAATGAAAACTAGAGAATACTAAGAAATTGAAAAAGACTTCAGAAGATGGAAAGATCTCCAATGCTCTTGGATAGGCAAAATTAATATTTTCCAAATGTCCATACTAACAAAAGCATTATATAGACGTAATACCGTCAGGGGCCAGCCAAGAGCTGTGTGTGTGAGTTGTGAGCATTTTGAGCTTATGAGCAGACTGGAATGATGTTGCTCTGTCTGGGCTGTTCATGTATGTGTCCTTTTTGCTTGCTCTGACTTTTAAACCCACAAAGCACCTGAGATTGATGTGACTTGCCAAGATGTCAGTAAATATACTGACCACAAGATATTATGAAGCTGAGTGAACCCCCTGAGACCTGACTCTTAGCCTTATTTGTAAAGAACATTCCATTGAACCTCCTGTTGTGTGTCCCCCCGCCCCCATATAAGAATAAAGAACTCAGGTGGCTTTCTCTCTTTCTAATGGATCCCTGAGGTCTAGAGCCATCCTGAATTTTGAAAATGTATTTCTGTGTGCTTGCATGCTTTCTTTGCCATTTTTTCAATTATTGATGTAGTTAGGTTTTGTGAACCCAGCATAGGTCGCCAGACCAGTTAGTTGGCGATATAATGGAATTCCTACTAAAATTCCAATGACATTTTTCATAAAACTATGAAAAACAATCATGAAATTCACCTGGAAAAATAAGAGACAAAGAAAGGTAATGTAATCTTTGGCAAGAGGAGTAAAGCAGGAAGCATCAGAATACCACACCTTAAACTGTACTACAGAGCCATAGTAATAAAAATGGCATGTTATTGGCTATAATAAAGGCACCTAGACAAATGATATAGAAAACCAGACACAGAGAAAACCCCACATAAATACTAGATAAAGGCACCAAAAACATTCACTAGAGAAAAGATAGTCTATTCAACAAAAGGTTCTGGGAAAATTGGAAATCCACATCTAACAAAATAAAATTAAACTGTTATCTCTCACTATTCATGAAACTCAACTCAAAGTGGATCAGAGACTTACACACTACAACAGAGACCCTGTGTCTACTAGAAGAAAAAGTAGGCCCAAATCTTCACCGTGTCAGCCTAGGATCTTATTTGCTTAACAAGACTTCTAAAGCACAAGAAGTAAAATCAAGAATAAATAAGTGGGATAGATACAAATAAAAAAGCTTCTTTTCAGCAAAGGAAGCAAGCAATAATTATGGAGAGAGAGCCTACACAATGGGAGAAATATTTGCCATCTGTACCTTAAATAGAGCATTATTCTCCAGGATATATAAAGAACTCAAAACTTAAACGAACCAAACAAACAAACAAATAAAAAATAACCCAATTAATAAATAGGCAAAGAAACTGAATGAACACTCCAGAGAATAAATAAATATTGAAAAAATGTTCAAAATCTCTAGCAATTAGAAAATGCAAATCAAAACTACTCTAAGATGTCATCTCACTTCAGTCAGAATGGCAATTATCAAGAATACAAGTAACAAATGTTGGCAAGGATGTAAGGGAAAGGTACATAAACTGAAAGCACCATTTGACCCAGCTATCCCACTCCTCATTTTATACCCAAAGGATTTAAAATGAGCATGCTATCTTAAGGCATCAATGTTCATAGCAGCTCAACTCATAATAGCTAAACCATGGGAACCAAACTAGATGTCCAATACATGAATTGATAAATAAATGTGGAATACGTACATAATAGATTATTACTCAGCCTTAAAGAAGAAAGAAATTATGGCATTTACAGCTAAATTGATGAAGCTGGAAAATATCATGCTAAGAGAAATAGCCAATTCTGAAAATCAAAAAAGAAAAAGTTTTCTCTATTATGAAGATGCTAATTCACAATAAGCAGGGTGGGGGCTAGGGAAGAATAGAGTTACTTTATATTAGGTGGAGCGGAGTGAAGGGGAGGACGAAGTATGAGGTTATGATGTATAGTACAATGAATTGGACATTACTCCCTTATGTATATGTATGACTACATGACCGGTGTGATTCTATATCATGTACAACCAAAAGAATAACATGTTATACTCCATTTATGTAGATATATCAAAGTGCATTCTACTGTCATGTATAACTAATTAGAACAAATTTATTTTTTTGAAATTTTGTTTAATAAAAATAAACAAGTTGGGCAGGTAGTTAATGGAAGAATGTATAATTCCCATAAATAAAAATCTATTTCTCAGGCCAAAAATGAGGAAAAATACCCAGTGAGTTGATTTATAAAGTCTGAACCTTTTCAAGATTAATTTCCCCAATAATTTCAAAATACTAATGTCCTAAATATTAACCATCACATGACACATTATGTTTCAATCTCTTCCCTTGGTTTTGAAAATTTTAACTTATTTTCTATGATTATTTTAAATTGTAGTTATTTTTAATGTCAAAAATTAAAATGCTTAAATACACAAGTAAACTATTCTACCCTCTTATATTTTTAGTCACTCAGGGGTCAGGGTTGACCTCTAGTTTTATAGCTGACATATGGCACTATCACTCTATGATTGGTGTTATTGTTAAGCACAAATTTCTAAGAGGAAAATCCAGAATATGCACAGCACCATAGTACATAACTTATCTATTCAGGTGCTTCAGAACAAATTTATTTTCTTAGAGATATCTTTCCATATTGGGTGATAAATTAGACATAAAAAGTACCCCAAAATTTGTCTTACATATTGCTAAAAGCATCACTCAATCTGAGTAAAAGAAACAAATGTGCATCTTTTTTCATATATTTTGTCATTCACGTTGGAAATATGTTTTGAAACTAAAAATGAAAGAGGACCTATAAAGATCAGGTCCATAGTAGCCCATTCAATAACAGCTTAAGTTGTCCTACCCACCATATAATAGAGCCATTAAATCTGAAAATAAATTTTAAGAACAAATAGTTATAAAATGTATCTTATTGAGACAAATTTTGTCAGGAATGGTATGCCTGAATCTCAAAAACCTGTGATCTGGTATGACTGATTATGAGATAAACCTTTTTTAAAAAAAAAAAATAAAATAAAAGGAAATCTAAATTAAATGTAAAACCATTATTATAGCATAATTCACTCAGTTTATAATTCATAAACTTTTATTCATATCAAAGCAAATACAATGGACTCTGGAATTATAAGAAAATTGCAATAAGGATAGATGTAGTTTGCTTTTATCTGATAAAACAGCTTATTGTACTAGTAAATAGGTCATAGGTACTATGACTAGTACAATTTACTGATACTTCTTGACAGCATTTTGGTAAATTGTGGCTTGTAATTTTTCCAATCTATTTTTTCCCTTCAGCTTATTTTTTGTCTTAATTTGTAATATAAAAGTAATATATATTTTTTACTCATGTCCATTTTTTTCAATGCTGGAATTGAACTAGGGGACTGAAAATATGCTATGAAAATATGAAAGCACTCAACCACTAGGTTTCATTCCTAGCTCTTTTTACTTTATTTTGTGAAAGGATCTCAGAAAGTTGCACAGACTGGCCTCAAAATTGAAATCACCTTGCCTCAGTCTCCAAAGAATCTGGAACTATATAGATATGTCAAACAAACCTGGCTGGTTTTCCTTCTTGATACATTATATCTCCTAGTTAATGTTTCAAAGAGCCCATGTGAGTGATACATTTTTGAATCTTGCTACCTGAAAAATCCCTGAATTTAAATCTACTTAGTTTCTAGCAAATACTTTTTTCTCAAAATATTTTGTAAATTTTCTTTCTGTAAACGTCTGCCATCTAAACTGTTGATTGTTCTGTTTTTGTGCAAAAAAAAAAAAATGACACAATTTTATTGGTGAGCTTTTCATTTGGTTCATTAAAGAAAGCATTTGAACAAAATATTCATGGATTTACTATGGTATATTTAAAGAAATTTTTTTTTCCTGTTTGGCAATTAGTAATCTTTCACTCTGAATATTTTTTTTAAACTTTTAATAAAAAGTACTGGTAATATTTTCTTCAAATATTGTCTGCTTATTCTATTATCAAAAATTTCAGTCTTTTTTTTTCGTATTGTCTTAGATTGGTTTTGGACTTTATGGACCTATTCTCAATGTCTCAAGCTCTTTTCAGGGAATGTTTTGAAAAAAATATTATAAACTTCAATTTATTAGTAATTTTGCAGTAATTTTAATCTTCATTCCAAATATTGATATGAGTAGTCACTTTCTTTTGCAAGTTGTGTGTATGTATGTGTGTGTGTGACAGAGAGAGTGTATGTGTTTGTGGTATGTGATTTATTTCATGTCCAATTTTCAAATTATCAGTATTCATGTGGAGTTGGACACTAGGATTTTGCTGATGTTCTGATGGAGACCAGACTTCCATATTATGTCTCACCTGGAGCCCTGAGGAATAGAATCAGCCTTTTATGCACTAAGACCTCTGAAACCATGAGCCCTCAAATAAGCTTTTTCTCCTATACAATTGTTCTAGTTTGATTTTTTTTTGTCATAGCACAGAAATAAAACACAATGTTTCATAATATTTCTAAAAATTTGATGGGGAAAAATATGGGATGGGTTTAGTCCACACTATTGAAACTGGGTGTTCTATTAAATATTATCTTGTTAATGAATCTAGTGATATATTTCTTTTTTATGCCTTATGTTAGAAAGTAACTACGTTGGCATAAGTATATTTTTCTATATTTGTCTGGGTACTTACATTTATGTATCAGAGTTTCTGACCTATTTTGGGTCAAACAATTCTCTAGTAAATGAATTGAAACATGTATCAGGATGTAAATTTTTGGCTGTAACCAGAAAAAAAAAAAGAGAGAAATTAATGCATTGCAGCAATTGACAGTACTGATTTAAGTAAATTAAGAAAAGTTTCTTCTCAGGAAAAGAAACAATCTGTGAGATGAATAGACAGCCAACATCTTGGGAGCAAATTTTTACTCCTCACACCACACATCAGATAGAGCATTAATTTCTAGGGTATATAAAGAACTCAAAAAGCTAAACACCAAAAAAAAAAAAAAAAAAAAAAAAAAAAATAACCCAAACAACAAATGGGCCAAGGACATAAACAAACACTTCTCAGCAAAGGATATTCAATCAATTAACAAATATATGAAAATATGTTCATCATCTCTAGTAATTAGACAAATGCAAATCAAAACTACTCTAAGATACCATCACACTTCAGTCAGAATGGTAGCTATTACGAAGACAAACAATAATAAGTGTTGGCGAGGATTTGGGGAAAAAGGCACACTCATACATTGCTTGTGGGACTCCAAATTGGTGAAGCCAATATGGAAAGCAGGATGGAGATTCCTTGGAAAACTTGAAATGGAATCCCTCTCCTCGGTCTATACCCAAAGTACTTAAAAACAGCATACTACAGGAACATAGCCACATCAATGTTTATAGCAGCACAATTCACAATAACTAAACTGTGGAGTCAACATACCTGCCCTTCAGTAGATGAATGGATTTAAAAAATGTGGCATATATACACAATAGAATATTATGCAGCAATAAAAGAGAATAAAATCATGGCATTTTCAGGTAAATGGATGCAGTTGGAAAAGATAATGCTAAGTGAAGTTAGCCAATCCCCCAAAAACAAATGCCAAATGTTTTCTCTGATATAGGTGACTGACTCATTGTGGGGTAGGGAGAGGGATCACTGGAGGAATAGACAAACTCTAGATAGGGCAGAGGGGTGGGAGGGTAAAGGAGGGTGCAAGGGGTTGGCAATGATGGTGGGATGTGATGGACATCATTATCCAAAGTCCATGTAGGAAGACATGAATTGGTGGTAACATACTTTATATACAAACAGAGATATGAAAAATTGTGTTCTATACGTGTAATAAGAATTGTGATGCCTTCTGCTGTCATGTATTTAAAAAATAAAAGCAATTTTTAAAAAAGAAAATTTGCAAAAATAAAAAAGAATGAAATATAAAAATTATATTTAATAGATTTTTCAACTTTGAAAGCTATTTATTCTTTGAATGGTTTACCTAAATACAGTACCAAAAAGTAAAAAAAAGGAATCATTTTCCCCATAAAAATGAAGACTGTTGGAATCTACACTCTCAAGCTATATTAAAAATATCATGAATAAAATAACATTTCTTTTGCATGAAATATTGAGCTCCTGCAAAACAAGACTTTAAAAGTTCTTTATAATGTGTCTATAACTAATTATTTCTGATAGTGACTCATTTTAATATACAAGGTCAATTTACAACTGTCCAAAATTTATATTTTGTGCAGTTTGTGAATAGATAATACACAATAAAAATTCAATTTATTTAAAAACTAAAAAATACTGCATTCCATTATTATACTTTCATACCATTTATGAAGACTTATTCTGAAATCTTTTATCTAATGAAATATTTTATCTAATGAATTTTATCTGATTAAATATATATATGAGTGTGTGTATGTATATTTAGTTAATTAAAGAATGATTATGGAACACATATGTCAACTTCATGAACTTATATACTAAGAATATTATTAAACCACTTATGCATTAATCAGACTGTCAAAAATAAGTCAATAATAAAATTTAGGTTATATTTCATGTAAAATTATGTGGGCTTATATCTCAGATATTGGAAAAAAATAGTCTTGATCTGGCCTCAAGACTAGAATACTGTAAAGTGTAAAATATAAAAGGAATATTTGAAGGCTTTACTATTATTGAGTTGCTTTTTAAATTAGGCATCAAAATTGTTGAACATTATGAATAAAATATTTTGAAGACAAAATATATTTATAAATTAGTCAGAATTAATACATTTTTAATTGTCTCCAAATGTAAATTCTACTAATTATTTTCTTAGTTAAGATAATGTTTTATATATAACATGTACCCTGTTTATATTCACTATATTACATGACTATATAATTGTGTAAATATATAATAGTGGAACTTATTTCATATGTACACAAAATATATTCCTATTTCATTAGAACTGATAAAGAATAAAAATAATGATTATCAAAATGCATGAACATAAATTTTAATAGTTTTCCTGATTTCATACTTTTAGTTTTTATACTATTCAGCAACAAATATGAGGCTGAACAAAAACTATAATCTAGAAATTGCTTTTGACTTTCATATCATTTTTTAGACTTTGTATTTCAAATGTGTTTCATGATCAACAAGTGATAGTTTTAGATTCCAGAGCATTAGTTTCAATAATATACATTCATAGAGTTTTACCAATTTTTAAATTCTTATTAGGCATCAAACTACAATTTTCAGCAGTATATAAATTTATTTATTTGTTTGTTTGTTTGTTGTTGTGTCAGGGATTGAATCCAGGGGCATTTTAGCACTGAGTGGCATCCCATTCCTGCTAACTTTTTATTTTGATCAGGTCTCACTAAATTGCTTAGGGCCTTGCTTAGTTGCTGTCAACTTTTGATCCTCTTGATTCAGCTTCCCAGGCCTCTGGGATTATAGGCATGCACCACTTCATCCTGCAGCAATATATTATTTAACACATGACATTCTGGAATATGGATGCTAAGATTGTAAACCGGGTGTCTATGACTATGATGAAGTAACTAAATTTTAACCTCTATCTTGGTCAATATTTGTTTTTATCAGTATGTAATAATTACCATTGTAGAGTCTATATAAAGTATTATTTCCTTACGATAATTTGCATTTTCCTCAGAACAAATGATTTTAAGCTTCTTACTCTCCTTATTGACCATTCCTATGTTTTATTTTGTAAAATCCATTCAAATGTTTTGCCATTTGCTTTTCTATTATTGATTTTTTAAAGTTTTGTGCCTATGATATAAAAGCTTTGTCAAATGCATTCATTGTTTATATTATTTCATGTATATATATTGTCTTATAAATTTCAAGTCAGTCTTACGTTCAAATAAAATTAATAAAGTCGACTCATCTACTTTTCCAGTCGCTATTTTCAGTATCCTGCAATAAAATAATCACATTTTAAAAGGCAAATATATTTTTTTTCTATAAATTGCCTATAATTTGTAAGATTAATCTTTATGTTGAGTCAGAGAACAGGTCTTATTGTATTTCACATGAATAAAAAGAGCAAATGAAAAACAGTTTATTTTGCAGTAATATACCAAACAGCCAATGGAAATGTTTTTATACTATTTCATTAATCAAAGAAAATAATATATTCATAATAAAATAACATATTCATGATGAATATAAACATAAATTTATTTTAAATGTACCTAATTAATTAAGGATATGTTTTAATGAATAGATCTCTAAGAACAATTCATGAGAGATTAGTATTTTGAAAGAGAAAGAGTAATTGATGTATGGCAGCCATCTGACTCTAAGGCTGATACAAGACCACTTTAGAATTAACACTTTGAGTGGCTTAGGATGCTAAGGCAGGAGAATCCTGTGTTCAAAGCCATCCTCAGCAACTTAGAGAGGCCCTAAGCAACTTAGCAAGACCCTGTCTCTACATAACATATAAAAATGGTTGGAGAAACATCTTCTCTGATTTAAGGATGCTAATTCATAATGGGGATGGGTGGGTCATGGGAGGAATAGATAAACTCTATATAGGGCAAAGGGGAGGGAGGGGAAGGAGAAGGCACAGGGGTGGGAAATATAGTGGAATGAAATGGACATCATTATCCTAAGAACATGTATGAAAACACGAATGGTGTGACTCTACTTTGTGTTCAAACAGAGACATGAAAAATTGTGCTCTATTTTGTAATATGGATTGTAATGCATTCTGCTGTCATGTATAACAAATAAGAATAAATAAAATAATTTTTTTTTTTTTAAAAAGGCCTGAAAATGTATCTCAGTGGTTAAGCATGTCTGGTGTCAATCCCCAGTACAAAAAAAAAAAAGAAAAACAGCCCTCAACTTTTACAACACTGTTAACTAATCCCACCTCTGTAACTAACATCTTGAAAACACCATTAAATATTATACAGATTTTTTATGACAAGAGCAGTTATTTATGTTTGAGAATGCTTCTGTACACCATTACTTCTCCTCCAATAAACGAATTAATTTTATTTTTTATTTATGATATTTTGTTATGTTTCCTTTCTCAGAAGACTGTTATCCAATTTTTTTAACATTTATTTGATTTTAGAGATGTGCATTTTCTAAATAATTTTCTCAGCAACTCTTTGGAAACCACTTAACCTTTTATCTATTGGGAGTGATAGATTCTACATTTGGTTCATTTATCCTGTTTATTTGAGGTATTTTTTATTGTGCCAATCCTATGTAATTTAAATTACTATAGAATTATAATATGGTAGAACACATTCTCCTGAAATTTATAAATTTCATAGATTTTTTGTGTGTTTTCAAAAATAATAAGAATAAACTTGTAATTTTATTTAAAAATGCTTTGGGCTGATATTTTAAATTTAAAGATTAATTTAGATTAAATTTTCAACTTAATAAAAGGAGGCCTTCAATTCATGATGTGGTATATATTCCTATTTATTTATATCTTTTCAAAAATTTCTCAAGAATATTTCATATGAGCAGGGAATTGTACATCTTTTAAATTTATAAATGTTAGTTTAGGTTTTGATGGTGTGCTAGTATGATTTTTTAAAAAATATTTAAACAGCTGGTTAATAATTTTTGTTGTTTTTGTTTTTGCCTAGTGTAATTGTTTAAAATGCTTTAACAGTGACTGCTTAATTTTGCCAGGGCAATGGGAAAGATGGCTTAAAGACTGAAGAAAATGCCCAGAAACAAATATGTGAGACATGATTTATTGGGAAAAGGAATAAGTCACGTCTTGGAGAAGAATTCATTTGGCAATAGACGGAACGGATAGCACCCCAATCCCTCAATGTGCTTCACCAAGCAGCATTCCTTCTCTTATGCCACTTTTTCAAGTGTTGATGGCTGGACAAGGGACACGTGTCCTCAACTCCTCACCAGTTATCACTTAATGAGGGGCTTTATATGTTAGGCTGCAGACATAGTAGTCTGAAGAGCATTAGATCGTTTGGTTTGTATAACAAGCATCCCAAGGAGCAACTATCCTTTCATACATGCAAGAAAGCAGCTTTCTACAGATAATAATAACTGGTCCTAGTTTGCAGTGTACATAAGAGAAAGTCAGTGAATTTCAAAATAATATGTATCTAGATATTCAGGTGCAGGGTTTTTTTCCCCACATTTTTATTAGTGCATTATAGTTGTACATATTGATGAAATTTGTGAGTACCTACTTGTACATGCACACAATATAGCAATATATTTTGTCCAGTTCCCTTAACTTGGTTACATCTTTACAAACAGAAAGGGGGCATTCGGAGACATGTGTTTTACTGCTCTTCTTTACTTTAAGGTCATTCAAGTTCTAATGTTCCCTGTAAGTGTATTTGAACTATATTTTATTCTGTTACACAATTTCATGCCTGGCTGATAACCTTGAAATTGTATAGACTTATTTACTGCTTTGTTGTCATGGGTTATACTGAAGCCCCAAAGCATTTACGAAGGTTCTTTACCATGTTGATATTAAAACAACTCTGATTCCCCTGTGGTAGGGGGCATCTGAAGCCTCTGATGAATTCATTCATGCTTTCCTGTGTTGCTTTCTACATGTCAAACTGAACTCAGCTGTACACACACACACACCTCAGGTTTCAGCTATTGTTGAAGTTGTCATTCTTACTGCTTTGTAGCTTCAGAAAGTATGTACTTTGTTGCTGACCTCTTATATTAAATTTACTTTGTTCTTGAAGGGACTTTTGCTTTAAAAAATCACAAGTTTTATATGTGCATACCATAAAAATTGCAATTCATGTGATTCTGTTTGACTTCTGGTCTTCATGCTATTTGTAACCTATAGTTAAGTTCAATAATATAAATCTAATGTACATAACTGTTTCTTCAAAACACTGTTTCCTAATTTCAGGAATCATTGTGCTGTTTCACTAAGTTATTTTTCTGTAGGTTGAGTCATTTTTTTCTGCTTTACTGCCTCATAATTTAGACTCACAAAACATTGCTGTGTGTTATAAAACAGTGTTTTGTTGTTCAAATTTTGGATTATGCTATCTTCTTTTACAAAACAATGGATTTCATTCAGGCAAAGGTGTAAACTACCAGTAGATGACCTTGATTTTTTTTTGTGGGCTGAGAGTAGAGGTTTATTGCAGTTTGTGTCAAAGTATGTACAAAAATGGAGTCAGCATACAGAGTTTTTATTGTTGTAGTTGCTGTTGTTATTTTCAAAAAGTGTGACATCTCTAGGATTTCTCTGAAAAACTCAAGTTGTTCACCAAGTTCTAAACTGACAGGACTTGTCTCTGTCTCTGCAGCAATCAACATGTATTGAAATCTGGACTCAGGTTCTTCTGTCTTTCAGCTATTATTTCAGAGCACATTATCACCAGCAATATTTGGGAGTATCTTATCAGAGAAACAAACATATTGTAGCACTTCTTCAATTTTTGCAGCAATATGTAAAGAATAAAGTTATAAGTGCTTATGTGATGGTTAATCTTGTGTGTCAAGTAGACTATATTGAAGCGCTCCTATAAAATTGGTAAAGCTTGCTTCTGGGTGTCTATGAGGCTGCTTTCAGAGAACATTGAAATGTGTATCAAAAAAACTCAGGGGTGGTGAGGAAGAGGCACCATGAACATGGGGGGAATAATCTAACAAATGGGGCATCCAGATGGAACAAAAGTAGAAGAAGGGAAATTGAATTAAATGCACAAGTTTGATTCTTCTTGAATGGGTGTATTTTTCTGCTGCTGCCACTTGCCATTTTTTTAGGCTCAAAAAAAATTAAGTCTTTAAACCACTGATTCCCTGAAGGTTTCAGGCTTTCAACCTTGGATTGAGGCTGCCTCATTGCTCCATCTGGTTCTGAGGTTTTGAGGTTCTTGGACTGAGCACTTACTGGTTCCCCTTGGTATCTAATCTACAGAAAGGGTTGTGGAACTACCCAGTCTCCAATTACGTAAGCCAAACTATGAAATCCCTCATAATGATGTGTGTGTGTGTGTATATATATATATATATATATATATATATATATATATATATTACATATTATATACATTATATATTATGTAAACATACTATTGGTTTTGTTTCTCTAAAAAAACCATGATTAACACCATTTTAAAAATTAATTTGTATTTATTTGGTTCCTACACATTTTGAATCTTTTTGTATGTTATTTGTGAGTGCTCTTTTACAAATATTGAAGTATTATTTTTTGGAATCAGAATTTAATTTTTCAAGATCCAAAATAACATATAACTAAATTTTATATTTAATAAATTTCATAGAAAAAACATAAAATAAGATTACAAAAAATTAATTCCATGATATTCAAATAGTAAAGGGAACTGTGATAAAATTGTAGATATATGTATACATCTTATCTTCACAACAACCCCCATGATGAAAATATGATTTTTAATCCCAAATTAATAGAGGAAAACCAAAACACAGAATCATGCCAGGGACAAACTATGGGTATGTGAGAAAGCCAAATTTTAATCCTGGTTAATCTTTTCCCACATCCTGTATGTAGACCCTTTAAGGACTACATCATATATACAAATATAAATAATATAAATATAAGAAGGAACTTTATTGGAAAAATTTTCTTGCTTATTTCTCAAAACAGATTACTATTCCTCTTGAAAAATGATTATTAATATAATTGTACACTCAATTATCTGTTTCATGATTATACTTGTATCAAAATAGAAAAGAATGTTTATTTCCCATTTTCTGAGTTTTGAAAGAAAATTCTGAAATGGATTTCGTAATATTGGTCTGAGCAATTTTTTTCACCTTAGTCATTTTTAGGCTTGTGATTATTCTTAATTACTGTATACACAGCTTTATTTAATTGAATTCTTTGTTTCCAAATTTATTCATTAGGTTTTGACATTTAAAATATTAATTAAAATTTGCATATGTTTTGCTTGAAGTAAACCAGGACTAGTCACCAGCAAATATTATAACATCAATGAAAAAATATCAGATTATGTGTGTGTTGGAATCATTGCTAACACAGAGGAAAAATTGAACTTTGATAAGGCATGGGTAAATTAATTTTTATCATTTATAAAAGGATCTAAACTCTTGTGTGTTAAGAAGGAATAGTGATTAAAATTAATAATACTATCATAGTGTAAGTAATAACATGTTTTTGAAACATTAGATATGCGCAATTATTTTCTTCTGGATGAAGGTAGTGCTTTACACTTACTTAGCAAAACCTTGCATAGTTATATCAAAACAAAACAAAACAAAATAATAGCATCTATGTGGGTGGAAGTTTCTTTGGGTGAGAGTAGAAAATTATAATTTTTCCAAAGAATACATGTCAAAAAAATTGTTCAAAGAGAGAATATATGTTGCTAAATATTGTGCAGAGAGGTATTCATCCTGAAATTTTACCAGTGTAAATATATCATGTTTTTTATTAAAGTTACAAGTATTTTTAAAGTATCCTTTCTTAATGTTATTTTGTGGAGTTGGGAATCTTTTCATATTGTGACAATAGTCTCTAAAATATAGTATTTAAGCTATTTCTATTTTAGAAATATTCCCACTTAATTTTTTGGGGAACTTTTGTTTTTAAAACAAAGAGGATAAATATATTTTTTTAAAATTTATAATGTAAGTGAAAAATGACATTTAAAGTTCTCCTTAAGAAACTCATATTTTATTATGCTTGGAAAAAATACTGACTAAATTTGATATCTTAATCAAGCACCTACAAAAAAGTTTTTAAATAGGCACTAGATATTTTATGGTTTTGGGGTCCCTTGGTCTCTGGCAAACATTCTGTTGTACCAAGAATGCAGAACAAATATACAATTAATTTAATGGCATATAATTTAAAATACATTATCCCAAAGGGGACTAATAAAGAATCAAAAAAATATGGAAAAATAAAAATAATATTTGAAGGCATTAAGGAATTATGGGGTGGACACTCATATGGTGGGACATCCAATGTAGGAAGACAAGAAACATACTGCATTACATCTACATTATTTATACTCTCTTTTGTATGAAGTTATGTCTCAATCCTCCTGTTAAAATGAGAAAATAATTCAGATGGAAATTTGCAGTCTTCTTAACTTTTTAATAGAGGCAAAAGTTAAGCACTGCTTGGAGATACTGGTAATTGTATAGATAAATCAAAACCAGGAGTTTCACAACTAGGGAATCCACATATCTGCATAAAATCCCTTTTGTTTTTCTTGATACCCACAATGTATAGGGAAGTAGAATTCCTATCAAGTTAGATAAATGACTCATATTTTCTAAACGTTAGTCTCTCAAATCACAAAAGAATCATTTTACAAATTTATCAGCCTATAATATAATTGCTTCATTGAATAAAAATTACTTAAAACTATTCAGAGAAAGATAACCAAGAAAGAATGTCTACAAAATTATTTTAAGTGCAGTTTGTATAAAATAAAATTTACTATACATACAAATAATCAGAAAGATGTTAACTATTGTTTAGAAAAATATAGACATTAAGAGAAACAGACACCAATAGACTGGTAGTGAACTCAACAGCAGAGTACTTGATTCATGTCTAACAGTTTTCAAAGTCTTAAACAGTGGTCCTAATGAATAAATAGATGGTCAGTCTCAACTAAGAAGCAAAAATAAACCTAAAATAAAATAATAAAACTTTTGGAAATCTAAATTGTATTTTCTTAAATAAAACTTCGCACTCTTTGGTTTTAATATGTGAATACTATAGAGGAGATAATTAGGAATCAATAACAAAATTATACTTTCAAATTCTCCAAATGTTTGAACATTAAAGAAACTATTATTTGTAAGTTTAATTACTAATAAAAATACAATGAAACTATTTTAGTGAAACTACTCTAAGTCACATCACAAACAAACCAGTGACAAAAAAACAAAACCCTCAAAAGGACCCACTATTCATAAAGAGAAAAGCTTAACAATATACCCTAATTTACCTTTAAATATATGCATGCAGAAAGAGAAAAATAGAATGTATCATAAACATTTTTAGATCAAAGTAAAAACATAAAATAAAAAATTGCTAGTACAGTTTTTAAAGAGAAAAAAAAACTATTCACCACAAAGGTGAAATAAAGTTATTTCACACCACACAAAACAAAACAAAAATTTGAGATGTTTGTATTTGTAGACTTGTTCTTGAAGAATTGATAAAGAAAATTCTTCAATTTTAAGAAAAATGGTACAAAGAGAAGTCAGAGACTAATGTCTTTTTCTGTTTTCTCCCGTTTTGGAATATATCTTTTTGTTCTGTTTGGAAGAATTAAAAAAAAAAAAAACATAAGATGCATTTGCCTTATTATACATAACTACTATAATATTTTAATGCATTAAAATATGATCTAATATTTAACCATATACCAAATATTCAAGTCAATATATTATTGGATAGATAGTGTCAAGAGAAAATGTTTATATCATACCACAAAATTAATAAATAGTGAAATAATTAAATGTATATGAGGGAATTAATGGATATGAGCAAAGCTATTACGGAAAGTAAATCAAAGAAGTTATGTACCATATTCAAACAAAGAAGTGTCTGGATTTTCAGCATAAGAAAAAGAACTAACAGTAAATTTGTCACTTACAAACTGTATTTTCAACAACAATACAGCAGTACCACTATTCATACAAGGGAAGTATATACATATTTTGAGTGGTTTTAGATGTTGTTTCTGCTGCGTATTTTAAAAACTATTTTTGTTTTCTCATCTTCAAGTGGCATAGGAGAAATAAAAAACAAAGGAGGAATAGTCCTTATAAAATAAGAAGTCAATTTTGGTCTGAAATAGAACTACAGTATTTTTGTATATTCAAGAAAAAACAATTCTCTTGAGGTACATAATTTGAGGTAGTGCTGAGTAGTACATAAACCCTGCCTATCAATCATTCTTCTCATTCTAGTAAGTGATTGATAATTTTCCTAAAAAAAAGATAAGTTACATAAATAATTAAATTGCTATCTCTTCCTTACGTCCTTTTCTATTTTAGAGTGAGACTAATGAATATGCTATAGGCATAATAAATTAATTGGAAAAGAAAAAATAATAATACTTGAAATTTGTGCAAACTTTGCAAGTATATAATCTTAATATTTTCTTTAATGTACTTATATTCATAACTCTTCCAACATTGTTTGACAGGTATAAAACCCAGGCCTTGTTTTGTTCTTTCTAGTTTTGCAATGTGTCTAAATTTAATTTAAGAATGGGCTTTGATTTATCCATTTCAATCAAATTTTGGGGGACTGTAGGAAACATTGTGGTATCTAAACTCATGAAATTATCAGATCATGTAACATTCATAAGATGTACATGATTCACAATAGCCAAGTGATAGAATCAATGCATGTGTTTTTTAACAGATTAATAAAAAAAAATGTAGCATATATACACTGTGGAGTTTTATTTAGCCATAAAAAGAAATGCAATTTTGTAATTTGCATGAAAATGAATGAAAGTGGAGAATGTTAAACTAGGTGATATAAACTAGATTCAGAAAGTCAAGGGCCATACATTTTCTCATATTTGGAAGCTAGAATGAAAAAAAGGAAAGCCTAGAAGTTGAGGATCAAAAGACAGAGAAGGAAATTGAAGGGTGGGGAGAATGAAGTAGATGATTTGAATTTATTTATTCAGGTATCCACAATTATGATTATTATGCATAATCATAAAGCAGGAATAAAATTTACCAAAAAGTTTAATTTAAAAAGAATGTAAAGATGCTCAATTATGAATCTGTTCATTGGGTTCTCGTTCTCTCCCTTCCTTTTGGATTTTTAGATTTTGTTCATAATTAAATGTCCAAGTAAGTTTTCTGATTTTCTTTATACATAATAATCTAGTCATCCTTTTCTTCTGCTTTGTATTACCATGTGCCTAATTTTCTACCACTTCACTCACTTAAATATTTAAGTAACTATTGCATTTCCATACTACCAATATAAATTTCATATTTATAGTCATAAAATTAGTTTCTTTGCAACACTTCCCAGTTTGCCTAAATAATTTTTTAATCTAATAATGTTAATTTGCTTCTGTTAAATTCTACATGGTAATTGCTTTCTTTTTATATATATACATTAAAACTCATACAGATTTTATATTTGTTTTGCTCACTAAAGTGGATTATATCTAGAAGTAATCTCCCCCAAATTCTATGATGGTCTCACATATTTGATATGTAAATCATTTCCACAAAATTCATTTTTCTTCAGTTATCAATAAATAAAAATTAAATGTATCAAAATTTATTGTTCGTTATTGGTAGATTATTCTTAATTAACAATTCTGTCCATTGTCTGCCAATGAACCAGATTTAGATCTGGAAGCTGGACTGAAGTTTATATATTTTGATCCAATGTCCAATATTTGCATATATATACTTGATACACTGGTGAATTTATATGAAACCGTGTCCAACTCCAGGTTGATTTTAAAGACTCACTATCAACAGAGTATATAGAGACCTATGTTCTAAATTTAGATAATTTACTCAAGTTACTTCTAGCTATCCCATTCTAAAACTTTATTTGTGGTAATTATGTGCTTTGAAAAACCTACTCAGGTATTGTTATTTACCTTTCTTTTTTGTATATATTGTAGTCTATGAATTATTGTCCCTAAAATATATTTTGTGGTTATACACTTTTATAATATCATCATTGTTTTATCTTAGATCTATAATGGATTTTATTCAACCACCAGCCTGATTTCTATAGCTTCTTAATTTTGATTCATTTCTTCATTGAGTGTATTACATTAACATTGTTTACAACAAGATTGACAGTTTTCTTTATATTCAAATATTATTAAGGATTGTTTTAGTCTTGAGTCATAATTTTACCTTTAAATGTTAAAAAATTTTTAAATTTTTATTTATGAAGTCTAAGGCCAAAATGATCTTCACTGAATTCACTCTTAACCATCTTAAATGATGTTTTTCTTAATTGAAGCTTTAAAAATGTTTCATAATAATTTGATTTAATGTTAATAAATACATGTTATTATGTTTAACAAATATCACTATATTTCGAAGATATAGTAAGAAGTTAATTGAATATTTAGTAGTCATTTTTAAATGATTTTTAGAGATTATCAGTCCAATTTTCTCCTTTTATTGTTTTCTTATTTTGGGCTGCTGTTAAATCAGGTAATTTAGAGCAGAAATTTATTTCTGACAATTCTGGATTCTAGAAATGCAAAATCAAGGTACCAGCATCTTTGAGTTCTTGTTACTGCCCTCTTTGGGGTTGTAAACTGCCAACTCTTCATTATATTCTTGCATTACAGAGAGTGAGGGGACAGCTTTCGGGAGTTCTTTAAATAAGAGCACTAAATCCACTCTTGAGAGCTCTACCCCCATTACTGTCCTACTTCCTTAAAGTCCTACTAATACCATTACTTTAGGGACTAGAATTTATAGAAATTCCGTATACTAATTTTGGTCAAACAGAAAAATTTAACCACTTCCACTTTTATTCACCAAAGAGGCCAGTAAGAGAAAGAAACATTTTTTTTAAGTTTAATTTCTCAACTAACTCAAGTTTTAAAGCTTATTTAATAGTTACTTTTTTGGTGGTACTAGGATTTGAACCCAGAGCCTCAACAGTGCTAGGCATCTGCTATACCACTGAGCTAAATTTCCCACCCTTAGCAGTTATTTTAAAAATCACATTACTTATTACACTTTCCATAATTTAAATCATAGAATTATTCCTGTCTAATCATCTTTAAAATATAAATAATGATTTTACTATTAAACCATATTAAGTATATGCTGTTGATAGCAGAAACATATTTTAAAATATATTTTCTGAACTAAACTGTGAAGGATACATATACTTCACATGTGAGAAAAAATTTCATTTATTTTTTATTCTGATTCTAATATTTAAATATCTGTGTAGCTAAAATTTAATAATACATTTTCAGGGTTCTGTGCTTCTCTGAAGAAATTATTTAAAATGATTTCATATAAAACAGAAAAATAACAAGAGCAATAATTAGGGAGTTAAAGTTATCCCCATGACAGTAAGTATCACAACAGGCTTTCATGCAGTCTTTGATTTTAAAAGCCTTTTCTAAAGTTATACTATACCATGGTACTTCTTACCTTCATAAAACATATCTTGATTTTTAATATCAAAGTTACTAAATCTAATAGAAAAAAATTCAAAATTCTGCTAGTGAAGTATATTAATTATGTAAATTGTAGTTCCCCATTGAAAAGAACAATACAGTGCCTTTTAAATTTAAATGAGTGAATGGAAAAAAAATCCAAAGATGAGTATGAGCATTAGAGAGGAAAAGAAGTTCATGTCATTAAATATTATGGGGTGTTTATTCTATGTAAAGGCATAGCAATGAGAAATAATTACAAAAAAAGTTCATGTTAGTGTAAACAAATTTGGAGACAATGCTGTAATATTTTATAAGTAATGTCAGCAGTATCCTATTGTATTCTTGGACTTTAATTTAAAAATTGATGATAGAATATGATAGATTTACTCTAAAGGAACAACCAAAGCCCGATTATATTTTGTTTTGCCACATTTTGTTGTCAAAATATTTAATAATTTATAATCCCTAAAAATAAACTTTTAAACTTATTAATTGTTAGAACAGTTGGAGTGAAAGATGTTTACTCTAAGTCTTTCTCCTGAAACTGCAACTATAAATTGCTATCTAAAAAGATGTACCAGAAATTTAATAAGAATAACCTTATTTTCTAAGGTCAGAAAAAATATAAACATTATATAATTTAAAAACTGATTTTAGGGTATTATATAGATGTAGATATACTTGAGAACTCTAAACTTTTTTAAAATTTAAAAATGTGTTTATGTTTGCCCTGTTATTTGTATTTCATGTGCAGTTTATAACACAGTCTTATAACCATAATTTTGGCCAATATACAAAGTGTTGGAAGTTATTTCCTAACAAAAACTATTTTGTAAAGCACATGCACAATCCACATACTTCAGATTTTAAATTTTGTATTAATTATGAATAAGAAGATATTTGGGGGAATTTTAATGAAATTTTATTGGTGACTTAAATATTTTCTGTGTAGTTAGTTCAAATTATAAGCCCCAAACAAATGAAACAAAATATGCATGTGCTTTTCAAGCTGGATATGATACTGTATATTTATCTTGCATTTTTAGGTACTTCAATATTACTTTAAAGTATAACTTTATATGAAGCATAATTCTTTGAAATATTAACTCAAAAACAATTGTTTAAGAAAAATCCCTAGTGGTCCCACAATCTTGCCAATAATCATGAACACAGTGATTGAATAATAAATATTCTATCTGTAGTCTTTCATGTTATCACCTGTAACTATTTAAAGGCAAGTTGGTTTAACATTGTTAATTCTAACAATGAAAGTAGGGGTATCCTCCCCATGGCTTGTACTATAAAACACACTGGCTTACCACAATGAGACCACTTATCTAGAAATCTCCCAGCCTCTTTGTGGATTTAATTTTACCATGTGTTACAAAATATTTTTTATGTTGTAGTTATTGGTTTACATAAGTATGTATTATACAATATTCAAGATTGATAACATCAGGGAACATACTTTGAGTTTTTAATGACTGTATTTATGTCAGACATACAATAAATTATAAATCCATGTTTCATATTTGAGTGAACAATATGTGAATAGAATTTTTTTAATCACCCAGAATATTTTTAAAATTCCTGAATGTTTTGCATACTTGCAACTTTTATTTTGAAAGACTAACTCCCCAGGTTGACATCTATTCATGTGTTTGATGAGATATACTAGTTCTTAGTCGTCTATTTCATTTGTCCACGTAATTAGGATCCAAGGCTTCTTGAAACTCAGAGAGATCATCAGCTTGTGTAATACACATCCCATATGTAGCAGAGTCCAAATTAAAATTCAGGATTTCTATACTTTAACAATCTTGTGTGCACTTTTAAATGCTGATGTCTCCATGGCAACTAATTTTCATGGTATTATATCATCTGTGATTGTCTGAAGAACCTGATCCTTGGCTTCTACCAGTGGGTTATGACAGAGTCGTCCTCAAGTACTTGGACCTCTTCTTAAGGGACACCACCATGACTCTTCTACTCCTTTTTCAAAACCCCTATGAAGAAGAGGAGTTAATATAATCTGAAAAAAAAATGTATGGGAGTGCATGTATTTTATTTGGTAGGGTCACAACACTCATGTAAAGCATAAGAATGGAGGTGTCAACTTAATTTCTCCATTTATTCAGTTTTTTTCTCCCAGTCAATATTCCCTGGTTATCCCCTTTTCCTACCTCCATCCCTCTGCCACTGCCACCTTCGTTATCATCCAAACATTGTTACCAGTAAAATGCTCATATCACACACAGTGGGAAATGCTGGCGCAGCAAATTTCCTGGATTGGCATTCTGTCTCTCACACTTTATGATGGTGCTCTTCAATTGACAAACTCATTTTTACCACATAAATGATACTTTGACACAAGTTGTGAGACTCAATGAACTGCCGTATATAAGACACTGAGGGCAATTCCTGACTCCACAAATGTTAGCTATGATAAGCAATATTTTTGTAGATGACAGCATGACTATGGAAATTTCTATAACTTTCAACACTAAATCATTGCCATTCAATTTTTAGCACACATTTTATATTTCTGAAGCCTGACTAAATTCTTCTTCTGATTTATTGGAGAGGAACAAAAATAATAGATACGATCACAATAAAATGAATCAGTGTCATACATCTGTTAAATATATTTGCTGCCTCAGCATTCATTTTAAGACCTGACATAAGCTATTTGAAACCCAGTTGCACCAGGTCACCCTTGACCTACTTAGAATTCCTGCCTGTGTAGTTGTTTGTGATACAACCAGCTAGTTCCTCATCTCACAGAGCCAAAACCAAGGTATCCTCAGTTGCTAACCAAGATGACACCTTGTGGTTGACCCCAGAATCATGTAAATGACTTGCCTCCCTTTATGTGCTTTTTCTTTAAACCAGACAATCTAGAACTCTAGCAGAAAGTCTTCATGCTTACAAAACTCAATAAATTCATTGACCCACACATCCAACCCCCACAACTTGCAACTCTCTCACTGTCCTTGTCCTCCTGTCCTCAACTGCTAACTGATGTCCCAGCTATATCCAGACTTCCTGGCAGCCTCCCCATTGGAACCCCTAATCTCCCTGAGATCTATAAAACATTTCTTATGTTCAAGCTTTTTAGTTTTATTTTCTCCTTTTTTCACCTAACCCTCACATAGCAACCTAACTTGGTTCCTGCAGGGTTCTCCAGGAGAATAGTGATGATCACTCTCAACAGAGACCTCCTAAGACATACTAGAAAGAAATCTCAGGAAAAAATCATAATAGATGATTAAATATGTGTTTCTGGATTTCTGATTTGCATTTATTTCTAGAAAATAACTTTCAGAGTCAGAAAACACTTTTAGAAAAATAGTTGAGGTTTAAGGCAAGATCCAGCATTTCTCTCTGCACCTTTGTGTGTAACTGATCATTCAATAATCATTTTCTAACTTCCAATTTCTTTCATCCTTTATGTTATTACTTTCTTTTAGCATTTACCCTTTACTACTTTGAAAGTTATATTCACTCTCTTTATATTTTTAATTGTTACTTTGCATAATATATGATTTTTTAAAGTAGCAAAACCTAATTTTTTATAGGGAAATGAATTGATTCTTGGGAAAAAATGTGTAGCAACAGGAAGAAAGAAATTCAAATTATTTCTACAACATAAGTGACAAATTATTTCTACAAGTGAAAAATTGGGGGAAATTTTGCCCCTTTACTGAGAGCAAATGTCAAGATTACAATTTTTTCTTACTTCTATCTTTAAGAGTGACTAGTTTTATGTTTACACATATGAATATGGCCCAGATTTATGGCAGAATTCCTAAATAATTATTTTTATTACTTGTATCTATTTTATTATTTTTCTTCTTGTTATTGGTTTATTTTTGTTTTTGTTTTTGTTTTTGTTTTCCTCTACTATCTGTGTTAAAACTAGAGCTCTAGGGTAGGTGTGGTAGTGCAAGCCTGTACTCCCAGCAGCTCTGGAGGCTGAGACAGGAGGATCACAAATTCAATGCTAACCTCAGCAAAAGCAAGGCATTAAGCAACTCAGTGAGAAAGAGGTGAAAGACCTCTACAATAATAACTACAAAATGCTAAAGAATGAAATTAAAGAGGACCTAAGAAGATGGAATGATCTACCTTGTTCTTGGATAAGCAGAATTAATATTATCAAAATGAACATACTACCAAAAACACTATACAGATTGAATGCAATTCCAATCAAAATCCCAATGACATTCCTCATAGAAACAGAAAAGCAATCAGGAAATTCATCTGGAATAATATGAGACCCAGAATAGCCAAAGCTATTCCTTAGCAAGAAGAGTGAAGCAGGTGGCATCACTATACCAGATCTTAAATTATACTACAGAGCAATAGTAACAAAAACACCAAATAGGTTAGTAGACCAATAGTACAGAATAAAGGACACAGAGACTAACCCACATAATTACAGTTATCTTATATTAGATAAAGGTACCAAAAATATGCATTGGAGAAAAGATAGCCTCTTCAATAAATGGTGCTGAGATAACTGGAAATCCATATGCAACAAAATGAAATTAAATCCTTATACCTCACTATGCACAAAACCCAACTCAAAGTGTATCAAGGACCTAGGAATTAAACCACTGCCTACTGGAAAAAAAAGTAGGCCCAAATCTCCATCCTGTCAGAATTAGGCCCCAACATCCTTAATAAGCCTCCTAAAGCACAAGAATTAAAATAAAAAAATCAATAAATGGACTAACTTAAAAGCTTCTTCTCAGCAAAAGAAATAATCTGTGAGGTGAATAGAGAGCCTATATTGTGGGAGCCAATTTTTACCACTCGCACAACAAATACAGCACTAATCTCTAGGGTATATAAATAACTCAAAAAGCTAAACATCAAAAACCAAATAGCCTAATCAATAAATGGGCCAAGGAACTGAACTGACACCTCTCAGAATATGATATACAATCAATTAACAAATATATGAAAAAATGTTCAACATCTCTAGCAATCAGAGAAAAGCAAATCAAAACTACTTTAAGATTTCAACTTACTCAAGTCAAAATGGCAGCTATTGAGAACACAAACAAAAATAAGTGTCCATGAGGATATGGGGGGGAAAGGCACACTCATATATTGCTGGTGGGACTGCAAATTGGTGCAGCCAATATGGAAAGCAGTATGGAAACACCTTAGAAAGCTGGGAATGGAACCACCATTTGACCCAACTATTCCACTAGTTGGTATATACCCAAAGTACTTAAAAACAGCATACTACAGGGACACAGCTACATTAATGTTTACAGCAGCACAATTCAGAATAACTAAACCATGGAACCAACCTAGATGCTCTTCAGTAGATGAATGGATAAAGAAGATGTGGTATATATACACAATGGAATATTACTGAGCAATAAAGGAGAATAAAATCATGGCATTTACAGGTAAATGGATGCAGTTGGAGAATATAATGCTAAGTGAAGTTAGCCAATCCCATAAAACCAAATGCTGAAGATTTTCTCTGATATATGGAGGCTTATTCATAGTGGGGTTTGGCAGGGACCATGGGAGTATTAGATAAACTCTAGATAGTGCAAAAGGAAGGGGACATGGTGTAGAAAATATGATGCAATGAGATGGATATCGTTAACCTAAGTACATGTATAAAGACACGAATGGTGCGAATATACTTTGCATACAACCAGAGATATGAAAAATTGTGCTCTATACCTGTAATATAAATTATAATGCATTCTACTGTCATATGTAGCAAATTATAATAAAAAAAAACAAAATAAAATTCAGTCTGTATTTGAAGCCAAATTCAAATTTAACAGTTTACTATTTTTCATGTTATAAATAATCCTACAACTGAAAAATGTATAGCATGTTTTCATAAACCCTTAAGTAATAATATTTTATTGGTTTTAAATGTTTTTCATCACAATTCATTATGAACTTCAGGTAAAATGAGATATGCTAAATTATTCTTTAAAGACCCTTTTCTCTAAACCCATATTATTTATATAAAAAACAAATTAAATTGCAAAATCATTTACTTAAATCTGTATCATGAGTTGCTAATGGAATATAATCACATGCCACAATATATTGTATTAAATAAATAACTTTATTGTTTATTATAATAAAGGGATTGCAATTACATAGATCACAACATTCTGTATAATATATGATGGAGTTTAAAGTTTAGACTTAATTCAGAGGTTCTATTGTCTTCCCCATAAGGGAAGTAAATTTCCTCATGGTCTCCAAATACATGCTAGGACATTTGGAGAGTATTGATAAAATGTTAAAATCTGGGGTTTTAACATAATCTAATTATATTCAGGTTTAATTCAATAATCCCCAAACTATTTTTCAAATCTTTTTCTATTTTGTCTATTTTTAAAAATTACTACTATGTTATAGTATAAATAGTAATGGAATTCGCTTTAACATATTCATATATACATGCTTATAATATAATTTGTTCTGTTTCAGTCCCCAGTGTTTCTTTGTTTCCTCTCTTCCATCTGCTGATCCACTTCCTCTACTGTTCTTCCTTCTATTTATTGATTTGTTAAACTGATGCTTTACAGATAAAAATAAAGGTATAAGTCACTGTGATATATTCATAGACACAGATACCATAATTTGGTCAATTTTATTTCACAGTTCTTCCCCATATTCTTTTCCTCCTCTTTCCTCCTCAATTTCCTTTCTCTAATCCTACTCCACTGATAACTCTTTTGTTTCCAAAAGATCTGTTCCTGGTCTTCTCTTTATTTCTTATTTCACTCTAGTTTCCACATATGAGAGAAAACATTTTATTTTTTAAACATTTTGAGTCTGTCTTAATTCATTTAGCATGATGACCTCCAGTTCGATCAATTTACCAATAAATACCACACTTTCATTTTTTTTGCCTAAGTAAAGCATCATTGTGTGTGTATGTAATATAGATAGATAGATAGATAGATAGATCATAGTCTCTTTACCCATTCGTCTCTTGATGGACACTCAGACTGTTTTCACAACTTAGCTATTGTGAATTACACTAGTAAAAATGCTGATATGCCCAAATTACTGTAGTATTCTGATTTTGGTTATTTTGATTACATAATATGAAATTTAATAGCTAAGTCATTTGTTGGTTCTATATTTGGTGTTTTGAGGACTCTCCAGACTTTTTTTCAAAGTGAATGCACTAATTTAAAGATGCAGGAATAGCATATGGGAGTGTTCTTTTCCCCATATACTCTCCAGCAATTTTTGTTTTTATAATTCTTTATTGCTGACATTAAAATTGGTGTGAGATGTAATCTTATTATAGTTTTAATTTGCATTCCCCTATTCACCAGAGATGTGGAATATTTTATTGCTGTGACCTGCATGCCCATTGGTTCAGAAACATGCTTCAGCAATGGGAGATTGGAAAAAGACAAACAGACACAGAGAAACAGAGAAAGCTGGGACCACGTGTGGCACCATCTTTGATGGAGGAACAATGACCTGGAGCTAGCTCAGCACATTTATTATATAGGTTTTAGCATCAAGGAGGATTTTCTGTGAGAAAGTTTCTTCAAAACAGGCAGGCTGAAAGTTGAACCCAATTAAAATTATCTGCTTGCAATCATAATTCTCAGCCCCTGGCAGCTAGTGTCTGAACTCAGCGTCAGGACTGATAGTCCAGTGTCTTACACATAACCTCATTGAGCAGGGCATCACTATAGCAACTGGGCAATCTTGACCTGCATCTTTTCAGGAAGTTCCCAGCACAGGTACATACTTCTACTGCAAGACAAGTCAGAGATGCTGATCCAAGTACCCACTTCCCACATTTCCTCAAATATATTTTTGAGGTGTTTGTATTTCTTCTTTGAGAAATATCCGTTTCATTCTTTTGCCAATTTATTGATAGGGTTATTTGTTCTTTTGTTGTTAAGTTTTTTGATTTCTTTACTCTATAAACTAAAATTCATATAGAAGAATTAAAGACCCAGAATAGTCAAAAGCAATACTGAGCAAGAACAATGATGGAGTCATCAAGATACTGGACTTCAAATTACTAAACTACAAAGTTACAGTAAAAAAAAAAAAAAAAACAGGATGGTACTGGCCTCAAAACAGACATGAGGGCTTAGGGCTGGAGCTGAGTGGTAAAGCACTTACCTGGAATGTGTGAGACACTGAGTTCAATCCTCAGCACCACCTAAAAATAAATAAATACAATAAAGATATTGTGTTGATCTGAAACTAAAAAATAAACATTAAAACAAATAGACATGAGGATCATTGGAATATAATAGGAGACTTAGCAACAAACCCACAATTACAGTATTTGATACTTAACAAAAGTGCCCAAAAATTTATATTAGAGGAAAAGATAACATATATAACAAATGGTGCAGAAAAAACTGAATATCCACATTTAGAAGAATAAAACTACATCCCAACCTTTCACCCTGCACAAGAGTATCAAAGTGGATCAAATACCTAGGATTTAGACCAGAAATTTCACAACTGCTAGAAGATAACATAGGATCAACCCTCCAACATAACTGGTATAGGCACTGTCCTTCTTAAAAATACCTATAGGGCTGGGGTTGTAGCTAAGTGTTAGAACACTTGCCTAGTATATGTGAGGCACTGGGTTCGATTCTTAGCACCACATATGAATAAATAACAAATGAATGTCTATTAACTGCTGAAAAA
Source organism: Marmota marmota marmota (assembly GCF_001458135.2). NCBI lineage: Eukaryota > Metazoa > Chordata > Mammalia > Rodentia > Sciuridae > Marmota > Marmota marmota. The sequence goes on from NW_026000211.1 coordinate 37,719,775, forward strand.
AAAAAGACTTCTCAAGCTTAAGAAATAAAACCAAGAATCATATGAGCTGGAATCAAATTTAAAAACTTTTGCATAGCATAGGAAATAAAGTGTGTGTGTGTGTGTGTGTGTGTGTGTGTGTGTGTTTCTATATAACATGAAAAATAGATTGAATTAAGCAGGTATTCTTCCCCAGTGAGTGAGTCTCATTCATTTCATTCAGTGGCTTAAATAAAATAGATGGCCAAGTGAGAAGATGTTCTCTTTCTCTGCCAGACTTAAGCAATGACATTCCTCTACTCTAACATTCTGATTTCAGAACTGACAATGTCAATAAATCAGGGCCTCAGATCCACATGGACTCAAACCAGAACTGTACAATGACCTGAGTGGATCTCTAGCTTGTTGAATGAAGATTTGGGACTTCTCCACAATTATGTGAGCCAATACATTTATTAAATCTCAACTGATACATATTCTACTTTCTCTTTCTCTCTTCCTCTGAAGAATGAAAACCAATAAATATATATATATACACACACACACACACACACACACACACACATATATATATATATATATATATATATATATATATATATATATTTAAAAATCTTAGATTCAAAAATTAAAGAAAATTAGGCTATTTGTAAAATAGATAAATTAAGGATATATAAAAACGGTTTACTTTGGGAGCTGAGTAGAAGCACACATCTGGGTAAGATGTAAGGCTCTGAGGTCCATCCTGAAGATGTGCTTCCAGAAGCATGAAGAAAAACTCAAAAAAGAAAAATGTAATATTCAGCAAAAGCAAGAAGTTCAACATCAGCAATTTCCTGAGTCTGGAGTCAACACCAGCTCCTGGACAAGTATAGACACAACACTCAGATGCCTTGATGGTTCCTGCTCCATAGCCTCAATTTATGCAAACTGTGGTTCACCCTCATTTCAACTCAGTGTATGCTCTTCTTCTAATTAAGGTCACTAAAGGAGCCAGAAAATTGTTCATTTTGGCTGCTCTCAGGACCTAGGTGTTAGACAAGAAACCAAACACCTATTAGAAGAAAATATAGGTCTGACACTTCAATCTAGCAGCTCAGAAAATGACTTCTTTAACAAGACTTTAAAACTCCAGAAGTAAAGTCCATAATCAATAATGAGATGGCATGAAACTAAAAAGCTTCTTTGCAGCAAAAGAAACAATCAATAACGTGAAGAGAGAGCCTACTGAATGGAAGAAAATCAATGCCACCTGCATCCCAGAAACAGCATTAATTTCCAGGACATATAAAGAACTCAACAAACTTAACACCCAAGCCGGGCACACTGGTGCATGCATATAATCCCAGTAGCTCAGGAGGCTGAGACAGGAGGATTGTGAGTTCAAAGCCAGCCTCAGCACTAAGCAAAACAGTGAGACTTTGTCTCTAAATAAAATACAAAATAGGGTTTGGGGCTGGGGCTAAGTGGCCGAGTGCCCCTGAGTTCAATCCCCTGTACCAAAATAAATAAATAAATAAACCAAAAAAACCTTAATGCTAAAGAAAAAAAAAACATAACCCAATTAATACATTGACAAAGTAACTGAAAAGACACTTCAAAGAAGAATAAATATAAATGTTTAATAAATATATGAAAAAATTCAACATTTCTAATAACTAGTTAACTGCAAATTAAAACTACACTGAGATTTTTTTTTTTAATTTTTTATTGTGGGTTGTTCAAAACATTACAAATTTCTTGACATATCATATTCCACACTTTGATTCAAGTGGGTTATGAACTCCCACCTTCACCCCATACACAGATTGCAGAATCACATCAGTTACACATCCATTGATTTACATATTG
>NW_026000211.1:37725379-37727544 GCF_001458135.2 Marmota marmota marmota
GCCGCGGGGCGATTTGCTGAATAAGCAGTTACCCTCCGTGCGACAAACCTCTCGCGTTTGAGTCCCCGTAGCCGATCCTCGTGCGATGGAAATCCTTCCTCCAGGTTCCGGAGCACCCCACTATTGCTGGAAATTCCTAACAAGATATCCTTTAGCCGTCCTGACTTGTCATACTCCCACACAGTGAAGCAGCACACGGGGGCAATGCACTCCCCTCGCCGCCATCTTCCTTCTCCCACACTGAGATTTTTATCTCACACCCATCAGAATGGTAATTATCAAGAATACAACAAATTTTGGTAAAAATATGGACAAAAAAGGCATACCCATACATTGTTGGTGGGACTACAAATTTGGTGAAACCACTCTGGAAAGCAGTATAGAGACTCCTCAAAAAACTAGGAATGGAATCACATTTGAGCTAGTTAACCTCTTCCTTGGTATACATCCAAAGAATTTAAAATCAGCATACTATATTGACACAGCCACATCAAGGTTTCTATCAGCAGGATTAACAATAGCTAAGCTATGGAACCAAACTAGGTGCCCTTCAACAGAAGAATGGATAAAGAAAATGTGGTATATATACACAGTGGAGTACTATTTAGCTATAAAGAAGAATGACTTTATGACTTAGGCCAGTAAATGGATGGATACGGAGACTATTATGCTAAGTGAAATAAGCCAGTCCCTAATGGTCAAATATTTTCTTTGATATGTGGAAGCTTTCCCACAATAAAGAGGATATTAGAATTTCAGTAGATTAGACAATTGGGAATTAGGGGAAGGGAGGAAAATAGGAATATAAAAGACAGTGGCATTAATATGACATAATTTTACATATAAGACAATATCACTGTGAATCCCACCATCATGTACATCCACAAGAAAGGGGTCCTAATTAGAATAAGATACAGTATATGCTTGTATAATTCTTTTAAAATGGAATCTACTGTCCTGTGTAACTAAAAAGAACAACCACACAGGCAGACCCCATTGTACATTGCTTCCATCCAACTTCAAAATCTCAAAACTGCTCTCTGAGCTTCACTTGTGCTCTTCTGGACTCTTTATCTGTTCAAAGAAGAGAGAGAAGCTAGACACATATCAATGTGTTGCAAATATTTGTAATACTTTGTACACAAGGAATGCTGTCCACAAAAACAAAGAAAGAAGATAAACAAAACAAGGTGGATTTCCAAAACACGGAATAAAAAGAGAAAGGCTAATGTCTATGGGTGAAACTGAGCACAATACCAAAAACTGTAGCAGTCACAGTTTATAGCACAGTTAGCAATTTATTGGAAGTTGGGTTGTTTTATGGGGGAATGAACTCACAGGCACTTTACCAAATAGACACATCCCTAGTCCTTATTTATTTATTTATTTATTTGAAGATAGGTTCTCATTTGCTGAGGGTCTCAATAAGTTATCCCAACTGGCCTGGAATTTGTACTCTTCCTGCCTCAGCCTCCTGAATATCTTGGGATACAGGCATATAACACCATACCTGTCTCCAACTGGGTATTATTTTAGTGGGGTTTTGTTGTCATTTTTCCTTGGAGGTGCTAGGAATTGAACTCAAGGTCTCCTGCATACTAAGCAAGCATTCTATCAATGACCAATCCTCACCTCGATATTGAGCAATTTAAGGGGCTTAACTCAGAATCGAGGCCCCTCTGACCGCCTCTTGTTTCCCCTGACTCCTCAAACTACTGCCTCTAAGCCAGGGAGAGACATTTTGAAAAGTTCTCTTCTCTGACCAAAGTCCAGAATTGCCAAAGAAGAAACTGACCTCTGGTCCCTTCTCTGCACTCTCACCCACTCAGCTACTGTTGAAGAAGAAAAGACTAATGTCTGCCACCACACCTGGACAAAGTGTCATACACCACTGTCCTCTATTTTGGACCCAGAGAAAATCTTTTACAAACCATGATCCATTCTGGGAGCCCTGTGGAGTTTGTGTATCATAACACTGTATGTCAACAAGCCCAAGTGAATTCCAAAAATTATTTACTGCAGGGCATGGTGGGTAGTACACACCTGTAATCCAGCAGCTCGGGAGACTGAAGCAGGAGGATCCAAGATTGAGACCAGCCTCAGCAAGTTAGCAAAGCACTAAGCAACTTAGGGAGACTCTGTCTCAAAAAAAAAAAAAAAAAAAT
>NW_026000211.1:37729675-37755176 GCF_001458135.2 Marmota marmota marmota
TATATATATATATATATATATATATATATATATGGCTATGGATTGTTGGAATTGTGGGTAATCACACTCTTTGATTTCTTGATCCTTTTGCACATTAATAAATCTGTATGCTTTCAAAATACATATGTGAAAATATTATTGACCATCTATTTTTACTATAGAATCACATTAGCATTAGTTGTGGTTGCTATTTTGTCATGAATCTGGTAGTACTTAGAGTTTTATTTGGTTTTCCTATAGCCATTAGTTAAGGGTAAGCATCATATGGGCATGAAATGAAGCAGAGATCAACATAAACATGGAAATCTAGGAAATGAGCGCTTGATGTTTGGAGAATTCTCTGAAATAAATATGAGGGATAAAATTTGCCAAAAGCAGTTTGTTACTTAGCCTCAGTGTCAGTAGAAATTCAATATTTTATATATTAATTTGAAGATATTAATGTAGTTTTCAGTAAGGAAAATATTATTATTATTATGAACTCATAACTTCCAGAGGAAAGTTGTAAAATAATTTTGGCAACCACATGCTTAATGTCTTTATATATATTTTAAATTGAATAATTTTTGTTCACTATGAATGCAATCTATTTAAATATTATTAGAATACTATTCTACAAAGTAACTTGATAAGAAAAATTGTATTAGTTTAAATCATATTTATTTATTTAATTTCTTACATGACAATAGTGGAATGTCTTACATTCAATAAACAATAATATATATGCAAAATGAATTCTCTATTGTCTTTCACAAACTTATCTTGATAAGTTTATATTATATACCTCAATAAACAGAACTCAATTTACCATAGCAACTTTTTGCCTATAAATTTGTTAATAAAACAGCAAGCAATACAAGCTGAAGTATTAATTTAAATATTATATTTTCATTTCACTTTCCTTTCCAAAGATAACCATCGGCACAATGATCAACATATAATTTTAAACAAAAATCATATTTCCAAAAGTCCCTATTGGACTTTAAAAAAATCTTTGAGTAGATTTACATAATACTTTTTAAAATAAACAATTTTGCAAAAAAGAAAAAAAAACTTAGAAGAAACAATATATGTAATGACATATATTGTAAGTTTAGTATATTCTTCCTCCAATACAACTAATGATGAATAAACTGTATCTCTCTAACAAGTTGAAAGAAAGAAAGTTAGTATTTTTTATAAAATATAAAAAATACATAAATTAATATAATAAAACTAATCCAATTAATTCTCATATTTAAGATGAAAATTACTCTTTTAAAGTTTGTCTACAACTTAAATCTCTATTTTCATAAAATGAAGAAGTTGTGATGGTACGAGTACATTTATACCAACTCTTCATTTTGTTTTTTAAATTTAAATGATGAAAATTATTTTTTTCTACCTGAAAGGATATGTTTTCCATATGAAAAACTCCAATTTATGTTTTTTATTTAAAAATCTTAACCATGATATATAACAATTTTATATATATTTGAACATATTTAGTGCTAATATCCAGATTAACTTTATTCAGTATATGGAAATTACACTATTTTCCAGTTGGTACAATGCAGCCGAGCATGAGCAAAAATGATTAAATATATATCCAATTCTCAATTATTCACACTAATGGAGGGGAAAAAAGGTGTATGTAGCATTAAAACAAAGGAAAAAATCCTAACTCATTTTTAGCTTGGAAGTATAATTCATCACATCCACACCTTTCTATAGCAACTCACACTTCATGGTCAAGTACTGTTCAGCTAAGTTTTAATATCAGGAATTCAGAACTTTTTGAGGCATCATGGATTCAAAGGGTAATTCATAAAACTTACAGCTTCACTAAATGTAAACAGAGATTATAGAATTTTTAGATTATTATAAGGATTCATATTTCATTATAAGCTTTTAGTATTTTTTTATTTTAATAGGTAACAATTCCTGGTAGTTAGCTTGATGTTCATTCATTTACTAAATATTTATCAGTTGCCATACTACCATTGGCAATTTCATGCTGAGAATACAGTTTTGAAGTAAACATTATCCTTATTCCCACAGACATTATAATCAAGTAGTATGAATCAGAAAATAAATAAAATGCTGGGTGTGGTGGCACAAGCCTGTATTCCAATGGCTCAGGAGGCCGGGGTGGGAGGTTCACAAATTCAAAGCCAACCTTGTGATTTAGTAAGGCACTAAGCAACTTAGTGAGATCCTGTCTCAAAATAAATAAATAAATAAATAAATAAATAAATAAATAAATAAATAAATAAAAAATAAAAAAGATTAAAATTCTGAGGTTGTGGCTCAGTGGTTAAGTATCCCTGGGTACAATCCCTAGTACAATAATAATAAAATAATAAGAATAATAAAATTTTTAAAATAACTAAAAGTAGATACAAGTAAATGTTAAGAAAAACAAATAAAAATTGTTGTTATACTGTTTTAAAATAGGATTGTCATTAAAAAGTATGTTAATTATATGTAATTTAAGCAGAGACAGAAATGGATTGCAAAGTATTCCAAGAAAATAGCTGGAAAAAGATGTTAAATGCAGGCAGATGCACCAATACAAAGGCCAGATGGAGGACCTGGTCTTGCCATCTTTGAACACTGGCAATGGCCACCTGATATGTGAACATGAGTAAGGGAAGCAGATTACATAGGGCATGTTGGATTTTTGGATTTCATTCTGAATTAGATATATAGATAGCAACTGGATAATTTGCAGGGAGAGTTGGATGATCTGTCTTATAACTTTACAGAATACCTCTTGTGGGGGAAAGAAGTGTGAATTTGTGGTAACAAATTAGGATGCCGTGACAATTAAGGTGATGATGATAGTAAGGAATGTTTGGATTTTGCATTTATTGCTCGTTGGCGTGATGTTTACTTTAGTATTTTAAAGTTATTGTTAGACTTTTTAAACCACATCCTAAATAATGACTATACTTTCAACTGTTTAATACTTTTAAAATTGCACAAAAATAATGGTCAGTGATTAACCAATCTGTTTCTCACTTCAACCATCTTTCAGATCTATTAGAATTGTTTTGCTTGATAACTTTAATAAACATTCTGTTGAACCCAAATAAAATCTGAGCCTGTATAAGTATTTTGTTGTTTAACTTTGATTTTTCACCTTGAATTCTTTTAGAGAGCATGAAAATCTAATCAGTTTTGCTATCCAATCCACATTCCATTTTTATAGTGGAAATATCATTTATCCATTGTATCAAGTGCTTTTGCATGTCAGAGCCTTTGCTCTGTGACCACTCAACCTTTAATATTTTCTCACTATTTCTGACCCCAGATCAAATACTACTTAGTCAGCAAAGCTGTCCTTGACCTGTGGGGTCACATCTTCTGTTAGAGAGTTTTAATTCATTGCATTTAACATACCTGTGACTTTACGTTTTAACTGAGACTATTTGATCGATATCTGTTTTCTGTAACACATTCATACTCCTGACTGAATCCCTAGCCCTGAACTTGTCATAAACAGGGGCTCTAAAAATATTTGTTGAATAGTAAATTAGAAAGTGACACTGAACCCAATTTTTAATTATGATTCTATACTGTTATTAATTTTTATTGTTTTGCTTAGCTGATGTAGGATATACGTATTCTTTTATTGCTCTTCTCATTAAGGATTTGAAGAAATACACTTGGATTTTATTTCTACTAATATTACTGTTTTAAAATATTCCTAAATCTGTATTTCTTTCTCAACTTTTTAAAATTAATTTTCTTATTTATATATGAGAGTGGAATGCATTATAATTCATATTTCACATTTAGAGCAGAAATTTTTCATCTCTCTGGTTGTATACAAAGTATATTCACACCAATTTGTGTCCTCATACATGTACTTTGGATAATGATGTCCATCACATTCCAACATCATTTTTAACCCCATTCCCCTTCCCTTCCCCTCCCACCGCTCTGCCTTATCTAGAATTTGTCTCTTCCTCCCATGCTCTCCATCCCTACCCCAGTGTTGTGCTCCTCAGCTCTGTAAACTAGCAGACTGAGATTTCTCCCACAATCTCTCTCATCTTGTGCTTGACAATGTTATCACTGTTATTATTTTAGTATAATTAGGAATATATTGACACCTCATTTTGGAAGTGCATTTTATCGTACATTTTCCATTGAAATAATAATTCATAATATTTGCCTTGGTTTTTCAATATGTCTTTATTTAGACAAATATGTATAAGATTCCCTATTGACTTTTTATATTACAATCTCCTTATTTGACTTTTATGAGGTTTTTTTTTCCTTTTTCTCATTCTGCATCAATTTCTCAGTATAATGATTATGCTTTTTAGGAAACATTTAAATAATTTTCAAAAAAGTGCAAGTTTTCATAGGGCTGAGAAATAAAATAAAAGATACCAAGTTCCTCTTAATTTCAGGTCTAAGTTTTTGCATTTATTTATATGATGAATACAAAGAAAGAAAGTTAGTAGATACCATTTTCCAGTGCGATAGTAAATGTAGTAATAAGTATTCTTGGCATGAAACACATTTTCTGTACAGCATTTTTTATAAACCTTTTCCATAAAACTATTTGCAGTTTTTTTGTGGCATTTTATGAAGTAGTAAAGTATTTGGGCACCCTTACTTTCCTCCCTGTTTACAAAACTTAGTTTCAAAGAAAACTTCTGGTATAAGAATATATATTTTTATTACATATGTCAGTCAATTTTTGTTTTCCCTGAAGCATTGGATGAATTCAACTCAAAACCTTGTGCATGTTTAGACAAGGGTTCATACGCTGAGTTATATTCCAGTCCTTTTTAAAAATTTTGTTTTGAGGTAGATCAAACTTGTGACCCTCCATCCCTACCCTCTTGAGTAGGTGAGATTGCAGACATGTACCACAGTGCCCAGTATATGTGTTGATTGATTTTAAGATTATTGATTTTTTTAGCAAGTAGTTAATTTTTTATTTTTATTATTTTTCATTCATTTATTTTTAATTTTTATTTTTACTTATTTATCTTATTTTTATGTATTTATTTTATATTTTTAGTTAATTATTTTTTATTTATATATTTATTATATTTATACATATATCCAATGATCTGATCTAATTTAGCAGAACAGTTAATTCTCTTTTGCAAATTTGCATAAAGTATTAGGCAAATTGCATTTGAAATTTAAGGACATATTATAATTTAGCAAGCAAAATGCAAAACCACCCAGTTTTTGTTCATGTTAAACAATGAACTTTGAACCTGAACATAGATTTTCGTCTATCTTACAGTATGTCTTTAAACTTTGCCTAAAGCTTGACTGCTGACTGCCAACCTAGCCTTCAACTTTGAAATGCATTATTGAGCTTGTCCTTGTCTCAGTCTGTAGCCTAATGGAAGATACTGAAAGATATAGGGGCAAGTTTCTAACTTTGCAAGGCACAAAGTACAATGTGAAACTTTTTTAGTGGAGTTAGAATTCAAGTTTCCTTTACTTCAATAAATCTTCTCAGATTTCAATATTGTTTTTCCTGCCTCCCTGAGTTTGAGCATTGACAAAAAAATATTTTGAAAAAGTAAGCTTGTGAAACCTATCAAGGCATAGGGTTATCTAATACTCAGCAATCATGGACATTGGCTCTAGATTTAAAAGACTAGCAAAATACTGTGATCCTTCTTTTCCCCTTCAACTCTGCCAGATTGGAGTTTGCCGAAATCTTCAGAAGAAACAAAATCTGGAATGTTTCCAATATATTCCTAAATTTCTAACCTTTGCTGGCATGTAATGTAAATTACAATTAGTACATTTAGAAATATCAAAGATTCTAAAAGGAAAGATTTGTAAGTCTCTTTAAATGAGACAAAGTACCTGAGCTTCATCCAGTTGGTGTCATGTATACATGCAGGCTCAGTTTTCTATGTTTTCTGAATGTTTCAGAAGAAGTAGAAAATTTGAATTTCCTGAGAATTCAACAAATTTTGAATATTTTAGGAGATTCAGTTGAAAACAATAAAAAATTTGCAATACAAATCATGCATAGCTGTGAGCTAAATGTGATCCAAAGGCTATTAAATTGAAATTTCAGAACTATCAGCACATTTAACTTTTATGAAGAAAACAATGAACAAATGAATGAGTGATTGCGAACCGATATGACATATGAAGTGTGATGAGATCATGTAGTACTATGGACAAAAAATATGTAGTATAATCAAAATACCTAGTACTACTACTATATCCAAATTTGAAAAAAATTTACATAACTTCTACCATTTCATTGTCCTCAACTGTAAAATGGAGAAACAATAGTACCTGAAAAACTTAGAACAAGGATTAAATGATATATCTATATAAAAGTAAATAGTCCAATGATAGGCAAAAAAATACTTGGTAAATTTTAGTTATAGAATTGATGACAAATATTAAAGATTTTATGAAACTGAAAATTATTGAATTTGGAAATTGAATTGTAGAAGTTGAAAAAAATAGTACATTATAACATTCAGTTTTTAATTTTATCTAAGCATCCTCCACCATTTAAATCAAATTCCACATAAATATTATTATAAATGTTTTTGAGCATTTTAATGGCCAGGAATTAACACTGATATTTAAGGTATCTTGTGCTTGTTTTTGTTTTTTTTTTTTTTTTTCCCATCAAATATTTTTTTTTTTATCAAAGTTCACTTAAGAAAATCTTATGAAACATATTTCTATTCTAATTCTTGTTCTTGATTTTTTTTTCTTTTTTGAGTGATTGGGACCATCTAATAATTACTAAATTATAGTAATGCATTCAGCTATAACATAAGTAAGTGGAACATAAGAAAAGGAATTACTATAGATTTATCATCCCTTTCTGTATATTCTGGTATACATATTTTTTAATGCATTTTCCTTCAATAGCATTAATTTTCTGTGCATATTCAGAAAGTTGTGGAATTCTATCAGTTTTAGTGAGCAATCTCAACTTTAATGGACTGCTAATGAGTGTGTTAGAATCCAAAAGTCTGACTGTCCATTAAAAATGAATTGCTCATGCAAATTGTTCTCAAAACAGTTTGTTTTCAAATGAGAGAAGAATATGACTAGTTTCTAAGAATTCAAAACTGAAAATTACTGAACATGAAGAAAATAAACACATTGTTTTAGAAAAACATAACTATTAAGTTTAATTTTTAAATATAGCATCATAAATAATCATTATTTTCTGTAGCATAGTTTTCTATAATTTTAGCTAAAATCTGATACTGATTAAAATGCACTTATGAAAATGTAAAATTATACATATAAGGAGTTTTACCTCTTTGACCTAATTCACATATATGCCTACATAACTTTTTATTATAGTATTTCTATAAATTTAATTTAAGGTGAATATAAACAGTATTTCTGATATTAATGCATTAAGTATGATGAAACTTAGTTTTCTCTCTCATTTATTATGAAACAATGAATTAAGAGAGAATGTTAATAGAAATTCTGTGTGTGTGTGTATGCATGTGTGTGTGTGTGGGTGTGTGTGCATGTGTTACTCTGTATTAAACTAAGTATGTTTTAGCACTGCACTACATCACAACACTTTTTTATCTATTTATCTATCTATTTATTTATTTTGAGATGCAGCCTTGCTAGGTTTCCTGAAATCCTGAGTTTCTGGGGATGATAGTCATGTGCCACCACACATGACTCTTAATAGGACTTTCTTGCACTTTAATATCTATAATATCTATTCCTGGGCAAAATTTAACATGATGCATGGGTTTATTTGAAAATTGACTATTAATGGGAATGATTAAGATTCATGCTTCCAAAAGTCATTGTAATTATTGCTTAATAGTCCAGATAAATATTGTTCTATCTAAAACCAGTAAGATAATTCATCCAAGAAGTAGACCATTCGTATTATGAAAAGCTTTTGGTTTTCTTCTCCCCTGGAAGGAGAAAATCCAGGGATAAAAACTAGAACAAGAAGAAAAGAAAAAGATGAAAAAAGCAGGTTAGTTATTTTGCAAAAGACTAAAAAAAATACTGGAAACAATGATAGATTCTAACCTCTTTCTACTTATGATCATTTATCTACATTGAAAGTTTTGGTCATTATTCAATAGTGCTGTATTGTGACAAATTTCTTCCCCAATAGACTCAATTTCGATTATCCTTATGTGTCTGCAAAGCCCCTTAAATGGTTCCCTGTTATTGACTGTTGTGCATCCCAAACTTGCAGAATATTTTCTTTTACTAGGTCTCACTAACAAATCTATCTATAGATTTTTACACTTCTTTCAAACTGTTTAAACTCCAGAACACACTGAGATCTGTCTTTTTATGATTCACCCCCTGCACTGACCTATTCAATCATGTTAGGGAAGACATGATAAAGGACTGAATAGACACCACAATAGTGACTCAGATAAGAAACACAGTGACAAGAATTGACGACAGATTCAGTAGTAGATATAACAAGCGAGTTTATAATGTCCAGGAAAAAAAGTGATACCCAGATGCAGAAGGATGTTATAAGAATCAAAATAGGAAAATGTAAAAAAATAAGTGCAATATAGGAGGGATGTATCCAAGGAGAAAATTATAGTTCAAGAATGAAAACAAAAAAAAAATATCTAGGTATTAGTAAAATGGAAAAAAAAATAATGAAGTACATTGAAAACATCTTTGGACACTGCTACTATGAAAAGCTTAATGAAGTTGGCTTCCTGCTTGTACCACCAGAAATGTTCATCCATGTCAATGCTGGTCTAAAATTTCTGCTTCTTTTTGTTTCACGTTCCATTACAAATATTTCTTTGGTATAGAACAAAGATGGACATCATTTAAATCGTTTTATTTTTAAGTAATTTCTTATTACCTACTTTGCTCTTAAAAATGTGTTAATGCTACCAAGAGATTTTTTTAAAGTTTTGTTACATTTACTCAGGAACTTCAGAAACAGGGAAAGTAAAGTAAATTGATGTAAATTAAACTACATTTATCATCTTAATGTTCTTTATCATTGAGTTCTACATTTTCATTAGAATTTGATAGAGCTCTTATCATTTTACCACAAGCACATTGTTTTCATCCCTTTCTTCATTGCTTCACCCTAGAAAATGATAATTCTCAGCTTTTCTCTTTCTTTATATTTGTTTTAGAATGGTTTACTTTTCTCCTGTGAGTTGGTTCTTTAGAAAATGATTTCATTCTGTTAGTGTGTGTCTGGGGGATAGAAGTCATTCTTGTGTTTCTCTTTAGCCTCCGTTTCCTTGTTTCTCCTTTGTGATTTTATAAACTACTGGATGCTCATTTTATTCTTAATTTAAATCTTACATATTTTATTCTGTTGCTCAATTTTTTTTAGCTTTTGTCATTGATGTTCATTTAGTTGTCTTCTATGTCTCTTTGGCACATTTCCATCAAAGGGAATTTTTGATTGCTTTTGTTTCTTGGAGCTTCCTTATTTGATAAAACTACAACATTCACAAAGCCTGTATATTACATTCTCCCGCCATGAAATCATCTATCTATTCATCTAAGATACTACTTGGGGCCTGGTCATTGATTTGGGGTGTTTATTCCATTATTCTATGGGTTGAAGCATTAGTGGAGCTTCAGGTAGCTAGTTTGTGTGTGGGATGACACATTTGCTGTCAGTCAGCTGCATGGAGAGTGTGGCTCAATAGCAAGGATCTCTACCCTGTGAAGGTCTAGTGTCCCAATTATTTCCTAGCCCCTTTTAGAAAAAGGGAAGCAAAGAACAGCAGTAATGATAGCATCTAATACACATTCTTAAAATGAATGTCCAGTACTTGTTAGGACATCTGTAACACTAATTGCCATATAAAGAAGGATGGTGGCATCAAAATTTAACAACATCACCAACAATAAGAAGCCATGAACTAGATCTAGGATTGAACAGCAGGTGTCAACTACATGATCCACCATATTAATAACCACAAAAACATGAAGGGTGAGGGTTAGGAATTATATAAACTAAATAGTTCTAACAAAATAATCTCAAAGTTTCTGAAGTGAATAGAAAATGAGGTAGAAATGCAAGACAGAGTTTGAAAAAAAATAAAACGCGAATAAAGGAAAAGCAGGACAGAGTCAGTAGGTAATGGCTATAAAAATGTATAATTAAAAAACAAAAGTAATAAATGAAAGAGGAAGAAGAACAAAAGAGTTTAAATATGAGAGAAAAGAAAGTGAAGAAGAAGCATTAAGAGAACAAAAACAAATACTAACAAACAAGTAAAAAAAAATTCAAACCTAAACAAACCCACATATTTTTTTTCCTTCCAGAGTCAAAACAAGGCTAAATAAAAAGCAGTAAAGACAAAAAGGGAATAAAATTAAAAAAATTCTTGTACCTTTTAGTGCAGTTAGAACACACACACACACACACACACAGAGAGAGAGAGAGAGAGAGAGAGAGAGAGAGGCACAAAATGGAACAGGTAAGAAAAATAAAAGATTGAAAAAGTAGTAAAATAATAGGTAAAAAAAATTCTTTATAAATTTTTTTATTATCAGTTAAATTTTTGTTTCCAGTGAGGTGATCAAATCTGTTGGCAAGGATGGAGGCTCATTGCTTATGTTGTGTGTCATTCTTTGCATTTCCTTGTAAGCTATATATGGACTAAGGGCTGATGGTTTTTAAACCAGACTTTGTTGTTTTTCTCACCAATCTGCCAACTGGTATGGCCTGGAATTGAAACTGGCTCTAGTAGCTCTCAACTTCCTGTCTCACAGTATATGATGGGATTGACTTGGGAGTACTGACAATTGGAGTTTTGTCTAGCAGAGTAAGTTAATACAATCCCAGAGTGGAGCTCAAACAGAGTTCTAAATTGAATACTTTAGTGACTGCCTGAGCTTTAGCTATGTCTGTCCTTTAAAATTTTTCAGACAGTATTTGAGATTCAATCCACACCCCCTATTGCTGGGAAGACACTGATCCTCGATGCATATGTGGGTCTCAGGAACTTTCTGAAAATTCCTCTCTCAGAGTGGGAACTCTAACCCTCTGTGGTCTTCATTTATTCCTGGATAAGAATTTCCCAGGATCAGACCTAGAGTGGAGACATGCCTCTCTGATCAATTTCTGGCCTCTTTCCAGTTTGTTGAATTGGTTGCAAATAAGGAAGGAAATTGAGCCTTTTTTTTTTTTGGTACCGGGGATTGAACTCAGGGGTACTTGACCACTAAGCCACATCCCCAGCCCTATTTTGTATTTTATTTACAAACAGGGTCTCACTGAATTCCTTAGCACCTCAATTTTGCTGAGACTGGCTTTGAACTTTTGATCCTCCTTCCTCAGCCTCCCAAGGCAGTGGGATTAGAGGCAAGCACCTCTATGCTGGGCTGGAAATTCTATGTCTTTTCCTTCAGAATCTACAGCCGGTATTGTCCCAGGCATAATCCTCTCTGCACCAATTTCAATTGGGCAGATTCACTCACACTCTCGACTCCACAACAGGGTCTATTGGGACAGGTTGGCAATGTCCTTTATGAGCTCCAATACTCCTACTCTGCAAGCTGCACTATGGCCACTTACAGATGGTTCCTGTTGTGGACTTCACTGATAAGAGATTCCCATAATTCTTCAATCACCAACTTGCTCCATGTATCTGTGTTAGTTAAGATCAGACTCCTTCTCTATTCCACAAGTTCTCCCAAAGACAATTTTTTTTTTTTTTTTTACAGTTTTTCTCTTTTTCTTACTGGATTACTCCTCCCCTCTGCAATGGACTGGTGAATCTGACTCCTCCGTGGCCAACAAAATTTGTGTTTCTTTAACTTGTTATTTCTTGTTCTAAGTTCAAAGTTCCTAAATTTCTTTGTCTCTATGATTATTTTACTTTCCAATGTGGAATTTCATTGAATTCTCTAAGTCAGTCATCTTACTGAGAAGAAATTCTCCTGAATCTCAAGCTGAGGAGCAACTAGAAAATAAAACCTTTCTATAATCTGCCATCTTCCTGCCTCCTTTTATTTTGGATCTTATATTTAAAATTCTACACTTATATTTGTGATCCATTTTGAGTTAAATTTTGTGAAATATTTAAGTTGGGCCTATATTTATGTCTTTTCTTTCTGTTTTATTTTTTCCTCAATTGATCTCCAATTGCTGTAGCATCTTTTGTTGAAAAAGTTGTCCTTTATTTGTTGAATTGTTACTGCTTATGTCTTTTGATTTCTTATATACATTTTTTAAAAAGTATGATAAACCTAACTAGCTGGGATTTTTATTAGAATTATATTGAATCAATAGATCCATTTTACAAGAGTTAGAAATGTTAATACGTTGATATTATGAATCAAGAACAGGATAATCCTATATTTACTTAAATATTTTTTACTTCTTCCATCAGAATTTTGTAGTTTTATGCATGTATGTCCAAAATATAACTGATTAGAATTTTACCTAAATATGTCACTATTTTTAGTGCTATTATAGGTCATATAGTTTTATAAATATCAAATTTCAAATGTTAAATGATTATATATAGGAAAGTAATTGAGTTTGTATATTCAGTTTTGATCCTGAGATTTCACTGCTTCTGTTTAATTTTTCCATTGTTTTTATTCATTGTGACTTTAGATAGATAATGATATCACCTGAGAATGAAGAAAATTGTTTCACTTCTTTTTAATTCTATTTTTTATCTATTATACTGACTAAGTATTCCAAAATAATATGAAATAGGAGTTGTAAAGCTGAAAGGGCACGTGAGATCAGGAACCATGGAACAATAATAAGGCACCAAAAGAAGGTTTATTGGGGGGCACACCAGGGGAGGTTCACTGGTCTGGTCAGCCAAAGGGTGAGGAAGTCGAAGGCAGGAAAGGCAAGAAAAATGCTAATAAAGTAAGCTGGAGGTAGGAGGGCCTAGGCCATCTAAATTGCAGCTACTGACAGCAGTTTGGCCAAGTGGAGTTTAGAAGGATCTTGTCTGTCTTGGGTTGGTCAGGGCTGATGTGAAATGGTAAGGTGATTGCTTCAGCCCATTGGAAACCATGTTTGTTGGGGTCCGTCCATGGCCATGTCAGCTTCTGATTGGCCATTTCAGGGCTCCTCTGCCAGGTGAAAATTTCCCCCCACAGCGGCCATGGAAAGAGAGAGGGAGGGGAAGCCTGCTCACCCAACAGAAGGGATGAGTAGGAACTTCTTGACTTATTCTTGATTTTACAAGGAAATTATCTAGGTTTTTTTTTTTTCAAAGTGAAGAAATACTTTTCTAATTTTATTTAGTAGAAAGTTTTGTTTGTTTTCCCAATCAAAAACATGTTAGACTTTTTTTGGGGTGATTTTTCTGTCTCTATTGATATCATGTAACTTCTTTTGTTTTTTATCCTGTTGATGCTTGAAATTTCACTAATTTGTTTTAAAATCTTAAACTAGCTTTTAATATTTGGAATAAATTCTTCTGTGTCATAGAGAGTAATCCTATTTATGGAATGTTAAATTGTATTTCATAATAATTTTGAATATTTTTGTATTTATGTACAATACCGAATGAGTAAAATGAGATGTGAAGTTTTTCCTCTGCTTCTGCTTTTAGGAAAGAATGCACAGTGATAATATTTCTTTGATATTTGTAGAATTCAACAATAAAACTTTGTGGTCTGGATAGTTTGATTTGAGAGTAAGCTTACTAGTTATTGATTTTATTTCTTTTCAGATTTTCTATTTCTCTCTGAGTTTTGATAAATTTTATCAGTCAAAATATTGGCCTAGTTATATATATTTAATTTATAAAGATTTTTTAATTAACTTTATTATTTCCTTAATTTTTGCTGTAATTGTATTATTTATTTCTACTTCTTTGGGATGAAATTTTTCTTCATTCTCTAGTCTCTTGAGGGTAAAAAATAGATTATAGATAAAAAATCTTTTATTTTTGCTATTATAGATATTTATGTCTACAAACACTTATCTTTGCACTATTTTTACTGAATACCAAATATTATTTTTTACTTTTAGAGCATTTTTTTGGACATAGAATTGAAGGATGAGTTTTATTTTTGTTTGTTTGTTTTATTTCAACCCCTTGAAAACTTATTTATTTATTTCTTTATTTATTTATTGCATACATGACAATAGTGGAATGTCTTACATTCATAATTATACATTCATAGCATAATTTTTCGTAACTCTGTATATAAAGTATGTTCATGCCAAATTATGCCATTATACATGAGCTCTCTTTTTTTTTTTTTGCATTACAATTATTAATACATCTTAAATACTGTCTTCCCAGTTGCATAGCTTCTGTCCAGAACTTTACAGAAATTCTTGCTGTTGTTTCTCTATACATAAAATAAAATATTTTAGGGGAGTAGGAGATATCATGGACTGAACCCAGAAGGGCTTAACCACTAAGACACATCCCCAGATCATCATCATCTTCTCCTCCTCCTCCTCCTCCTCCTCCTCTTCCTCCTCCTTCTTCTTCTTCTTCTTCTTAGCAGGGTCTTGCTAAGTTGCTAGGGGTCTCACAAATTTGTTGAGGCTGGCTTTGAAACTGTACAATTCTGCCTCAGCCACCTGATCATGTGGGATTACAGGCATGTACCACAGTGCACAGAAAGATGTACTTTCCCCTACAGGTTTTTTTTTTTTTTTTTGAGATATTTCACACTATTTTAGTTATATATTGTGAATATGAAATGGCTATATGTAGATTTTTCTGCTATTTATCTTGATTAAGATTTCTGCATCTGTGGTTTGTTGTTTATCAAGAATTTGCTGTTTATCATGAATTCCTCAGCTATTTTTATTTTTTCTACTCCTTCTTTCTTGTCTTCTTGACATTCCAAATTACTTGGACATAACCCATTTAATTATTCCACTTCTTTTTGTCTCTTTACTTTTATTTTTTGCATTTAATTCGGTTCAGGGAATTGCTATTGATATATTCACATGCTTACAGATATTTTTTTTTCCTTATTCATTGTTGGTCTACTAATGAGCCCATGAAAGTCATTCTTTGATTCTTTTACATTATTACTTAGAGTTTTCAGCTTCTTATTGCATTATCTGTTTCATTTTGCATGTTTTCAACTTATCCATAGGGTCCTTAGCATATTAATTACATTGCCTTTGAATTCCTGGTATAATATTTCCAAGATCTGTCCTATTGGAATTTGTTTCTGATACTTGCTATGTTTCTTCTGACTGTACATTTTTAAAATCTATTAGCATGTCTTGTAATCATTTATTGGAAGCCAGAAGTGATTTGGATAATATAAATTGTGGATAAAGTCCTTTTAGTGAGAATTGTTATGTTCATTATGTTAGAATCTTGGCAGTGTTTAACTTTTAATGTAGTTGTTCATGCCAAAAAATTCAAAATTTTTAGGATTTTTTTTTCTTTTTTCTCCCCTGTTGTCTTATACATACCTGAAAACTCCTTAAATAGAGTCTTAGTGTCTGAGTTTTGTAGCTCTTCAGGCTACAATTCATTCTTATTTTTCTTGAGCTTTTTTAATATGGTAGTGATGCATTGAGAAACAAGCATTTTATAATCTTTTGAATAAATCTCTATCTTGTAGTAAGTAAATGTCCCTGGGCTGTGAAATCTGCAAGTACTTCATTGTTTCTTACTGCCTCAGGTTGGTTAGGAAGAAAATAATGGAATTTATAAATGTCCTTCCTTGGTAAATTTTCTTTCTGCTGAGAGGCTCTGGCAAATTATTTTTCTGTGAAGAATAAGTCTCTATTACCAAGATACTCTAGATGTATATGAAAGTAGTTAATTTCCCCCTCCCTTGCCAGATCCAAAAGACAATATTGTTTCCTGAGATCTTTAGTGTTGTGAACATTAGAAATTTCTTCAGGGAAATCCTGAAGTATTTCTGTCTGTGAACCAATGATGTTTTGTTCTCACACAAGTCCAAATCATTGTCCAATATTTTGTCTAACTCTCCAGTTATAAGTTCCTACACATTATGGGGCCAGATGCTCTTGCTCATGGAAGGCGGGTCTCCACTATGATCTCTTTTCTTGCCTGTCTCTCTAAATATGGGGATGAAGGTTTTCCTGTAAAGTCAGCTCTCGGATGTATGTCCAAGAAGTGATAGATTTCAATTTGTTCAAATTTCTCTTGGTAATAAGATGGTAGCAATGAATTCCAAGTCTATACATTAGAGCTAAAACGTATTTAAAAGATTATGTTTTAAAATAGGCAATAGAGATGACAAAAAGTCATTGGAGTTACCTTGTATATATCAAAACTGGGATGCTACAAGGTGATTTCCACTTTTAGAATTAAGATATTCTTCATCAAAGCAAAAATTAAGAGAGTTGAGGATGTTGCTCAGTGGAACAGTGCTGGTGGAACAGTGCTGGTCCACCATGCACAGAGCCAGGGGTTTGATCCCAGGGACCAGAAAAATAAAAATAAAAATAAAAAAAAGCAAGAGTTGAAACCAACATTTCTTGAACAATTTTTATGTCATAATTGATTGAACTTAGTGCATGTAACATAAAGATATTATAAGCAGAATCTCTGGTACAGATGTCTTTATACTTAGTACAAAAGTTTATTAAGAAAAGGATCCCCAGTCTTAATCAGCACTGTAGGAAACATGTTATTGCTTTTTACATGCTCTCTTTACAAAGTAGCACTTGCTTAATTAACTCCATTCTTACATAACCAAAGATTAGTTTACAAAACAATATTAAAAGAAATTCTAAAGGGAGCATTTGTTGAAATAAGTTGGTTAGACATTACAGCAAGAACAGCTTTGTGCCTACTAATGGTTGGATTTATAACTGATGTCTACTACTTTTAATGCTACACTATATTTTCCTAAATGTTTCTCAGCACAGTAGCTAGATGCAAATAAAAAAAAAAGTTCTCCTACTTTCTATTTCCTTTGTAATTTACAAATACAATAAAAGACTAGTTCATTAATGCAAAGGACAAATATGGGCAATACTTACAGCTATATAAACTCATACACAGACAGAAGCATGCAAATTATTATGGCAATAAATATAAAATACGGGAATTTCTATAAAGTATAATTTTCCCTTTTTAATAGAAAATCTGTGCACTGCATTTTAGTGAAATAACTTGTCAAAGGTTCCCAACAAAACTCATGGAGAAAAGAGAATAACATGAAATTAACAACTAATAGTAATTCCAATTAATGTGTGTATCCCATTCAAGAAGATATATTAAACAAAGCAGTGTTTTACATGGTTAGAGCAACCATAATGTGAATTACCCTTGATTACACAGCAATGAATTAAATAAATGTAACTTATATCACTTATAAAGTTCTTATATTTTTCTTATCAGTGATGAAAAGATTTATAATATGTAAATAAGAATTTTACCCCAAATAAAGAGTTCAACAAACCATATTTATGGCCTAGCTTGATATGAATAGAAATAAAATTACTTTGTAAGATGTTTAGTGTAAAGTAGAAAAGGGATAGAGCTTCATTAATTGTGGGAATAGAGTATGAACTTAATTGGTTAAAGCTGTTGTCCGGTCAAGGTGCTACAGAGTCTGTGTTGACAGAGGTCTGCTTCCTGGTCAGTGGTGGTCTTCTCTGGGATCACCAAGTGTTGGAAAGATCATGAGAGCTCACACATAATGAGTGAATAAATAATGTGATAAATTTAATACTTTTTTTTCAGAATACGGTACTCGAAAAGGTTAATATTATTGACTACGAGTAATCATAATTAATTCAGTTATAATACAAAATATTTGTTTCATAGTATATTATCTTGCTTTTCTTTGTCATTTAAAAATTTTAACAAGCCTTCTGCCCTGGTCTGTATTATTCAACTCAAAACAAAAATGAAAAAGAAAGAAACATTCAAAATGCAAGTAATTATTGAATGAAATAGTTATTGCTTCTAATGATTGCTTTAATATAACCCATTGATTGCTAGCTCTTTTTCCACACCCAGAACACAAAGTATTTCATATGTGATTATTCATGTCATTGATCTTCTTTCTTTATGTCTTTTTTCTTTTCTCTCCCCTTCTCCCTTTTAGTTCTTCCTTCCCCCTCACTTTCTCTCTTCTAGAATGAGAGAGAATGAAATCTGTGTGTTGTGGGGTGGGTAGCATCCAACAAAATTTTTTAAACCAGAGAACTGTCCTAATTGTCACTTATCTGAGATATTTTTGAAAGAGAAAATAACTATGTAATCCATCCTTTTTCGTGAAAGGCAAGGCTTTGATAATTTATCCTCTCACATGGGAAATGGACAGCTTTCCATTATGTGAAATGGTGGTGCAGTGTTCTAGGAAAAAAAAAAAAAGGAAGATAGAAACAGAGAAAATAGATGTCCCTATCTATGAGTGAGACAAAGAAATATTAAAAGAGCAATAAAACACTGTGTATGGAATTGCAGTAGCAGCAGCTGCGGGAGCATAAGTAGTACTAAATTATACATGCATTTGCTCAAAGAATAATTATGTTGTTCATCAATAATAAGTAATTATCTGAAAAAAACTCATCATGTCACATGCAAGCACTTTTGTAAAAAAATAAAAGCACATATGTCACTATAAAGATGTTTAAATACTATTCACCACTATTTTATTTTTATCAGATCAGATGCAGTTCTCAAACTCTGTACTATGCGGAGAGTAGGCAATTTGTTTAGAATTTGTCACAAGAAAAATTAATTTATTTTTGCAATTTTGGGAAACTAAGAATAGATGCCCATTATTTTTCTTTCCAAAATGTTTGAAAGTCCAGGTGAAAAATAGGTTCCAAATCGTATAAAACAAAACATGCTGTTTTAAGTCAACAGATGCATTCTCCAATTATTCAACTTGTCAACCATGAACTGACAGTTAAAAGACCAGAATAGATGGAACCAATCATAAGCACCATCCCTTACTTTTCCATGACTATGATTGAACTCCACCTGTACTCCAATATTATATAGTTTGCATTTAATATATAATTCTCCTTAGGTCACATGGTAGATTTTCTATTATTTTTTTTCACATCTCCTGCCAGGTTATTTTCTCCTCCAATACTTTACAAAGGGTTTGGTTGGTGATGGAAATAAATATTCTGCAACAGATATTGAGTCTTAAAACCAAGCAGTTCTTTGAGGATAACACCTGAATTATAGATAACCCCTCCCCTCACCCAAGGAATATCCCAGAATCATTGTAGACTCAGAAATTATACATAGAAAACTTTATTAATATTCCAAAATATTTCTTTTTAATAATTCACTGTTTATAGGTAATACTGTTACCTATTCAAACTGTAAGTAAGGAAATAAATAGCTCATCACATTTTACCTTGCCTGTATGCATTAAACATTAATAGTTTCATACTGAGTTAATTTACAAAATCCAACTTCTCTTCAGGAAGACATAAAATAATACAATTTTAAAACTCCTTGGTGTTTGATTCTATTAGTAGGAAGAGTAACTTGAGTCAACACAATATAAAACCATAGCCTCCCAAATTAATACCCAGACAGAGCCAGTTTAAAGATCTGAAGTCTCTTTAGGAAAAATAAAGTGACTTCATTGTGAAGAACCCTTCTGTGCTGCAAAATTTACACTGCAAAACTCTCTCCGAGGAGAAGCATCTATGTACCAGGTGACTGTATATTGGGGGAGAACTTATAGCCTAATACTGCAAATATTGATTTTGAACTGATATTTATTCCTTTACAAATCCCTTTAGTCATTCATTTCCTAGCCCATTTCCTTATTTTGATTATCTGTATTTTACTTGTAAAAGCATATTCATTTCTATTTTTTTTGCATATTTTCCATTCTATCCTACTATAATGTGGCTTTCAAAGGATTAGAGTGTTATTCTTTATTGGTGTTAGATTACTAGTATTTTGAATATTGCCTTGATAAATAATATGTGTCACACTTATTGACTAACTGGATAAAATGGTGAAATTCCTCAAGTTATATGTGAGAAAAGTTTTCTTTTTGCTTATTATTATAAAAAAGTGAAGCTAATTAAATATAAGAAAAACAGGTAATCACATTTTTTATTAAAATTATTTCAAATGGAAATTAATTTAGAACAAACACACAAAGAGAGCAAATAGATAAAATTACATTGAAAAATGAATATTCCTTCTTTATTTACTTATTGAAAAAATAATTACTGGGTTTGTACTGTGTTCCTGAGCTTGTCTAGGAATTAAAGATATAGCAACAAGTCTCTGTTTTCATGAAGTTTACATTTAATTTAGTGGGAATGACTCCTAATAAGAAATTTAACTTATTTCTAGCTGTGTTGTATGCCAGGAAACATCTCCATGAAAAAGGTAGATCTAGGTAGATTCTTGAACACAATGAGAGATTTAGTTATGTTGTAATCTGGAGGAAAAACTTTCAAACAAAACAAAACTGAGTCAGAATACTTGTGAAGTTTTAAGATGAGCAAAGAGGCTAGCACAAATGATGGGAATTAGAAGAATAGGTGGTATTCACATGCCAGAGGCAGCCACAGTCAAGATATTTTGGGCCCCTAAGTGTGCAAAGGTTTGCATAACATTGCAAACGTTATTAAAAGTTTTTGGAATGTTTGCTTTCAAAGGAACAGACAAACATATAAAAACAAATCTAATTTTGAAAATATCATTATGGTTGCTTTGTGAAAATAGCTCATGTTGATGGAGGAGTTGAGATAACGAGTGACAGGAGTTGGATGGCTGTTGCAATAATCCAGTTGACAGACATTCATAATCTGGAAAACAGAGTTGAGTAACTGCTAAGAAATGGTAGGAATTGCCATTTACTGATGTGGGGAAAACAGAAGTGTGCTAACAATGTGTATTTAATGGAAACTCCAAATGAAAGGAAGAAAAGAATATGTACGAGCAAAGGGACAAAGAAGAATGCATATTACAAAATAAACTCCCTCTAAAAGTACAAGATATCAGGGAGAAAAACAACAGTAACAACATCATGACAGGTTCAGAGAAACATCACTCACAGATGATCTCGGGGGAAAAATGTTAAAAGAAATGTATGACTTAGAGATGATTACCAAACCATGTACAAATTTCATTTTATTGGATATTTCATTTTTATTGGATATTAAAATTATTAAAACAGAGTAAGCATGTCTTATTAAGAACCAAAAATATGCTCAACTAAACAAAATTTTGGATAGAGATGATTTGAAAATATCAGAAAATAAATATAACAATAAAAAATATGAAAATTTTGATACTCCATAGCACTAAAGAGGAAGCTAATGTTGAAATAAATATTCATTATTGACACTTTTTAAAGAAATATGACACATAAAATAGAAAAACTGTCAGTGATAAAAAGAAACCTTTCTTCAACAACAGTGGTTTTCACCTGAAGATTAAAAGGAATGACTATATTATAAGAGTCACATAATCTATGAGTAACATACAAAGAGTAACATAACAAAAACAATCAACCAGGAGATCAGCAGTAGAGAGCAGTTCAAGAATGGAATGCAGACTGTGGCAAACATCTGGGCTGCTTATGGCCTATTAAAATTATCATGTAAAATTAACTTTCACAAATAGCATATAAAAAGGATAGGAAAAAGTAATTTTGCAGTACAGAAATCTGGCACATAGTACCCAAGTCAGGTGACAAAGTCAACATCAGTAGTAACAGTCCATGATGATAGTATGTATTCTTTACAAGATGTGTTGAAGAATATCACTT
Organism: Marmota marmota marmota; assembly: GCF_001458135.2. Classification (NCBI taxonomy): domain Eukaryota; kingdom Metazoa; phylum Chordata; class Mammalia; order Rodentia; family Sciuridae; genus Marmota; species Marmota marmota. The sequence goes on from NW_026000211.1 coordinate 37,751,321, forward strand.
CATCTCTGTGGACATCTTCGACAGAACTATCAAAGAAGTCTAGCCACAAGAAATGCATTAGTCAAACCAAAACTAAGTGGAATTTTACAAATATCTGACTAGCACATTCATCAACATAGTGAATGCAGCTAGAAAAGAATGATAAACTGTCACAGTCCACAGGAAACTAAAGAGAAATAAAGAATAAATGTGATGTAGTATCCTAAATGAGAATAAGGAACAGGAAAAATACATTAGAGAAAAACAAATGAAATCTGAGCAAAAGATGTAATTTACTTAATAGAAATATATCAGTAGTGAAAAATGTATAGTAATGAAATATGTTAGAAATATACAAAACTATATGGAGTCTTAAAGGAATCTCAGTACCATCTTTGCTCTTTTATAAAATCTGTAAATTTTTTTTAAAAATCTAAAAAAGAGGGTCTATCAAAACACAGAAAATGTTAACTATTAAAATGTATACCGAAAAATAATTTTATTGACAAGAACAAGAATATGGATACTCAAGTGAAACTAGACTAAAATTTTCTCAAAAACACTTGCTGATAGAAAATGAAAAAAAAATAACTTTTTGAGATTTTATACTAAAGTTGCTTATTAAGTATGCATGCAAAGAAAAAGTATATTTTCAATGTATGGAAGCAAACAAGAAAAATATATTTTAAACATACAGGAATCCATTATAAATGCATAATCTACAATGTTCTTAGGAAATGTATTATTAACTGAACCACTTGATAAATATGAGTATAAATTAACATGAGGATAGAGTTCAGGATAAATAAAAATGTTTGAGATCTGATTTTTTTAAGATAACTATTTACTTCAAACTATAGTATAAATTTGCCAATATAATTTAATGTTACAATTTTTGGACATTTTTTAAACAATTTTAATATTAATAAGAAAAAAGGAAGAAAGGAGAGATATGGGAGAATTATAGATACGCTTACTTTTTTATCACTCTTAATAAATTGAAGTATCTACCTTAAACTTGGTGTGAAGCAAATTTAATGTGGGGTTTAATATCTAAAGACCACATATAATCATGTTTTAGTCAACCATAAATTAATTTTAATCAGAATGGTGCTTTTATTTTGTTCTCAACTTTTTTTTCTATTTCTAAAATACTTGTGCTCATTAAATTACAGAGAAAGAAAAAGATTACATGTTGCCCTCTCTTAGAAGACACCTTGAAGTGTGGACATCTGGCTAATCATTCTTGCAATCTGCTACTTTACTTCTTTCTTCATAAACTGATCTTTTGATCTCTGTTATCCCTTCAGAGACATGTCCTTATGAGTCTATCCATCAAATGACAAACTCCTAGCCATACTAATATTTTTTGACAGGCAGGCATTGCCTGACCCTGCTAGCCTACCTAGAATCCTGATTCTAATACTCCTCAATATTACGTTTTTTTGTTTTTGTTTTTGTTTTTTGTCTGTAAAAGACACAGTATTTCAAACAAAAATATGTGTTTCTCATACACATCTAATCTCAAATGTCTGCACAGTAACAGGTTTTGTGCTCACACATATACACACAACCATAAGCCCTTACTTACTCATTCTAATACTATATCTGCATCCTTATTAATGTTTGCCTTTCTGGGCAGGTATATACTCTTTATGTTTCAGTTTCTTTATGTTTTCAGAATTGTTATGCTAATAATGTCAAAGAAAAATTGCACCATATGGAGCTGACAGACAAGAAAAAATGTTACTTCATTTTATTTTAATAGGAGAGATTGAACTCAGTTCTGAAACAATGTGAGAATTTTTTGAGTGCTTAAATTACTGGAAAAGACATTAGGAAGGATTTGGTCAAAAGGATTAAGCCATCTGTGTTTGCTAATTATTATCTATAAATGTTAGGCTCCTGAACTCCCATAGGCTAAAAGATTCAGGCCTTATCTACCTTAATGATTATTTTCAATGGAGTGGTTTTCAGGTCTTTGGGAAAGGCATTTCTGGGTTGTGAAATTAACCCTATGCCAGGAAGAGATTTACATCTTAAAGGAGCACACAAAGAATGTGCAATTACAAGTATTCTAAAGTAGATTCTCTAAGGAAAGGAAGTCCAGATGTTCAGTGTCAGGAAGAAGAGTATCTAATTTTTTAAATGAAAATTCCACAGTTGTTTTATCAACTTTGAGCCAGATGAAGTTCAGCAAGTTCTTCAGTTATGAGTGTAGGTAGAGTAAGGCACAGAAATAACATGCGACTCTCTCAACAATGAAATCATAGTTGAAATCATAGTTGTAATCATAGTTATATCATATTGCAGTTGTCATATAATTGAAAATTCCAGTACATGTTATTTGTTATTTTTATTTATACATGAGTAGAATCCCTTGACATAATTATAAAAGCATGGAATATATCTTGTTCCAATTCTATACTCAGTACCCTCTCCTCCCTACCCCTTGCTTACTTCCCTCTATTCTATTGATCTTTCTGACATTTAGCCATGATTGTTTTTTAAATTAATTTCTTGTGCATGTACACGATGGTGAGATCCACTGTGGTATCTTCATATATGAACATAGGAAAGTTAGGTCAAATTCTTTCCACTGTCTTTCTTTTTCTCATCTCTCATTTTCCAGTTTAATAAACATATAACTGACATTAAAATGGAAACCAAATTTTTAATATTTATTTTTAGTTGTAGTTGAACACAATACCTTTATTTTGTTTACTTATTTTTATGTGGTTCTGAGAATTGAATCCATGGCCTTCCTTGCATGTGCTAGGAGAGCATGCAACAGCTGAGCCACAATCCCAGCCCTGAAGACCAATTTTATTTGCATCTATATTCCTGTTCTTATAATAGTGGTTTTTATTTAGTATTTAAGAGCATTTTGATATATCAATTACTGAATTACCAATAATACAGATTGTATTTTCAAATTATATCAAGAAAATTATAGTTTTAATAGACATTGACAGGCATTTTATAAATAAAATTTATTAAGATAAAGCTCTGCAAATTACAAGTTCTCTTCCTGGACTGTGGATATAGCTCAGTTGGTAGAGTGCTTGCCTCGCATGTACAAGGCCCAGGGTTCAATCCCCAGCACCACAGGGAAAAAAAATTATCTTCCCTTGTTTTTCTGGGTCAATATCCTATTAAACATATTAATTCTATTTTAAAACCTGAATTTATAAAGAAATAATTTTAATTCTCTGAGAGAAAATGGCAAAACAATATATAGCAGCACAAAAGAGTAAAAACAATATCTTTATATGAATGTTTTAAATGTGAAAAAATTACTAAATTATGTGAGCTTATTGTTTTATATCATTCATCTGGAATTCAAGAAGAAAGAGGGTAAATGACAGTCATTCCTCTGCATCTGTTAGTGAATCTTAACTGTCAATCTGATTACTGCTGACATGGGCTTTTTATTGACAGATTTTCTCAGAGGACATGGGTTGTTCCTATGACATGATAGGCAATTGGAGTAAAATATAAGTTGGTCATAGCCACATAGAAAACTGTATGAAAGGGAAAACAAACCAAACAATGCCATGACCCTTTATTAAATAAGCATTTCAAAAAATTCCATTAATGCAGAATTTATGTCCAGGATTGTCCAAAATCTCAGAGTTTCCAAAAGACTCTCAAGTTGTTGAACTATTTAATTAATAATACAAATATAAAATAAGCGATTTTCTAAGTTTAACTTCTACAAATAATCTTTGGACAGCATTCATGTAGATACTAAATGGAACATAAAAATGAAGATCAACCACAATATTTCAGAACAACAACAACAAAAATATGGTAGACATACGCTAGTTGAAGTTACAAAAAATTTAGATTTTTTTTTATTCATATATATATATAT
>NW_026000211.1:37755201-37781425 GCF_001458135.2 Marmota marmota marmota
ATATATATATATTACACATGGCTAAGCTATGTTACAATTTCAAATCTTTTTTGTACTAACATTTTAAAGAAGTGATAGACTCAAAAGAGTATAATATTTAAATGACAAAATAGTGACCAAGGAACTTCTCTTTCATTCTAATCCCTATGACTCTGTGCAAAAGAGCAACCATGTTTTAGGTTAATTGCCAAGTCCTTCTAAAGGCAATGTACTCATATATGTGAAAAACCAAGTGGCAATTAATAAAGAGACCCTTAAAATGACAGATATATAGAATATGAAGAATAAAAAGATTTTTTGTTTATTTTGTACTTTTACAATATTAATGAAAGTAAATAAATACAATGCCTATACTAAGATAAAATAACACTGTGGAATCTACAAGTCAAGTACATCTAGATAAAGCTATATTTAGTGATTATTTATATTATAAACTCTTCTGAGGAGGTTTGTTGTCTTCAAAACTGTCTAACAAGTAGTTTTGGTTTAATATTCTATTAGAGCAGTAATGGTTATTTTTATCAATAGTGTATTAAGATTTTCCCATGTATAAAAATTGTACTTTAAGTGTTGGTATCCTTGATCTACATTTCAAAAAATATTTTAATCTAAAAACATAACAGAATCCTCTAATCTTCATAAATTTATCTGTTATAATTTATAAATCCTACTGTCTATTTGTTATTAATGGCCTATAAGACATCCTGATGTAAAAAATTAACAGAAAATATTGTGATTCCTGTAAGAATGAAAGTCCAAACTCAGCTAATATTCAACTTGGCTAGGGACTAAAATATTCTGAGGAATACATATTGAAGGAGTGTTTGAGGCAACACAAGTTTTCTCACTCAATTTCAAGTGAAAATGGAGTTTCGTGGCTCATGAATGAAGAGCTTAATTTAAATCCAGTGTCTCTGTGTCTAATTTATATTTTCCTAGAAAGGCAGATTCTTGTCTTCACCTGCTTGTTCTTGGGGGAAATGTCTTTATAAATTTTTGGCTACAGAAATCAGAAAACTGAAGCCAAGGTAACATCAGCTGCTAAATACTGGAAGAATTCAAGAAGGAAAACAGACAAAAAGTGGAGCTTTAATTTATGTCTATCCATAATATTAAACTCTGCAGGCATATATCAAATTCTAAGCAGCTAAACTTAAGACCTAGTATGAAGTGAGACAAGAGCTCCATAGAAAATGCAGTCATAATTTCATGTTCAGTAAAGATAATTACCTAGCATTTCAAAAGAAACACCCTTTGTTGGGGTGAGAAGTTAATATGACAAAATCTGAAATTTTCTTTTTTGTGATTTTTTTATTGGTTATTTTTAGTTATTCATCACAATAGGACCATTTAGATATAATTATAAAAGTATGGAATATAATTTAATTCAGTCCCTAGTATTTCCCTGTTCCTTCTCCTCCTCCCTTTTTCCACATTACTTTCCCTTACTCTACTGATCTTTATGCTATTTACTTATAGATTTTTTTGTTGTTGTTTAAATTAGCTTTGTGAATGCATGTGATGTTGAGATTCACTGTGGCATATTTATACATGTACACAGGAAAGTTAGGTCAGATTCATTCCACTGTCTTTCCTATTTCATCTTATCTCTCTTTCCTTCATCTCCCATTTTCTACTCCACTGATGTTTCTTTGATTTTTTATTTTCCCTCCCTTATTTTGCATTAACTTTTGCCTATTGGATAAAACCTTCGACCTTTGACTTTTTGGGACTGGCTTATTTCACTTAGCATGATAGACTCCAGCTCATGATTTACCAGCAAATGCAATAAAGTCATTTTTCTTTAAGGCTAATAATCTATTGTGGATCTATATCACAGTTTCTTTATCCATTCATCTGTTGAAAGGACCTAGATTGTTTTCATAGCTTGGCTATTATGGATTGTGTTGCTATAAACATTAATGTGGCTGTGTCACTGTAGTATGCTCATTTCAAAACTTTTAAATATATACAGAGGAGTCTGATAGCCAAGTTCTATGATGGTTCCATTGTAGTTTTTTGAGGCATCTCCCTACTGCTTCCCCTAGTGGTTGCATCAATTTGCAGTACTACAAACAATGTATGATATGTATGTACCCATTTCCCCACATCCTCACCAACATCTGTTACTTGTATTCTTGAGAGTTGTCATTCTGGTTGGAGTGAGGTGAAAATTCACTGTAGTTTTAGTTTGCATTTCTCTGATTGCTAAAGATGTTGAAAAGTTATAATCTCCAGGATAATAGCAAAGTTGGCCAACACAGAAGAAACAAAGAAAAATTTATATCTTCAAAAAAAGAGTCAATTAACAACAACACTGACATAACCCAAATTTTGTACATTTCAGACAAAAAAATTAAAACTTATACCTTAAAACTTTTAACTTTCTTTAATACATTTTAAAATGCTTTCACCATAAATTTAAAGAATTTAAAAAGAAGTCATAGGAAAAAGTCAAATAAAAAAGGGCCAAATGTTAGTTATGAAACAGAAAAATTTAGTAACTTAACTATAAAATTCATTAAATGGAGTTTAATTGGGAATTTATATATTAATAGAAAAAAATGTGAACACAAGGACAAATCAATAAAAAGAACATGATGTACTTCTATATGTCTTCTTCCTATCCTCCCTTGTTATGGGTTAGCACCCACATATCAGAGAGACCATCTGGCCTTTAGGTTTGGGGGACTGGCTTATTTCATTTAGCATGATATTCTCCAGTTCTACCCATTTACCAGCAAAAGCCATAATTTCATTGTTTTTTATGGCTGAGTAATAAAGGGAGGGGGGATGGGAATAGGAAAGACAGTAGAATGAATTGGACATAACTTTCCTATGCTCTTATGTGAATACATAACCATGGTAACTTCATATCATGTATAATCACAAAAACGGGATCAAAATTGGAATGAGTTGAACACCATGTATGTATGATATGACAAAATACACTCCTACAGTCATGTATATCTGAAAAGAACAAATAAAAAGTTGTATAATGTAAATAACAGAAATAAAAAAAATCAAAAAGCTCAAGTCAAAGACTATTGACATAATGTCATTTGATTACACATATTATTAATTTATATTACTAAAGGAGAGGAAAAAGATTTTAGTATAGAATAATATTTTTTAAAATAGCTGAAAATTTCCCAAATTTGATAAAATTTATAAATTTATAATTATAACATTATTGACTATATTTTTTTTTTACTTCACCAACAAAAGTCTCCTCAATTGAATAATAAATTTTGTATAGTCATCTAGATGGAAAACAAAAGTTTGAATGGATTCAAATTTGCATTTTTATTCTATAAATTGTCCCAAATTAACCTACAAGTATACAATGAATGTATTAAAGTTCATGATCTAAATCAAGCTAATCTCACACTGATTTCACATTCACTAAGTTAAATTGACTTCTAAATTATTTAACCTATAAAGACGCCTTGCTGGCTTTGAGTAAACAAAGGTCTGCATTTCCTGAGAGTATTCTTTTATGTTATAGTGCCATCGAAAGGCCAGCTTCCTGGTTCATAATATCCAGTCAATATACAAATGTTCTTTCAGTTTTAATGACAGTCTTAATACTCCTCAATTTAACATTTAAATATATTTTGGGAATTAAATAATTATTTACTTTCACAAATGGTAACTACAAATACTAGAAACTTTGAAACCATGTTTTCTACAAAATCTGGTGGCTGATAGACCCTTTATTAATAAGTTTAGCACAGCTCATTTTACTTCAGCATCCAGAAATTACATGTCCCTATGTTGAGCACAAAATAAAACAGATGAATAAAATTTGGTATCCATTTTGTGCCATTATCATTAGTTTACATTCATGGTGATGTACTACTATTAATTGGCTTAAAGGCTAGTAGATGTCCCAGTGCTCTTCCATATCACATTTTTTAAATACATACAATACTTTTGTTATTGGTTCCTTTTAATTATACTTGACAGTAGAATCCATTTTGATATACTTATACAAGCATGGAATATAGGATTCTGCTGGAAGGGCAGTGTGGGTGGCGTTGGCGGAAAAGTGCGCATGCAGGGCCCGGTGAGAGTTGAAATAAAGTAGTTGCTGTTTGAACCTACAAGGCTTCCTGGTGGCTCGGTTATTCGTGCCCAGCCAGACTGTGGCAGGATTCCCTTCTTGTTGATGTACATGATGGTGAGATTTAATGTGGTGTGTATGTATGTATGTATATATATACATACATATATACATACATATACATATATATATATATATATATATATATATATATATACACATAATATATATATATGGCATATATATATATGCCAGATTCATTCTACTGTCTTTTCCTATAGCCTCTTTTACCTTTAGTCACATCTGCGTAATCCACCAAAATTCTGTTCTTTGCCTCTCAACCCTTATAGTGGTTAAGCTTCTACCAATTAGCAAAGACATTCGGCCTTTTTTTTTTTTAATTGGCTTATTTCACTTAGCATGATTTTCTCCAGATCCAGATCCATCCATTTAATAGCAAATGTCATAAAGCCATCATTCTTAATAGCTGAGTAATACCACATTTTATTTATCCATTTTTCTGTTTAAAGGCACCTAATTGGCTCCATAGCTTAGCTATTGTGAATTGTGCTGCCATAAACATTGATGTGGCAGTGTTATTATAGACGGTAATTTTCGATCATTTGAATATATACTGAGGAGTCAAATAGCTGGGTCAAATGATGATTCTTTTTCTAGTTTTTTGAAGTATCTCCCTACTGCTTTCCAGAGTGGTTGCATCAATTTGTAGTCCCAGCAACAATGTGGGGAGACTTCCTCACATTCTCATGAACATTTATCATTACTTGCATTCTTGATAATTGCTACCCATGGGGAATATGTATAGTGAGTAGAACAGGTGAAATTGATAGCACACTGTCCACCATCCTTATTCTCTCTTCCTTTCTCACTCCTTTTCATAGTGTGCAGAGCACAAATATTTCAAATGTTAATATGTGGTGTACAGGTTAATTTCACAGTAACTTTAAAGGTATTTGAATTCTACAACAACTTCTCCAAGTAAACATACTTTCACATACAATGATAGTAAGAGTAACAAAATGGAAAAGAATGACATTTAGCACACTAGTGTCTCTAACTCCAAATTAGAAGTATAAGATCTGGTAAATTACATATTCAAATGAGAGACACATTAAAAATGAATTCTTGAAGGTAGAGGGAACTGTGACCATCCACAGAGCAGGCCCAGCGGCCTGCTGAGGGGCAGAGCCGCCCCCCACCCCCAGCGCCTGCCAGGTAGGCGGAACGGTGACCACCGGCAGAAAAGGCCCAGTGGCCCACGGCTGAACAGAGCTTCCAATCACTCCTGCAAGGTAGGCGGGCCTGCGACCCACCAGCAGAAGAGGAGCAGCGGCCTGCTGAGAGGCAGAGCCGCCCCCTCCCCCTGCGCTGGCAAGGTAGAGGGAACTGTGACCATCCACAGAGCAGGCCCAGCGACCTGCTGGGGGGCGGCTCTGCCCCTCAGCANGGAGGATGGGAAAGGCAGCGGAGCACAACAGACACTAGGATGGCAATTTGTAAATCAATGGATGTGTAACTGATGTGATTCTGCAATCTGTGTATGGGGTGAAGGTGGGAGTTCATAACCCACTTGAATCAAAGTGTGGAATATGATATGTCAAGAAATTTGTAATGTTTTGAACAACCCACAATAAAAAATAAAAAAAAAAAAAATGAATTCTTCTTTTTTATGTAACCAACAGAAATAAATTTAACACATCATTCATGCTAGTTTTTAACTAATAAAGTCTACATTAAAAAGAAATATAACAGAAATATTCTTCCATAATGTGTTTTAAGTAAATGAGATACAATAAACTACAATAAGTAAAAAAATAACAGGCTGCCAATATGCCAGTTTGAAAAAAAGATAAACATTTTTGTAGGTGTACTTTTCAAAGCAACAAATGTCCATATTTTGCTTCTGAATAGGTGTAAAAATAGATGTACAATTTTTTTTAAAAAAAATTAAGCATCATATTAAGAAATGTTTAAAAACATTGTTGAAAGAAAAATGTTTGATATAATTGAAGAAATCTGTGTCCTTGGATCATAAGATAATATTTTAGAGATGGTAATTATCCCCAATTACCTCACTAATTGAACCCAATTCCAATTATTTTCTGAGTATGATCTTTTATAATTCATAAAACGTCTTTTCTAAAATTATTTGGTAATAATGAAGAAATTAAAATAAACAAGGTATTAATGAAGAAGGAAACTACCAAGAGATAGTGCTATAGCCAGTAGTGAGTCTAATTTAAATTTACAATAATTTGGAAGTATGGTACTGCAGAAATCAATTAATAGATAATTGGGGCAGAATAGTGACTCAAGTAAATATCAGTATATAAACTGGAACTTAATATAAGACAGAAACCACATCAAAAATCAGTGGAGACATGGATTCATTATTCAGTGTGTGTTATCTGGACATTATGGAAGATAAACATAAAATAAATCCTCCATTTCATTACACAAACAAACAAAGTTTAAATCAAAAATGAATTCAAATGTAAACAAAGTACAGAATTTTAGGGAAAAAAATAAAAGAGGATGGAAGGAAGGTGTCCGTCCAGAGGGAGGCAGCAATCTGTATCACTCTGTGATCCAAGTCTCACCTAGTCTGAATACTGCATCTCAGAGAGTGTAAGAGGATGCCTAAACAGCTGATTTCCACAGAAATCACCAGCTCTGTGACCCCCTCACAGGGCTCTGAGCCTCAGCATTCAAGTAGGACTCCAGACTCCTGGCTCCCTAAACCCAAAGCCCACAGTTCTATCCCACATGTGGTTCTCAAGCACCTTAACAGAATCACCTATCAGCACCTCGGCAAAACTCCAGACTGCACTCTGCTATCACTCAGGTCACTCGGCTACTACCTACCCACAGCACAAAGCTGCTGCTCAGTTCCCCCCACTTCACCAGACACCCTATCACTGGAAACAGACTGTCTCCATCTTGGATAACATTTCTCGCCATATTTGGTGGGGGCATCTACCAGATCGGATCTCCATCTGGCCAGGTACCAGGTATCCAGCTCTCCCCCTCCAATGGAAATAACTCAGCACAGTGACCACCCAACACAAAAACAGCTCTCAGTTGGGCAGATGTGCAGTTCGACCAGGGCGCCACCCACCTGGTGTGAGCCTTAGTGTGAGAAGTCCGGCAGTTGGGAACTGCTAAGGGAGAGGGAGATGGGGCTATAATTTGAAGCTTAACAGACAGACTAGGAAACGGGAAATCTCCAGGCAAAAGAGGGGAATAGTACTTGGCACACAAGTCAGACAAGCAGTCCCAAAAAGAGACCCCTCAAGTGCAATCTCCCTACAGGGACTGGTGGGTGGCACTTCCTGCTTCCAGATGCCCTACATCAGGACTAGTCTTCCCACCCTGGTGACCTCCACCATCCTGAGGGCAGACACACCAGCTTACAACAGACAGCACCATCAGTTGGATCAGAAGGGAAATAGAAAAGATGCAGATCTCTAAAACTAGCAACAACCCTGGTTCCTTCCTTTTGTTGTTGTTGTTGTATGTTTGTTTGTTTGTTTCTCTTCTACCCCTCTATACTGCAGCCAATACATCCCCAACATATATAAAGCCAAGAACTTTGCATGAAAGAGTATTTTGAGGACTGAGTCATCTGAATAATATAATATATAGGTGTTGTATATGCCCCCTTTTTTCCTTCTTTTTCTTCTTTCATTTTCTTTCCCCCTCCAAATTTTACTATTTTTACATCTGTATTTTTCTAAATACAATTGTGTGTTTGTTTTATGTACTCTGCTGTTTTCCCACATACTTTCCTACTCTAAATTACTTCCTGTCTATTGTCATGCTACTAACCCTCTTCATTAGATTTCTCTTTCACACTTCCTAAGATATATTAACTCTATAACCTCACATCCTACCTCCTCAGCATATCATCCTATGCCCCACCCCCAGTTCATTTTCCACCATCAGAAACTGTAAACCTCTTTGCAAAACTACTGATTATATTTTAGATAATATTTAAATCCAACATTTCTGTACATTGAAACTAAAATGTAAATGTCTTAATAACAACAAATTGTTCATAGGTGGTATATTGTTGATATTGGGCTCTGTTAACATTGTCCTTCCCCACAAAGCAGAGGTCTTGGAACCCTACAAGAGCACTACAAACCTATAGGGTAAACACAATAACACCCCAGACCCACAGAGGTGGAAAGGAAGGCACAGGAGCAACATGAAAAGACAAGGGAAGAAAGTGTCCCAACAAATGAAGACTCCACATCATTAGAATCATTGGCAGCCACAACAGAAGAAATGATAGAGAAGGAGTTTAGGATGTGCATGGTTAAAATGTTTTGTGAATGTAAGGTAAATATAAGAGAGGAAATACAGGCAGTGAAAGATCACTTTAACAAAAGCTACATAAACAAATCCAGGAAGCAAAGGATCACCTCAACAGGAAGATAGAGACTCTAAAAAAAAGAAACCAAACACAAATTTTTGAAATGAAAGAAACAATAAACCAAATTAAAAGCTCAAATAAAAGCATCACCAACAGAGTAGATCATTTGGAAGACAGAAATCAGACAATGAAAATAAAATATATAATCTTGAAAAGAACATAGACCACACAGTGATAATGGTAAGAAACCACAAGCAATAGCATACAAAGACCAAATTTAAGAGTTATTGGGATAGAGGAAGGCATAGAGGTCCAAAACAAGGGAATGAACAATCTATTCAATGAAATAATATCAGAAAACTTTCCAAACATAAAGAATGAATTGGAAATCCAAATTCAAGAAGCCTACAGGATGCCAAATGTACAAAATCAAAACAGATCCACACCAAGGTACATTATAATAAAAATGCCCATATAGAATAAAGATAGAACTTTAAAAGCCAGGAGAAAAAGGAGTCAGTTTACATATAGGGGAAATCCAATTAGGATAATGGCAGATTTTTCAACACAGACCCTGAAAGCGAGATGATCCTGCAACAATATATATCAAGCTCTGAAAGAAAATGGGTGCCAACCAAGAATCTTGTATCCAGCAAAAATAAGCTTTAGATTTGAAGATGAAATAAAAAACATTTCATGATATAAATAAATAAATAAATTATAGCTAGAAAACCAGCACTACAAAACATCATTGGTAAAATATTACATGAAGAGGAAACAAAAAACAACAATGAAAATCAGCAGAGGGACATAGTACTCTAAAGGAAAAACTAATCCAAGAAGAAAATCAAGTCAAGTTAATAACAAAAATAAACAAATATGGCAGGGAATGCAAACCATGTCTCAATAATAACCCTGAATGTTAATGGATTAAACTCACTAATCAAAAGACATAGGCTAGCAGATTGGATTTTTAAAAAAGGTCCAACAATATGCTGCCTACAGGAGACTCATCTGATAGGAAAAGACATACACAGACTGAAGGTAAAAGGTTGGGAAAAATCATACCACTCACATGGACCGTGGAAACAAGCAGGGGTTTTCATCCTTGTATCAAATAAAGTAGACTTCAAGCCAAAGTTAATTGAAAGGCATACAGATGGACATTACATACTGCTCAGAGGACATACACCAACAGGACATAGCAATCATATATGCCCCAAACAATGGTGAAACTATGTTCATCAAACAAGTTCAAGAGTCAAATTGACCACAACACAATAATCTTGGGTGACTTTAATACACTTCTGTCACCACTGGATAGATCTAACATACAACTCAATAACTCATTCAATAACTAAGACCTAACTGACATATATAGAGTATTTCAACTTGCATCAAGAAGATACACTTTCTTCTCAGCAGCACATGGATTCTTCTCTAAAATAGACCATATAATATTCAGCAAAGCAACTTTTAGCAAATACAAAAAAAGTAGAAATACTACCATGTATTTTTTATCAGATCATAATGGAATTAAAATGGGAATCGACGACAAAATTAAAAAAAATTCTCCACTCCTGGAGACTAAACAATATGCTACTGAATGAACAATGGGTTGCAGAAGACATCAAGGAGGAGATTTAAAAATTCCTAGAGGTAAATGAGAACATAGACACAACATATCGAAATCTCTGGGAAACTATGAAAGCAGTACTAAGAGAAAAGTTCATTGCATGGAATTCATTCCTTAAAAGAAAAAGAAGTCAAAAAATAAATGACTTCACATTACATCTCAAAGGCCTAGAAAAAGAAGAAATAATATCAGAAAACTTTCCAACAAATCAAAAACAAAAGCAGTAGAAGGCAAAAAAAATAATTAAAATTAAAGCTGAAATCAATGAAATTGAAACAAAAGAAACAATTGAAAAAGATTGACAAAACAAAAAATTGATTCATTGAAAAAATAAATAAAATTGCTACTCTAATGAAGAGAGGGAGATAGAAAACACAAATTACCAGCATATGTTATGAAAAAGGTAATACTAAGAAATTATTTTGAAAACTTATACTTCAATAAAATAGAAGACATTGAAGTCACCAACAAATTTCTTAAGTCATAGGATTTGCTCAGATTGAATCAGGAAGATATACACAATGTAAACCGACCAATATCAAGTGATGAAATAGAAGACGCCATCAGAAGCTTACCAACCAAGAAAAGCCCAGGACCAGATGGGTACACAGCTGAGTTCTATAAGACCTTTAAAGAAGAACTAATACTAATACTCTTTATTTTATTTCAATAAATCATAAAAGGGGCAGCACTTCCAAACTAATTCTATGAGGCCAATATCACCCTGATCCCCAAACCAGGTAAAGACACATCAAAGAAATAACTTTGGACCAATATCTCTAATGAACATAGATACAAAAATTCTCAATAAAATTCTGGCAAATTAAATGCAAAAACATATAAAAAAGATTGTGCACTACGATCAAGTTGGATTCATCCACTTCATCTAAGGTTGATTCAACACATAGAAATCAATAAATGTAATTCATCACATCAATAGACTCAAAGATCAGAATTATATGATCATTTTAATAGATACAGAAAAACATTTGAAAAAAACAAACATGCATTCATGTTCAAAACACTAGAAAAACTAGGGATAATAGGAATATATCTCAACATTGTAAAGGCTATCAACGTTAAGCCCCATGCCAACATCATTCTAAACGGAGAAAAATTTAAGGCATTCCCTCTAAAAACTGGAAAAAGACAGGGATGCCCTCTTTCACCACTTCTATTTAACATCGTTCTTGAAACACTGCCCAGAGCAATTAGACATCTGAAAGAAGTTAAAAGAATATGTATAGGAAAAGAAGAACTTATATTAGCACTATTTGCTGATGATATGATTCTATATCTAAAAGACCCAAAAAGCTTTACCAGAAAACTTCTAGAACTAGTAAATGAATTCAGCAAAATAGCAGGATATAAAATCAACACCTATAAATCAAAGGCATTTCTGTATATCAGTAACAAATTCTCTGAGAAGGAAATTATAAAAACTACATCATTTACAATAGCCATAAATAAATAAACAAATAAATAAATAAAATACTTGGGAATCAACAAAATAAGTGGAAGATCTATACAATGAAAACTACAGGACCCTAAAGAAAGAAATCAAAGAATACTTAAGAAGATGGAAAGATCTACCTTGCTCTTGGACATGCAGAATTAATATTATCAAAATGACCATACTACCAAAAGTATTATACAAATTTAATGCAATTCCAATCAAAATCCCAATGGCATTCCTCATAGAAATAGAAAAAGCAGTCATGAAATTCATCTGGGAAAATAAGAGACCCAGAATAGCTAAAGCAATCCTTAGCAGGAAGAGTAAAGCAGATGGCATTACTATATCAGGCCTTAAACTATGCTACAGAGCAATGGTAACAAAAATAGTACGATATTGGTACCAAAACAGACTGGTTGACCAATAGTAAAGAATAGAGGACACAGAGACTAACCCACAAAATTACAATTATCTTATATTAGACAAAGGTGCCAAAAACATGCATTAGAGGAAAGGTAGCCTCTTCAACAAATAGTGCTGGGAAAACTGGAAATCCATATGCAACAAGAAGAAATTAAACACCTATCTATCATCATGCACAAAACTCAACTCAAAATGGATCAAGGACCTAGGAATTAAACAGAGACTCTGCTTCTAATAGATGAAAAAGTAGGTCCTAATCTTCATCATGTGGGATTAGGCCCCAACTTACTTAATAAGACTCCTATAGCACAAAATTTTTTAAAAAAAGAATCAATAAAGGGGATGGATTCAAACTAAAATATTTCTTCTCAGCAAAAGAAACAATCTATGAGATGAATAGAGAGCCTACATTCTGGAAGCAAATTTTTTACCCCTCACACATCAGATAGAGCACTAATCACTAGTGTATATAGAGAGCTCAAAAAGCTAAGCACCAAAAAATAAATAAATAAAAATAAAAATAACCCAATCAATAAATGAGCCAAGGACCTGAACAGACACTTCTCAGAAGAGGATATTCAATCAATCAACATATATATGAAAAAATGTTCATCATCTCTAGCAATTAGACAAATGCCAATCAAAACTACACAAAGATATCATCTCACTCCAGTTGGAATGGCAGCTATTATGAAGACAAACAATAACAAGTATTGGCGAGGATGTGGAGAAAAAGGCATACTGATACATTACTGGTGGTACTACAAATTGGTGCAGCAAATATTGAAAGCAGTATGGAGATTTCTTGGAAATCTGGGAATGGAACCACCATTTGATCCAGATATCCCTCTCCTCAGTCTATACCCAAAGGACTTAAAATCAGCATACTACAGGGACATAACCACAACAATGTTTATAGCAGCACAATTCACAATAGCTAAACTGTGGAACCAACTAGATGCCCTTCAGAAGATGAATGGATAAAAAAAAATGTTGCACATATACACAACAGAAATTTACTCAGCAATAAAAAAGAATAAAATCATGGCATTTGCAGGTAAATGGATGGAGTTGGAGGAGATAATGCTAAGTGAAGTTAGTGAACCCCCAAAACACAAATGCCAAATGTTTTCTCTAATATAAGGAGGCTGACTTATAGTAGGGTAGGGAGGGGTGCATGGGAGGAATAGAGGAACTCTAGATATGGAAGAGGGGTGCTAGGAAAAGGGAGGGAGCAGGGGGTTAGCAAGGACCATGGAATATGATTGACATCATTATCCAAAGTACATATATGAAGACACAAATTGGTGTCATCATACTTTATATGCAACCAGAGATAAATATTTGTGCTGTATATGTTTAATAAGAATTGTAATGCATTCTGCTGTCATTTATTTAAAAAAATGTGGAGATTCAGATGGGAAAAAAATGAAAGAGAAAGCTATTAATATAATATGAAGTTAAAGAAAGACTAATTAAAGATATAAATCTAAAATATGAGTAAATGACTATAGTATATTTAAAAATGTCTATTGCAGTTAAGGAACCATTGTTTTGGGGACAAGAAAAGGGATTTTTGTCTCTTTTATTCTTCACTTGCTTTGTTTTTCACTGAAAACATTAAATATGATTGTTGGTTAAGTCCCAATAAAAATGTTAATATAATAATAATTTGCATAACAATCAGAATGCGATAAATTGATGTGATTTCCAATGAAACTCTTTAAATGAAAGCAAGTATTTTCACGTAAGAATGTTGGACTTTTACTTGGAGCCCAGCTGTTTTTAACTTTCATAAACCTATATTATTCTCTTCTCCCTTTTACTCTTTTTCAGAAGATTATGTTGAGATTCTCTGATTTCACGTAGCTTCTTTGGAAAAGTGTTGCATGACATCAGTACTAGTTGTGCTCTTGCACAAAATAATAATATAGTTTTCTAACACATCATGTTGTATTTGTTCTCCATATTCTCGGCTTCATTCTCCTTTTCCTTTCCTCTGTATTCTCATGTATCAATAGAATATTGTCAAAAAACTTTTGGCTCAGTCTTTTTTTTTGTAGTTAGCTCAATGTATAACAGTATACTGTGTTATTAACAAGTATTATGCATTTTTCTATAATTTTTTCTATTCACATTATTTCCTATAAAGGTAGCTGTTCCATATTAAGTTTAAATGTGAGAAAAATTTCAGTAAAATTATTTTCCATCTTTTTTTTCTATACCACATGGAAATCATAGCATAGTCTACAGAGTGGATAAGATTTATTAGTATATAATAATGTCCTTTTTTATCTTCCACATAATGATCCAATAGATAAATCAGAATGAATGAAATTTAACATGACTACCTGCAAATATTTATCAAAACGTCCTGTTAAGGATCATTACATACATTGCTTTTACTGGAATACATATTTATGGATATATATTTAAAAGAATTTTAAACAAATCTAATTTTGGAGATCTAACTTAACTTTATTTACAATTCTAGAATCAAGCAGCAATATGGATTCAAACTAGGTAGAATTCTCAAATTCACCACATGCAAAGAGTATAAAACGAAAAAAAAAAAAGGAATATGACATGCTGAAATAACCTGATGGACTACGCTTGAAATTTGCTTTCTGTTGTTATATTTTTACATCTCCCAGCTTATAATTGGCTAGACTCAGTTACTTGGTTACGCATGCATAGTCATAGTTTGTTACAGTTTGTTTATATAACAAGCTAGATTCAGTTTAATATGTATAGAGTCTACATATAAAACATATAAAAAGGCTGGTTTAGACCAAATTTAATTCAAGTGAGTATATAGTACATGTGTACACACACACACACACACACACACAGTAATTTGAAAGTACTCTAAAACTATTTTAGAGAGATTATGGTACTAGGATTCTAAAATGATGATTTTGTTAAAATTTTGCTTTTTTTCTGTATTTTAGCCATGGTTTTCGATTTTGCTTTGTAAATATTTTTATGTAAACAGGTTCTTCTATCTTGTCTGTGCAGTTATACTTCCAGATTATGTGGGACATTTAAATATTAAAATATCCTTGCACATTATTTTATATCTACCTGTAAATGTCCCAGATGAATATCAGTAATGTTCACAACCTAGACTAATTCTTTAACCAGAAGGATAATGACAGTTCTCTAAGCATTTCAGTAAGCCCACAAATCTTACAGAGAACAAAAAATTTAGGTGTACAAACTAAATTTCAAGAGTTGATGCATGAAACCATATTTTCTTTGGATAGGAATTCAGTTTATTTAAAAATCTAAAAATAGTTAATTTATTCATTAATAATTCATTGTCAATATATGTTAGTATATACATATTATCTTGTGAAAATAAATTACTTAACTAAGAAGTATACAAATATAATATAAATACCGAATGCTAGTAACAAATTATCATATTAAGATCACAGTGTATTTCAAATATTTATGTAGACAATCACCAAAATAATATATGTGACTACTATTTTACTTTCCATATAGTTGATTTTAAGAAATGTTGTTACTTGGTTGTGTATGTTGAATATTTATTGAGTGATATGATAGTAGACTTATTTCTCGTATATACCTCATATATAATAGTGTCTTAAAAACATTAATATGCTTTTCACTATAAAACATTCAATTTCTCAGTATTTAACATACCATTTTGTTAAAATTTTAAAATAAATGTCATTACTTTCTTGAGCATATTTTTTTCTTATACAATTTTAATATTTCATTTTGCCAAGTTTGTACTTTACCATTCCTTTTTTTTGCTATGATTTGAATAAAATGTACTTAGGTTAAAATTAAGAAATTCATATTAATAAATACTGATATTTATTAATATTCATAAAATACTAATAAAATTAATTTCTTAACATCTGAACTTCAGTTGTCAAATTGGTTGTTATTGCATTTAGTCACCACATTCAAGAGGAGGCAATTCATATAGTTCTGGATTTTAATTATAGCTGGAACACTTAATTAGCAAGACACAAAATGGAGGCCTGAGTTTAATTTTGTTAGACATAACATTTTATAGTATAAAATGAAATTAGAATGAAGTTATATCAAAAGCTATCTCTCTTCAAATGTAATGAAAAAAATTGGATCATCTATGTGGTGGTGGTTGTATCAATGGTAATGGTACAAGAACCCTAACACAATATTTCTGGTGGCTAAAAATCGTAAAGTCAGAGAGAGATGGGAGACAGCTAGAGTTGGAAAGTACCAGATTCAAGATAGAAGGAATATTTTTAAGGCTCCCTGCTTAAAAATACACCTTGATAGTGTCCTCAGCAAATCTACCTAAGTAAGATGTGTGCCCAAGATAGCAGATAGGTTTGAAGATTCGTGGATTAGTAATGCAAATATATGCAATAGCATGACTGGTGAGTGGTTCCTGAGTCCTTAGATGCAATCTCTTTTAGTAATTGAAGTGCTTGTGCTATGCACCAAGACTGGGGAGGAGAAGGCAATATTTCTTATAAGACCTTTTAGGTAAATGTTGTGTTATTGCCTATGATGGGACCTGAAAATTTTGAGAAAGTTTTTAATCTGGATTCAGACTCCTCATGAACCAAAAAATGTAAGCAAGTAAAAAGAAACATGCTGACAGATATAGGAACATGCCATGGGGGGTGGGGGCAGACGGACAGACAGAGGAAGAGAGAGTGAGGCAAGCAAGAGAGAAAATAGAGTATGAAAATAAATGGAAGGAAATAAATTGTTAAAAAATTTCATGCTGTGAAACAGCTTTAAAATCTTTCTCAATGTAAGTTTAGATTAAAAACATGTTTAAAGACTGAAATAATGTTTTTTTTCTACATGTTTCCTTTAATTTTTAATCCACCTTAAATATACTAAGAATACATTTTATAAAGTTTTCTATCACTCAGAGTTGAAATGATAAAAGGAAGGATTATATCCTAAAGATGATCATTAAAAACTATATGTATTTATATGTAAATTGATGGTTATGGTAAACATATTAAAATTTCAAATAATAAAACTAAATGAAATTTATGTTTGATGAACTGACATAACATCCAAAATAAGGACAAGTGGAGTATCTGAGGAAGATAACATACAAAAGAAAACAAGAAAGATATTACAAGAAATAAGAAAACATAAACAAGCAATGTTCTGAAATAAAAGCTGAATTTCCAGTAGAAAAAAATCCAAAGTGCATATGTATCTGTTAATACAAAAAGATAAATGGTGCTACATATGCACATACAAACCCACTATAAATATAGAAAAGTTCTTCAAGTATCTAATGAGAGGACAGAGAATGAATTCATTTTTAAGGATATTACACAGGTCAACTTTCTATTTATCCACAGCACACTTCATATATGAGAAAAAAAAAGGTGTGTACAAATCTCTACATAATCTCAAAATTTCCTTAAACAATACTCAATTGTCTTGAGCCATCCATGGATTGTGTGAGTGAGCTATGCACATTTGAGCGATATGAGGGTACTGGCCTGACATTGCTGCCTGATTGGGCTATGCCACATACGTGTGCCTTTTCTCTTGCTCTGCCTGTGATACCACACAGCAACTGAGATGGGTGTGGCTTTACAAGATGTCAATCAACCTGCTGACCATAAGACATCACCAAGCAAGACTCCACCTTCTAAACCCAATCCCTTGCCATATTTGGGTGGAATATGCTATGAATGGCTTTTCCCCAATAAATAGGGTGGGTTCAGTGATGCCCTCTCTCTTACTTGCCTCTCTTGCTCCCTTGCCCTCTTTCCAGAGTGGAAGCTGATCTTTGACGTTGCAGAGCCATCCTGACACCCCACCCCTGACCCCTCACCCTGCATTTGAGAAAAAGGTATTTTCTGTTTGTGTGATTTTTTTTTTCCCATGGCCAGCCCAATTTACCAAGAGTGGCCTTATTTCTGTCCCCTGTGCTGGATGTGGGTGACACTCAATGTTTTAGAGCTTTTTGTTTTTCTTTCTCTCTTATAGTCTACATTTGAAATTTGATAATATCCTGCAGTGCCATCTTTACTTTCTCTTTGTTTTGCCTATATTTGTGGATATGTATATGTATGTGCATCTGTGTGTGTGTGTCTGTGTGTGTGTGTGTGTGTGTGTGTGTGTGGTTATTATGAGGCCTATGCAAGACATCCTTTACTAATGACAAGCTGATATAACAACTTGACTTCTTTCACTTACAAAACTCTGGATTTTTGTACTATTCCCCAAAACTGTTTCTGATGTAACAAATAATATATTTTAATATTGTATATTCCTTAATGACTTAATGTTGCTTTAGTTAAGTTTTTAGTTGTTTTGACCTTTTAATCTTGAGCTGGAGATCTGTAGAATCTATACACCATTATCACAGTAATGGAGCATTCAGAAATTTACTCTGTATTTGCCTGTAATAGTAGCTTTATATTTTCATATATTGTCATGATGGTAATTATTATCTATTCATTTTTGCTTATAAAGTACTATGCACTTGCAGGTTATTTAAAAATTTATATCAAGAAGATATTATATGGCTAACCTTTATATTTTTTATGTATAAATTCTTACTTGATGTTTTTTTGTTTTGTTTTGTTTTGTTTTTTTGACTTAAGCAACAAGGGTTTATTTTCTCACAGTTCTGAAGACTGGAAATTCAAGATCTTCTGCCTCTCTTGTGTACTTCCAGTCACTCACATGCTGTGTCCTCAGACGCCCTTCTGTCTGTTCATGAGCATGCCTGGTGTCTTCTGTTTGTTATAAGATCAGTAGTCCTGTTGGATAGGACCCCATCTTTATGTTCTCATCTGACCTTAATCACCTCCCTAAAGTCCCTATCTCCAAAGTCACTTGATGTTTTTCAATGTCCTTAAAACATTTGTGTTTGAAGAGTGTAATCACTTTAAGTGATAAAGATCTGCTGCTGAAAATATACAACCAAGTACAGAAAAGAAAGGAAAGAAGAAAGGAAAGAAAAAAAAGTTACCCAGCTATCATATAGTGAAAACTACAACAGACATTATTTTTTAATATGAAATAACATAAATATTTGTGAGCAAAAATGTGACATTCAATATTTTAGAAATAAATTAATAATCCAAATGGGATTAAAACAGTGTTGACTTTATTCCATTTAAAATTTTGAACTACTATTAATTGACTTTTGAAATATTACTTAAGGCAGGGATCAAATTTTTATAATTTGTTATGATTTATAGCAATAAAATATTCAAAGATTATCTTTTAAAAGTGTGGGAAGGTATTGGCAAAAATTAAAGTGTCAATTTTATTTTCTTTGGTAATAAGAAATCAATATAAACATGTTTATAACAAAATTTTAAACTATTTAGAAAAATATATTACATGTATAGTATACATATGTGTATGCACATACATTAAATAACTGAACAATGCCAGCTTAATTTTTCATATAATCTATTTTAACCACAAAATTCTTAAGAAATAATACCTCCCAAGGTAATAATTTTGTGCTTTTCTGCACCACTTACATTCTATGCAATAAATATGTATTAGGTTCCAAATTAACACAATGATATAAAAGATATATTGGTACATAAAAAAGAAATATCATAATACCTACAACTTAGAATTTTTAGTCTGGTAGAAGGTTTATCAATTTTATTTTTGTACAAAGCCAATTCTTCATTTTATCGATCTTTTATTTTTTTTTTTTGTCTGTATTTCATCTCCTCTGATTTTTATCATTTCTTCTTTTCTACTAATTTTGAGATTAGTTTGTTCTTGTTTGTGTAGTTCCTGAGGATGTAGTGGTAGATTGTGTGGGATCCTTCTTTTTTTTTTTTAATGGGTATTTACTGCTTTAAACATTAAATCAAAATGTTTCCTTTGTGTTATTTTATTCAACTTTCCTCCAAAACAATCACTATTTTAAAAAGTCAATAAATTTTATTTCTTAGAGAAATTTTAGTTTCACAACAAAATTGTGCTCAAGGTACAGGTTTTATATCCCTCTCCCCTCACATAAACAGACTCATCCACTATTAAGCCCACAATGGACTGGTATACCTATGACAATTGATGGAGATACATAGACAAATCATTATAATAGCCCATAGTTTACAAAAGGCTCCATGTTAGTGGTATGTACTATGTATTTTGAAGTTGATATAATGACATGTTGTCTACCATTACTATACGATACAGAATAGTTTGCTACCTGAAACATCTGTCTTCCACTTATTTATCCCTCTCTGCTTTCTAACCCCTGAAAATTACCAATTATTTTTATCATTTTATAGCTTTGTCTTTTCCAGAAAATCATATAGCTGGAATCATACTTTATATAGACTTTTGAGATCAGTTTCTTTCATTTAGTAATGTCAATTTGAAGTTCTTAAGATCTTATTTCCTTTCAATGATGAACAATATTTCATTGTCTGAATATAGCACAGTTTATGTATGCATTCACCTACTGAAGAACATTTTGGTTGCTTGCAAGATTTGGCAATTATGAATAAAACTCATAAACATTTTTGTGTAAGTTTAATGTGAACATAAGTTTTCAAATCCTTTGGATAAACACCAAGTAGTGTGGTTGTCAAATGTAATGGTTAAGTTATGTGTGGTTTTGTAAGAAGCTGTTCAACTATTTTTCTAATATTTTGAAATGCTGCTGTGTGCCCTTTAGCATTTTCACCAGCAGTGAATGAGATCTGATTCATCATTCTTACCAGCATTTTATGTTATTGTTTTGGATTTTGTCTATTCTAACAAGTATATAGTAGTAGCTCCTTATTTTAATTTGTAATTCTCAGATGATATATAATGTTAAAGATATTTTCATGAGTTTATTGGTTGTACATATTTCTTTATTTCATGATTGTCTAAGTCTTTTGACCATTTTTCTTTCACTTCTATTCCTGTTTCAGTTTTAAGAGTTCTTTTATATGTTAGATAATAACCCTTTATCAGATATATTTTACTACCTGTTGCTTTTTTTCTCATTCTTTTGAAATTCTCCTTTGAAATGTAGAAATCTTCCATTATGATGTTAAAAAAGAGTAGTGAGAGAACTTCCTTGCCTTTTTTCTGATCTTAATGGGAAAATATCTCATTTATCATTTTTATGGTTGAATTTAATTCTAAGTTGTTTTGTACTTGTTCTCTATCAAGTAAAGGAAGTTTCATTTTCTTTCAAATGAGTAAGAATTGTTATCATAAATAGTAATTGCATTTTTTCAAATGCTATTTCTACATCTACTGATACAATGTGAATTTTTTGGATGTGATGAATAATATAATTTGATTTTAAAAGATATAACCATTCTTGCACACTTGGAATAAGATGTTAGTTTCTAGTTTATTTTTTCTTTTTGATTTTTGTATGAAAGTAATGTTGATCTCAAATAATAAGTCCAGAAGTATCCTCCCTGCCTCTATCTTCTGGAAGACATTATAAGCAATTATAAGTTCTGGCAATGGCTGAGATGTGGGGGAGGTGATAAAGGAGAATAACACACACTCCCCTGACTTTGCTGAGAACTGGAGACACCATGAGAGAAGCAGCCCTGAAAATGATGGACCATTCAGGAAAAGGTCTGTGTATGAGCACAGATGTGTGTGTGTTTCAAAGCTACTCATTAAACTATCATGAGAATGGTGAGGTATGCCTGAAATGCACACAGATGGGGAGATCTTGACCTGGAGAAGAATCTATACTTTGAGAACATTTGCAATTAAATAATCTGTTGAACTTATTGAATCAGTATTTCCAAAGCTTACATGACTATGGAGCTTTTAACTTTTCTGAAGTACCCATTGACAAGCTTCAGAACATGCCACCAAACAGTTTGGCAAATGATAAGCTAAGTAATAGCCTCAAGGTTAATCAATCTCATAATGGCTAATTCTTAATCAAAAGAGTGCTCACTGATTTATGATTATATGACTATAATTGAATGAAATCAGAGCATGACAAAAAACTTATTCAACAACATTCCAACTTGGAAAACATTTACAGAGTGACATCCACTATGTGGTAAATTCTGCCCTGGATTCTAAGGACACAGAGATGACAAAGGTAAGGTACTGTCCTAAAGGAGTTGGCTACCTGTGAGGGAATTCAGAGGCTCTGTGGGGAACTGATACTAAGTAGTAGTCTCACTGAGAGACAGAGATATTGGGTGTCATGGCTGGAGGTTACACTTGTTCAACCTTAGCCTAGATACCTCCCTTTCCTGAGAATGACCCTGAGGGAAAAAAAAAAAAAGGCTGAAGTTGGGCCAGGAACTCTAAGAGGGACAGAAAGATTTGGAATAGGGGCAGGATTCAGGGCAAGCACTTGCCAGGGTGGACTCAGTCAATACATGCTAAGGTAATCTTAGCCCAGGGCAGTCTTTTACTATCTGAGCTTCTGTCTCATTTGCAAACATGTTTCCAAATGTTTAGTAGATTTCAGAGAGCCTAGAGTTTTTGGTTTAGAACATGATTAATTAGTGATTTAATCCTTTAGTAAAAATAGACCTATTAAAACTGTCTTTTTATTCTTATGGAAACTTTGGCAGATTGTGTCCTTCAAGTAATTGGTCCACTTTATTTTTTTAAATAAAAAGAAAAAAAGGCTAAGGACTGGGGACATGGCTCAGTCATTAAGTGCCCCTAGGTTTAATAGCTGGTACCTCCCCAAAAAATACTTAACAAGAGATCTAGTCTCCCATTTTCTAAGAGACATTATATTATCCACAATAACCAAGATATAGACACAATCAAAATGTCCACTGATAAGTGAGTAATATAGAAAATGTGGTTTATACATGCAATGATATATTGTTCAACTTTAAAAAATAATACTACCATTTGTGAGAACATAGGTAAACCTAGAGGACATTATACCAACTGAAGTTAGCCAAGTCAGTTCCACAAGGACAAATAGTATATAATTTCACTTACAAGAATTGTCTAAAATGGTCAAACTCAACAGAAATGAAGAATAGAATGGTGATTTATAGGGACTGGGAGGAAGGAGGAACGGAGAGTTTTTCAATGTGTCTTGTCTACTTTTTCTTTCTTTCTTTCTTTTTTTATGGAATCCATCACTTTTTGGTTTCTGTTTTTATAT
Source organism: Marmota marmota marmota (assembly GCF_001458135.2). Taxonomy (NCBI): domain Eukaryota; kingdom Metazoa; phylum Chordata; class Mammalia; order Rodentia; family Sciuridae; genus Marmota; species Marmota marmota. The sequence continues at coordinate 37,778,280 of NW_026000211.1, forward strand.
ATCCATTTTACCCTCTGTCATAAAAGTTCATATAAATGGAATCATGCTGCATGTGCAATTGATTCTAGTAACCTTGACTCAAAGTGATGCTTCTGAGAATACTGCAATGCCATTGCTTGCACAAATTCATTGTCAAAAGCATCACTTTGCATCATAGTTTAGTCTCCATTGCTGAGTGAACAATTCACTGTATGATTATAAATTGTATCTATCATTGTATGAGTGCGCATTTAGGTAATTTTAGTTTGGTAATTTTAATATATATGCTCTAAACTTTTGTTTACAAGTCTTTTATGGGTGTATGTTTTATTTCTCTTGTATAAATAACCCCAGGCATGGAATTGTATTATTGAACACAATATAGACATGTACTTCTACAATTAAATTAAAATAAACTTCAAAAATTTTCTAGAATAGTCGTATCATTTTACATTCCTTCCAGTAGGATACCAATGATCCAAGTTGTTCCATATTCTGACTTACATTCCATAATATTAGCTTTTGAAAATTTATCTTTTCAAGTGAATTTAAATAGCCAATGTTACATATTGCTCTATTATGCTTCTTAAGTATCTTCCTTACATATGTGTAGTGAAAGGTTTACTACTTAATTTACAGGGAAAAAAAAAGTTTTGCAAAGAATTTCTACTATGAATATCCCAACCTCCCTACAAGAGTAATATCTCTCTTACTTTCCCATCCCAATGATAAGCTTACACTACTCCTAATTAATAACTATTTTTACCATCTTGTTCTGCATGTGCTTTGTACTTCAGGATTCATGTCAATATCATTAATGACAAGTTTTGGCTATTGATTTCATTGTATTTTTAAAAAATTATATTAGTCTCCTTATCAGTATTTAAGGAAGCTCAAATCTCTTTAATTAAAAACTAAAATAATATCTACCTCCATCTACCATATACTCTTAAAAGTTTGACATTTCACTTCACCAAACATGTGTTTATAATCCAATGCCTTTTCAGTCCATCCAACATAATACAGAGACTAATTCTTCAAGGATACAATTATGTTGCTAAAAATCTCTGAAACATCTGTGTGACTAAATTTAACACTAGCTCCTGATCTGCAACTTTCTTGTCTTCTCTGTAGTATTTGCCACCCTTTACTGAACACACTTTTCTGAACTTTTCTCTTCCTTGGTTGTTTTTAGTACAATAAGCATCTCCCTCCTTTGTTTTTGTTTGCATTTCTCAAGATGCTCATTCACAGACTCTTCTATAGGTGGCTCCACATGACCCTTAAACAATTCTTCTCTTTACACATTACACTCATTTCTTCAAGTGTTGGCATAATTTTCCCTGTTTAATACTAAATGCTAAGGGCTGAGGATGTAGGTCAGTTGGTAGAGTGCTTGCCTCATATGCACAAGGCCCTGGGTTCAATCCCCAGCACCTAAATAAATAAATAAATAAAAAGTAAATGTTGAAAATAACACTGATTCCAGATTATGAATGGCTTTCTACTGCCCAAATATTTTCAATCCAATTGTGATAGGTAGACTTTTAAAATATATTTTTTGAAACCAACCACTGCTTTTTATCCTTATTCCTTCCACGATCATTTCTTTACTATAAATCTCCCTAGACCTTGTTTTGTTCCACTACAAAGTGCAGTTTATTCAATACTTGCTGTGATCTTTAAAACCAGAAATCGGATTGTGTCCAACCTGTTTATACAATGGTTTAGTGGCTTTCATTTTTCCTGTCCTACATCATCTTCACATTCTGGAGAATGTCCTCATCTCTAGCATTCTTTCTCACCTTTCTTCACATTACTAAATTCATTCCATCAAAACAACTTTTTTAATTGTTTAGAATGTGCTGTTTAGATTTTTTTTTTAGCAAAATATGAACTTTCACAGAATTTTCTCTGTTGGAAATTTCCTGCCCAAAATTTTACCAGGGCACTGCTACTCATCCTTTTGAACTCACTCTGATAGTTGACTCTTAGAATTGATTTTAGTTCTTCCACACTAGGTGTGTTCCTATGTTTTTTCCCCCTCTGTTCTCTCTCTCTCTCTCTCTCTCTCTCTCTCTCTCTCTCTCTCTTCTTTCACAGCAGACTATAAGATATTCAAGGGCATAAACTGCTTTCCTCTTTCATGAAAAATTCATACCACCTACACAAATGTTGGATGAAGAATGGATATTCACAAATTAGACATTGATTAAATCAAGTCATTTGTTAGTTAAAACATAGTATATTGCTCCCCTATTTCCTTTGCTGCTGTAATAACAGAATACTAGAGATAAAATTATAAATAATAGAAAGTTGTGGAGGTTGGGTGTCCAAGATGTGTTACCCTATTTACTATGTCATAGCATGATCAAAGGGCATGGAAGCACTCATGAGGCAGTGAAAAATAAATACATCCAGAATCATGCTTTTATGAGGAATCCTCTGGGGTTATAACTAACCTACTCAAGATACTAAAAAAGGAGAAAAAAAGTATCACATTTTTTTCTTTTTGGTATTGAGTATAAGCATTTCACTACTGAGCTACCTCCACTGTACCTTTATTATATTTATTTGTATGTGGTGTTGAGACTAGAACTCAGTGCCTCAAGCATGCTAAGCAGGCGCTCTACCACTGAGCCATAACCCCATCCCCAATTTTTATTATTATATTTTATTTTGAGTTAAGAACTTGCTAAGTTGCTGAGAGTGGTCTTAAACTTACGGTCCTCCTGCACCAGCTCTCAAGCTGCTGGGATTACATAATACCCAACAATGTTAAATTCCATAATATAGTTACAGTGACCATCATATTTCAACATGAGTTTTGGAAGGGGCACTTAAACCACAACAATTACATATATATGACTATTGTCTAAAATGAGAAAACTGATTATTTCTTTATAAGCATAATTTTTATTTTTTTTTTTATTTTTATTTTTTTTTAATGTCAGATTTTTTTTTTTTAATTTTTTATTGTGGGTTGTTCAAAACATTACAAATTTCTTGACATATCATATTCCACACTTTGATTCAAGTGGGTTATGAACTCCCACCTTCACCCCATACACAGATTGCAGAATCACATCAGTTACACATCCATTGATTTACAAATTGCCATCCTAGTGTCTGTTGTGCTCCGCTGCCTTTCCCATCCTCCACCCTCC
>NW_026000211.1:37781447-37786416 GCF_001458135.2 Marmota marmota marmota
CTGCCCTTTCCCCATCCTCCACCCTTCCCCCCTCCCCACCTCTCCCCTCCCCTCCCCTCCTCTCTCTCTACCTCCTCCACTGTATAACCCTGAGGGTCTCCTTCTATTACCATGCAATTTGGGTCAAATGATCATCTTTCTCAGGCTAAGAAACTAATATAGCAATTTATTAATTTAAAATCAGTACTATAAAATGTGAAGTTTTAGAGCTCTGATCACAAAAAGATAAAAGCATATTTAATAGATGTTAAAATATTTCTCATTAACATTAATGAATGCATAAGACATTATTGATTTCTAATTCTCCTCCATTTTTAATTTCCCAAATATAGTTAGAATATTCTTTTACCACAATGTACATTTATATAAACAATTTGATTTACAGAAATATTGCTTCCTTAGAGATTTATGTCAACAGTCTTGCTAATTAATCATTGAAGGGATGAAATTAAATCCTCCTAAATAGAAAGGATCATCCACTGAAACATTCAATTAGAAAGTCAGCAGTAGATAATATATCACTAAGCCAGAGATTTGTCTTGCTCCTTTAAGAGTTGAATACTATTCTATGCAATAAATCTGAAGGAGAATAAATTTAATCAATACAGGAAACTTAGAGTCACATGTGAATAATAAAAACAAGGCAAATTAATATTGTTAATTAGAGAAGTATTATAATTTATAAAATTATATTCTGAAATTCTAATTAAAAATGCTTCACAGTATTTCCAATAACAGGAATAAAATTTGGAAACTTAAAAGGGCCATAAGCAGAGATATTTTCCATTAATGTATTTTCTGAGTAATTTACAAAAACTATTTTTAATACTGGATATTTATGTGTGTATACATATAAATATATATAAACATGTATATAAACATATATGCATCACAAATATAAACACACACTGACACGTTTTTCCACCTATGCAATAAATTAGTTGAAATCAATGGCACATAAAGCATCTTCTGAGCTCAATTTTTTCTACAACTTGATATATACGTACCTCCTCCCTATCTGTCATCAGTTGCAGTCCCTATTTTAAAAGGAAGAAGTTCTATACAGGTGTTGTGACCTTACAGAATCTCTCAGGACCCCTTTTTCAAGACTTTTTTAGTGCTGAATAGTCATTGCTACCAATAGAGGAAATCCCTCAAAATGAGTCATTTGCCTCCTGACAATCTTTGAGTAGTACCCACATTCAACAACCTTGAAGTAAGAACACTGTGGAAAAGAGAAATAATACTTGTGTTTTTATGGGAATCCATATGTGATCTGTCAATATCTGCAGCATGAGGCAAAACTTAAAAGGTATATATTTCTGGGTTGACAATGAATTCTCATTATCATTGAAGAGGTGTGTAGTAAAAATAATTTATAATAAAATCTAAAAATTCTAATTTAATGGACATCTTTTAGTTTGAGTTTATAATGTATGAAGTGAAACTAAAATGTTTACACTCCATTTTCTTTTATTTTGTTGGTAGTAGGGATTAAACCCAGGAGCATGTAACCACTGAGCATCACCCACCAGCCCTTTTTTGTTTTTATTATTTACTTAGAGACAAGGTCTCACTAAGTTGCTTAAGGCCTCTCTAAATTCCTGATACTGACTATGAACTTGCAATCCTATTACCTAAGCCCCCACCCTCCAACCCTGAGACAATGGGATTATAGGTATTCTGCCATAACTCTTGGCTCTACTATGCATTTTAAGAGACTGTTTCTGTGAATACCATTCAGCTGAAGACTTCTAAGAACCACCTGCAAGTGAATGAGGTGGATACTTATTACAGTTAAAAAACAGGATGGGAGATCTCAGTAAGAGGACATCAGAAAGATGTTATTGGATTTGGTCTTTTCCTGGTTAATTTTGGAAAGAGTGTATGAAAGCTGGGGTTCACTTTGAGTTGGGTGCTTTTGGAAGAAGTTGAAGTTCTATGATTATTTCAATAAATTTTTCCATAAAGAAGGAAAATATGAGCAAGACTAATACTATATTTTGTAAGGAAGCAACAATTACTCTTGATAGGAGATAGAATAGAATATTTCATAAAGCATAGATTGTATGCTGAACTTGTTTAAGTGTCACCTTATCATGGTCTCAGATTGATCTTATCTTATATTGGTGTATGCAAGATTATGCCCATGGGAGAATAATGAGGCCTAATTGTGAGAGAGAGAGCAGCTTCTAAGATTGAAGCCTATCTGTTGGCATCAGACCACCTCCTGGACAAAAGAGTCTGCTTTGTTCCTCACAGAAAGACAAAAACAATAAAGTAATTAATGAAGAAACTAAAAATATATATGTCCAACATTCAACAAATAAGCCTTCTGGGAAGAGAAACAAATAAAATTGAAAAGAAAATGTCAAATTGATACTGAGAAAAATAGATCTTAATTCTAAAGGCATCAGGTAATGACAAAATATAAAGAAACATTTTTAAGTGATTCCAGAGCGAAGGTAGGCAATTTTTAAAAAATTAAAAATGTTTTACAATGGATAAGGTTCATATTTCCATTATGCTACTCAAGAAAAAAAATTCTAGAACAAGAGGCATATGTCATTATAGTCTGATTAAAACTCATCTTTAAATCTTGACTTCTAAAGTTACCCTATAATTTGATTGTGCAAAAATTCTGAAGATTTATACACTGAACTCCTTCTGAGACAATTCTTTGATTTTTTAATTTTCTTTTGTGGTGCTGGGGATCAAACCCAAAGCTTTTGTGCATTCAAGGCAAGCACTCTACCAACTGAGCTATATCTCCAGCCCTGAGGCAATTATTTGAAAACATACTCCAGGAGATTAGGATAAAGACAAGAAAGAAAATGACTTGAGATACATGACATAACACCGCTATGAGTTGGATATGAGTTGTCCCTGGAAATCTCCTGTAAATGCTAGAATATTCAGAGGTAAAATGCTTTGACTGTGAGAGCTGAAACCTAATTAACCCATCCCAGTTTGAGTTGTAATTGTAGGCAGAAGGGGTGTGGTTGGAAGAGGTGATGCATATAGAAGGATGCATCATCCCACTCCCTGTCTTTCTCTGCTTCCTGGCCCTTGTTGAACTAAGCAGCTTTCTTCCCCTGGCCTTTCTGACATGAAGTACCACCTTGCCTTGATCCAGAGTAATGGAGTTGGCTGTTTATGTACTGAGACCTCTGAAACAGTGAGACCCAAATAAATTTTATGTCCTGTTTTAGTCAGCTTTTTTTGTTGCTCTGACTAAAAGAGTTGATTAGACCAATTATAGGAGAGGAAAATTTTATTTGAGGGCTCATGGTTTCCGAAGTCTCAGTACAGAGATAGCTGGCTCCATTCCCCAGGACTAGAGGTGATGAAGAACATCATGGTGGAAGGGTGTTGAAAAGAGAAGCAGTTCACATGATGATCAGGAAAGCAGAGACTCCATTTGCCAGACACAAAGTGTATACCCTAAAGCCATGCCCCCAATGCCCACCTCCTTTAGTCACACCCTACCTACCTACCACTTAGCTTATCCCATCAGGGGATTTAACTCACTGATTGGGTTAAGACTCTCAAAATCCAGTCATTCCTTCTCTAGAACTTCTCCCATTGTCTCAGACATGAACTTTTGGGGGACATCTCAGATCCAAACCATAACACCTCCTCTAATTTGTTCTTGTTGGATGTTTTGGTCAATAAATTGCAAAAGCTGATGAAAACAGTTGTGACAAACCATGAGTATAGTGAGGGAAACCACAGATTAATATTTGTAGAGCAGATTAAAAAGTGATTAGTCTGAGTGGCATAAGATCAGTGAATTCTAAGAAGAATTTTTTTTTTAAACAGTGCTTCTCACACTTTAATGTTCAAAGAATTCACACAACATTTGGTTCTGTAGGACTGTAATGGTGGTAAAGACGCTGCCTTTCTCACAAACTCTGGGTCAATACTACCGCTGTTGCTCTATGAGCCATAAGATCAAACTTTGTCACTGAGCAATAATTTCAATACTTTTAAATATGAATTTGATTATGTGATTCATAGGTCATATGCTACTCTTCATGGCCCTTAGAGTTAAACCTGTGTTCCTTTCCTTGGCTCTCTGTGTTCTTCATTATAATGATTTAGTGAGCTTACTTTCTAAACCGCATCCCAAGTCATTCTTAGCTTTGCTGATTATGCTCAAACCACATTGGCATAGTTTCAAGTATTTTTTAACCTCAGGATGTTTACATTTGCTGTTCCCTGTGCCTCAATATTCTTTCCTTTTCCAACACTTGAGGAAAATTTAAACATCACTTCTAAAAAAATTTTAAATTGCAAAACTATTATTTTCTCTTGCAACACTTTGTAATTTCCTACCAAAATACTTAATACTAAGTTATTGTTATGCTAAGAATTTTTTATCGTTTATCTCTATTTCTATATATATAACTTAGATGAGGATACATGTTTACATTATTTGTAATTATTATCCACAACCACTCCTAAAATATTTGATAACTATTAAGCATTCAATTAAATCTTGAAAAAAAACTGTGACACCATGATGCTGGTGGATGGTGTGGAGAATGTTCAAGTCATGAGGGAGGCTGAACTAGGAATGGGCACGATATGATAATGTATTGGAAAAGAAAAACAAAAACATTTTTTTAAGTTCAAATCAGCCAGTGCATCACTTGGTCCCATTATTTTGATGATAATTATTTATGATTCTGTATTTCTAACATATTTTTATATTTCTGTGTTCTTGCTGGGACCTATGGGAAGTCAAAGCAATAATGACTGCCATTCCATTTCCAGAAATAACTGCTATAATGTGAGAATTTTTATTCATTAGAATGGTCTTCAGTATAAAGCATCAGTCCATATTCCCTTCAGGTCAATAGTAGAATGGGAAAGATAATGCAAAATATATATATATATATTTTATATATATACATATGTATATATATATATATATATATATATATATATATATATATATATATAT
>NW_026000211.1:37786489-37822184 GCF_001458135.2 Marmota marmota marmota
TAACATTGAGGGTCTCCTACCATTTCCATATGCTTTCCCTTATCTCTCCCTTTCTCTCCCCCCACTCGTCTTTGTTTAATGTTAATCTTTTCCTCATGTTCTTCCTCCCTGTTCTGTTCTTAGTTGCTCTCTTTATATCAAAGAAGACATTTGGCATTTGTTTTTTAAGGATTGGCTAGCTTCGCTTAGCATAATGCCATCCATTTCCCTGCAAATTCTATGATTTTGTCATTTTTTATTGCTGCGTAGTACTCCATTGTGTATAGATGCCACATTTTTTTTATCCATTCATCTATTGAAGGGCATCTAGGTTGGTTCCACAGTCTAGCTATTGTGAATTGTGCCGCTATGATCATTGATGTGGCAGTATCCCTATAGTACGCTCTTTTAAGATCCTCAGGGAATAGTCTGAGGAGGGCGATAGCTGAGTCAAATGGTGGATCCATTCCCAGCTTTCCCAGGTATCTCCATACTGCTTTCCAGATTGGCCTTACCAATTTGGAGTCCCACCAGCAGTGTACAAGTGTACCCTTTTCCCCACATCCTCGCCAACACTTATTGTTGTTTGACTTCATAATGGCTGCCAATCTTCCATAATTCTAGAAAACTTCCCAGAGATGAAAGATGGAATGGATTGCCAAATCCTGCAATCCAATTTGTTTTTTAAAAGGGCTCTGTGTTATCCTATGGTTTGCCCTTTTTAAAAAAAATATTGTACAATCTTTGAAAATTACATAAGTTGTAATGATCTAATACTATTAATAGCCATTCAAAAACACTAAATAAAACAAAACAAACAAAACATTCTCTCACTCTCAACAACCATCTGGGTGAACTTTTAAGTTCTGAAAAGAAGCCAATTTAATATGAACTCTACCCTGGTAGAAACAAAAAGCAAAAAAGATGAGAAGAAAACAAGTTAACTAAAAAGTGTGTTGCCAGTGTCACTCAGAAGTGGGACCTTCGCTGTGGCCTGGAATCGTGAAAGCCAGAGCCTACAGCATGCAGTAAGGCAGCTGGGAGTCCTTACAGCTACAACTCATCCCGGCGTGTCCATGTCCCAATTTAGGTGTCATGGAAATCCTTCAGCAGGGTTCTTCTCCGCTGTTTTGCTATGTGCATCTGGTTCTCCAAGTCTCCTCTGTCATAGCTGTCCACATGCTCCACATTCCATGAAGGTTTTCAATCTCAGCCTCTAGCGGAGCCTGCTGGTATTCAAACAGCTTCTTCCTGGGGCCAGACTCCATGTAGTATGCATATGGTTAGGTATACTGCAGGGTATATCAACACTAGACCAAGAGCTTGGCAGCATTCTGTAGATACTGCCAGTCAATCCAAGTTCCCAGATTGTTCATCACCCTCTCCTGAATCTTCTCATGAATCCGCTGGAATGTTTGTGCCTCCAACTGTAAGCTTTTGTTGTCTTTTTTTTCCACCTCTCAAAATAGAATAAGTACTTCTTGAGGGCCTCCCTGGCCTGGGCTTGCTGACTCTGGTTGACAGTGTCAGGATTCTCTGGTTTGTTCTCTTTTACTGACTGTACTCATAGTACTCACTGCCATGAATCTTCTAATCTCCTAGACAAATCCCCCAGAAGTCGTGTTTACATTTGGAGCATCGCATATGATTGCAGCCTCATTCTTCTCAATGCAGATGTTGCAATTGGGACAATCTTTAATGTGAACACTAATGTACCTTGCCATTTCAGAGTCATCTGCAAACTTTGTGAGCCATTTCCGGATTGTGGTGCAGTCTGTGGAGGCATGATACATCTGATGACACTTGAAACAACAGACCTCATTGCACCGATTACACTGCACTTGGCAAGCTCTAAGCTCCTGTATCCGAATAACCATGGGGCAGTCTGCACCAGGGCACAGCTGTAGCTGGTAATGACTCTCCATGTAATTGCTGAAGAGGTAGGGCCTATATTTGTCTTTCACTTCTTCATTGGGAAAAAATGGAACCACAAAGTCTTCTAGTGTACAGAGTGGGCAGTCCTGAGCCATACAAGAGACTCCCACACCCACACCATCCTTGACAAGTACAGGGCAGTGCTGCTCCCAGCAGCTGCAGCAAAACTGGTGCTGGCAGGCCAGAGACAGCAGGTTTTCCTTCCACACAAATTGCATACACACTGCACAGTGATGAGGGGGATGGGTGGTGGGGACATGTTTTGATGGATTGGGCTGAACTCATGCCTCAACAAGCAGTTGAGAAGAACTGGACTTATATCTGACCAATATCTCTGAGACTTGCCAGTGGAAATTAACTAAGATGAATTTGGCAACCGAATGAGATACCTTTAGGACAAAAGATAAACTGGTCATGTGCTCGTTGAGGGCACCCTCAGACTCCTTTTATGTCAAGCAAGTGAACTGGTCAGACTCCTAAGGATCAAAGGCATCAGCCCCCTGCTGCTCCACACTACTTGCTACTCCCACATAATAATCCTTTATGTCCCCAGAGTCCTCCTCCTCTTCCTCCTCCTCCTCCTCACAATTTGGGTCATAGTCCTCTTCATTGCTGTCAGACCCCTGGCTATTTATGTCCACAGACATCTTAGCATCCAGTCAAGTTGCAGATCAGGAAAGGAGTTGCAGTTGCTTTCTCTCCCTCCCCCCAAACTTTACCGCTTTCTCAAATGCATTAGTGTTTTTTGTCTTCTGTAATTTCTGCAGACCCTTCAGGCAGCTGTCACCCAAATATTTTTAGCATCGAGGCTGAAGAGCACAGGTGGGCCAGACCAGGTCAGGTGGACCACATGAACAGGACTGAGGTGCAGTAGCAGTGGAAGCATCAGGCGGATGTCGGTTGGGCCCGCGCTGCTTCCTCTGTGGTATTTCATTCTTTAATTAGTGTTTTCCAGTGTGCTGGGTCTTGACTCATTGTTACCAGTTTCTGAATCTCATACATAGTCCTCTGCCTGCATTTATTTACTATTGTTTCATGTTCTTTTATGAAATGTCATAACCATCAAGCATTAAAAAATATACAAATTTGAAATTACAGATATGTATGTTTGAATAATGCTTAACGATCTAAGAAGTACATGAATGTGGACAAGTTAATCAATTACTGTGCATTTCAGAAACCTTTAAGGTAGTTCTTCACAGACTAGTTATGAATATTAAGTATGAGTGAGGGGAATGTTTATGACCTTTAATAGAACCTGGCAGAAAATAGCTACTAATTGTAATTTTTTTTTCTTTTCTTCTTTTTTTCTATGTGTACAAACATCATGACATTCAGTTTTACCATCAGCTATTTACATACTTCAGACCAGCTTGCTTTCTTGACATATTTATCCATTTAAAAAAAAATTCATGCACTAAATATATTTTTATTTTCCTTGTGTCTCTATCAGTTTCCATGACTCTGATGTTTCTCCTTTTCTTACTCTTACCCTATTAAAATAGTTGAGGAATACACTAAGCCAATGTCTGAGTAAAGGTAAATGAACTAAAAATTATCGGGGTGCATACCGAGTTGATAAATCAGTAAGGGAAAAACAAACCACCCAAAGTTGCCTAGGAATGTATGGAATTCAACAAAGCAGTAGGGGTTCCTACTTGCCCCCTTTTCTGATCTTCAGCAGCAAGTACCTAGATAACAAAAAATCTTAACCCCAAAGAAGACAACTATTGATAGGCAAAGAGTCAAAGATATTAATTTCTCTACAATATTTGTCATGATGAAAGTATAAAGTTTTATTTTGATAACAGACATAGTGTTGAACAGAATTATTTTTCTGTGGGGGATCTGAAAACATTTCATGTTCATACTCTTCCTGAGGACTATAACCATAATCTTACTTCTTTTTAGACTATGAGATTTTGAGATGCATATCTATCATTAATTTAGTCATATTTCTGTTCTTTGCACTAACAATCCTGTAAAGCACACTTATGCCAGCACACACATACAAAAACAAAGATTCAAAATCCAATATAGTGGAATTTATAATTTATAGTTCACTACATATTTATATGTCCCTTTGGTGAATAAATACATTTCTCATCCAGCTGTGTCCCACTCAGCAGGGTGAAATAGAAATCTGGTCAACACAGAGAAGAATACTCAACAAAATGTGGGTACTTCAATATGGGATTTTCTGAATACTGCACTTGCTTTTACCATCCTGTATTAGATTTTATATAAATATTCAGTGTGATAGAAATCTATAAAATACATATTATCTAAAGGAATCTTGGAAATGTCATTCAAAAGAACAATACTGATCCTTTGATCTATTTACTCATTTATGATGTTTTTCTCACAAATGACAATATATCAAGTCATTACTGTAATTACAAAGCCCCTAATTTCAACATTTTATTAATTATGGAAGAACTGATAAAGCATATCAATAGGACTACACTATAAAAGTCACATTTTGATCTAAACACATACAACATAACTTAGATATATACATGAGTGTGATATTTGTTATCATGCTTTAAAACTGAAAGCACTCATTATTGTTATAAATATTAAGTTATAATGAAATATTAAAGCATGTATTTAATAAAGGATGAAAATTAACTGAGCATATTAGCATCTGCCTATAATCGCAGCTGCTTAGAGGCTGTGGCAGGAGGATCACAAGCTCAAGCCCAGCCTCAACAGCTTAACAAAAACTGTCTTAAAATAAAAACTAAAAAATAAAAGAAAAATAACAAAAGACTGGGGATGTGGCTCAATAGTAAAGCATCCGGGGGTTCAATCCCCACTACCAAATCCAAAAATAAATGAATAAAGGTTGAAAATTATTAATCGCAGACACATATGAAATAACGAATAAATTTTATTTGTCAAAAATATTATATATATATATATATATATATATATATATATATTTGATACTAACATGTAAATAAACTTACTAATATTGTTTGCTTGCATTCTTATTTTAATAAATTATTTTATTGCTTTGAAAGGAACAAATAATGACCAAAACCCAATAGAATTAAAAATGATAGATAATGTATTATTACATCTAAAAGGGGACTATGATTCTGAATTCAATTTTTTAACTTGTCTAAAAAAGATTCACGAAGAAAGTAAATTTTGTCAACTAAGATATAATAAAATATTTGAAAGTACAGAATTTAATAAGGAAATAAATTTAAACAGTGTAGTAACATGTATATCTAGATAGCATGGGGGAAAAAAAAACTTTTGAAATAATACTTGGCTAGGATCTTAAATACAATAGTGAGTTTTATTTATATTCTGACACCCAGTCTTAAAGAAGGGGATAACTCAGTTTGCTTCCCTGGGGTTGAGTGGGACTGAAGTGTGTGGCTATTATAACAGAACTTCATATTTCATAATATTTCTCACATGGATGTAGTATTTATCAACTACTATATACTAAAGAAAGGAAACTTTAATAATAAGAGTCATAGAGAGGGTAACAGGAGTAATAAGTCAAAGAGTAGAACACAATTGTACTTCTCAGACTAATTATTCAATTGTTGTGGTGGTCAAATTTTTTGTTTTTGTTTTGTTTTGTTTTATATGCATCATTAGATACTTGGATCTGAGGTTTTCTGCAAAGGAACTAAGCTATTAGCTTAAATCATGTGGTGGTACACTTCAAATAACATGGCAGTACATTTTATATAATATACATAGAACTGTTGCACTCATGTTTCTATTATTTACTCACACACAAAAATAAACATATATAATTATACATGTTTCCAAATACTGTTTAAGGACTGTGGGACTACTGGGATTTTGGACCATAAGATATTATTCTGTTAAAAAGCCACATAAAAATCTTTGTGCCTCTGTTAGCAAGTATGGAAGCGGTGCAGTTGTATAAAAGAGTAGGGAAATTTTCTCAGCAAATCTATTAGTATTGAAAATTTTTGAGAAAAAAAAACATTGTCTTATATATTTATAACATATGGAAAATAGTAAATGTTGGCTTAAAATATAAGTAAAACTGTTGACAAATTACTAATAATTTTAATGCTTTCATTTTGTTCTTTACTTGGAAAGTTTATTGGTGAAAAGGAAAATGTATCTAGTAGGCAGACCAGATAGAGTGATGCACATAAAGAGAACTGGAAAAGGCAATGTTAACTGTGTAATTCTTCCTTTAGGAATAAAGGATTATTGAACTCACTTGAATGGAATGCTATGGGCAGTTAGTCCTTTGCTTTCAGGTCTCCAGAAGAATTGCTTGAGGTTTTTGGTTTTACTTCTTGCACTTTAGGAGTCTTGTTAAGGAAGTCAGTTCCTAAGCGGACGTGAAGTGCTGGGCCAATATTCTTTGAGTATGTATAGGATCTCTGGTTTAATACCTAGGTATTTGATCCACTTTGAGTTGAGTTTTGCACAGTGTGAGAGATCGGCGAGTTAAGTTTTATTCTGCTACATATGAATTTCCAGGTTCCCCAGCACCATTTGTTGAAGAGGCTATCTTTTCTACAATGCATGTCTTTGGCATTTTGTCTAGTATGAGATAACTGTATTTATGCGGGCTTGTCTGTCTTCTATTCTATTCCATTATTCTTCATGCCTGTTGGTGCCAATACCATACTGTTTTTGTTACTATAACTCTGTAGTATAATTTAAAATATGTTATGGTGATGTCTTCAGCTTTGCTTTTCTCATTAAAGATTGTTTTGGGTACTCTGGGACTTTTATATTTCCAAATAAATTTCATTACTGTTTTTTTTTTTCTGTTTCTCTGAAGAATATCATTGGAATTTAAACATGAATTTCATTAAATCTGTATAGTGTTTTTGGTAGTATAGCAATTTTGACAATATAAATTCTGCCTATCCAGGAACATAGGAGGTCTTTCAATCTTCTAATGTTTTTCTCAATTTCTTTAGTGTTCTGTAATTTTTAACATAGATATTTTTCATCTATTTTATTAGATTGATTCTCAAGTATTTTTAATGGTATGATATCAAACTAAATATCTACTTCACAGCAAAGAAAACTATCAAGAGTGTGAAGAGAGAGCCTACAGAATGTGAGAAAATCTTTGCCAACCTCACCTCAGATACATCATTAATTTCCAACATATATAAAGAACTCAAAATATTTAAAAACAACAGCAGTAACAACAACAGAAAAACCCACAAGTAACCTATCAATAGATGAGTAAAGAAATTAAACAGACACTCACAAAAGAAGAAATGTGAACTGTCAATATTATGAATACAAACAACAATAAGTGTTGGCAAGGATGTTGGGGAAAAGGTACAATTTTACACTGCTGGTAGCACTACAAATTGGTGTAGCCAATATGGAAATCAGTATACAGATTCCTTAGAAAATTGGGAATGGAACCACCATTTGACCCTGCTATTTCTCTCCTTAGTCTATATCCAAAGGACTTAAAAAAAAACAGCATACTACAGGGACAGAACCACATCAATGTTTATACCAGAACAATTCACAATAGCTAAACTGTGGAACCAAACTAGAGTCCCTTCAATAGATGAATGGATAAAGAAAATGTGGTATATATACACAATGGAATATTATTCAGCCATAAAAGAGAATGAAATCATGGTATTTGCAGGTAAATGGATGAAGTTAAAGAAGATTATGCTAAGTGAAGATACCCAATCCCAAAAAAACAAATGCTGAAAGTTTTCTCTAATATGTGGAGTCTGATGCATAATGGGGTAGGGAGAGGGAGAATAGGAGGAATAGACAAACTCCAGATAGGGTAGAGGGGTGGGAGAGGAAGGGAGGAGGGCATGGGGTTAGAAATGATGGTGGAATATGATGGATATCATTATCCAAAGTACATGTATGAAGACACGAATTCGTGTGAATATACTTTGTATTCAACCAGAGATATGAAAAATTTGTGCTCTGTATGTGTAATATGAATTGCAATGCATTCCACTGTCATATATAAATAAAAATAATGAATAAATATATGAAAAAATGTTCAACATTTCCAGCAATTACAGAAATGAAAATTAAAACTACACTGAAACTTCACCTCATTCCAACCAGAATAGCAAGTATCAATAATAAAATAACAATAAATGTTGGTTAGGATGTGGGAAAAATTTATATCCAAAAGGTGTTGGTAGGAATGCAGATTAGTGCAACCACTCTAGAAAGAAGTATGAACATTCCTCAAAAAACTAGGAATGTAACCACCATTTAACCAGTTATCCCACTTCTTGATATACATCCAGGGGAGTTAAAATAATCATACTAGAGTGATGCAGCCACATCAATGCTTACAGAACCACAATTCACAATAGCTAAGTTATGAAACCAAACTATGTGCCCATAAACAGAAGAATAGATAAGTAAATTGTGCTGTATATACACAATGGAATATTACCCAGAAATAAAGAAGAATGACTTTATTTTATATATATATGGTTATATATATATTTGGTTATATATATGATTATATNTATATATATATATATATATATTACCATAAAGAATGACTTTATGGTAAATGGATGGGTCTAGAGACTCTCATACAATGTGAAATAAGACAACTCAAAAAACTAAAGTTTTAATGTTTTCTCTGACATGTGGATGCTAACTCAAAATAAGGGTGGGGAGGGGAAGAATAGAAGTACAATACATTAGACAGAGGGGAATGAAAAAAAAGGAGGGGGGATAGGAATGGGAAAGGCAGTACAATCTGACATAACTTTCCCATGTACATATAGGAATATTCTACCACGAATCTCACCATCAAATACACAAGAGTGGGATCCTAATTGGAATAAGATATATTCCATGCTTGTACAAATATATCAGAATAGATTCCACTGTCATGTGTAACTAAAAAGAATAAATAAAAATTAAAAGAATAATTGCTTGAGATTATGTCCTATTTCCAGGGGAACATACTCGGGCTGGCTACCACAAGAGTATGAAGATTCACCAATGAGGACAGTCTTTTATTCCAATGAGGACAGTTTTATTGACTATACCAGCATCAGAGCTCTCCTGATGGTTGACTTTGGCCTTCACAGAAACAATATTGCATCACACTTTTTTCTCTGCACAGTCCAGTTTTTTCTCCTGTACCCTTCCATGGATGGATCTCCAAAACAATTCCTAATAAACTTCCCATACTTTGTCTCAAAGTTTATTTCCTGGGGAACTTAATGTAAGGGAAAAGTGGATTTCCTAACTGAAGTATTTGAATTTAGCTTGAAAAAAATGGATATTATGCATGAGAGGCAAATTTAAAAATATATTAGGAAGTCTTTTTAATAGATGTTAGCATAACTCTATGTAGTTATGATATAATTCTAATGATGGAAGTTTTGAAATTTGAATTTATGACTGGAATTCAATTAAAGTAAGTGGGAAAAGCAATTCAGAAATAACAAAGAACTTAATTCTGCTGGTCTAGTTGTATAAAAAATTTCAGTTTTATTCAAGGTATGGTCAAAAGACCTGATTCTTTATACCTACAACCACATGCATACATGCTGTATCATAAATGCTGGAGTATGCATCATCCTATTTATTGTTGTTAACCAACATCTGGCAGTGAAAAAGTTCACTCAGAGGACAAAAACAGCTATGATTGCTAGGACAGATCAGAAGACTAAAAGCATCAGAAACATTTTATGATATCAAGTGAATTAAATCTCATCCACCTTAAACTTCTGTATTCATGTGACTTCTGGTTATGCTAATCAATGTATATCCATATTCTTTAAACTACTTTCAATCAACTGGCTAAAGAGGAAAGAGTACAAAATTTTAGAAAACAGAAAGAAGCTTTAAATTAACATCTGAATAAGAATTTTAAGCACAAACTTTAATAAATATATGGATTATTAAACATATCTTTATTGAAAATTCAGAATGTATGAGTCTAGCCAGTTTGGAGGTCCAAGAGTGAGGTTTCTTTACCCTGTTTTAACTTTTTAAATTTTAGGTTATGGTCAAATTTCATGTAATATAATTTGAAAAAATGGTATCATCTATTTTTTTTCTGCAGAAGAATGTAGATAGAAAAGGGAAAGGGGTGTTAGAAGAGTGAGAATGAGTAATAATATTATAGGAAAAAAAGAAGAATTTAAGGAATGAAGTGTTTAAGAAAAGATAAATTTTGAAAAGGACTTTTGAGGAGAAACAGATCAGTAGTCATATTGTGGGATAATTTAAATCAATGGTAGATGGTTTATGAACTACCAAATGAATGATTGGCAGAATGATGTAGGCAAAATTACAGGCCACTTGATTAAATAGTGTGCTTGTAAAAGCATATAAATGTGATTTATATTATGCAATTTTATCATCTATATTTTTCCTGTCACTAAAATGTCACATAATATATGATAAAAATACTTGAGATTAATTAGTTGAGGAGTGATATACAAGAAAGTTTAATCCCAAGGAGGAAAATAATTCTTGCTGGAAAAAAAAAAAAAAAAAAAAACTCTTGCATTCTGTAATATGTGAGGTAAAAAAATTATAAAAATTTAGCAAAAACACATTTATATACACAGGCCAATTTTAGAAATAATTTATACCAAGCAACCAGGCAAAGCTTTTAAACTGTCTGATGAGATGCATAACTCTTACATTGAATTTTTAACGTTAATAGTTATAAATTTTATATAAATTCCAAGATTCTTTCTCAAATATTTTTCATTTTGGATAGTGTCTTGCTCCTTCTATTATTTGAAATTTGTGTCTATATTTATGACTATAATATAGATCTCTATTTAACAGCCTTTTCCAAGTTATATTTTATGAACACTTTTTTTCTTACAAATTGTGCTTTTAAAAAAACACCTGTTTTCACACTTGTTTATGATGTGAGTATTTTTCATTTTAATAACTTCATATGGAGTACTCATTAATTCTCAGATATTCTCAGGTGAAGCCCATATGTCATATATTGGGGCTATGTCCCTTCAGAAGTTTTTGTATTTGCTTGTTTCATAAATTAGAACATTTGTAACCTTGGCTGAGGTTTCATGTAAAATTTTCAATTTTCAAGAATATGTGAATCTTTGAATTGAAACTTTATATCTGAGAGCAAATTCTTGCGAATATTTAAGTTATTTTGTGTTTTAAAAAACACCATGTGCACTACAATTAGCTTCTGACTAATTTTACTTGTCTGATCAGCATTATTATTTCATTATCTTTCCTTTTTGAATTGTGAATGTTGTTGGGTGCCATTACTTTATGTATGAATTCCACCTCTCTAGCTTAAAAAGGACCAAGGGTTTTCATTTGTCCTCTTAAGGTTCCTAGCCTATTACCTCAGCAAATCTGGAGAAAAGTTATTTCTCAGCCTTTATCAGCACAATGGTTGGAGTAAGGGTGTATTGGCACAAGAAGAATTAACTTTTGCTGTTGGTTATATCTAGGGGCTATTAAAGAACTGCCTTTTGTGGCTAGGAATAACTGCAGACAGAGACTGCAAAAACTTGCTTTCCCAATCCTCTCTTCCTCCTTTTCTTCTCTGAGACACTTTTCCTTGCTGCCTATGCATGGTCCTTTCTAATTTTCCCTCCTCTCACCAAGTAACTCCAACTGCTGTTTTGGGAAAATGGATGATGACCACTTTGGCTGCTTCATGCTGATAATGGGCATTAGCTGTGGCAGTAAGAGATACCTCCTGCAAAGGGCCAATCTAGAGTCCTCAGCAGAAATCAGGAAGCCCCTCCATGGAGGGTTACATTTACAAGACCATCTGGTGCTTAGTGGATTCTGAGGGTTTCTCATGCATCAGGGCAATCCAGAAATCCATAGTGGTGCTGGGCAAGTGACTAAAAGATGTACCTGGAGTTAAATTATTCAGCCAGGGCTTTAGTTATGTATTTCAGTTTATCCACACATTCATGTGAGCTGAATAAAACACTACCAGAGAAACTTCTTGCCACCAACAAGATTGAGGACAGGATAATAAAGTTGTACAACTTGGACTTCATCTCCTGGAGCTGCATTCTGTCCATCAGCAGAGTCACAGGGAATTAATCATTTCCATGATTCCAGAGAAGGAGGTTTAAGTGCCCTGGTATAGCACCACTGTGAGACTAGGTGTGTCTGGATTGTTTGGTTCCTTATCGGGAGATGAATATTCTATGCTGGAGGAGAAGCTGGGAAAGTTATTACTTGTAAATGGTGTAATGAGGTCTATGGATGCTTTGGTTAGCCATTTTGTGGTATAATTGAGAAGAATAGGCTGTTTGTCAAGGAATTCCTGAAATTTAGCTCATTCATACTGGACTGAATGTTACTGGAGGTCGGGTCAAATGTTCTGTATAGTATAGTTTACCATGTCCATCTTCATGAGGCCCAGAACATGGAATATGCTCCTAAACAATTGTACTGTATCTGTTATGCTCTTTAGTTTCTGCACTGCTTCATTTCAAAGTGGTGCATGTAGCAGGATCATCAAATTGAGAATGGAGTTGGGGAGATGATTAACATTGAGGGTTCCATGCTGTTTCCTGTTTGAGAAGATCCATATCCAGAGCTTCTTCAACATCTTCTCTTAGACCATTCTGGCGTGGTTGTAGCAGTGATAGCAAGATCTCCTTAACTTTTTTAGAAGTTCATGGGCACAAGTCAGGAGGAGTTCAAGGTAACTGCTCATGTAGATGGTTCCAAAAAGCACTGTACATTGTCTGCAAAAAGTTGCTTTCCAGAATGTTTGGAAATATATATTTCTTTTCCATATATATATATATATATATATATATATATATATATATTGCTCCCCATGATTTTGTGAGCAATGCTGAGGTTGGAAACTTCATTAACTGTTTCCATAAGAGGCGATATTCTTCCCCCCACATTCCATCTCTGCATATTTATAAGTATTCTTATTATTTTTATCCTCTATTTGTAGGCATTTATTGCCTTATTACATATGAATATGTAAAACTACATATTCATCCTTACAAATGTGAAATGTTTTGTTCAAATAGTGAATATTCCTAAAAATCATCAAAATATACCATGGAATTTGAAATTCAATATTTGAAGGGATCTTTTTTCACCACTGTAACAAGGTGTTTGACTTCTATGTTCTGGTGTTGTTCAAAAGGGATAACAATTGCTAAATAATAACTAAATACTTTATATTCATGTATACCAGGATATTCATCCTGCATTCATCTGACTGAATCTTACCTTGTCTAAATATGTTCTTTCTAGTTCTAAGCTATTCATTTTCCATCAATTTTACTTGCAGAAATATTACTGGGTATGGATAAGGTTTCAGTTTGAGTTTTTTAACATTTGGGGTTTCTGGGGGGTGAGGGGTAAGGGGGGATAGGGATTGGGGATTGAACTCAGAGTCATTGGAACACTAAGCCACATCCCCTGTCCTATTTTGTATTTTATTTAGAGACAGGGTCTCACTGAGCTTTGAATTCATGATCCTCCTGCCTCACGCTTCTGAGCTGCTGGGAACACAGCCCTATACCACAGCACCTTGCTTCATTTGGTTTTAACAAGCACTCAGCAGTGCTATAAGTTCAAGATATTTATAAGTTATCACTAAATTTAAAGTTCCATAGACAAACCATTTACTGTGAATAGACAAGGTAAACCCATAAAAATTCTGAAGTGGGATCCAATCAATTATTTCTTCTTTAACCCAGCTATTGCCAAATACCATTTAATTCCTTGGCATTTCTGAGGTGTTGGAAGATTAGTTATTATTTACCCTTTTATTAAGAATGCATTCATTGGAAGTCATTGACTTTTGGGAGAAATGCATTTTTTGATTTCCTATATTGCCTTGGATCTTGGGTTCTGTTTCCTGTTTATTCAGCTTTGAAACATACAGACTTCTCCCTTTAGATTAAAGTATGCAAGGTGAACCTGAATACATGGTTGCCATGCTCAAATTTATGCCCTGACTTCCTTCCTATATTCATTTGCAGTCTAGAAATTCCTTATATTTTCCCACGCTCATCAATGATTGAACATAACTAATTAAAATATTTTACTCAGAATTGTATCTGTTGTTTACATCAGAGGTTTCAATTAAGTACATAGCCTATCAATCTACTAGAGATACTTACTAAACCTATTCCATTCAAAATTTCATGGGTACCAGTCAACTAAAGCTAAGCTAGATAAGACAGACAATAGCTTTCATACTGATAAATTCAATGGCCATTTTTCAATTATCATTTTTAAACTTTCATGAGAATTTGATAAAGCTAATCTGGTCTCTCTCTCTCTCTCTCTCTCTCTCTCTCTCTCTCTCTCCTGGGGATTAAACCCAGGACCTTGTACATGTAAGGCAGGCACTCTACCAACTGAGGTATACCCCAACCCAGTCTTTTCTTAAAATGCCTTTACTATTTGCCTCCCTGAAAACCTGACACTGTGTTTTCTT
Organism: Marmota marmota marmota; assembly: GCF_001458135.2. NCBI lineage: Eukaryota > Metazoa > Chordata > Mammalia > Rodentia > Sciuridae > Marmota > Marmota marmota. The sequence goes on from NW_026000211.1 coordinate 37,800,837, forward strand.
TGCCTCACTGAAATCATCTCTCTACATTCTTAATTCATTTTTTTTTAATCATTGTCAAACTTTATGTACTATTATTCCTATTCCAGTGGAGTTTTTTTCCATAGATAAAATTTAAATGTTTTGATAATTATGTGCTTAATAGTTTGATCTCCTCAACTAAAATAAATGCTTCATGAATTCAGTCATACCTCATTATTGAAATTTGCAGATCTTGCAATTTTTTTTACAAATTGAAGGTATGTGGCAATTTTTTATTAAGTGATTCTTTTGTTGTGATTTTCCAACTGTACAAGTTCAGTTCATGCTTTCTGATCAATTTTGATAATTCTCACAATGTTTCAGATTTTAATTATGAGAGATCTGTTATGGTTACCCGTGGTCTTTGCTGTTATTATTGAAATAGTCTTAGGTGCCATAAATCAAGTGCTGTCTTATATGTACTATTGTATAAGACAGGGAATGAACTTGATTGAGAAATGTTATGTATGTTCTTACTGTTCCATTTACCAGCCATTCTTCCATCCTTCTCCTTTATCTCACTCTTTCATTTCCCCAAGACAAAGCAATATTGGTATTAGGACTATTAAAAACCCTCCCCTGGCCTATAAGTGTTTGACTTGAAGGGAGTGTTGCATATCTCTCACTTTAAATAAAAAACTAGAAATTATGTAGCTTCATGAGACAGAATGTTGAAATCTAAGATGGGCTGAAAATGTGGCTTCTTGCATCAATGACTCAAGTTGTGAGTGCTACGGAAAAGTTCTTGAGGGAAATTAAAAGTGCTTCTACAAGGAGTGTACAAATAATAAAAAAAAAGAAGAAGAAAAAAGCCAATTTGTTGACATGGAAAAGTTTTTTTGATCTGAATGTATAATTAAGTCAGCTGCAATTTTCTCCTTATCCAAGCCTAATCCAGAACAAGGCCATCAGTCCTCAGTATTATGAAGGTCTGACAGAGGTAAGGACTCTACAACAGGAAAGTTTGAAGTTAGTCCAGGTTGGTTCATGAACTTGAAGGAAAGAATTCATCTCCATAATATACAAATACAAGGTGAAGCATAAATGGTAATATAGAAGCTGCAGAATATTATTTAAGAGATATAGCAAAGATAAATGATGAAGGTGATCATATTGGAAGTAGAAACCATCTGGGACATCCGTAGCTAAAGAAGATAAATCAATAACTGACTTCAAAGCTTCAAAGTATAAGCTGAATTTCTTGGTAGGAGTAAGAAAACTAGTGAATTATTGAATCAAATGCCCATTTACTGTACCAAAAGTCCTTTGGTCCTTAAAAATTAAACTATATCTATTCCACCTATGTTTACAAATGGAACAACAAAATTGGGATAATAGCCTATGTATTTGCAACATTGTTTAGTGAATATTTTAAGTACATATGTTAGTCAGCTTTATGTTATTGTGACAAAATACTTGAGTTAATCAACTTGAAAATAGGAAAGGCTTTATTGGCTCGTGTTTTCAGAGGTTTCAATCTATGACAGATTGACCCATTGTTCTGGGGCCTCTTGTGACACAGTTACATCATCACAGGAACATGTGGCAAAGTAGGTACTAAATTCATGTCAGGGAGGGAGCAAAAGGAGAGTCAGAGGAGAAGCCCATTTAAGTACATACCTCCTATGAATTAACCTTCTTAAAGGTAATACTGCTTTTCAGTAGTATCAAAGGCTGAGGACCAAAAATTTCACACATGAGTTTTTGGGAGAAAAAATATAGCGTCCCGGTATTTAGACCTATTGCTTGGGGGGTAAAAATGATCCAAATTATTTTGACTTACTGAAAGTCCAGATGACCATTGGCAATTTAGCAATACATTATTTTAAAATTAAGATATGAGCATTTTTTTAATCTAAAATAATAGCACACAATAGAATAAATCATAAAGTAAACAAAACTTTCGTACAGCTTAGGAGTAAAAAAATTCAGGTGGATCATTTTATTGCACTAATTATTTTATTGTGGCAATCTGGAATCAAGGCTACAATATCTTCAAGGTCTTCCTGTACAGGACTTTTGTTTGATTGTTTTATTTCATTGATGTGTTTATGATTTCAGGAAAAATGACTAGCACATACTAAGTCCTAAAGAAATATTTGCTGACTAAATTAGTTACTTTAGTTACAAAATTATTCATGCTGAAATACCTTTGATTGGTAAAAAGATAATAAACATGTATTAGAATGGTCAAAATCCAGAATACTGGCACCACCAATAGTGGTGAGAATGGATCAACAGGATTGCACATATGTTGCTGGTTTGAATGCAAAATGGTACCATTGCTTTGCAGGACAGTTTGTCTGTTTCTTGTAAAACTAAGTGTACTTTTACCATGCAACACAGCAGTCATGCTTCTTGCTATATACTCAAAGGAATTAAAAATATGTATAACCATGAAAACAGATGTTTATGTTTCTTTCATGCATAATGGCCAAAATTTGGAGTAATGAACATTTTCTTCAGTAGGTGAATGGATAAACTCTGCAACATCCAGGTAATAGAATATTACTCAGAATTAAAAGCAAACATGCAAGTGGATGTTGTCTCCTGAAAAGACATGGAGGAATATTTAATGAATATTACCAAATAAAAAGAAGCCTATCTGAAAATTCTACATGTTATATAATTACAATTATAGAACATTCTGAAAAAAAGCAAAACTATATAGAGAAGAAAAAGGTCAGTGGTTTCCAGGGGACAGGAGGGAGAAGCAATGAATAAGTAGAGCAGCAAACTTAAAGGGCATTGAAGATATTTTGTGTGGTACTACAATGATGAATAGATGTTATTATATAATTGTTCTATAAATGTAAACTACTGATGCTGAATGATTTTAATGTATAAATGTAACTTTATCAATTTTAACAAATGTATTACTCTAGTGGGATATACTGATAATGGGTGAAGCCATTAATTGGTAGAATGTGGTATCAAAAATATTTGCATTTTTCTCTTAGTTTTGCTATTAATCCAAAAGAGCTCTAAAAATGTCAAAACTGTTATAGAAAAAAATCAGATATATCTTCCAGTGGGTAATGAAGTAGTAATGAGACTTTTAATGACTAATGGAAAAAATAATAGAATAATAATGAGTAATGAATGACAAAATTGAAGTATTGCTATTATTCCTTAAAAGAACATGTAGGGCAGGGCATGAAACCATCACAAGGAGAGCCGAGAATACTGGACATCTGCCAATCTTAAATTATAGCTATCAATCCTTCCACATTATCAAACATGTTTTGTTGTAACAGGTTTTTGGTAGGGTTAGGAGGAAAAAATGTTCTTAATAAGTTATTGGATGTGTGCAACTACATCTAAAAATAAATATTAAAAATATAAGTAATTGGGAAAAATATAATCCAGTAGCACTCACAGTTCATTTCTTAATGTGAATGAAAAGTGTTTTTTGAAAACACATGACTTAGGATTATATTAAATCAGAAATTAAATTTCAAAAACAAATTAATTAGAAAATTTTCATAATACTCAAAGTGTTAAATGAGTACTCCTGTATATATCTGCTGAGATTTTTTATTTTTCAAAGCATATTCAAATACTACTTTCTGAATAAAAAAGAAAAATAGGCCAATTTATATTCTTGTACTCACTTTGCATTTAAAATATATAACTTGAAAATTATCCCAGATTTTTGTAAATTATTTATGCCCCACAATGCTGATAGATCATAGACATTAACCCTACATTACTTTTCATTTGTAACACTATTCAACCTAACACCAACTTACCACATTTCCATTTCTTCCTAATATTTGTCAAAATATTTGGCCTATGAGAAAATGTGAAAAACTCCATTAAGGCCATGGATAATAATATTCAGTAATTGGTTGTAGTCTGGCACATTTTCCTATGTCTTACTAGAGACCAAGAATATAATTTTTTATTATAGAGATTGGTTAAAAAGGAAAAATGTCCCTTCTTATTTCTATGTGAGAAACTCAGTGATAGTTTTCACATTCTTTGTGTTTTGTTTAAATAAAACATTGTTATTTAATATCTTTTTTATCCATTGTTCATCTATTTGCTGTGATAATTGTTGGTCATAGTTGATGAATTTTCTTTCCCATGTTATGTATTTCTCTTTCTCTGATTATTAAATATATGTATAATAAGTTTAAAATAAGCATTTATACTTATGTCACAGTGGAAATTTCTTAACACTAAGCAATTATTTATAATACATTGAAATAAAGAACCAAGTTTCAGTGCTGTGAAAATTGACACCATCTAAATTAATATGCAACTCAATACATCAATTTATAATTTAAAGCTTAGATAATAATAAAAAGTTAATGTTATTTATTAACCATTTTTTGGTTCCTTGACTGAATTTATGAGAAATACCTAACTCCTCCTTAATTTCAACTAAATTTCAAAAATAAAATGTCTCCATTTTCAAAATCAAAAAGCAAATTATTAATTATTTTTTTAAAAAGGACTATTAAGTGTCCATAATCTTTGTTAGGTTTATAAAGTTCTATTATTTTCTTCAGAAAGTTTTCTCTGACTTCCCCAGAAGAGTGCAATAAAGATTTCTCTCTTTCTTAACATGAGCCATGTGTGTGGTGTTCTCAAACATGAAAGAAATATATAAGTAGATTTATTTTTCAAATATGCTTTATAACCTTTGAGTAAGCAGAATTCTTTTGGAAAAAGAAAAAGATGTTATTGCCATTAGTAGAAAGAGTAGTAAAGGCAAATTTCTATGAAAAACATTTGAGTGTATTTTCAGGGTTTAATCTCTCAGGATGAAATGTTCAAAGATTGTAATTATTTTTGATGAGAGGGTGAGGGTTCATTTTCTCTGTATTTTTTCTCATGTTATGCTGATTATATGTTTACTCACTTCTACAAAATGGCTTTGATTATTGTATAGGTAAATACACATTACTAGGAAATTTAAACATTTCAAAGTTTCTAATTAATTTTAGTATGAAGTTGAAATTTGTTACACAAAAGTTGTATAATTTAAGTATACTTTCTTACTCTTCTAGTTTGTCCCTGAGTAAAACTGGGGACTTATGGGTTCCAAAATACAAAGGACAGTTTCAGGTAACTTTTGTTTGATACATATTCTTCCTCTGTGTTTGCGGTACTTTTTTAGTAGGCAAAGATACTCTTCACCTTTCAAACACCACTTTGATGTTTTTTGACGAGGTTGTCTTGGCAGATTATTCCCATTCTCCTCCACCTGATTCAAATGAAGTGAAAACTTGTCTTTACTGTATAATTTCTATGTGTGATAAAAACTTATTTGTTTTCCATGGGATATAATTGTCTATACATGAATAAGTCTTGCTAGGTTATAATTATCTGATTGACATGGACCCATTATTATCTGTCCTCATAATTGCATTGGAAAATTCTGGGCATGGCATAAAATAGGCAAATAAAACCCTTTTCTCAAGGAAAAAAAAAAAACTAATCAATTAATAGGGAATAAATACTGAATGGCAGGAGAGTAGGCTATTTGCCTATTTTGATTTCTCATAAACCTGTTCAGGACTGAGTTAGGCATTATTTTAATTAAACAAAAAACAGAATATATAGCATATATTTAAGAAATCTACTAATCATATATCTTACTATATGACTTGTATTAATTTTATTATTTAAGGCTCACAGAATTATTGTGTGAAATTTAATATTCATTTTAAAGGTAATAAACAGACTCAAAAAATGTAAATAACTTATCTATCATCATGCAGCAAATAACCAGATAATATTTCAACACAATTCTTGTTTCAAAGCTAACAGTCATCTGGCATTAGTAGCAGATCCCTGTTAGGTACAAAAATAAGTTTTAGAAGAGGAATAAAAAAAAAAATCAACAGCAACAACAACAAAAAACACTACAAAGTTAGTTCTTTGACATTTTAATTTATTTATACTGTTATTTTTGATAATGGATTTTACTTAAAACTGACATTGATAATCTCATTTAAAATTAGATAGTTAAAATGGCTTTTTGCAATACTGTATTAATCATATAGTTTACAAAAAATGAAAATTTTGAAGGAAATATTCTATTTTAATGCCATAGATAAACCTAAGTATTAACTATCCTCTACAGTGTGCCCTAACTGAATTTTTATGTTATACCTTAAAGCTTTTCAAGTTAAATATATCCATTTTGACCTCTATTTAAGCCTCCCTTGAAACCAACATTTTATTGGTTTTAACTATATTGATTTTTCAATTGAAGATAACATTCCATTCACATGAAAGTTCATTTGTTACAGCTTTCCATTTATAAGCCCCTGCATCTTGATTTAATGTTATTTTCTTGCAGAAACTAAAGTTTGTAGGTCAATCTTGAAGAATGAGTATAACCACAAATATAGCAGATGCCTCATAAAATTATCTTCTACTGCTTCTCTGTGACCTCTGTCAAGGAAATAACACTCAAACCCGAGTCAGCATGAACAGCTGTGGTTGCTGCTGTTAGATAGCCATGACCTATCCTCCCAAGGGTAGTGCCCAACCAGGAGGGGATGGTGATTTTCACAGAGTCAATGTTATTAATGCCAATATAAATCAGAAAATACTGCCTCAAATATAAAAATTAGATGCCACAGTTCATGAAAAGAAGCAAACTTCCTTTATAATAAATCAACCCAAGTTCCTTGTGAACATTTATAGAAATGTTAATGACAATTGCATAAAGATTTTTATATCCCTCAAAACTTCATTTGTAATAAATGTGCAAATGGACATATAAATTGCACATTTATTTCACAGAGAGGTGCATTAGAAACCAAACTTTTTTTTTTCAGCCCAAAGAGCTTTTAACAGACCTTCACAGTGTAGAAGGTGGATATTGCAGCTATTTTATTGAGTTTCATTGCTATCTGCAACTCATCTAGTTAGACCAATTGGTAAGTAGTAAGGACATGCTGAACTAGGAACTTAATTCACAATCTAATTTATTCATTAAAATAAAAACATCTATGTTATCGTCTTCTCCAGATCAATAGGCCTTTTTAAATATAAGAACCCATATATTTATGAATGTGTGTGCAAGATTGTGTATGTATATATATACATATGCATAAATATAAGCATCCACATATAAAACATACAATACACTCATATATATGCATCACATGCCCATGCAAATACATGCATTTACATTCCCATATACACATACACTTTAACCCACTCCAACTTTTCTGGTTTAAAATTCTCTACTTAGTTTGGATTAGATTCTAGCTGGCACTAGATATATAAGCTTCAGCTCAACGAAGATCTGAATAAAAGGGAAATGGTCATATATGTTTAATTAGCATATTTGTATATCAGTTTATTCATGTTAAAACTCCATGGATTTTCTTGCACTTAAGAAATTAAATCAAAATAAAGGGATATTTTTATGTTTTAAAATGTGTTATTTTCTGGAGGAAAACTTGTGTCTACTTTAGAGCATGTAATTATTAAAATCAAATTTGACATAGCATTTAAATTAGTGACTCCATAAACTATCCCCAAATTATTTTCTGAGATTTTGTTCTCAGATGTAAGTTTTGGTCCAGGAAAACACAAGTTATCCTCCTTGACTTCATTTGGGCTGCAGGCATACATATTTCTTAAAATTATTTCTTTTGGTAAGGCATGCAGAGATATGAGAGTAGGTATTTCAAATTTGGATCAAGCTGAGAGAGAAAATATTCCTGTAACAATGTACACTACATTCATTTGTTTAGTAATTTATAGATTGTCTTTTCATGCCTTATATATACAATAGTGGAAAAACTCTCCAAGTCTCTTCTCTTATGATTTTTTAAATCTTACTAGGAGAAAATAGTCAATAAGCAAACTGCTACTTATTGTGAAGAGAAATATCTTGTAAAGAAAAAAAATTCAGATAAGATGTAAGGATAATGAGAAAAGGTAATATTTTAGCTAGAGCCTTTTCTCAATAAAGAGACTCCAAAAAGGTAGAATCTAGAAGTATCCATATTTGAGGAAACTGTGAGTGAGCCAAGAGAAGAGCAGGAAATGAGAGAGAGAGGAAGAATCTGAGGAGCCATGGTGAACCCTCAGCCCATGCTAAGGAGTCCAGCTTTATTCCTTGGGTGAGATAGAATACCAATGGAGGGGCTGAGTCAGAGGAGTGACCTGCAATTATTAGCTTTTTTAAGTATCACTTCTACTCCTCGGGGAAAATAAATAAAAATAGTCAAAAGAAGTGTTAGAGAGACCAGTTTGGAGGCTCTTTCAATAAGCCAGGTGAAGAAGATGGCAGAGTAGAAGAAATGGAGATGGGGAGAAGTAGGACCTTGGATCTATTTTGAAGGTAGAGTTGACATGGCTTGCAATATATTGAATACAACATGGGGAAAAAAAAGCAATAGCTTATTATTTTCTGCTTTCCCCATAGTGCCCATTCCCTGGAATACCTCTTTTTCACTCAAGCTTTTAGTGCCTGAACTCTGGCATATTTCAAAGTGTAGTAGGGGCAGAACCATATTAGGTACAATTTGAAAATGAAATAAATGTTCATTTTCCTAGGTATTCTACTTTTTCCCACAAATAATTCAGGATGCCATATAAATATTTTAGTAGCTATTTATGAATTCTGAAAATAGCACCCTTGTCTTTAGTTATTTTTCCATCTCTTTTTTTCAACTTTATTACCTTTGACTCCTTACCTTTACCAAAAGAATAGATACCTAATTATGTCCCTGGCTGTCCACATTGTCCTCATGTAGTCCACTATGCTTAATTTCCCCTACTAGTATAGGTAGTTGAGATATATTTATTAAATTTTTAGTTTGTCCCCAGGTATGTTTCTGCTCACTTCACAATTTACCTGTAGAAGAACCACAAGCTAGATTGTGTCTTTTCCTCATTCTATAGAAGAAAACTAAGCTAAAGGAGTGACTAAATAATTTGTTCAGCACTACACACCTAAATGAGAAATAGTCCTGTATTTCCCTTCTACTTACCTGTCTCCAGAGCTTGTTCTCTCAGCCTCAAGGCAATGAAGTCTCATCTAGAAACTCCTGTTGCATTCCAACCAATAAAAATTACTGTCTATAAATATGTCTAAGTCCTGATTTTTTTCCAGGAACAAGGGAACAAGAGCCTGGCAATGCTTTTTATTTGGTAAATTACTCAAAGCTAAACTAGTCTTAAACTAAAAGCAAATAAACAGTAACAAACATTAAAAACAATAAAAGAATTTATGTGGCACATAAATACCCATAAAATACAACTGAAGTGGAAAAATTGTCAGAACACCATTCTACTTAACAATTTGATAGACTACTATGCTATAGTTGTTTTTAATTAGGTGTCTTAATATTTTTGTTTGTTTGCAAGGAACAAGGGAATTGTTCAGTAAGGATTTTAAAATAAAGAAGAAAAAAAAAATGAAAATGTGAGAGTGAGGATTTATTACATCACTGTAATGTCACAATGTACTGAGGTACCTAAAAAAAAAAAAAGAAAGTAAGTGTGCTGAGACCTTTTTAAAAACCAATAGAAAAAGTTTAAGAACTTTTTAGAAGCCCTAGAAAGTTTTTTCCTCAATTATTTCTCTTCTTAACATAAACTCTGGACCTTGTTCTTTCTACTATAACCATTATATTTCTATTAATTTCTCTCAGAAGAATGAATTTTTCTTCTTTGATATGGACTTATGACCATTAATAGCTCCTTATAAACTCCTTAGTTTATGTGGTCTCAATTCAAGTAATCATCAGAAATTAATCAGGGCTCATAAATCTCACCTTCACGTTCTTAGAGCAAAAAAATTCTGTGATTTCAAGCTTTAGTTATGAGATTATCTGTAGTGTTATGTTACACCAGCATCATTCAAAAATCTGTGGAAATGACTTTAAGTTGATAGTCCAAGTTACCAAACATTTTATTAAGATGGCACATGAGAATGCAAAAACATTTTTGACCACTGTTGTAAGTGAATACCATGCTATTTAAACTGTGCTAGATTTCTGAAGATTTTGACACCTATCATATACATGTGGGAAATTAAAGCCCATTGAAGTCCCTGCATGTACAAACATATTAGCTGTAAGCCAAAGTTTATGTTTTGTATTTGTGAAATATATGTTTAAAATTATCTGCTAATGTCCTTTTTAAATAGAAGTTACCAAAAGAAATAACATTGAGCTACAACTTATCTGTATGTTCTTGCTATGTGCACATTACATCATGCTGGATGATATGGGGAAATACATATTCTAATGTAAATTGAGATAGCCAAGGAAATACAGCATAAAGGAGTAAGACTTATACCTGGTTGAGATTCAAACAGAAAAGGAAGAAAAAAATAGGGCTCTTTGGAGAGAAAAAGTACATAAGTAAAAATAGCACTTATTGCCTTGATTATGAATTTTCTTTTAGTTTATTAATGCTGGTATAGGTGCAGTAATAGAATGTTTTTGTACATATCAGTGGGGCTCCTTAGATATTCAGTTTTCTTAATGAACTCATGTCACCTCAGTCATCAACTCTTAGCGTTGCAATGTCAAAAAAGAGGCTCAAATTAATTTAAATTACTAAAACACCTGCTTTGTCCTACAGGTGTTGCAATATGGTGTTTTTAAACACAAAAGAAAATGTCTCCAATTTAAAAGTAAACTATGAACATAAGAATTTATTTCTTCTTTCAACAAAACTGGATCCTGGTCATTCCACAACAGAAATTTCGTCAACCTCTTGTGACTATGTTACATATGCACGTGCTTCCACTACTGAACATGTATTTTTAACGAACTTTCTTTCTTTAGCTATTCTTTCATTCAGATATACTTTCAGAGACTTCTTTTTTGTGTTCACTCCACTAGTTGGTTTCAAAAATCAGAGGATAAGTTACTATTTCAGACACCACACTGGGGAGTCATGTGTTTTGAATCACCTCCTATGATTAGAAATAAATAAAAGGACAGTATCCCATTAATATAAAGAACTACACTGAAATTCTGAACTGGCTACATAATGTAGGTAAAATCCTTTAGCTTCCATATCATTTTAATTTCATATCATTTTTTTTTTTTGGATACTGGGGACTGAACTCAGGAGACTCAAACACTGAGCCCATCCCCAGTCATATTTTATATTTTATTTAGAGACAAGGTCTTACTGAGTTTCTTAGTACCTCGCTTTTGCTGAGGCTGTTTTTTTTGAAAGAGTGAGAGAGAGGGAGAGAGAGAGAGAATTTTAATATTTATTTTTTAGTATTTGGTGGACACAACATCTTTGTCTGTATGTGGTGCTGAGGATCGAACCCGGGCTGCACGCATGCCAGGCAAGTGCGCTATCGCTTGAGCCACATCCCCAGCCCCATCTGAGTCTGTTTTGAACTCATGGTCCTCCTGCCCCAGCCTCCCGAGCCGCTGGGATTACAGGCATGTGCCACCGTGCTCAGTTAAACTTCTTCTGTATCAAATATGTCCACAGTTAATAAAAGTATAAGATCTAAAACCTTGTTAGACTTTCCTATAATATAAAAATATAATTTATTAAACTATAAAACATATCTATAAGTCATATATATACAATCGAGAGAATAAAAATTAGTATTATTTCTTTTTTATTTATATATGACAGTGGAATGAATTACAATTATTATTACACATATACAGCACAATTTTTCATATCTCTGGTTGTATACAAAGTATATTCACACCAATTTGTGTCTTCATAAGTGTACTTTGGATAATAATGATCATCATGTTACACCATCATTTCTAACTTCATGCCCCCTCCCTTTCCCTCCAACCCCTCTAACCTATATAGAGTCTGTCTATTCTTCCCATGCTCCCGATCCATATACCACTATGAATCAGACTCTATATCAAAGAAAACATTTAGCTTTTGGTTATTTGGGATTGGCTAACTTCACTTAGCATTAACTTCTCTAACTACATCCATTTACAAGAAAATGCCATGGTTTTATTCTCTTTTATGGCTGAGTAATATTCCATTGTGTATATATGCCACATTTTTTTTTATCCATTCATCTATTGATGGGCATCTAGGTTGGTTCTACAGTTTGGCTATTATGATTTGTGCTTCTATAAACATTGATGTGGCTGTGTCCATGTAGTATGCTGTTTTTAAGTTCTTTGGGTATAGACCAAGGAGAGGGATAGCTGGGTCAAGTCGTGGTTCCATTCTCAATTTTCCAAGAAATCTCCATCCAGCTTTACATATTGGCTGCACCAATTCACAGTCCCACCAGCAGCGTATGCGTGTACATTTTCCCCACATTCTCACCAACATTTATTGTTGTTTGTCTTCATAATAGCTGCCATTCTGACTGGTGTGAGTTGAAATCTTAGAGTGGTTTTGATTTGCATTTCTCTAACTGCTAGCTAAAAAGTTTCTTCTCAGCAAAAGAAATAATCTGTAAGGTGAATAGAGAGCCTACATCTTGGGGGAAAATTTTTATCCCTCACACATAAGACAGAGCACTAATCTCTAGGGTGTATAAAAAACTCAAAAAATTAAACACCAAAAAAGAAAATAACTCAGTCAATAAATGGGCCACGAACCTGAACAGACAATTCTTAGATGATGATATACAAACAATCAACAAATATATGAAAAAATGTTCATCATCACCAGAAAATTATTATTATTTCTGATATAAAGCACATCATATTAACATAAGATTCAAAACACCAAAATGATTAACCAATTATATATATATATATGTGTATATATACACACACACACATACATATATATATGCATATATATAGCGAGATTTTATATATTTTTTTATGAAAGTAAAATTTTATTTTACTCTTTTATTGCTGAGTAATAAATGAATAAAAAGGAACATATGTACATTAGGGTAAAGTTCATGGTAATTATGCATATTGCATAAGATGTAGAGATATTTTATCCACAATATTATCAAATATAGTAGTGACTTAGTATCACTACATTGGTTTGATCATTTGACAAAATTTTAATAAGTGAATTTTTTTTTTTGTTTGAGTTGCTATACTATTTTACTGAAACATGAATTATTGTTTTGTGATCTAGGGAAATAATGACTATAATTTTAAGATAAGTCATTTTATTACTATTAAATTATTCTTTTGTGATAATTCATTACAAATAAAATGGCATATGATCCCACAGAACAATGACATCACATAAAGGTAGTAAGTATAAAGAAATATAATTATTTGTTCTTTGATATTTTTCAACTTAGAAAAACTTAAGAGATATTAAAATAGGTTTTGAAAGAAAATCAACTAGAATTGTATGAATAACATCGATGTGTTTATTAATGTATAGAATTTTATAATGACCTTTTTAAAGTTTTAACTATCATATTTACATTTCTAGTTTATTCAGATAATATACTCATTGGATGTTAATTTTCATGTAAATTAGATTTAGGTGTTCATAATACATAGGTGAAATTTTTTTCTTTTGACTCTAGAAACTGACTTCTCAAAAGTAACATCAGCAATAATTTAGAAACTTGTTAGAAATGAAGAATTGGGGGCCCTAGTAAGATCTACTGAATCAGATTATGCTTTTTATCAGAATCCCTGGTAATGCTATACGTAATTGAAGTTAGAGATCCAGAGTTTTCATTTGTGAATCTTGTGAAACCAGTATAAATAAATTTTATAAATACAAGTTTCAACTTTTAAAGCCAGGCTGCATATTGTATACTTCTCATAATTAATGTACAATTCTAATAGGAGCTGCAGTCTTAAGTTAAATGGTGCTTATTGGTTGACAACCACACTGATTTCTTCCTCATCCTTATCTGATTGATGATTTACTTAGATACACGCATTCAGCATTAAAGTGTTCTATATGTGTATGCTATAAAAATTTATTATATTTATAAATTTTTCATCTGAAGCATTATGCAAGTTTACATGACTCAAAACCATATTTAATATCACAATTTCTCATTCAGAGGACTGAGATTACACCTAGATATTGTGCAGTAAGCAGATAAATTGACATACTTCAGCTTTGGAGTAGATTCACAAGGACCAGAGAGTTTATAATTAGTTGAATTATTCAATAAATCATGTATTAAATTAACATTAAAGGACTTCAATTAATATTGAAAAAAAATTTGTATCTGTAAAATAAGACTATAAAATAATAATAGGAAAATATGATTCATTATATTTTTATTTGGGAGGGCTTGAAATAGCAAGAAAATAAAGTGAAATATACATAAGCCCATTTTTCTTAGTATTATAAGTTGACAACCTCAGAGGAAGACTATGGTACTGAGTCATTCTTCTTCCCATACACTGCAGCAGCATTGTATATACTTGAAATGTTTGGATTTTATTACCTTAGCTCCAAATTACCATGGATTCTAACATTTTTATGACTCCTTAATCATAATTAACTCCTTTTTATGTTAAAAGGAGCATTATCAAAACTATAGAAAAATACTTTAAAGAGAAGAGATAGTGTGAAAAAGTACTTGGAGATATGACTATACAATTTGCAAGATAATTGAGCCACTCACCCACTGACTCATATACCAATCTCTTAGTAATTGTGCATGCTTGATTCTTAGATCAGTTCTAATGTCAACGGTTTTATATATCTTGTGAGTAAAGAAGAGAAGGAAAACTCAACATTGAAAATAATTATGAGTTTTTTAAAGGATATATTTAATCCTTTTAAATTTATAATATCCTTATATATTATAAATTATATAATTATATAAATTATAAATCCTTGTATATTTATAATAAATGAGAGTTGAGTAAAATCCTTTGACCAGTATATATGACTATGGCATGGATTTTACCCAAAATCTCCCCTGAGACATTCTAAATAAATTCAGTGTCCCATTCATAAATAGTTGGTTTAGTTGTAAAGCTCTGTAGGCAGAGGTTAAGCTATTTAACTCTCTGGAACTTTGGAAACTGAGATCTAAGCACAGAAGTATTGAGTAATCAATGCACAATCATGTGCTATAAAAAGTAATCAACTGCAACACAATTTATATACTTTGAGATAATGTGTGCAATTTATATACTTTGAGATAATGTGTACTTCTCATGAAAATACTTGTATGCAAGTTAGGTATTGAACTCAGGTGTGCTTAATCACTGAATTACACTCCTAACCCCCCACCTCCCTTTTTTTGTATATTTTATTTAGAGATAGGGTCTTGTTGGAACCTTTTACCTCCTTTGGGACTGCGGCCATTATTGGGTGTTGGCTGAGGTGGCCTCATGGGTTCTTCCAGAGCATTTCCATATATGTGACCCGGTTGGATTGGCGCCCACCGGCTTTTAGCCCCGCCTAATGGTTTAATCTGAAATCTGCCTAGGCCCCTAGTGATAGTGACGTAACTGCCCCTTATTAGTTCTTGCTACTGTCTCTTCTTACCCCCTCCTATCACTATATAACCTTGTCCCTGACACAATAAAGTTGAGATTGCTGCACCTCCATGGTTGACTCAACTCCCAACTCGGTGTGATTCTTGGCCAGGCTGGGTAGGCAGGCCGGGTTGCAACACTCACCCTCTCACTCAGAGAAGGGAAGCACCAGCTGGTCTCCTGCATTCCCCAAACCTTTGTTGGAGGGTGGTTCCGAAAGGGTCTCTGGCTTTGAACTCATGATCCTCCTGCCTCAGCCTTTTGGGCTGCTGGGATTACTATATGTTCTTGATTTGACATAGGGGAAGAACTTGAATTTAACAGTACAGAAATTTCTGAGAATGTCTTCATATGGCTCTAATTATGTTTTTATCTAAGGGCCTTCTAAGATGTGAAGTGAGTTGTTCATCATTTCTATTTCACTTAGGATGGAGTGTCCACATTTTGGTATCTCCGTTTTTCAGATCCCAGGTTTCAATCTTTCTAGCCCTAATCCATATCCAGATGTTTCTAAATTTATGTGATGTTTCTCTCAGGAGACAAGCTATGTTAGGAAATATTAGCAAAAAAAAAAAAGTCCTAATTGCATGATTTGAGGCATTTATGAGAGCAGGGAGAGACATGGGCAGTATGAATTTTTATGAAGTCTTGTGTAGTACCATCTATACTACTTAACCAGGTCAACATATTATATAACTCAAATATATTCTTCGAATGTTCTAGGTAGTCTCTGTAGACCTAGATGCTCGCATTAATATGCATCTTAACATAGGGTCAAATTCACTCCTTTTTAGCTTTCATCCCACTCCCTACAAATAATTATATAGCTTGAAGGGCAAGAGGAAAGGACAATATGAAGCACTACATGACCATCGTGTTGGGTGAGTCAAGCCTTAGTACAAATACTAAATGAAATCTTATAATGACTAAATATGCTTTCTGTTGAACTCTGTGCTTTCCCCCTGTGTTCGAACTTGGGTTCTCCATCCCTTTTAACTAGATTGACACTGTAAAACTAAAAATACAATGTAATCTAAAGTTAAAAGGAAAACACATCTCTCTTCAAGTATTTCACATTTCCATGTTAATTATTCATTCTCTTACCACCACAAAATCCTCAATTCCCCCGACACTGTCATAAAAGTTATTTGATTAAACAAGTAAAGGTGTAGATAATAGATCTCCTAACACTGTGAGTACTGTGTGGTTACTCATTGGATGCCTGTCTATAAGATGTAAATATCAGTGTAAATATTCTAGATTAATAAGTGACTTCCTTCCTTAGGTATATACGCAATGCTGTTGATTAATTTGTTGGTAGAATCTACAAGAAAGGGGGAAAAAAACATAGCACAGTTACCTCTAAGACATATCAAATTTTCTATAAAGTCACTAAATTTTTTATATGCCAATGTATGCAAACCAGGGCTAGGATCTAGAACCTAATAGTGTCAATGATTATGAGAGAATTTATCAAATTTACACAGGTTTACAGTCAGGAATTTAAATTCATGATGTCATAGAAACAGCATGCCTGGGGAGTAGATATCACTCCCACTTCTACTAAATTAGACTCTACTGTCTGTTCCCAATCCATGGACCATAAGGAAGCAGCTGGAAATGACAGGAGCAGATGGGGGTGGGTACTGAATGCCAAGTGAATGTTTTTCTTTATCAGGAAAAGGTTTAGTTTTGAAGCATGTGAATGTCAGCCAAGAGCTTTGTGGAACACTTTGGCATAGACCTCAAGACCTAATAAAAGCTTGAGCTTCTAAGGAGTAATACGATCAATAATCTATACTTTCTAAATTTCTATTTTAACTGCTTTGATGGTTCAGTGTTGATAAAAATGGTAGATTATGAATTTTTTCCTCTTCAACTTCTTTTCTTCATATCTTTTTTTGGAGAGATGAGTTCTTCATGTTTCAGTCAACCCTATTGTCTTTATGGTATGTAATTTAAATTTTAAAAGTAAAGCATAGTTACAAATTAGTATTAATTTAATTAACATAAAAATGGGGAACACTATCTCAGAGAGGAAGAACAAGAGGGTCAGGGAGAATTTTAGATTATTTTTATGCCCAAAATTAAGGTATTCCTCTATTCCTGTCACTTGTGTGCCATGAAGTAGGCACCCAGAACTATTCATGTTGATAAACAGGTTTTTTTTTTCCCATAACAACTGTATGAATGAAGATGTCATTTAGTGAAATAAAAGATGCTGAAAGAATAGTTAAAAGTTATTTTTTTTTAATTTTTAGTACCAGGGATTGAACCCAGGGTGCTTAATCACTGAGCCACATCCTTAGCCTTTTTATTATTTTATTTTGAGACATGGTCTCACTAAGTTGCTTAGGACCTTGCTAAGTTGCCAAGGCTGGATTTGAACTTGTGATCCTCCTGCCTCAGCTTCCCAAGTCACTGGGATTATAGGCATGTGCCACTATGCCTGGCAAAGTTAACATTTTTCCCCCCCTTTGGAATTTTTTTAAATTTTTTTTATTAGTTGCTCAAAACATTACAATGATCTTGACATATGATACATTTGATTCAAATGGGGTACCTAATCTTATTTTTCCACGTGTACAGATTGCAGGATCACATTGGTTATACAGCCACGTTTATACATAGGGCCATACTAGTGTCTATTGTATTCTGCTGTAAAGAAGAAAAAAAATCTTTCTCCAAAGTGCTAAATTTGAGATTCCAACTAAATCAATGAATGGTGTGAGACTGCTGGCCAAGTGGTGAGGTTCATACTGAAGACAGAAGTTTGGATATTTACAATATATTGATGGTGAATAGAGTTATCACATCACAAAGGCATCTGAATAATAATAGCTGCCATGAACCAAGATCTTACTAGGTACTGATTTAATGTCTGATTAATTTTATTTGTTTATTTCAAACAGCCTAAGAGTAAATAAAATTAGGCTCTGAGAGAATAGGAATCTTGCTTGAGGTCATCTGCTAATAAGTAATAAACCCCTTTAAGACTTTTTATCTTCAGATCAAATGTTCTGATTAACTATCTGTAACCTTTTATGTGATAAATATTATAATATATGGTGAAAAAGAAGTCCTCAGTTATAGGGCACTTGATGACTTAAAATAAGTTATGAAAGAAAGATCCAACAAAGTATACATAGAATAAATGATCAATTAATGTACAATAAATAAGAAAAATGTAGTATCTGGAAATCAATTATTGGATATATTTTAAGAAGAATGAGGGTGATAACTTTGGTTAAATGCTTCTAAAAGGTTAAAATGATAACTTAGCAGTGATGTATTAGCTTTCTGAAACAGATTTTTTGGTTTTCTTGGCAAAAGTAGCTTCACTGGAGGAGTAAAAATTCAAATATTTCTGGAGTGGATTGAGAGGTCATTGAGGACAAAGAGGGAATTGAGAGGTTATGGAGGCCAAGTCAGTGGTCATAATCAACCCCATGGGAAATTTTTCTTCAAGAGTGAATCAGATGACTTTGGCATTGTAGGATCGAGATGCAAATTCAAGAATGATTTTTAATATTTTGGTAAATACAGCATTATTGTATGCTATAGGGAGTGATCCAGAGGACAGAAAATACATCATGATGCTGGAAAATTAAGAGAATAATTTCAGAGCTGCAGTATTTCTGAACAGAAAATAGAGGCATGGGCATGATAATTGCATAAATGAATTGTTTACTGCATAGCCAGCGCAAGTCCGGTTTTACAAGAGTGAGAAAATTGGAATGTGTGATCAGACTTGATGGAAGAATGGCAGATTTGGATATCAAATGATTTTAAAAGTCATCATTCTTCTGGGTTTTTTTTAATGTTGTTAGGATCAACAACTTTAACAAAGAATAGAGTAGAGGTATAAGGTACATATTTGAGAAGGAAAATAAATTTTAGAAGAGAGGTCTCAGGGCCATGGAAAATACCTTTACTTAGAAAACATAATCTGTTACCTTGGCAATGCTAAGGGTAAAATCAAATCAATCATAACAGAGAGGTAATTTTCTTTAGTCATGGTCTTTTTTTTGGATGCTATTAAGGAGTATGCCAAGATGTTGATTTTAACTAATGTTGAGATATGTCAGATAAAGAATATTGAAGGGTTAAGTGAAGAGCTTTATTAGTTTGTCTTTCTTCTGTTACTATTTACTAGCATAAAATAATGTCCATGAATTATTTCATTGTTCTGTAGTCAGAAATCCAAAGTTCTCAGAAAGATGCTCTACTTATGTGATCTCATAAGGACAAAATACTGGTGTGAACAGACTGGGTTTTTAATATGGATGCTTTGGAGACTCATTAAGTTTAGCAGAATTCAGTTCTCTACAATTATAATCCAGAGATCCCTATGTCTTTGCATTCTGTAAGCAATGGTTCGTTGTCAACTTCTAAAGGTTGTCTACTTTTCTTGAATTGTGGTCCCATTCATTTTCAAAGCCACAAATTGTGGGTCACATGCATCTCATATTTAGTCTCTTTGATGTCACCTTCTGCAGCATCTCTTTGACTTCATTTTTGAAATTCATTAAGAGAAAGCTCTGATATTAAGGACTTGTGTGGTTATATCACAAACACCTAGATATTCCAGAATGAACTCCTTTTATAGGGAACTTAAGGAATTTGAATGAACATGATTGTAGTAGCACAAAAGAAGCCTTATTGGTGGGAAATTGAACAGGTTTTATGGGAGATAGTGTCCGCTGCAGCATCTATATTATGACAGTAGGTAAGACAGGGATAGAGGGAGATTACATGTCTAGGTAGTATCTCTCAGTAGCATGGAAAAAATCTCTGGGCCAGAGGACTTAAAAGATAGCAATGTCTTGGGGCTTTATAACTGCAAGTCTATCTTTTCTCCATGGGAAACAGTTGTTGGAAAGATTTTGTGGATTGTGTAAAGCAGGTAGCCTTAGAAGAGTTAAAGATTTGTAGTTTTGAATACTTTTTATAATAATGATATGTGTAAAAAATGATAATTATATTTGACGGTGTCAAGCTTTTGAATCTGTTGTGAAGTCACATCTAAAGGCCAGATACATCATCTTTGACTTATTCATATAGTGTCCATCCCTAATCCCAGATTGACTTTTAATCTATATTATTCAATGCTTGAGTTTAGGGTAAGTGATAGAACATCTTTAAATCCCCAATTCCTCTCAGGGAACAAACTAAGATTTAAAAGACCATTGCAATGATACCTGCTTCCTCACATGTTGAAGTTGAACATTAGAGAAGTACACTGAGGCAAGCATATGAAGCATGGTTTATTTGAAAAGGGGTAACATAGACTTCTCCCACGAGGGAGAAGGGGGCCATAGCTGGTATCATGGTATCCCCTAAAGCAAGGTGTTCTGCCCTTTTTATATGTCCTAGGCTTCCTTTGTTCTCCTGCCTTTTCTCCTTTATTTTTCTCTTTCCTGTATAAGTGACTAGGCCCAGGAATGCTAGGTGGGGTGACCAAAAGGTGGGAAACAGGTGGGCTGAAGGGGGAAGGGCAGGATGGAGTAGTGGAGGACACATTAACAACCTTATAGCTCCCTGTAGAGAGGGGACATTCCTGGGACAGGTTACCTTGGCAACAGGTTGGAGCAGGAGCAGGTTCTTGATAAGTGTGGAGGAAGGGCTCTGAAGGAATTAACATTTCAATCCCTCAGGGGACAGTCTCCAACTTCCCACACTCACTCAAAATTGGCCTCCTTGATCCGACCTGACTCTATTTACCTATCTACACTGACTGTCTTTCTAATTCTGGCTTCAGAAACAGGTAGTCCTCTTAATAGATTATAATAATAATTGTAGTTGTTGTTAATGGTTCTATCTAAAAACAGATAATAAGAAATGTTAATAAGTGCTTCAGCAGCAAATAAATAATGTATGGCTAGGTTGAAAGTCATATATATATATATATATATATATATATATATATATATATATATATATATACACA
>NW_026000211.1:37822453-37829757 GCF_001458135.2 Marmota marmota marmota
ATATATATATATATATATATATATATATATATATATATATATGTATATATATACACATATATATATGAAACTAATAAAGTCAGGAAAGTCTAATATATATAATTCCTGATAAAGACAGGAATTCTCAGGTAAGTCAGAGGCTCACAAAACAAGTAGAGGTTAAAATTGAAGGTTTTCTGTGGCTGGCAATTAGGAATCAGATTGTCCCATGATTATCATCTAAATGATGATTCCCACTAAATCATATAGATTATGCTTTTTGTGTGCTATTGAATTCAGTTTAGTGGGGTTTTTAATTATTTTTACATCTTTGTTCTTCAGGGATATTGGCTTATAATTTTCTTTTCTTGCAATTATATAGCACCTCGCATTGGCCAATACTGTGGCATATTTACCAACTGCATCTGCAGCAGAATATTAACTGGTTCCCACCTGATTATACCTATCAATAGTTTTCCTCTTTGAGTAAGTAAACTCCAATGACATAAAAGGAGATAATAATAATAACTCTGCTAAAAATTAGATCAGAAGCAGCTTTTAGCAAAAGTGGACCAATTTTAATAGGTAAGCACAGTTACTTCTTTGATCTTCATCCAAAATCAGTGACCTCTTGGTAACTGAAGATGCAAGTGATAGAGAGGAACAGCTTCATTATTTATGTGACACATTGTTTTAAGATGAAATGAGATTAAGTTTACAATTGGCAACAACAGATCTTCTTGCTGTTTAAGGCAACAATCACGACAGAAATAATGGAGAATGACTTTCATGGAAATGAACATAATGGTCACTGCTTGAGGTAGTAGTAGTAAAGGTGGAATGCTGATATTGATTAAAAAGAAAACAATAACATGATTCCTTTATCCCATTCACACTAAGCAATTATTATATACTAATATATACTAAGCAATTATTATATAAGCATAAAATATTAGGTAGAAAATGTATTTATTTATAGTATCTTTTATTTAAGAAATGTATCAAGTCATTCGAGAAATTTAGTAAAATTTTCTAGATTAATACATAAAATAAGATTTTGATTAACAATTCAACTACATCAACATGATGTAGACATTATCAGTTATGTTCAATCTTTCATGACAAGCAGTTTCTTAGAGGTACAATTCTATAGTTTTCCAAAGTATTTGACTTTCTCACAACTTTTATTATATTTGTTTTAGGAAACTTGCAAAGAAAACCTACATAATACATTCACAATGGAATTCTGTCTTTTTGCGTCTTCATATGCTTGCCACAGAAGAGAAGAATAAGATAAAGATAGTCTAAAACAGAAAAAAAAAGTTTGTCTTAAGATACTTTTCACAGCCACTGACATCTCCTCAGACACATGAAAGATCACAATTGCCTTCAGTACAGCCTGATTTCAAATGAGAAAATTGCACAAGATATAAAAATAAGAAATATTTTGTCTGTTCAATCCAAATACAGTAACAAATATTATCAGTGTGTTAGTCATTTTTCTAACACAAGTAATAACATACCTGAGAACATAAACTTAAAAGCAGGAAATGTTTGTTTGGATCACAGTTTTAGAGGTTTCGGTCTATCATTGCTTGGCCCCATTGCTTTGGACTTGTTGCTGTAGAGAAATGTTGGAGGGAATGAGAGGCAGAGAAGATCTGTTCACCTCCTGGTTACAGGGAGTGATAGAAAGTGGCTATGGTTTCAATATCATGTTCAAAAGCAGTGTTTTCTTTCTATTAGGCCCCAACTCATAAAGGTTATGCCACCACCCAATAGCACCACACTATGGGGAACAAGGTTTCAACACATGGGCCTTTGTGGGACATTGAAGATTCAAACTATAGTAAGCATCATCTTAGCAAGTCAATAACAAAACACAGTATTTGAATTTTTGCTTGGAAATTTCATCACAAGCTACTATAATTTCTTTTTTGTTAATAGGAACAGTGCTTGGGTATTGCTTGTCTGTTTTATTATCATCATTATTTAGTTATTTGATTCATCAATCTTATTGCTGTTTGCAGGAAGATATAATCCATGATAATCTAGACATGAGAATTTCTGCTGCCCAGAATCTGATGCTCCTGTTGTGACTTGTACTAATTTTGCATATTTTCAACCCAAATGCACCTTATTTGTGATACTCTGGTACAAAATAAATTTTTATGTGAGTTTATTTTTAAATTACAAAATTCTAGGGGCTGGGATTGTGACTCAGCAGTAGGGCACTCACCTAGCACATGTGAGGCCCTGGGTTTGATCTTTAGCACCACATAAAAATAAATAAATAAAATAAAGCTACTGTGTCCAACTACAACTAAAAAAAAATTACAAAATTCTTTAAAGTTATTGACTGGAGTTTTGTACCTAATTTTAAAGCAACAACCAATGTATTACAGAGTTTAATGCATCTGCTTACATTTAAATATTTCCAAAATAAATCGGTTTAAGAAAAAATTACAACCATAAATTAGTAATTTTTAAATTTTTTTATGTTACAAGTAGATGCCCATTATGCATGATTATAAAATAGTGTATAAAAAATGAAAAGGAGATTTAATGTCCCACCCAAAATTATATATATTCCAGTAGGTAGAAAAACCTGGAGCATGCACAAACACATGTCAATTTGCATAGGCTACCTAAAAGTTTTATTAAAATGCAGCAGCACTTATTTTATGCCTTTTCAGATATCAGATAAAGCTGTTATTTGTAACTTCTACCATTTTTATATATTTGTTCTAAAGGAAATAGGACATGAAAAATAATGACATCCATAAAGCATGGAATTATTTGACATTAATAAAAAAATATCAAAATGAAGGTCAACAAACATACTCATTAAATCAGAAAATGTTTCCATTATGCTTTACTTTACAATAAAAAATAGCCAAAGAAGTATTATTAGTATACAGATTTTGAAACTCAAATCTTGAAGGATTATGATTCACTAGTTGATGGATGCCAAAAATTTCTCAGTGGGCATTTAAAGATGCCTAAATAATTGCATTTTATGCCAATTTAAATAATTGTTTTAAATTTTGTTAATTATATGAACATATTTTTCAGTTGAATCATTTTGTTTGAGTTTTATCACATAAAGAAGGAGTTAACTGAAACTTTTATGTACTTTTACTCTCTCATGTCTTTTTATATGCTAAATAATATTATTTGTTAATATTTTTATGCCTTCATTAGTCAAGTTTGCTAACATATTGTAGAATATATGTGGATCTTATATCCAAGGACAGATTTATTTATAATGTAATTTCATGAATATCCACAATTTCTTTCTCTTCAAAACCAAACAAATATCACAAATGGAATGTTGGAAGTAAAAACTTTTGCACCAAATTAACAGAAGACTAATACAATGTGCTTTCTTCAAAAACAATTTAAGATGTATAACTCAGAAGGAACAGAAACAATTGACATTTTTATGTAAATACTATGAAGCAAAGCACTTTGTGTATTTTATTCTGGTAGTTATGTCATTATATCACATGAGATAAACTAATTACTACAGTTTTATGGTGCTTGGGAGGAAAACAGAAGTGTTTCTAGTGTTGGAAAATACATGGGTTCTGAAAAATATGTATATATTAAAAATTAAAAGCATAGCAAGGAAATATCCCTAGGCAGGATGAAGAGTTTACACTGGCCAAAAATTTCCTTGGTTTAATTCCTGCTTCTCTCCTTTGTGCCCACATCTGGCACTGATTCTTTCTAAAATTACTGCCAAGCAAGCTAATGAAATGCTTCTCTGAATAGGTATTATTTGGTTTTCATAGATAAACAAATGGTTATATATTCCATATTGCAATTAAGCTCTACCAAATTATACACATACTCTCTGAATATGCAGTAACTCTTATTATTAATATTTAGGCACATCTGTGTTCTCCAATCATATCATCAGTAATGGAAGAAATGCTAGAGCACAAGAAATAGAAGTATTTGTCACCAATTCAGAAATTAACATCATTGAAAATTGTGCCAATAAGCATATTGAATTTTGCATTTAAAACTTGTTTTAGATGCTTTCTTATTAAGGAATTCTTTGGTAGAAACCCTTAGAAGAAATGTTCAAGTAAATGAAACAGCAACAGATATATTTATAATATTCTCTAAAGAAATAACACAATTTTTCGAATGGATTTACTGAAGATTTTAACCAAGAACATTAATGAAAATATTTAGAATTTGTAAACAGTATACCTTGACTTTTAAGAGAAAATTTAGATTTCTATGAAAACCATCTCTTTCAATTTTTGAACACTTCCATTGGAAAAAAGTTAGAGAATCATTAGCTTGTAAATTTATGATAATAATCTCTTTCACTATCAAACTTAGATTTTGAGAACAAACTCCTGACTTTAGTTGTTAAGAGATAGACATATTTAAATGCTGAATTATTAGTACATAAAGACTTAATTTTGAATTAATGTTCATCTACAATGTTTTGGATTTGTGAACGGAGCATGAAATAATAATTCTCGCTTAGAGAATAGGTCAAATATGCTTATGTATCTATATATTTCATATCTTTACTTTTGGGTAAGGATGTATCTCTTTCATTTTTATATACAAACAAAAATGCAACCCATACTTTTACTGTTACATTTATATTCATATCTAAATTTACATTGCAATTTAAACAATATAGGATTTTATTTCTACACAATGTATGCTGAGAAATTCTGTACAGCTTATAAACATAAGCTTCTTAACGGTAAACTTATGTTACATTTTAGTATTTCTTTTTTGTATTAGTTAATCTACATTTGATTCTCTGCACTATTATTGTCTGTTTTCTGTGTACAATAAATTAAGTTTATTGTTTTGTGAGTATTTTTAATCTATTTTAATAATTTGAGCAGGAATCAAAGACTTTTAAAATTATTTGAGGTAAGAAAGTGTAATACCTCTTTAGCTTTGATTCTTTTGCTCAGGATTGCTTTGGCAATTTGAATAGTTTGTGGTTTCATAAAAGTTTTAGGACTTTTTTTTTTACATGAAGAACACCAGTTATTTTTATAGTAATTGCATTGAAACCATAGATTGCTTTTTATAGTATACTTATTTTAACATTCTTCTCATGGATGAATATAGAATATATTTCCATTTGTTTGTGTCTGTTTCAATTCCATCAGTGTTTCATTATTTTCTGTGTGTTTCACCTTTTTGATTGAAGTTATTCTTAATTATTTTATGCTCTAGGAATTAAAACAGCATGGTACTGACATGAAAATAGATGCATAGATCAATGGAACATAATAGAGAACATTACAATCAATCCACATGCTTACAGTTTTTGACAAAATTGCCAGGAACACACAATGAAGAAAAGAGAGTCTCTTCACTAAATGGTGTTAGAAAATGGATATATGCATGCAGAAGAAAGAACCTAGACAACTATATCCCACCACATACAAAAAAATCAGTGCAAAATGTGATAAAGATATTAATTTAAGACCCCAAACTATTAAACTGCTAGACCAAACTAGGGAAATGTTCCATCACATTGGTATGATTGAGACTGTTCTGGGCAAAACCCTGAAACAGTCAAGAGGAGAAAAAAATAGAGAATGGTATTACATCAAACTAAAATAATTCTTCATAGCCAAAAGAAATGAATATGAGAGTGAGGCAACAATCTATATAATGAGAGAAAATATTTATAAACTTTGCATCTCAGTAGGGATACATATACCAGAGTATGTAAGGAACTTAAACAACTCAATATTAAAATCATCATCATCTGAATAAAAACGTGCAATAGATCTAAAAAAAGATTTCTCAAGAAAAGCGTAAAAAAATACAACAGGTATATATGCAAAAAACAGTACTCATCATTACTAATCATCAGAAAAATGTAAATCAAAACCACAGTGAGATATTATCTCATCCTAAATAAAATGATTTTTGTCAAACAACAGCAACAACAACAACAAAAATCAAGTGCTAGTGTAAATATGAAAAAAGGGGGCCTTTATACACTGTTAGTGAACATGGAAAGTAATAAAGTAATTTTGTAAAACTGTAATAAGTTCCCTTATAATTTTAAAAATAGACCTACCATATCATCTAGCAATTTTATCATCAGTGGATTTAATATACTTTGTACATAACAATGAAATATTATTTAGCTGTAAAAATTGAATCTTCTCCTTTGCTGTAACATGGATGAATCTGGAGTGTATTATATTTAGTGAAATAAACTTTTAAGACCAAATCAAATAATCTCCCTAATATTATGGATTCTAAAGAAGCTTATTTCAAGGAGTAGACAGTAGAGACTGAGGAACATAGGGGGAATAATGAGTAAGAATTTGTACAATTCGTACAAAGTTACAAGTTATAAGGAATAAGTTTTGGTGTTTCATTTGGCAGCATGTTGAGTATAAAAATATTGAATGTCTCAGAATGCTAGAAGAAAGTATTTTGAATGTTGACATAAAAAGATGATAAATGTATGAGGTGATATATATGCTAATTATTCTGATTTGATTACCACATAATTTATACATGTATCTATCATCACACTCTACTCCATAAATATGTACAGCTTTCATATGTCAATTAAAAAAATCAAAAAAAATAGCATGAGTAGTTTAAGGGTTATAATGTACAGTCTTTAGGAAAGGAGAGACATTAAATTTGGGAGAATTTGAAGTATATTTATTTTTCAGACAAAATAACTTGAATTGAATATTAATGGGTAAGTTGTAATTAATCTCAGTTATTGAAAGAAGAATCCAATACAACAAGACAATGCACCTGGAGCTGAAGGCAGCTTTCATACAATGGAAGGACTTGGAAGCTACAAGAGAATTGAGGTATCATTGAAGGCAACGAGGTAGAGAAATGACAGAGGCAAATATAAGATTGAGATTGTTAACTTTTTTATGAAAATGAAAGGAAGTTCTGTGGTGGTTTGAGACAGTAAACAAAGCCGTGAATGTGATGGATATGCAATATTCTATGAGGCATGTGACAATATCTTAAAATAAATACATGCAAAGAAGATTAAGCTAAAGAGATAAAGAGGAAGACAGAAGATAAAATCAGCACAAGTATTGATTTGTTTTGAAAATGAGCAAGAGGAAGGTAAAAAGAAAGACTTCCAAATTTCTGGTTTGGTTGATTAGGCAGATGGTGTTGCAATCAGAGAAGATAAGGATTCTTAGGAAAATAACTATATTTTGGAAATATGGGTGGGGATAGTGTATTCTATTTTGGATTTGTTAATTTTGCTTTTTTTCCCCCACTGCTAAATTAGAGTTACACAGCTTTTTTTTTTTTTTTTTTTTTTTTTT
>NW_026000211.1:37840573-37894332 GCF_001458135.2 Marmota marmota marmota
TCTCAGAGGAGGACATACAATCAATCAACAAGTACATGAAAAAATGCTCACCATCTCTAGCAGTCAGAGAAATGCAAATCAAAACCACCCTAAGATACCATCTCACTCCAGTAAGATTGGCAGCCATTATGAAGTCAAACAACAACAAGTGCTGGCGAGGATGTGGCGAAAAGGGTACTCTTGTACATTGCTGATGGGACTGCAAACTGGTGCGGCCAATTTGGAAAGCAGTATGGAGATTTCTGGGAAAGCTGGGAATGGAACCACCATTTGACCCAGCTATTGCCCTTCTCGGACTATTCCCTGAAGACCTTAAAAGAGCGTACTACAGGGATACTGCCACATCGATGTTCATAGCAGCACAATTCACAATTGCCAGACTGTGGAACCAACCCCGATGCCCTTCAATAGACGAATGGATAAAAACAATGTGGCATTTATACACCATGGAGCATTACGCAGCACTAAAAAATGACAAAATCATGGAATTTGCAGGGAAATGGATGGCACTAGAGCAGATTATGCTTAATGAAGCTAGCCAATCCCTAAAAAACAAATACCAAATGTCTTCTTTGATATAATGAGAGCAACTAAGAACAGAGCATGGAGGAAGAGCAGGAAGAAAAGATTAACATTAAACAGAGACATGAGGTGGGAGGGAAAGGGAGAGAAAAGGGAAATTGCATGGTAATGGAGGGAGAACCTCATTGTTATACAAAATTACATATAAGAGGTTGTGAGGGGAATGGGAAAAAAAACAAGGAGAGAAATGAATTACAGTAGATGGGGTAGAGAGAGAAGATGGGAGGGGAGGGGAGGGGGGATAGTTGAGGATAGGAAAGGTAGCAGAATACAACAGTTACTAATAGGGCATTATATAAAAATGTGGATGTGTAACCAATGTGATTCTGCAATCTGTATTTGGGGTAAAATTGGGAGTTCATAACTAACTTGAATCTAATGCATGAAATATGATGTCAAAAGCTTTGTAATGTTTTGAACAACCAATAAAAAAAAAGAAATCATGATTCCCTTGGCTTTTGTACATTCAGTGGCTTGGACAAATATATAATATATTATTAAGAGATTAATAGCGTAGGAATTCAGATTGGCTAAACATAAGAATGTAGAGATTAGACAGAAACAACGTACTTTCTTCCATCATATTTGATACTTTGGTTTCTAGTGATTTTTAAAAAATAATTCCCAAAGTGATATGGAAAGTCATTGTTTAAAAAGAAAATTGAACTAAAATTTGAAGTTTAAAAGAAAAGAGCAGAGATCTAAGGAAGTGTCTGATTGGTCAATATTTAGAAACAATAACTTAATTTTAATTAATACTAAGTTGCAACAGAGTTCATGAATAGTTTATAAAATTCACACAATTATTATGCATGAGCCCATTAGAAGAATAAAGTTAGTACAAAGTACCTTTTAGGTACACAATTTCAAGGTACAGGAAGAGATAAACAACAACTTGAACATCAAAATGGAATGGAATACTGACCACCATCCAGACTTTTATTTCTGTAATGGAAATGATTGCAGCTTGACATATGTCTGGTAGCATTGCCAGTGGTATGGAGCAATATGCAGTGTAAGTACGGCAGTAATCATTACAAACACATTTGCGCCTTCAGCAATACTGTGTTTCTTTGATTCAGTGAGGTTATCGCTGTGCAACACCTATGTAAATAAATGCTTCCACAAAGTCTACAAGTCAATAACTAAATACAAATCTAGCGCATGTTGTTTTCCTTCCTACATCTATAAGGATAAGTTACAAATCAGACATGCCAGCATCTTTCCTATCTTCAACTTCTTCAAAAGATTTGTATCGTAACTATTGTTTATTTCCATTGCTTAGCTCTGAACTCAACAAAATGTGTAATTCAAAAATATTTGTAGACTTTTGAGAAAAAATAAAAAAAAACGTTGCTGAGAATATATAATATTCCTCTGTCCAAAGATACAGTAATGACTACATGGTCTTCTAGCCTTCATGAAATTAGTAATGAATAATAGGGAATATAGTTTTATAAAAACAATGTGAGAGCATATACTGATTTTCATAAAGATTATTTTAATACAGAAAAACTGAGGTGATTATAGACTGCACTATTCTTGGAAATTCACTTTTTAAATAATGATAATAATAATAATAATAATCTCTTTGATTAAATATATGTCTTCTCATTTATAACTATGCAGTGACAAGTAATTGGCCCTTGAACTATTCAAAATTGGTGCCTGGGTGTGCACCAGGTACAAAGGTGCCTTCTGGTTCCAAGTCCAGGCAAGCAATTACCAAACCTACCAAGCATGTTTGAAATGTCTCTGAAAATTCTTCTTTCTATTGTCTTCATGACCTGGTATTTATTTATTTGTTTATCTGGATATAAAAAAATACACTGTTATTGGTTGTTTAGTGCACCTTCAAGGCAGAGTCATCCTCTGACTCCCGGTGGGCTATAATTATACTGCCTTTCACATGCTGGGCTTCTACAAATGTCAGCTGAGTAAATATAAAATGATAATTCTTCTTATATTAATTTACTTTTTAGAACCAATTTAGGTTTACCTATTGGCATGACTGCCCTTAAAGTATCTACAGCAATGATGGGTACCTTCTGCAGTTGTCAGCCTTCCCCACCAGAGTGATACATTTGTTACAATTTATGAACCCACACATATTCCTCATTACTACCCAAAAATTCATAATTGAAATCATGATTCCCTTTGGCTTTTGTACATTCAGTGGCTTGGACAAATATATAATGACAAATAATCATATCATAGAACCATTTAGAGTACTTGCACCACTCTATAGATCCTTGGTGCTACCAGTTTCTATTTCCCCACAATCCTTGACAACCTCTAATCTTATTACTGTCTCCATAATTTTCAAATTTCCAAAATTCTATGTACTCCTGTTGAAATGGTATAGTATAACCTTTCCAGACTGACTTCTTTCACTTAGAAATATGCATTCAATTCTATTCTGTGCCTTTCATGGTTTGATAACTTATTGCTTGTTAGTGCTGAATAACATCCCATTGTCTGAATGCAACATAGCTTATTTATCCCTTCATAGACTGAAGAAAATGTCAGTTTGTTCCAAGTTTGGGTAATTATGGATAAAGGTGCTGTAAACATGCTTGTATAGTATTTGAGTGAATACATGTTTTCACCTCTTTTGGGTAAATACCAAGGAAGGCCATTGCTGAATCATATAGTAGTAGTATGTTTAGTTTTGATATACAACAAAAAACTGCCTTCCAAAGTACTATAACATTTGCATTCCCATTAGGAATGAATAAAAGGACTTTTTACTTTACCTTCTCACCAGTATTTAGTATTGTCAGTGTTCGGAATTTTTCCATTGAAAACTAAATTTTTGGGAACCTAATCTCCTCATTTAGTGAGCATGAATTATGTTTATAGATGTCAGCTGTTTTCCTTGTAAGAAGTCACTTGATATTTATCCAAAAGAACTAAAATCAGAATATTATAGTAATATATGCATGTTTATAGCAACAAAGTTCAAAGTAGCCAGTTTATGACACCAGCATAGATGACCAATAAGACATAAATGGATGAAGAAAATATTGTATTATACACAATGGAGTTTTATTCAGTCATGATGGGAATGAAATTATAACATTTGTTTATAAATGGATGAAACAATTAAAGTGAAATAAATAAGACTTGCTTGGAAAGTCAAGGGTCAAATGTTTTTCTCTCATATATGGAGTCAAAAGAGACATTTTTAATAAGGGCTACAAAAGAGGATCTCAAAAAAACAGAAGGGAGACCAACTGAGTATAGCAAGAGGATTGGGAGAGAGAAGGAGGAAGGGAGGTCATGGGGAAGTACTAGGGAACAAAACCTACCAAGCTATACTATGTCCTTGAACACACACACACACATATACATATGCATATATATAATTTAATTACTGCAGTATGATTATATATAAAACAATATAATATAATATTAAATATTGTATATAATATAAAATTAAAATAATAATATAAAGTTAAAATAATAATAATAATAGAAGATAAACTAGAATAGAGCATCGATTCAAATGTGATATACCCCAGAATTATTTTCACCATCCTGATAAGGTACTGATTTATACAACTATGTCTATTTATTTTAAAAACATTAGTCAGTGGTTAATGAGGACCCGAAAAGTAAACAATGTCAAAATTACATTACATATTTAACTTTCTGCTTGCAAATAATTTTAAACTAGAAAAATCAAAATATCCCCACCCAAATTCAACAACCAATATTCTCACTCAGACCAGGGGTTAACATCTTATTGTTTTCTAATGTAGTGCAACATGAAGTGACTCATTTATGTTGTATTCTAGTCTAAAATATTTAAAATTTTGCTACATCTTTTGTATTACAAGAAGAGAGAGGTAGCAAATCAAAATAAGCTAAATGAAACTACAAATAACCACCAGATAATTTGAATGAATCATTCTTAAGAAGGTCTGTAGATCTTATAGTAGAGAGAGAGAAGGAGAGACAGACATACACACACAGAGAAAGAAAACAAATGGAAAGAAGAATGGAAAAAACTTTAAAAGAGATTTAGACTTAGGGCATTTTAAAAGAACTCTATACATTCTGTTTCAGTTTACCAGTTTCTGTTTCTAATTTGAAAAGCGCATGTGTTGCTTTCTTAATATCAAGTTTTCTTTTAATTTTAAATATATTTTAAGAATTTTCCTTTAGAGTTCACTGAGCCTCTCTAATTTTTCACCTATGCAAAAGCATGTAGTTAAGTGCTCTTTTGTTACGCTTTTCTTTGTTCTTCTGTGACATACTCCAAGTTTAAACTATCATCCTATCAGAATATCACTTTGCATATAAATTTTACCATCTAGAGATAGCAACATTACCGTGGCATCATTATTGATATTTATTAGCATTTGCCCTAAGTTTTTATTTTATTTATGTAATCTACCTTTCTTAAGATCAACATTTTTACCACCAATTTCAGCTTTAGCTTTTTTTTTATCTTGACATTATTTCAGAAATAATCAACAAGCAAGTCAACCTAAAGGAAATGCAGAGAAAGTTCTCTAGACATTCTTATCTCACATACTACATGATTTGTCCTGTTCTTTATCTTCACAAAGTAGAAAAAGGTAATTAATTTCCATATTTCACTGTGCAGAAGATACTTTAGTCACTGCCACAAACTTACTGTCTGAGAAATCTAAAAAGACTGGTGTCTGTCTTTGCATGTGTCCCTACAACACAAGTAGATACTGGGAAACAAGCATGGTATAAAGCAAATCAGATCCCCTACCTTGCTATTGAGACACATGGAAAAAAAATCAGTAATATTGATGTAACCAGATCCACTGATTGAGAGACATCTGCCAAGAAGTTACAGGACTCTTGCTGCTGAGCAACCAGGCTGTTACATCTCTCAGGCACCTCCCTGAATTTAAAGCTCCTATCCTTCCTTTTCTCATAACTTATAAAATAGCCCAATACTTAAAAAAAAATAACAATGAACTAAATGCAGTATATATTGCTGATAGCCCAAAACACTCAACTATTATAAGCCATATATCCAAATTTTGTTGTTGGTATTATTGCTATGCTTCCTCCACACACACAGACACACAAAAAGATAAATAAATAAATAAATAAATAAATAAATAAATAAATAAATAAAAACAGGATTGTATAGATTGTGTGTACATATGCTACTGTATTTAAATTTGCTCGGCAAATTTTAACCATTGAAATTTGGTTGCTCTAAAAAAGGGATTGTGACCAACTAAAAAACAGACAAAATTCTGATCTTTAAAGGATGTGGTTCATTTTGGTATTCTGTTATAAAATAAACTTTAGTTGGTTTTAATTATACAGATTTCTAAATATATAAGTTTTATAGGAACACTTAAAGTAATATTATATTTAATCAATTCTATTTTTTAAATTGAATTTGGTTTGAGAGTTTATATTAAATAAAGTATCATATGATATTAAATATTTTCATTTGTGTATATAGTATATGTTATATACATATATTATATATACTATATGTATGTGTTTATATGTGTTTGTATTAGGAGAAAATCAAAACACAGCATGTTCTATGAAATAATGGGTTAAAGGAGCTGATATTTAAAATTATTTTGGTTTTGTTTGGCTACTAAATAGACAACTACAATTTGAAAAATGATCAAACCATCTTAATATCCTAAAACTATAAATGCCTAATAAATATGTTTTGACAAAGGCAACATGAAATTGTAATTAAATTTCTTTTAAATTTTTTTCTAAAGAAAATCCTTTAAGAAAAGGAAGTCCAGGGACTTAGAGTGAGGAAAAATCATGTCTTAAGTTTAGTCAAGCTAAAGGGAATTTTATAAGGCTATCTTGGTCAATGGCTTAGGGAATCTAAGAATGAAGTTTAAATTCTATAAGCCTTTTATTTTACATTAGAGACTCAGTTTGATCCAAAATTTTAATGTGCAAACAGTTATTATCCAGGCATAGATTCTCACTTAATGCAAGATTTTATTAGGCTTAACCACAAAGTACAGCATAATGAACATATTTTCTGATTCAATGAGTATGTGTATTGAGTATCTAGCATGGGATTAGCAATGCTAGTTCTCTCTTGCTTCAAATGGGTGGCCAATATAGCTAAAACATGAGAAGCATATGCATGATTTGGGTTGTGTTGAAAAGAATGATCTTATGGGGAAAAAAAAGTCTATTAATTTCAAACTTTTCAATTACAATGTGAAATAAAATAACTATAAAAAAATCTGGATATTGCATGTATAACTAGAACTGAGTGCTTTTTCACTCCAGCATACAACACGGGGGTTTTGAGAGCTCTGATATCACAATGTATGCATCATAGGCATTTTCATATATCTAACATATTAGTGTCAAAAGATTGTCAATCACCTTGCCTAATGCCATATAATTCTCACATATCCTTTGAAATTACACTTGTCCATACCATTTAGCAAATGAAGAAATTTAATTTTGGAATGCAGTTATTTCTTTTATTTCAAAGGTCCTTTAGCTATGTAGAGAATCAGGCATTTTAAAAGGTAGTTATTAGAAAAGAAAGGACAGATACAGAATTATTGTGCTCTTATTGCTAACTTTATTGAAATTTTTTGTATCAGAGATACTGTACCATCCCAAGTACAGTCACTCAAATTGCTTTCCAATTGTTTCAATAAGATATCAAAAGTGTCTTGCTGGGCTGGGGTTGTGGTTCAGTGGTAGAGTGCTCAGTTAGCACATATGAGGCACTAGGTTTGATCCTCAGCATCACATAAAAATCAAACAAAAGGTATTGTGACCCCCTACAGCTAAAAAATATATATTTAAAAAATGTTTTGCTACTGTATTAAATACAAAGAGAAAGAATCAACAAGATTGTAGATTTAAAACCACAATGTGAATGAGCTCATCTAACTATGCTCAGCAGTTGTGCACCACCCAGCAGTTTTATAAACTGACCAGAGTTCTTTCTACTAACTTACTAATCACAAGATTCTTTTGCTGCTAGTATTAGCTTTCTGAATATGAAAATATAAATTGCATGCTATTGTTATTTGGGCATGTAATTAGATAATATCAGTTATGATATCATAGACTATAGAGTCTGGAATAAATTTCAAAACATACTAGATACACATTATTATAGTGTTTAAAAAATATATTCAGAGCCATATAATACTGTAATAAGTCTTTACTTATGAATTCTGGATGCATATTTTAGTAGGATTAGAAGTCAAAGTTATGTGACATTTTGTGCAATAGAATGAGTGAAGGCATGAAATAATTTGTGAATGAATGCAGATCACAAATAATGGGGGGAAAAAACTCTGTAAAATGGCCATAATATAATCTGAACATATAGTCCACATCATATAGGTAAAACTTTCAGATTCATAAACCTATATATTTGGTGAAGTCCAAAATATATTTCCAAATGAGTGCAGAAAAATTCTTCTGCATCATAATACCATATATTTGGAACTAGGTATTTTTTCTAGCTAACCCCCAATCTCAACCACAAGCCCTTAAACTTTTTTTTTTACTTTATTGACATATGTTTACAGATTCTCCATAATTAAATCATGTTGAAAAACTGTTAAATCTTACAGATTGGATTTTGTCACATAATGGGTGTAAAAATTAATAATGAATAGCTGAGTTTGAAATGTTATGTAAACCATATTAATAATTACAATTACACAACCAGAAATAATTTAGAAATTTTTATACCTTGATTCTGTAAATATTTACCGCAATGTACTATCTTAAATAGATGATGATTTTTTTTTTTATGTTACCATGACAGGTGCTAAGAAACCCACATTCCTTTCCAGAGACTCTAGTGGAGGATTGGTTTTCCTGCCTATCTAATTTATGTAGTCTTTTGGATTAAGGTCCTATCCTTCTACCTTCAAACTAAAAGTCTCAAGGCTAATATATGTCACATAGCTATCTCTCTCTCTCTCTCCTTTTTTCCATTTATTTGGCCAGCCAATAGTCTAAAAATTCAAAGTCATCTCAACAACTTATGATCATTTCATTAGCAACCCTCACTTTCATCTGAAACCTCAACTTCTCTTTGCCATTGACCAAATTATAGTTGCAGATTCCAGAGATTAGAATGTGGACATCATTTTTTTTTTTGTACTGGGAATTGAACTCAGGGGCATTCAACCACTGAGCCACAGCTCCAGCCATATTTTACATTTTATTTAGAGACCGATCTCATTGAATTGATTAGTGTCTTGTTTTGCTGAAGCTGGCTATGAACTCTCAATCTTTCTGACTCAGACACCCGAGTCGCTGGGATTACAGGTGTGCACCACCACGCCCAGCATACACCACTATTTGAGAGATATTTTTCTATTACTCTGTTTACCACAGTTAAATATGCTATTTTAAATATTAGGAAATGATTAGAAATAAAACTCTTTATAACTATACCAATGTGGCACAAAAATAACTCAAATCTTCACAAGAAAAGTGTTATACAAGATATCATACTTACACATGAAATTCAAAACTAGGCAAATTAAAAAAGTGTTCTAATATAGTGGGAGCACTATTTTTGGAACCCAAATAATCTAACAGGATACATTAAATATTTTCAGTACTTTTTAATATTGCCTTTATTTTAAAATTACTTTCTTCATTTTTTAATATTTTAAAGGTTTGAATATTTTTCTACTTTTCTTCCTTACTTTTTGTGTACTGCAAAGAAAATAAGACTTGCTTAGGAATATAATTTAGAAATTACTTTCCACATGAAATGATCAGATACTAATAATATTCCACTACTTAGTGTCCAAATATGAACATTGGACTGTTTCAAGATAAAGAACTTATATTAAAAAGTAGTTTTCTCTAATTGCTAGAGATGTTGAACATTTTTCATGTATTTTTTTATTGATTTTATTTGTTCTTCTGTAAGTATCTATTCATTTCCTTAGCCCATTTATTGATTGGGTTATTTGTAAAAGTTGTAATTATTAATATGGTTTATATAACATTGGGTTATTTGTTATTTGTGTGTGTGTGTGTGTGCGTGTTAAGTTTTTTGAGTTCTTTATAGATCCTGGAGATTAGTGCTCTATCTGAGGTGCATGTGGTAAAGATTTTCCCTTGTTCTGTAGGCTCTCTCTTCACATTATTAATTGTTTCATTTGCTGAAAGGTTTTCAGATTGAATCCTTCCTATTTATTGACTTCTTGCACTTTAGGAGTCTTGTTAAGGAATTCAGTTCCTAAGATGACCTGGTGAAGATTTTGTCCTGTTATTCCTTCCATTAGGCACAAGGTCTCTGTTCTAGTGCATAAGTCTTTGATCCACTTTGGGTTAATTTTTGTGCTGGGTGAGACATAGAGGTTTAATTTCAATTTGCTAAATATGGATTTCCTGTTTTCCCAGCACTATTTGTTGAAGAGGCTATCTTTTCTCCAATGTATGTTTTTGGCCCCTTTGTATAGTATGAGATAAATGTATTCATATGGGTGTGTCTATGTGTCTTCCATATTATACCATTGGCCTACATGTCTATTTTGGTGCCAGTACCACTCCATTTTTGTTACTATCACTCTGTAGCATAGTTTAAGGTCTGGTATTGTGATGCCTCCTTCTTCACTCTTCTTGCTAAGGATTGCTTTGGCTATTTTGGTCTCTCATTCTTCCAAGTTAATTTCATGATTGCTTTTTCTATTTCTATTAAAAATGTCATTGGCATTTTAATAGGAATTTCATTAAATCTGAATAACGTTTTTGGTAGTATGGCAATTTTGACAATATTAAT
The DNA here is from genome assembly GCF_001458135.2 of Marmota marmota marmota. NCBI lineage: Eukaryota > Metazoa > Chordata > Mammalia > Rodentia > Sciuridae > Marmota > Marmota marmota. Next base: position 37,850,925 of record NW_026000211.1, read on the forward strand.
TGTGCCTATCAAAGAGCATGGGAAATCTTTTTATCTTCTAAGGTCTTCTTCAATTTCTTTCTTGAGTGTTTGGTGGTTTTCATTGTAGAGGTCTTTTGCCTCTTTTGTTAGATTGATTCTCAAGTTTTTGTTTGTTTGTCTTTGAATCTAGTGTGAATGGGGTAATTTTCCTATTTTCTCCTTCAGTGGGTTCATCACTGATGCATAAGAACACATTTCATTTATCTGTGTTGATTTTATACCATGCTACTTTGTTGACAAAAAACCAAAGGCCAAATGTTTTCTCTGATATGAGAATGCTAATTCACAATAAGGAGGGTGGCTAGGGAACAATAGAGGTGCATTTGATTGAACAGAGTGGAAGGGCATGGGGATAGAAAGGATAGTAGAATGAATCAGATATTATTACCCTATGTGCATATATGATTATAGGACCAGTTTGATTCTACACAATGTACAACAAGAAAAATGAGAAGTTATACTCCATTTACATATTTTGTGTCAAAAATTACATTCCACTGTCATGTATAACTAACTAGAACAAATTTTAAATTAATAGTCTTATATGCAGAAAAGTTCTAATTTGATGCCATTCCATTTCTTAGTTCATTTTGACATGATCACACATGCATGGAATATGATTTTTAGCATTTTTATCAAGTATCAAATGACTGTAGCTTTGTGAGTTGACTTCTGTGTTCTCTATTCTATTCCATTAATTCAGAGTTCTGTTTTTATTGCCAGTACCATTTCACTTTTTAAAACTATGGCTCTGTAGTACATTTTGAATTTGGGAGTTTTTGTCACTCAAACATTGTTCTATTTTTGCTTAATGTTGCTTTGTCTATTTTGAGTCCCTTGATTTTTTATATGAGTTTTAGAATTATTTTTTTTCTTATTTTGTAAAGAATATACTTGGTATTTTCTTAATTAACTGAGTTATACTAATTAAGTACATATCACAGCAGAATGAATTGTGATTCATTGTACACAATTGCAGCACAACTTTTCATTTCTCTGGTTGTACATGATGTAGCATTGCATCATATGTGCAGTCACACATGTACCTAGGGTAATGATGTCCATCTCATTCCACCATATTTCCTGCCCCATCTCCTCTTTCCTCCCCCCTCTCTCCTTTGCACAATCACAGTTCATCCCTTCTCCCTACACACCCACCACTACCACCACTATTATGGGTCAGCATCCACTTATCAGAAAGAACATTTAGCCTTTGATTTTGGGGGGATTGGTTTACTTTGATTAGCCTGATATTCTCCAACTCCATCCCTTTATCTGCAAATGTCATAATTTTATTCTCTTTTAATGTTGAATAATATTCCATTGTGTATATATAACACAGTTTCTTCATCCATTCATCTATTGAAGGGCATCTAAGTTGCATTCACAGTTTAGCTAATGTGAATTGAGCTGCTATGAACATTGATGTGGCTGCATTACTATAGTGTGCTGATTTTAAGTCCTTTGGGTATAGACCGAGGATTAGGATTCCAAGTTTTCTAAGGAATCTCCATATTGCTTTCCAGACTGGTTGTGCCAATTTTCAGTCCCACCACCAATGTATGAGTTTGCCCTTTCCCCCACATCCTTGCCAACATTTATTGTTGTTTGTAATTCTTGATAACTGTCATTCTAACTGGCATGAGATGAAATCTGAAGAGTAATTTTGATTTGCATTTCTCTAATTATTAGAGATGTTGAACATTTTTTCATATATTTATTAATCAATTGTATATCTTCTGAGAAGTGTGTGTTCAGCTTCTTAGCTCATTTTTTTTGAATGGGCTATTTGTTTTTGGGGGGATTAAGTTTTTTGAGTTCTTTATATATACTGGAGATTAGTGCTCTATTGGATGTGGAGGGCAAAAATTTGCTCTCAAAATGTAGGCTCTCTCTTTACTTCATTGATTGTTTATAATTCGTATTTTAAAGGGGCTTTCATTGAATCTGCATGTAGATTTATTTTGGCAATATAACCATTTTAATAATATTAATTTTTCTAACTCATGAACATGGAAGTTCTTTAATCAATGTCTTTCATTAGTGTTCTGTAATTTTCATTAGTGCTCTGTAATATTAATTATTCTAACTCATGAACATGGAAGTTCTTTCCATCAATGTCTTTCATTAGTGTTCTGTAATTTTCATTGTCTTCCACCCAGATTGGTAGTGAGGAGGAGATTGCTGGGTCAATAGGATGGAAATAATAGAAATGTGTTATGTGCAATAAAAATGTAGCTTCCGATACTAGACTTCAAACTATACTACAGAGCAATAGTAACAAAAACAGCATGGTACTGGTACCAAAACAGGCAGGTGGACCAATGGTACAGAATAGAGGACACAGAAACCAATCCAAAAAACTACAACTACCTTATATTTGATAAAGGGGCTAAAAGCATGCAATGGAGGAAGGATAGCATCTTCAACAAATGGTGCTGGGAAAACTGGAAATCCATATGCAACAAAATGAAACTGAATCCCTTTCTCTCGCCATGCACAAAAGTTAATTCAAAATGGATCAAGGAGCTTGATATCAAATCAGAGACATGGCGTCTGATAGAAGAAAAAGTTGGCTACGATCTACATACTGTGGGGTCGGGCTCCAAATTCCTCAATAGGACACCCATAGCACAAAAGTTAATAACTAGAATCAACAAATGGGACTTACTCAAACTAAAACGTTCTTTCTCAGCAAAAGAAACAATAAGAGAGGTAAATAGAGAGCCTACATCCTGGGAACAAATTTTTACTCCTCACACTTCAGATAGAGCCCTAATATCCAGAGTATACAAAGAACTCAAAAAATTAGACAATAAGAGAACAAATAACCCAATCAACAAATGGGCCAAGGACCTGAACAGACACTTCTCAGAGGAGGACATACAATCAATCAACAAGTACATGAAAAAATGCTCACCATCTCTAGCAGTCAGAGAAATGCAAATCAAAACCACCCTAAGATACCATCTCACTCCAGTTAGATTGGCAGCCATTATGAAGTCAAACAACAACAAGTGCTGGCGAGGTTGTGGGGAAAAGGGTACACTTGTACATTGCTTGTGGGACTGCAAATTGGTGCAGCCAATTTGGAAAGCAGTATGGAGATTTCTTGGAAAGCTGGGAATGGAGCCACCATTTGACCCAGCTATTCCCCTTCTTGGTCTATTCCCTAAAGACCTAAAAAGAGCATGCTACAGGGACACTGCTACATCGATGTTCATAGCAGCACAATTCACAATAGCAAGACTGTGGAACCAACCTAGATGCCCTTCAATAGATGAATGGATAAAAAAAATGTGGCATTTATACACAATGGAGTATTACTCTGCATTAAAAAATGACAAAATCATAGAATTTACAGGGAAATGGATGGCATTAGAGCAGATTATGCTAAGTGAAGCTAGCCAATCCCTAAAAAACAAATGCCAAATGTCTTCTTTGATATAAGGAGAGTAACTAAGAACAGAGTAGGGACGAAGAGCATGAGAAGAAGATTAACATTAAACAGGGATGAGAGGTGGGAGGGAAAGGGAGAGAGAAGGGAAATTGCATGGAAATGGAAGGAGACCCTCAGGGTTATACAAAAGTACATACAAGAGGAAGTGAGGGGAAAGGGAAAAATAATACAAGGGGGACAAATGAATGTCAGTAGAGGGGGCAGAGAGAGAAGAGGGGAGGGGAGGGGAGGGGAGGGGGGATAGTAGAGGATAGGAAAGACAGCAGAACACAACAGACACTAGTATGGAAATATGTAAATCAATGGATGTGTAACTGATGTGATTCTGCAATCTGTATATGGGGTAAAAATGGGAGCTCATAACCCACTTGAATCAAAGTGTGAAATATGATATATCAAGAACTATGTAATGTTTTGAACAGCCAACAATAAAAAATTTTAAAAAAATGTAGCTTCCTAGAAATAATTTAAAAATATTCAATATAAGTGCAACTTATAGAACAAAGAGTAAAAATAAAGATGAAGGTATATCTGCCATAATAATATGACAGCAAATGAATTTCTGTCAAATTTCCTAAATTAAAAGTAATAACTTGCCAGGGAAAAATAAGATTATGTATTTAAGACACTGATAAGTAAAATCCATTGGTAATATATGAGTGTATAAATATATACTTGCATGTTTTGTTTGTCAGTTGCATTGCCAAACACTTTACATAGAATAAAAGTTAGATTTTAATATGTGCAATTTTATATATCATTGACATATATACACAACTATGTCACCAAATTCAAGATGAGCAATATTGTAATTTCTAAAAAATGTCCCTGTTCTTTGTCACCGATCTCCCAATGTTACCACAGGCCCCAGAAACTACTGATTAGTTGACTGAATGTCATTTACCTTTTCTAAAATGAAAATATAAACAGAGTCATATAGAACATAATAATCTTATTTTGACTTTGTTTACTCAGTGTATTGCCTTGGAGAACATTTCCATGGTGTTGCACAAATGAATTCATTAGGTAGATTTATTTATTTATTTTGCTGAGTATAGTCAATTGTATGAATATACTACAATTTGATTATCTACTCACCGATTCAAGGCCTTAGTTTATCTTGAACATAAACTAAAAGAGGAATTCTTAAGCCGTAAGTATGTTAATTTTAACTTGAGAAACATTAAGCATTTTCAAATGTGGCTGTAGAATTTTACATTCCCAAATCAGTATATACAAGTTATAGGTCCTCAGCTTCTTCTTAGTTGCTATGGTAACCGTCAATGCACCACAAATTCCAAATTCTAATGGAAGACTGCTGTTGTTTGTGTTGTGGATAGGGGTTGGTTAGGCCACCAGAGGGTTTTTCTCAATTTTGTAGCTCCATGATCAGTGTTCAGCCATTGCTGCATGACTGCACTACAGAGCATTTCTCCCTTCATGCCCAAACATTTTCCCAGTGGTTGAAAGTCATCACTTATATCTTATACCTGGCTTCTGTAGAAAGCAGGAGTATTTCTTTATTGCTCTACTCTAACATTAGTCTGAGTGATGTTCTTTGTTTCATATCTTTCAAACTGAAGTTTTCATAGATGCTTGCTCTTCTCCCGATGGCAACCAAACATAACTTTGTGTATTTTGTTTTGGGAAGTATTTTCTGCCTTTTCTCTGGATGCAAATATGCTCAGTTCAGGATCTTGGTTACAAAATGACTACCTGCTTATCCTTTAGAAGAGAGATTTTTTTTTCCTTCCACTCTTTGATTAATGGCCTTATCATTCTGTGTTTCTCAGAGACAACACATCTTAAATCCTTTCCCATCATAATTTATTTTTTATTATATGATAATATAAACAAGGTGTATGCCTGACCCTTGTATTCAATAATCAGTTCATTCCTGATTATGTTATCAAAGAAGGGTCTCATTTCTTTGCTAAACTACCCCAATCTTTCCCATATGTTCCAGATAGAAGGTCACTGGGGGAAAAATGCAAATAAGAGAAAATTCCCCTTATGACAAGGGTCCCCAGATTTTTCACGTGACATACCAGCCCACTTTTAGCAGTCTGTTCAAATTCTATCTAATTTCTGCACACCATTATGGCAACCAGAACATTCCCTTTGATCCTGTGCTTTCTGTAAGTCAGTTTGTGTTACATCTCTCCTTGAATAGCTTTGTCCTTCTTTAGAATTTACTTTACTTTGTTGCCTTTTAATCTTAGTTCTCTGAGAAACAAATATAATCTAAGATTCTGTACTTTACAAACATTTTTGTTAGATTGGGAGTTTCCTTTGAGTATTCCACATATCTTAAGAAAGCAAACCCTCTTTTTTAAATTCTAAAATGTTTATGACTGTAGGAAATAAATTCTTAGGGCATGGAAGAACCATTTTGATTTAAGTGAACACAAATGAAAACTGATATATAATCTCGCTTCATTTTTCAATGTTGGAATTTAGCCATGTGCAAATATAGAATGGTCCCAAGAATCATTCAAGCATTTCAATATTTAGCAATGTGTGATCAATATTTTTAAGCTCTATTCCTTACTATTCCACCCATAGAAATACCAGTTATTATCTTTTGTAGATTCTATGAAGATGCAAGTAATATCTGATATGTCTCACCTGAGGTTTTGCCCTTTTAATGCTGCTGCACACTTTTATGGCAGGGTCTTCATCCAGGACAAAATGAGGAAAGCAAATAAAGACAAATAAGGCAATAAAATGATTCCTTTAATTGTCTGTGGACCACTGTGACACCCTTTCTCAATTTATCACTCAGGGAGAAGAGTCTTGCATTATTGGTACTTCTAATGTGGATGATGAATTGGAGCAAGCCTAAGAAGCACAACTTAGAAGAGAACAAAAAAGCAAAACCATAACTCTCTGCAATTCTACAACTTTCCTCCTCACCAACTAGATTTTCTGTTATTTTAAATTTTCTGGTAAATATTTTAATTTATCTCCATCATAGACTCAAGTCTTCTAAAATTAAATTCTGTTCTCCACATTCACTATTATAAGATCTGCCTCTTCAAATCCCTTGGTTCCTTAAAGTGAGTTAAAAAAAAAAACACAAAGCAGTAGTAACAGCCAGCTTTCTATCTATACAGTTTTAATACTATCTAGTCTGCTAGTATTCATGCTTTTTCAGGATACCTTAGATAGTTTTTCATTTTATTAGTGCACATGCCTTATCACATATGCAATGACATTTTCCACAATTATGCACTCTATCATCATATTTTTTACATTCTATTTAATTATTTCCTCTAGCATAAAAACTTCTAATATCCTTTCTTTCTTAAAAAAGAAAGAAGGAGAAGAAGAAGGTGGCTACATCCCTTCCAGAATGCTGCCTCCTATGTTCCTCACAGCAGGAACAAAATCTTCAAATGAGTTGTTTATATTCACTGCCTCAGATTACCTTTTCCCATTCACTCTGTAAGGTGTTTCTATTAGGATTTTGCCAACATCATTCAACAGAAATTGCTCTAGCTTAAGTCAATAGTTACATCCACATTGATAAATTCAATGGTGAATTCTCAGTCCTCATCTTATGTAACCTACTTGTAGCTGTTTAAATGATTGATTTCTCTCTATTGTTTGATAGGTTTGCTTGCATTGATTTCTAATCAGAACCAGCTTCGTTATTATGAAATCTTTGCAGCCACATGGGACTTGTACAACTTCGGGCTTAGAAAGGTTTTGCACTTGGTTCAATACACTGCTGTCACCATGTTTAATTTTTTTAAAAAATTTAACAAAATTTTTACAGTTGTATTTTGAACTGTACTCACAACCTTCCTCATTAGTCTGCAAAAAACAATATTCGCCTGATGTTCCTACTATCTTTCTGATCATTACATTTTAGTCTATTTCTCTGTTTGCCTTTCCTTTCATTCTAGTATCTTGTTTAACACATTTCTTTCTTTAATTATCTGGCCTATTTCCTTGCTGTACCATTGATTTGCTAAGCAATTCAAAATTTAGATTTCTAGACTAGATAGACAAATCTCCAAATTTGTGTTACTGACTGCCTATTCAATTTCTCATGATCAGTATGTTTGAAATGGAACCCACATTCTTTCATTTCTTCCATTGCTCCATTCTGGTTTTTCTAAGTTTAAAGAGGCTCCATTATTGCATTTGTGCAATTATTTGTTTCTTTTTACTCCTTATATTTGGTCTGTAAGGGAATCTTGCTATGTTTTTCCTTCCAAATATATCTAGAATCTCACCATGTGGTTCTTGCCAACATGGCAATCATTTTTGTCTAAGCCACCATGATCACTCATTAGATTACTATGGTAGCTTTCAAAATGGTTCAATACCTTCTATTGTTGTTACCCTCCATTCTGCTCTCAACAAAGCAGTAAATGTCTTTAAGATATAAATCAGTTCAAATCACTCCTTTGTTCAAAACTCTGCAGTGTCTCCCTATTTCACAGAGTAAAAGCCAAGGTCTATACAATGGCTTAAAACATCCTACAAGATTTTTATCCCCAATTACCTGTCAAATCTTCTTTATGGCTCCATTATTCACCCAGTTCTACTGTACTGGTCTCTGTTTTTCCTCAACACACCAGTCATGTTCATATTTCAGTGTCATCATTCTAGCTGTCCTCCCTTCCATAAACATTCTTCTTCTAGATATATATTTATGTATCTAAGTCTCTTGTCACCTTTAAGCTATTTTTCATATCTCAATTTTCCAATGAGAAAGTTGTACCCTGTCTTTCTTCTTTGCATTCCATATCTCCTTCGCTTTGCTTTATTTTTATTTTTAGGTTTTATTCCTATTTTCTCTGTGTGTGTTTTCCTCAAGCATTTAAAAGGTCCCAATTAATATTTACATGATGAAATCCAATCCCTCAAGGAAATGGTATTCACAAGTGGGAGCTTTGAGAGGGGATTAAATAGTTATTATGGAGTACTCCTAAAAGTGACTAGTGCCTTAATAAAGCAGGTGTGAGAGAGCTTGTTGGCCCCTTTTGCCATGTGAGGACATAGCCAGAAGGTAACATATGACTTAGGAAACAGAACCTCAACAGACATGGCATCCAACTCCATCTTCGACTTTCCACCATCCGTGACTCTAAGAAACACAATAATGTTGCTTATAAGCTGCCAGTTTCTGGTATTTTGTGATTATAGCATCAAGATCATTTCTGAATTATGACATCAAGATCATTTCCGAATATCAACATGAATTTTGTAAAAAGGAAAATATTGTCCTGTGTAACTAGAATACTATTATCATTCTGTAGAAAATTAACAGTAACTTCCTTTTAATATAGAACAGTCAGTTAATTTACCAGGGTCTTTATCTTTGTTTCTGTTGTTTTATTTCAGTGTAGTGGGTTGAATAGTGTCCTCCAAAAATGTATGTGTACCCATAGTCTTAGAATGTGACTTTATTTGAAAACAGTTTTCTGCATATGTATTTGGTTTAAGTTGAAGTCATACTGGATTAAGGTGGGTCCTGAATGAAGTAAGCTCTGACATATAGAAATATCATAGGGATAATAGAGGAGAATACCATGTAACATGGAGGCATAAATTGAAACAATGCAACAGCAAGCCAAAATTGGAAGGAAATATCCAGAAGCTGGAAGAGGCAAGAAAGGGGCTTCTTTAGAAACTTCAGAAAGAACATGACACTACTTACATCATGACTTCGGACTACTGACCTCCATAGAACTGTGAGGGAATGTTCATAGTTTGAAGTTTGTGGCATTTGTTATGAAAACCCCAGGAAACTACAATGCCCATTATAAATAGGTATTTTCCACATAAGGAAGGTTTCGTGAAATTTCTTTGGGTATGAGACAGAAGAGATCACATAAGGAGTTTTTCCTTCCCTTGTACTCTTTTATAATGCAAACAAGAATAAATTATGATGTGGCAGAAGGACAAAATTTACATAGGTTAATTGTAAGCATTGTTGAATTGAGAAACAACCATTTCTTCTCCAAACACATATTTATAAGTAGATGGTTCTGCAAATGAAAATATGTATTAACAGATACTTTGTAGAATTTTCTGAGTAACACAAATATTAACATCATTGTATATGGTCATGAATAATACTTAGAAATTATGTAATCCAATCCTTTTGTATGAACAGAACAAACTGAAGTTTAGAAAGTATATAATTGTCTTTGGCAAGAATAATAGCAGAATAGTAGACTTTATATTTAGTATATGTTGCATTCATACTAGTCTTACATTTGAAATAAAAACCTACTATTTCTTCTCTTTCCTCTTTCCCTTGAAACATATTTCTAGGAGACAGCCTGTTCAATAAGATTGCATGAACAAGGAAGGGGCCAAACAGGGCATAAAATGTTTTGAGATGAAAGACAAAGTAAAAGGTAGCCACATGAGGCAGCAACTAGCAACTGAGAAAATCAGCAGCTTGTATGGGGAAGAGGTTTCAATAGGCAACAATGGAAGCAGCAGACTGCATTGGGCCAGAGCCATGGAGGCACTAGCATGAGTGTAGAAGAAGAGACTGAAATAGGGACTGTGGTTAGCTTTCAAAATGGATGAAGGAAGCAACAATAGAGTAATGCAGATAGTCCCTCGAAGTTAAAAAAAAAAAAAGGCAAAGAAAGCAAAACCCTACAAATATGCTTTACAATTCTCCCCAAGATTCTTCAAAGAGGAGTGAAGTCCTGCTGATACTTTGATTTTAGCCTAATAAAACCTGTAAGGCTTCTGAAATCTAGGACAGAAAGTTCATAATTTCTATAGTTTTATAGTTTTAAGCTGTGGGTTTGATTTGAATCCATTTCTTATAGCAACAAGGGAGAGCTAATAGGGAAACGAGTTTTTGTTTTACTATCAGGAAAACAAGTAACAAGTATGGAAATGGAGGAGGCTAAACAAAATTTTGGGATGTTGGATTAGATTGGAACTAATGGGGAAAACTCTCATTACATCATGAACATATTAATATAAATATATCTGTAGCTATAGATATTAATGCATATAGTGTGTTTATATGTGTACACATTTTTATAAAGACTCAGAGTAGCTCAGGCATGAAATAAGGTCTATTTTACTGTTCTACATATAAATATCAGTTTTATCACCATGATTTATGGAAGAGACTTATCCTTTCTCATTGTGTGTTCTTGACATCTTTGTTGAAAACCACTTGACTATAAATGTGTGGATTGGATTTCTGGTTCTCTATTCTGTTCCAATTATCTTTGTTTCTGTTTTTGTGCTATGGGGAATCTAACCCAAGGGCACTTTACCACAAAGCCACATACTTAACCCTCTTTATTTTTTACTTTAATATAGAACCTCACTAAGTTGCTCAGTGTGACCTCAGACTTGGGATTCTTTTGCTTCAACCTCCTGAGTAGCTGAAATTAGAGGAATGCACCTCAGCATCTGGATGTTACATTGTTTTATGCATGTTTTTGTACAATTACCAATTTGCTTGGGTTATGATATCTTTGCAATATGTTTTGAAGTTGGGTACTATGATACTTGTACCTTTGTTCTTTTTATTCAACAATGATTTAGCTGTTTAAGGTTTTTTGTGGTTTTATATAAATTTTAGTATATTATTCTATTACATGAAGAATGTTACTAATATTTTGATAGGAATTGCACTAAATCTGTGGTCAATTTGGATTGAGTGGACATTTTACAAACATAGGATATTGTACTATTTAATTGTGGCATTTTTAATGTTTTTCATCAATCAAATTTGTAACAATATGTTAACATTTTGGTTAACTTCACACTTAAATTTTATGTTGGAATATTTTTTTAACATGAGACTGTTGTGATTGTTTTTTTCAGATCATTTGTTCTTAGTGTACAGAAGAATTACTGAGTTTTCATCTTAGAACAGCTTTCCCTATATCCTTTAGGTTTGGATGTACTATATTTTCATTTTTCTTTAAAACAATTTTTTTTATTTCCCTTATAATTTATTCATTATTCTATAGTTGCTCTGGAGAATTATTGAATTTCCATGTATTTTTTTTTAATTTCACAAAGTTCTTTCTCATTTATTTCTGGTTTTACATCATTGTGGTTAAGATACTTCATCTTAAATTTGAGGAGATATCCCGAAGCCTAGCACATGATCTCTTCTGGAGCATGTCCTATGTATATGTAAGCAATATATATTTTGCAGTTGTTAAATAAATTTTTCCAAATATGTTATTAAGGTCCTTTTGATCTAGAATGTTGATAAAATACAAAGTGTCCTTATAGATTTTCTGCTGAATTGATCCAGCTATTACTAAAATGGAATGTTATTATATACGGTAGCTGAAAGTGGAGTGTTATTATATGGAAGACTGTTCCTTTGTTTTAATCATCCTTTTTCATTGCTGCAACCAAGAGAATTGACAAGAACAATTTTAGAGGAGGAACATTTTATCTGGGGACCCATAATTTCAGATGTCTCAGTCCATAGACAGAAGACTCCATTCCTCAAGGCTTCATATGAGGCAGAACATCATGGCGGAAGATTGTGGAAAAGGGAAGTGGCTCACATTATGGTCAGAAAGAAGAGACACTAAGTTGCCAGATATGAAATATTTACTCCAAAGGCATGTCCCCAATTACCCACCTTCTTAAGTCACAACCTGCCTGCTTTCAGTTATCACTCAATTAACTCCATCAGAGGATTAATTCATTGACTGAGTTAAGGCTCTTATATCCCAGTCATTTCTCCTCTAAAACTTTTTACATTGTCTCACACATGAACTTTTGTGGAACACTTCACATCCAAACCATAGCACTCTTCTTTTAGATCTATTAGTATTTGCTTTATATATTTATATGTATAGATATTGTATGTGTATTTACATTGTTATATTCTCATGCTGAATTGACCTTTTACCATAATATAATTCCCTTCTTTCTCACTTTTTACTATGTGAAAAGACTATACATCCCCTTCATTTAAAAGTTATTACTGTTGTCCTCCTGTGTGAGGCAAATTCTGCAATTTGTTAACTGACTTTATGTATTTGCAGGCAAAAGTATAGACAGCAGAGCACTAATTTTTCTACCCTTTTAGTTTTCTCTCTATGACAAGAGAGCAAATTAAGACAGGATGCTCTTTCATTGGGAAGATACAGGAAGCAGATGTGTAGCTGACTCTTGTCAGCATTAACAAAAACAAGAACAAGAAATGAGATGTGGCTCTTGTAAGTAACTGTATTATTATTATTTAGGGGGTGGCAGTATCAGGGGTTGAACTCAGGGGCACTTGACCACTGAGCTACATCCCCAGCCCTCTTTTGTATTTTATTTAGAGACAGGGTCTCATTGAGCTCCTTATCAACTCACTTTTGCTGAGGCTGGCTTTGAATTGGCAATGGGATTAAAGGCATGCACCACCACTCTTGGAAACTTTATTATTTTTTAACCAAAAGATATCCAGTAAAAAATAAATAAATTAAAAAGTAATGCAAGGTTCAGTTTTGGAAGCAAAAAAAAAAAAAGGTTAAAGATTTTATTCAATGGGGAATCATTTGATAATATTGGCAAAAGCAGGAATGTGGAAGCAACTTACATACCAAGTGAATTTGTTGATCTAATGTGCATTAGTGAGATGTACTGCATTTAATATGCCACTACAAGGAAGGGATGAGCTGGGAAAATTATCAACCACTGGGAAATAGAACTTGAAAAATTTGGAGAACTTCAGAGTTGAGAGATGCAATTGTTACTCCTAGTTAATCAGTGACAGAAAAATCTAGTCTTAAAGTTAATTAAACACCCAATTTCAGATAATAGACCATGTATAAACACTATGAGGTGAGGTCCTTTGCAGAACATGCAAATTGATTTAGTTGGTTCTCAGCAAATCATTAAAGCAAGACAAGAGGTATTCAGAGAAATAAATAAATAAGTTGCTCTGCCAAAGAAGAATCAAGAGACAAGAAACCCAAGTTACCTGAATATAAATCAAGCAAAAAGAAAAAATAATGTCTAGAAGAAAATTTTATTGACTATTAACACATGGTCTAAAATTTAGCTGCTATGGGTTGAAGTGTTTCTCCTTAAATAACACGTTGAATCTTAAGTACTGGTGTCTCATGATGCCAACTTACTTAGAAATGAGTTTATTTGCAGATGTAAATACTTAGGATGTGGTCTTATTGCAATATAGTGGGCACTTAATCCCATATGACTGATGTCTTGTAAGAATAAAGTATTTACTGGATACAGACACTTTTGGTGAGGTGATCATGTGAAATGTGAAGATCAGACAGAGTTTGGAATTTCTCTGCCATCAGTCACAAGAAGGATTCAGGGAAAGGCTGACTCTGTCAAAATCTTAATTTTGGAATTCTGGCCTATATAACTGTGAGAGAATAAATTTCTGTCCCTTCAAGCTACCAGTTTGTGATCACTGCTGTAGAAGCACTATGAAATTAATATACATGCCAAATCTGACTTCACAGTATCTATGCCAGACTTCTCTCTCAAATTTTAGCAATAAGTACTAAAATTCCTGTTTTAAGTGTCTCGCATTTCAAATTCAATACGTATTCTAAGCAAAACTCATCACATCTCCCCTATAAAAATGTTCCATACCTATATTCTTATGTCTTATCTGTGGTGATGTTACCAATTAATCATGCAAATTAAAAATAAGATTAATTTTCAATTCCTAGTCCTACTTTTTCTCCACATGTAATAAACTTTTTATATTAGCTCTTAAAGTTGTCTTAAATCCATCACTTCAAATTCCACTATAGTTCCTGAGCTTATCCTCTCACACATGGGCAGTTAACTTGATACATTAGATCATTGCACTCTTTTCTCAGAGCCATCATTACCACATTCTACTCCTCAGATAATTTATTCTCATTTTCTTTTAAAGGCTCCTCTTATTTTGCTTGTCACATCAAGTTCTGAGATCCCTAGATTTTTCCCTACAACCCTAGTTTTTTATTACTACACACTGGTGACTGGGTGATTTTACTTATTCCATAGTAGCCTTTATGTTTTGTACTATTACTGCTTAGTATTTGAATCTCAAATTCAGATAATAAGGAATCTCTCCCCATCCAAACTGGCTGAACAAAGTCTCGCCATTTAGTCACTCTCAAGAGAAATTAAAGAACTGTAATTCAGACAGCTATACTAACTTGAATATGTTTAGGTTCAAACTTTATTTTCAGCCTCTTATGTCATCTTCACTAGAATGGACACAAGAAGATTTGTTTCCTTATTTTCCAAATTGATTCATAACCACCAATTTCATATTTGTAGATGTTCCTTTCCCTTCATTCAAGATAAACTCTTGAATTAATGGGTATTTAGACATCCTATTAATATGATTTAAAGATTTATAATTATTATTTTCTATTTCTTCTCCCCAACTTAAATGTTCATTTCTTTTCTAAATCCTTCACCTAGTACCTTTTCAAATATCCTGAATTTGTCCATCTTTGCATATATAATAGCAGTTTAAAAAGGTTCCTAATGATCCTTTTATCTAATTTCTTCAAGTTGCATTTCTAAAATATGTATAGGAAAACCCAAATGTCTCAGCTCTGCTGAAGGAATAGCAATAAATTTGCTCATGTATGACTTTCTAACACCATCTTCCATCATTTTACTACATGACCAATCAAAAAATTTTCTTTCCTGATTCTTGTTCTTGATAGCAGCTCACTCATTTTTAAAATATCTTTCATGACATTGATTTATTAAATAATTGTTTTTTGCAGTGCCTGAAATTTTGGCTTGGTTGAATTACTTTAATTTATGATACATTTCTTATATTACTATCTACTTTTCATTTTTTTTCTACTACATCCTTTTTGGTTAGTTGGTTGTCTAATTTTATTATGTTCTTGAAATCAATACATATTTCATTGAATTTCATCTTTCATTTTCCTTATGTAAACATTTAGTACTATATATTTCTACTATTGATGGTCTTATTTATTAGACACATGCTTTGCTATGTGTTGATTTTATTTTACAATGTAAAATATGTTTTAATTTTATTTTTGTATTAATTTTCTTATTGATCTATGATATAGCATATATTTTTCATTTATCCTTTTTAGTAATATTTTCTTGATAAATAATTGTATTGTCACAAAGCATACTGTATATAATATTTTTATAATTTTTGAGATTTTATAGAGTAAATTATATCATTTTTAAATGTTGTTGTTAGTGCATTATAGTTATAGATAACATTGGGGTTCATTTTGACATAAAAAAATATATGGAATATAATTTGTTCCAATTTAGTCTACACTATTTCTTCTTTTACTCCCTTCTCTCTCCACATATTCCCCTTCCACTACTCTATTGTTCTTCCTTTTACCTATTTATTGTTTTGTTGTTGTTTAATTTTTTTTGTAGATATTCATAAAGTGGAATTCACTATGGTTTTTTCATAAGTGTCCTAACATAATTTGGTCAATTTAAACCCATACTTCTTTTTTTCTTTCTTTTTCCCTCGACCAGTATCCCTTTCCTCTACCCCAGTAATCTCTTCTATTTTCATGGTATCCCCCGATATTCTTGCTAGCATTTATTATTATTTTTATTCTTGATGATTGACATTCTAACTAGACTGATAAAAAACCACAATGTGATTTTGATCTGCATTTTTCTAATTGCTAGGGATTTTGTACATTTTTTTTTCATATATGTGTTGGCCATTTCTGTTTCATCTTTAGAGAATTTTGTGTTTAGTTCTTTTGTCCATTTATTGATTGAATTATTTTTTTTTCATGTTAAGCTTTTTGTGTTCTTTACCCATATTATGGGTAATAATTCCCTGTCAGAGGAGTGGCTGGCAATGATTTTCTCCCATTCATTAGGTATTCTTTTTATTTTTTTAAATTTCTTTTTTTGTGTGCATAAGCTTTCTAATTCATGCCATCCCACTTATTGATTCTTGGTATTATTTTTTGAGCTTTAAGGTTAGTGTTAAGGAATTCAGTGCCTATGCCAAAATGTTATAGTATTTTCTTCCAGCTGTTGTAAAGTTTCTCTAAATAATTACTATTTACAGACAGGGTCTTGCTGAGTTGCTTAGGGCCTCGCTAAATTGCTAAGGCTGACTTTGAAATCTTGATAATTCCTCTTCCATCTCCTGACCCACTGGGATTACAGGCATGCACCACCATATGAGGCTAATTACTTGGTATTTGATTTGACTTTTGTACAGAGTGAAAGATAGGGATCTAGATTAATTATTCTACATTTGAATATCCAGTTTTTTCAACACTATGTGTTAAGAAGTCTGTCTTTTCTCCAACATATGTTTTCAGCTTCTTTGTAGAGTATCAAATAGTTGATGTATGGTGATTTGTCTCTGTCTTCTATTTTACTTTATTTGATTTTCTGTCATTTTGATGTCACTATCATGTTGTCTATAGTTCTGTGGTATAATTTGAGGTCAAGTATTCTAATGACTCCAGATTACTTTGGTTATTGTGGTTACTCTATGCTTCCAAGTGAATTTTATTACTATTTTTCTTGTTCTGCAAAGAGTGACAATGGTGTTTGGATGAGGATTGCATTGAATCTGTACATGAATATATATAGTACTTTTGTCATATAACCATTTTATAACATTAATTTTGTCTTTCCAAGAATGTAATAAGTTTTTCAATCTACTGAGGTCTTCAACTCTTTTATTTGGGTTTCTAAAAATTTCATTGTAGAGGTCTTTTACCTCCTTGTTACTCTCATATCTGCAAAGTAGACTTCAATCCAAAATTAATCAGAAGATACAAAGAAGATCACTTCAAACTGGTTAAGGGAATCCTCCAACAACAATATATAAATGACTTAATACTTTTAACAAAAAATTTGTTGTACCTATGTGCATAAAACAATCTCTACTCAATACAAAGAATCAAACAACCCTGATACAATAATACTGAGTGATTTCAAAACACCTTTGGCACCACTAGATAAGTCATTCAGACATAAACTAAGTGAAGACTCTTCAGAACTATTCAAAAATTACTATTATCAAATGGACCTAACAGATATCTATTGGATATTTTATCCATCAGCAACTAAATTCATTTTCTTCTTGGCCACTCATAGAAACTTCTATAACACAGATCATATTTCAGGATGTGGAGCAAGTCTTAGTAAATGCAGAAAAATAATTACAATGCCTTATATTCTGTAAATTTTCATAAATGCTTCATGAGTGCTTAAAAGAGTCTGTGTTTAATATCTTAAATATTCTGTATATTTTTATTAGGTCAAATAATTTGTGTTGTTCCAGTCTTAAAATATTTGTGCTTACTTTCACTTTCTCTACACAATCCATAAATTACTAAAAAAAAAAAAAAAGGTGTTTATAATGTCACACAATGATGGTGCATTTTTTCATTCTGTCCTTGAATATCTTTCCATTATTCTATTAACTGTATATTAGGTTATGATTTTAGAAACACACTATTAAAATTAGAACACTTATATTTGCAATGATATGAAATTTTGATATTATATATCTTGTTATTTTCCCATGTACAATTTTTAATTTGGAGTATTTTTTTCTGAGTTAAAAAAATAAGAACAACTTTATTTTTGTTCCATTCTGCAAAATAAACATTTTTATTCTTAAATATTATATATACTACTTATGAACAACATTTAGCTTTTGTTTTATGAATGAAACATTTCACCATTTATATTTAAGATATCATTAATATAATTGGAAAAATCTACCATCTTACTTTTTCTTTCCTGATAGTATTTGTTTGTTCTCGGCTACTTTTTCTTTGATTTTGTGGAAAGAAATCTAAAGTGACAAAACAGATTTCCACACTACATTGTTCTTGCCCTGTATAAACTCCCTCCCCTTGAATGTTGGTCAGAGTGGTGAATACAATGTGATGATTCCTACAAATCTACTGTGCAGTTAATTTTAAGTCAATCAAAAGAAAGGCTAATCCAATCAAAAATTTTATATCAAGATTTCTGCAACATTCTTATTTCTTATAGTCCACCTATCATGAAAACCAAAAACATTGGACAAGTGCTCTTCATATTTTATTAGTTTTCAAAAAGCTTTATAAAGCACATTTACCAAAAAAAAAGGGACTTAATATTCTGATTTTCAGAATATTTATTTTTATTCACTTCAGTATATATAAATTACTAGATTTGCTTTATAAGGTTAGCCTCACATAATTGTTTTTCTTTTATATACTGGGGATTCAACCGAGGGTTCTCTTCCACTGAACTATATCTTCAGCCCTTAAATTTTTTTCTTTGACACAGGATCTGACTATGTTGATTAGACTGGCCTTGATTTGGAGTCCTACTGACTCTGCTTATTGAGTCACCGGAACTGCAGGTATGTGTCTCTACCCCTAGCTTGATGTACTTTTTGCCGGCATCTTATAATAACTATCTGTGCTTTCTACTTAGTTGTTTATAAATAAGTCCAGTAACTATATATATAGTTCTACGTGCTGTGGTATCCATTCTTTCACCTCACACAGGCACCTATTCTGGTTCATAATATCAGATGCCAGGAAGGCTGATTTAGATATATTGGATATTATTCTAGCTCCCTGAGGCATAAGTCACAATCTCTTGTTAAAGACCATGCCCTATTTTTTATTATTTTATTTTCAAACCTATTAATATAATTTACTTCCTTTTACCCAAGCTACTGGCTGAGCATGGATAACAGGAGTCTTCCTGCTATCAATGCACTTTTCAAGCAGTGCCAAGCAACCTCTAATCCTTTTACTTGACATATTATTGAAAACTGTATTGCCAACAAACCCACTAAAAAAGTACAATTAACTGCAGAAAGTTATTGAGACATTTTATATCCTAATCTCTTCATCTCTAATATTAGTAGAAAAAGAGTACTGTATATACTCCATAGCATTTTTATGAATTCTAAATAAAATGATATGAAAGCACTTCCAATGGTGTTGAGCATAATTATTATCATGCAATCAACATTGTTATAAATCATAATAATATATGCGGTAATATTATCAGACTTATATATTTAATTGGTAGAGAAGCATTTATTTCTTTACTTTTGCTCCCTAATTTCAAATATGATCTTCATTTCTAAAGTAAAATTACTGAAAAGAAACTATTTTATTCTAAAAGTCTTAACTACCTACAAAAATGTATTTATTGTGCATGTGAATGAGGAAATAATTCCAGGACCCAATCACCACCTGGTTCTTTTTCTTTCAAAAATGTGTTTTTAAATATTTTGAGAATAGTTGTTATTATGGATTTTGTTTGTTTATTTGGGTCTTAGGCCAAATGGCTGAGGAATGAGGAGAAAAAAATAAAACAAAAGAGTAACAGTTAACTAGTAACAACATATATCCATAAAATTTTGAAATAAACAACATCTGATTTAACTTGCTTTATTAGAAATTCAAGTACCTATGAAAATATCTAAAAATATCTAAACTCAATTTTTCAACACAATGATCAAATAACTATGCAATAGAGATATTAAAAGTGAATTTGAGGGATCATTTTAAAATTTTTGAGTAACTGCTTAAGAATATGAATTCACACCCCAGAAAGAATAGATAGCTCAACACTACATCTTACTCATTTCAAATGCGTGTTTTCTCATAATAAAGTTGGAGAAAGATAACACCAGCATAGAAAAAAAAATCACCTATTAGTTTTTCCTTACATCGTTTAATCTCTACTCTTCATTCAGTTGGGTACTTCTTTAACTAAAGAAAAATATAAGTTAAGTATACAATACATTTGAATCTATATATTTATGTGTGTGGGTTTTGAGTTTAAGATAGTGAAAATTTGTGAAATCCAAATAAAATGAAATAAAAAGACATATGCTATCTTACACTGTATTTAGGAATTACTTTCTTTTTTAGTTCTTTTTCACAAAGCATTAATTCAAGCTATTCCAGGTATTTTACAAATAGTTTGCCTCATAATATGAATATATTAATTACAATTTCTACTTTAGTGTCTTATTATTATATTTTAATTGTCTAGATAAAAGATTGAGTTTAGAAAGGTTTTGCAAATTATCAAAGAATGTAGTGATTGTGATAGAGAAAGAATTAAACCAATACTCATGGTATATAAATCTAAATCTGCAGTGAATTACAATTTTTACTAAAAGGCATTATTACTCCTTTATAATTCATAAAATAAATAACAAGATAATAGACTTCAAATATGTTGGATAAACTCAAACAAGGAACTATTTGAAATGGTCTTTCAAAAATTACTGAAACATTGTATATTTAGGACATAAAGCTCAGTTTAATTTATACCATACTGTTTATCATTATATATTATTGTTGTCGTAAGTCTAATTACATGACCTTTTACTCTACAACTAGGTATCTATGGCAGAGTGCTACATTAAACATCTTCAAAAACATATATTTTGATATAAGTATGCTTATATAGTTTTCTATCAGACTGGTCATGAGATTAGTTTTGACCAATCTTGCATTAACATGCTCCATTCAGAGGCTTGATAACTGACTGCACATTGGAGTATATATCCTAAATACTCTTTTGAAGTTCTGAATTACTATTTATAGATGTACAACAATCTTATTGGGAAATCCACCTGGAAAAAATACTCGCTCCAAATTTTCCAGCTATCCAAGATGAGATTCCTAGAATACAAAGAGGACATCTTGAACATTCCTGGAGCAGAAGATCCTCCATTGAAGGATCATGCAGGAGAAAAAAAAAAATTAGTCTAAGCTTTGGAGAAATCTCATGAAGTAATAGATAATGAATAATAGAATTACTTTCCATATGTAAATAATTGTTTATGTTTATTCATATTTATTCTAATTTTTTTGGTCCACCATTTGAAAATTATATCATGTTCTTATTTATAGAAGTGCATTAATATCCTTGAAATAGATACTTTATTTAAGTTTTCAGAATTTGTTTTATAAAAGTGTCTTCATTTGAGTACTTTTAGAATGATAACTTATGTTGACCATTATTAAGCCTCTTCACTTTGAAGATGATATGTCACAGTGTGATTGCATCACTGTCTTGACTGCTTATATATACACAATAGAATGTTACTCAGCATTAACACAGAACAAAATCATAGCATTTTCAGGTAAATGGATGGAGTTGGAGACTATTATGCTTAGTGAAGTAAGCCAATTCTAAAAAAAAAAAAAAACAAATGCCAAATGTTTTCTCTGATATGAGGATGCTGACTCATAATGGGGATGAGCGGGGGGTGGGGGGAGCATGAGAGGAATGGAGGAAGAAAGGACCAAAAGAGGGAAAGGACAAGGGGTTAGGAACCACACTGGAATGAGATGGTCATCATTACCCTAAGTACATGTATGAAGACACAAATGGTGTGGATCTACTTTGTGTACAACAAGAGACATTAAAAATTGTGTTCTATATGTGTAATATGAATTGAATTGCATTCTGCCATCATATATAACAAATTAAAATAAATAAATAATTTAAAATTTTTAAAAATCGTGATTTTTTATAAGTCACCTTTCTCACTAGTTCTTTTTAAGATATCACTTTTTCCTTGTTCCTTTTTTATACTTTCACCATAATACTTTGGTGTATATTTTTCTTTCTTTTTTGCTTGACATTTGTTTTCCTTCATTTCAACATATGATATAAATTCTGGACATCTTCTTATCATGGTATCATTAAAATTTGCTCCTCCCTCATTCCATTTCTCCATTTCTTTTATAAATTTAATTAATGTATAGCAGAAGTTTCAATTCCAATCTCTATTCTCAATGTCTATGTTTCATATTTTCCTTACTTTATTTATAAAACATTTTTTAATTAAAACTCACCATTTACTAACTGCTTGTTCTAATTTTTAATGGTGAATATTCTCTGGTTAACTCACTCAATTTGATATGATATATATATACACACATACACTCTCACACAAACACACATATATGTGTATATATGTATATGTGTGTATATATATATATATATATATATATGCACATACACATGTTTCTTCAGAAATTTATTTCTTTATCATATGTTCATTGCTGCATTTAATACTCTTAAAAATGTTTTCAACTTAATTTGTCTTTAAATATTTTAAATATTGATTTTTTTTTGTCTTTCATATGCCCAGTGCATTTCCTGATTATTACTAGCAATAGCTTATTTAAGAAAAATTTATGAATTTTTATTTTATACACACAAGTAGCTGATACCAATCCTTAGGTATATTGATTGGCCTAGGATGAATATAATTTCTATCCAGAGAGTTTTGTTTTTGTTTACACAATGTTGTTTCCAACTACCAATTTCTTCCATTTAACCTTCTATTCTAATTATATTTTAAAAACCTTTCCTAACACCTCATTTAGAAAGAAATATTTTTTTTAATTAACAGATAATAATTACACATCTTTGTGGGACACAATGTGATGTTTTGGTACATTTATATATTGTGTATTGGTGAACTCAGGATACATAGTTCATCCATCCTCAAACATTTATCATTTCTATGTAATGAGAACATTCAAAAACCTCTTTTTCACTACTTTGAAATGTAAAACATGCATTGTTAACTATAATCACCCTTCTGTTATATACCACTAGAACTTATTGAGAAATAAGATAAATCTGGCTGTGATTTAATTGGCTATTATTAAAAAGACAAAAAAAGTGATAAACACTGGCAAGGAAGTAGTGAAAGGAGTACTCCTATGCACTGTATTGGGAATGTAAATTAGCATGACCAGTATTGAAAGCAATATAGAAATTTCTCAATAATTAAAAGTAGAATTACAATATGATGCAGCAAATCCACTATAAAGAAAATAAATAAGTTAATCAAAAAATACTTGAACTGTGTTTATTGCAGCACTATTAAAAATAGCCAACATATGGAATCAACTGTGTTATTAATCAAATTTTGAGTTTTGGATTTTCCAGACCATGTGAACAATGTGTGGTTTTTATCTGTTTATTATCAATGATATTTCTAAGCTCAGAGTGTTATGGTTGAGATCATACAAGTTTTCTATAATCTGTTTCTTTACCTTGGGCTTTTTATGTGATATTCTCCCACATCTAGCAAAGGCACAGAATTATGCATCTTATTTTTATTGCAGGTGGACAAACATAGATATTTATGCTTTTATATTTCAAATGCCAAATAAAATCCCTAAGTTTTGTGTTATTTTTTGTTTGGTTGTTTTTTTTTTTGTTGTTGTTGTTGTTGTTGTTTTGTTTTTTTCCTAAGCTTTCTTATCATTCTGGCTTTATGCTACCTCTGTATTAATCTCCCTGCCTCTTTTTCCTTTACTTTTCTTTGTGTGGGCTTTGCTATTCCTGGCTGTTCATGTTCACTGATATCATGTTCACTGATATCATGTTCACTGATATTTGTCTAGTATCACTGTGTTTATATCAGGATGTTTTCCAAATAATTATGGGTACCATATTGTCTGAAATACTATCCTTCCATTTTTTTCCCTATTATCACATTATATTTTGTATATGTTTGGTAACATTTAGTTATAGCAGGTTGTCTTAGATTTTGACCAGCAACATACTCTCTATATTAAAAGTTTTAGTCATTATTTTACAATGCATTCCTACTTAAATATTTATAGTTTACTATACTAGGCCAGGAGTTGCCTTATATATCTCATGTTTACCACATCTCCTGATTGCATCAAGGAGTCCAGTGATTGGCTTATAACATCTAGATTTGTGTAAGTAGATTTTGGCTATTATCATAATGACAGAGTGAATTAAGTACAAATATCTCAGAATGGATACTTGTTGTTAAACCACACATGACTCTGTATGAGTGAGCATGTGTATATACTCATACATTCTTGTGATAAGTGGAAACATTAGATCAGGTTCATACACACCACGGGAGTCATGAAGTAGTAAGTATATTATGTAGTTCATGTATAAGTTCTTAGACTTTAATAAAAATTATTAAAAATTAGGGCCCCACATTCTATTAGGATACCTATGAAAGTCAGTCCAAATTGTCATGAATAATGTAATAGATGAAGTAGCTTGGGAAGAAATTTATTTTCTCTCATTTCTGGAGCTGAAAAGTCAAGATAAAGATGTCAGTATGATCAGGATCTGATGAGGGGTTTCTTTCTGCCTTATGAACAACCTCATCTCTTAGTGTTCTTCTGTGGTCCTTTCACACTTTGTACTGCAATAAGGAAAAAGTCTATTAATTCTCTTTTTTAATGTTATTATCTTCTCAAAAGGACTACACCCTAAAGTCCACAATTAAACTTAATTACCTCCTAAAGTCTCCGGTTCCAAATACAATCACATTAGTTAGTAGGACTTCAACATATGAATTCTTTTTACTATATTTCTGTCTGATGTTAGGTCAAAATGAAAATTTTCAAGAAAAAGAAAAAAGAAATTTTTTTATATTTTAGATAATGTTTCTCCCACTTTAATTTTAGACATCAATACATGGAGTTTGCACTTACAAAAATTTAAAAACTTTCCTTGGAACTTCTATATGTGGACAATAAGTAACTAATCTTCTAAACCACATACCTGCAGTCAAAAGCTTGGTGAGTGAGGAGAACATTTGGACTCTATGCCTTTCCCTATGACTTATCTTTCCCTGATTGTTATCACTTTAGAAACACTTGGCAAGGGAGAAGTTATGTGAAGCAAAATCTCCAGTGGTTTTTACTTTAGAAGCATGATAAGAGAGTTAACTGATACCAACTACTAAATTTTAACTTTGGGACTACCAGAGGATAATCCCTTCTCAATTTTTTTGTTACTGTGAAACCACCACTTATCTGTCACCTCAAATGGGGTTATTTTTTCTCTCATCCTTCTCCTCTATCAAAAATATTAAATTTGTTCCCAAACCCTTTTCATTTGCCTGTGTTATTTATTTTATATGCACTTTTGACTGCACAGCTTTCTCATTGGGAACATTCTAATCTTTTTCTTTCTTTTGGGTACCATCCCATTTCCAACAGTCTCATCCACATAATTATATCAAAACTGAATTGATAAATTATTTACTGTTAGTACAATGTAGTTTTTTTTTTCTTTTTTGTTTTACCTTAGTGTTATTTCTTTGATTTGATTTTCAAAACATTTTTTTTAATGAGGACTAAATCTTCTATTTCTCTGGAAACATTATGCAAATATAGAGCAAGTACTATCTAAATATTGATCAAGTCATTCAAAGATAATGGAGTGTCTTTGTATATCAGCTAATATTTCTTCACATGGAAGATATAATACTGATCTTTTCAACCTGGCCTTGCAGAAGGAATAGAAAGAGACTAATACATTAAATATATGCTTAAATGAGACAATTTCAGACTGTGAAACACATTATAAAGGAAATTAAAGTGTGATTAAGCAGTGTAATTGATGTGTATCCCAGGTCAAGGAAGATTGACTTAGATTGGTCAATTCTGGAAACCTGTAACTGAGAAATGAATGACCAAATGATGCATTTGGCTGTGAGAACGTTTGGTCACATAATTTCAGGCAGTCAAGACCATGTGCCCATGGGAAATGTGAGAACGATTTTGATATTGGAAGAGAAACAATAGAAATGTTACTAAATTTAGTGAAAGATAAATAAAATTATGATATAGGCAATAGGAGTACTCTAGTAGCAATGGGAACACAATTAAAATTTTGCATTGGGGAGCATCATACACCAATTTTTATTTTTTAACTCTCCAACTCCTGGATGCAAACATTTATTATAAGGAGAAAAAATTTGGATCAGAGAAATGTTTAGATAATTACAATAATGTAGGTAAATGAATGTAGCTTGGGTTTTTTGGGGGGTGATCAAAGTTAATGCCAAGATCATGTCAAATGTGAGCTGTGAGTGAACTTCCATGCATGGTATCAGGTAATGTGTGGGTCTGATGCACAAAAGAGATACGAAAAAGGCTAGAGACATATTCAGGAGTTATTGAAAAATACATGGTGATTTTATTATCTTAATTTTAAATGTGTATTCCCACATATTTATGGGGTGCAGTGTGATAATTTAACATACAAGGTGTAATAATCAAATTTAGGTAACAAAAGGTATTTTTAGTAGTCTTTCATTTCCTCAGTACAAACAAGTAAATATAAATATATATTGCTCAATTATTATAACACACACTGATCCTTATGTATGTTTCCACAATTTGTTTTTCAGAAAGTAAAATTTATTAAAAGCTTTTATTTAAAAATTAAACATTTTTAATATCCTAAGGGTATTTCAAACTAGTATTTTGAAACTGGAAGTTATTCTCTCAATAATATTCTTCAATAAAAACCTAATTTAAGATAATATTCATGAAAAAAAATCATTATACTTTGATTATTTACAAATAAACATTTTTCAAAAATTCATTTCATTTTATTTTGGATTTAAAAATAAACAACAAGCATAAATAAAGAGGAATCACAGATAAGAAGGTAGTTTTATCTGGCAACTCTTTGTTCAGATTTTTTACAATCTTGACACAAATCAAAGCTAGAACTCAGAGACTATTCTACAAGTATTTTCTCTCAAGTCCCATTGGCTGAATTGTGGCTGGTAATGGACTGTAAAAGGAAAGCCAATTTGCCCCTTGATGGAGATTACTGTACCAAATGTAGCAAAGAGCTTTAGAAAATGTGACACGCATTCTATTCAACAGTGAAAGAGTCGATTAGTTTCCTAGTTTTTCTTTTTTTGCAATGGAAACAGGTCTTGCTTGTTAATTCTCCTTAAACTTATACATCAGTTTCTTGGTATTGTTGCTTATTTGTAAACCTGTAGAGTTGTACTTAAAACTGTGCATAATTCTACATGTTTTAAAATTCTAATTTATTAGTAAATAATTATTTTATAAACATAACTAGATGAGTTTAAAATCTGTTGACACAAAGATGATTATAAATATAAATGACTTTTTGAAGAGTACATTATTTTTCAGCATTTCTAAATTTCTATTAAAAAGCAGAAATTTATTTCATAAACTTTCAGTATTAACTCATCATGTTATAGCCATTCCATATCATTAATAAATGTGTAGATCTTTTATTTTTAATGTATCATATCATAAAAATGTAAATTACATTGACATATATGACCATGATGTAAAATTATAAGCCAAATCAGCAGATAAAATATAAAATTAAAATTTATCCTTACTATTTTTCCATATAATTTAATATATTAATTTTTTAATCTACCTCTGAAGCGCTTTTCCAATTTAATTATGGAAGTAAATGAGTATCGTATTAAAAATTTAATTAGCTAAATAATTTATTTAATTAAGGTAAATTTATGGGAATTATAATTCTTACAAAAAATACTTTGTTTTGCTGTGATTTTATTGGGGGAAACTAATTTGATAAAAATGAACTTACAACAGAATTCTGATAATATGAGTTAAAATCACATTTATACAATTTGACTTATAAGGTATCGTATTTTTGTATGCCTACAAAAGTTATCATTTTAGTAAATATCTATATTAGAAATGTGATGTGATATTTTAAATTAATTAAATATCTTATGTGTAAAATTTTAATAAAGTAATGCAAAGAAAATAATTTTATTGAATTTATTCTGAACTATACATATAATATTAATACCAATTTGAGTATAACCTGGGGTTCACAGAATATTAAAGTTTGGTATTGTCTTAAAGAAATATTAAGTTCCAACTGCTTAACTATTTTAAGATTCCTGATATGAAAATAGACATTCACACTTCTTGAAGATTTAAAAAACCACAAAAGTCATTATTAGTTATAATTTACCAGAACATTCATTTCATTTATTCAGCAGATAACTATTGAGTGCTTCAGGTAGGCACTTGTTTTGGCATTGGGGAAACGAGAACAAATTAATACGGTTCCTTTGTAAAAGATACACCATATGTGAACAAATACAGGATGGCAAACTCTACATGAGGGGGCCTGGGGCACAGACTCTGTAGAGATATACCTCTAACAAAGAGTTTTAGTGGTAACACTTGAGTCACTAATGTTCAGTAGTGTTTATTATTCCAAGATTGACAGAAAAGAAAAAGAAAATACTGGCAATTATAAAATTACACAACCTTAAGGGAAAATGCAAATATTGGCCATTGCTGGCATACAGGACACTAGGAACAATGACTCACAGTAATGTTGAAGATGTAGTCAAAGAGAATTTTATGAAGGCTATTATTATTTTCTCAATTTTTGAATTTGGAGGATTCAGACCATCATTTTTGTAAATCATTCAATTTCTTTCATTGCTGTATTCTTTTGATAGATCCATCAAGATGTAATTTTTCCTACAATAGTAATTCACTTTCATTTGTTAAAAATTTTAAGCTCACTTTAATAATATTCCGACTCTTGTAATTAATGTATAAACATTATGAAATATCAAATTAATTTTTAAACATTTACCATTACTGTATTTTTTGATAATTAATAGATTTATTCTTCACTAGTAGGGTTTTGTTTTTATGGAATACAATATTCTTGGACGCAAATGCATAGTTTAATCTGAGTCCAACTTTCCCCCATTGTCCAATATTTAGGAAAAATTGCCTTAGACTGAATTTATAAATCTTCTAATGTATACATTTCTTCTGTATCTTATGAGGTAACTCTCTTCCCATTCTTCTCCTTACTTTTGGAGGAAGAACATTCTGGTAATATATGCTGTAATCTGGGGAAATTAAGTCTTCCATTTTAATTTTCCAACATAATTATGTTTTTATATTTATTTAATTAAAACATTTTAAAATTTAGGAAAAAAATGGCTAACATAACCAATTTTGAAGACATATTTATGAGGGAACATAACTAATAAGAATGATAAATAATAATTATTGCAATATGCCTACAGATGAAACAAAAATTACTCTCTCCTACTTCACTGAATTACATCTGCCCCTGCAGGTTCTTGTGTTCAAGTCTTAGCTCTATGTTCTTAAAAAATGTGAAAATATTTGAAGATACACTCTTTAAAAAGGCAGTGAAGATAAAAATAGGGAAATTATGTTCAGTACTAATCAAATGTGACTTGTGTCCTTATAAGAAGAAGCCATTAAGACATACAGAGACCCACCAGAGATGTGCAAGCACAGAATGAAGACGAACCACTTTGTAGCACAGGGGGAAGGCAGTCACCTTTCAAGAAACCAAGGAGAGAACACTCAAAAGTAACTAACACTCAAGAGTAACTAACCTTGATTTCACATCTGTCCCCCAGAACTGTGAGAAAATACGTATCTGTGGTCTGAGCTACCAAGATTCTGGGATTTTGTTAAGCAGTCAGTGAAAACAAATGGCATCTCTCTTACATGCAAAAGAGAAAAAAATTAAGAAAATAATTCCTCCTGTTGCAATTGAAAATTGGAAAAATACATGAAAATACAATTCACAGAAAATACACAACTATTTCTCAGACATGTGAAAAGTTGCTTCAGCTCAATCATCATAAAAGTTATGTACATAATGACTGTTACCTTCCATAATCTCATCATTCAGATTGGCAAAACAAACAAATAAACAAACAAAAAACCCAAAATTGGGAAACATAAGATATTTTGAATACATCAGTTGTTTCTAGCAACTATGAAGACTATGTGACATGCTTCTAAGACAATCGTAAGTTCAGTAGGTGGTTTTAGTAATAAATATTATTCAAACTCCACTGTAGAGTGCACCTTTGCCCCTTAACTTTTTCAAAAGTATATAAAACAAATGAAACTGGGTAAAATGTCATCAAGAACACAAATAACAGTCTATTCTGGGCCCTGAAATTTTCTGTACAATATTTTTAAAATCAAATGGCCACTGTTTAGTTCATCCACATCTGTTAGTGTTTGTCTTTTTCCTGGTCTGGAACTGGAAGACCCACAATTTGTCTCATTATTACTTAGCTACAGGTCTAACCAGCATTTCAAGACTGTCTTCAAAAGCATCAAGATAGTTTTGACCTTTCGTAGACCCAGCAGATAAATCCTCATCAGGACACTTTCCTCACACATTCCCTAGGGCAGGCCCTTTAAAAAAGTGTGCCCTTACACTTGGAGACAGGTAATAAAATACTCTCAGATTTGTCCCAATGGAACTGCCATTTCTCCTTTCCCCATTGTTCACTTTTTTCTCTTTCTTTACTTTTCCTCTCAAAATAATCACCTGAAAAGGGGTGGGGGAGGGGGCTGTCAGAATGCCAGTGATGGTCAAAGCCTTGTTTCCTCTTACTGACAAACTCACTGGGTCCAGCAATAGCCCTCTAGAAAGTCACATTTCTTCAGATCTGAAGACTCTCTGTGTATCATATTTCCTCCTCAACTTTTCTTCTGTATTAGTCATAAGCAATGATAAATCATATGGGCATAGTTTTACTTATTTCTGAAAAGTATATGTTCATAAAATTTTCATATACAATAACTGAATGTGGTGGTACTCACCTGTAGTTCTAGCAGGTGGCTATAGAAGGAGAATGGCATAAGCCCAGGAGTTCAATGTCAGCTAGGCAAGATAATGAGACCCCATTTCTTAAGAAAAAAAATTTTCTCATATATATATATATATATATATATATATATATATATATATTATATGTATATAAATATAAAATAAAACATAACATCTTGGAGCTTCTAGAAAAGTATCTCTTATCTTTGTGTAAAAGAACATGTCCTTATGTGGATCATTTATGTTTACTCTCACAACAGCATATCATTGCTTTTTACCATACATTATGGATTCTAAGTAATGAGTAATGTGATAATTATCATTAAGTGACTTTCATATATATGTATGCATTAAAACACAAGACCCAGAATTTATGCAGCTTAAAATATCTGAATTATCTCTTCTGAAATTTCTATTTAATATTCTGGGACTGTGATTTACTACAAGTAATTTAAACCATGGAAAGTGAAACTGTAGATAATGGAAAATTACTGTACCTGATTCATTTAATTGTAATAAAAATGTATGATAATTTGGGTATCAAATTCACTTTGTTTCTAAGATTATATTAGAATAATATAGTTTGATGTTTGCTAATTAAATAAACTATCTCATTAGCATTGACCAAATAGGATTATTTTTAAAATAACAATTTTAAAAAAATATATTTTTATTATATTTTCATAGCATTTTTTAAAAAAAAAATCTTCAAAAGCTGTGCATATTATCAAGATCATAATAAAATAACAATGCACAAATATTAAATACTTTCTTAAGATACAACCTATAGAATGGGAGGAAATAATTGCAAATCATAAAAAGATGACTATCCAGCCAAATGCAATGACACACCTCTGTAATCCCAGTGGCTCAGGAGGCTGAGGCAGGAGAATCACAAGTTCAAGGCCCACCTCAACAATTTAGGAAGATCCTTGGTAAGCTAACAAAACCCTGTAACACAATAATTGTTTCTTTTTAAAAAGGCTGGGAATGTGACCTAGTAGTTAAGCACCACTGCATTCAATACTCACTATCAAAACAAACAAACAAACAAAAAACCATAAGGGAGTCAAGTCAAACAACTCAACAGAAGTACAGTAAATAAACCACTTAAAAAATGGGCAAAGAACCTTAAGAGACTTTCTCAGATGAAGATATACAGCCAGCATAGTTTTGCATGCAATTACAAAGTACCAGGAGACTGAGGCAGAAGTTCGTAAGCTGGTGACCAGTCTCAGCAACTTACCAAGACTTTTAGCAATGCAATAAGATCTTCTCTCAAATTAAAAAAAAAAAAAAAAGTAAAAGTTAAAAATAAAAAGGGTTGGGGTTGTAGTTCAATGATAGAGCATACCTGAGTTCAATCCCCAGAATAAGAAAAAAATGAAAAGAAGAATCAACATATGTTTAGATGAATGAATAAAGAAAATATGACATATATATCTTTATAGATAATGGAATAATATACAAGCATAAAATTGAATAAAATCTTTTCATTTGTTTCAATGTGGATAAGCCTGTAGACACTATGTTAAGTCTGAACCACAGTGTCTCTCTTCATTCTAGTGCTCAGCTTGTATATTGTTCTACTAGGGTGAACAATAACAAATGATATATTGGCATTTGATTTTAATATTTTAAAAAGGAAAGGAAGAGGAAGAAAGGCAAAGGAATGAGGAAAAAATGGGGTACAAGAAAAAAGAGAGAAGGATTGAGGGAAACTAGTAGTGAAAGATTATATTGTGTTTCATACATATTTCATAGTTAAAGAATTGTAGGTTTGTGGACTGGGGATCTGTAGACCAGAAAGACTTAGGAGTGGAAGGGAGAAACACTGTGGCCCACAGCAGAGTGGCAAGGTATAAGCAGATTAAGAAAAATGACTTAGGGTGCAGAGCAAAGCATCTGAGGCAAGAGGACCCGCACAGGCATTGCATGGTGGGAATGTATGCTAGACTAGGGACTCAGCCTGCCAGGATGAAGCATGAATTCACACAAAAGTGTGGCCATTGGTGTGGGTTCCAATACTCTGAACAAGTTATGGAGATCTCAGATTGTGTTTTCAGGGAGCTAAAATCAAGTAGGTTGGAATATGTGTAATGTGCTCAAAGGTGTTTTCAGTGGATATATATATATGTATATATATATATATATATATATATATATATACACACACACACACACACACACACACACACATGAAAACCCCAATATATATGATATATTTTATGGCCATTAACAAATAGCAAGAGTGTGTATAGCTGTTCTATTAGCAAGGGCTTTGAATATTACCTAGATTGTAGTAGAAGCTATTAGATAGCTTACAACAGGAGTGTAATAAGATTAGATTGACATTTTTGTTTCCAAATAACAATCTGCCTCAAGGGGAATGAATGTATGGTAAGGGCAAGACGAAAGAGTGGAAGAAGAGTTAGGTGAGGGAAAACGGTAATTTGGATGTGGTTATTTGAAGCATAGATGACTCAACTTGCATTTAGGATATATTTTATTTGTATTTGACATGTTTTTGCAGTAAATACATGATCATTTTTGCCTTTGGAATACTGTTTCATATAAGAACAGAGAAGAGAAAAAAAGAAAATACCAACTATTTTCACATTTTCCTAGATATATGTCTAGGCTTAGGAACACATTCAAGTATTTGGAATGTGTATTTTACTTTTTCATATCCTTATGATATCTTTTCACATAATTAATTTCTTATATTCACAGGCATAATTTTTCCTCATGCTACCCCAATTTCCTCTTTGTGACATCAAAGTAAAAATAAAAATAAAATCTCCAGGTATCAGTTTGTTTTCTCTGTGAAATTTCTCAAAACATCCATTATTTTCAGGAAGAAAATGAAATAATCACATTAACAAATATATAAGTAGTAAGAAAATAATTTTCTTAAATTTCTGAAGGACTGAGAGATCAATACTCCTTCTTATAATGTTCTTATTTACTAAATATTAGGAAAAGATCCTGGCCTTAAACAGAATGGCATGGTGCAAACTAGCTATAATTAATAAGTATTGAAAGAAAACAATGAAGCTGGGCTCAGTAGCTGTAATTGCATCTACTCAGGAGGCTGAGACATAGGGATCACAAGTTTAAGGCCTGCCTGGGAAAATTAGAGGGACTGTATTTCTAAACAAAAAATAAAAAAAGGGTTGAGGATGTGGCTCAGTGACAGAGTGGCCCCAATTTCATTTCCCAATACTACAAAAAGAAAAAAAGAGAAAACAAAGTGGACAATGATACTTAATGGATCAAACAAGATAGGTCACTTCACAGAGAATATCAGACAACATGAGCACCAGCAGAGTCATGTCAGTTTGTGTTTCCAAGTCCCAGGGGTTGCACTGTGGTCACAGATAGCTATTAGGCACATACTATGCCTTTCTTTTCTTTTTTTTTTAATTTATTTGTTTTAATTACTTACACAAGAGTACAATGACCTTGACATATCATACATTTCAATCAGTTGGGATATAATATCTCATTTTCTGAGTATACAGTTTGCAGAATCACATTGGTCATACATTCACATATATACACACAGTAATAATAATGTCTGTTTCATTCTCCTATCCTTCCTATCTCTCCAACCTCTCCCCTCCCCTCCCATCACTTCTCTCTACCTAATCTAGGGTAATACTATTCTTTTTATTTTTTTTCTCACATCTTCATACATGTATTTTGTATAACAATGAGGGTCTCCTTTCACCATCCATGCAATTCCCTTTCTCCCTTCTTTTCCCTCCCACCCCTCTTCCCTATGAAGAGGTAATCTTCTTCCCATGCTCTCCCTCTCTTCCCCATTTTGAGTCACCCTGCTTACATCAGAGAAGATATTTAACAAAAGAGGTGAAAGATCTATACAATGAAAACTATAGAACCCTAAAGAGAGAAATAGAAGAAGACCTTAAAAGATGGAAAGATCTACCTTGCTCATGGATAGGCAGAATTAATATTATTAAAATGACCATATTACCAAAAGCACTATACAGATTCAATGCAATTCCGATCAAAATCCTAATGGCATTCCTCACAGAAATAGAAAAAGCAATTATGAAATTCATCTGGAAAAATAAGAGATCCAGAATAGCTAAAGCAATTATAAGCAGGAAGAATGAAACAGGTGTTATCGCTATACCAGATTGTAAACTATACTACAGAGCAATAGTAACAAAAACAGCATGGTACTGGCAACAAAACAGGCTGGTGGACCAATGGTACAGGATAGAGGACATAGAGACTAACCCAGAAAACTACAACTACGTTATATTAGACAAAGGTGCTAAAAGCATGCACTAGAGAAAGGATAGCATCTTCAACAAATGGTTCTGGGAAAACTGGAAATCCATATGCAACAAAATGAAATTGAATCCCTTTCTCTCACCATGCACAAAAGTTAACTCAAAAGGGATCAAGGATCTAGGAATTAAACCAGAGAGTCTGTGTCTAATAGAAGAAAAAGTAGACCCTAATCTCCATCACATGGGGATAGGCCCCAATTTCCTCAATAAGACACCTATAGCACAAGAATTAAAACGAAGAATCAATAAATGGAATGAATTCAAACTAAAAAGTTTTTTTTTCTCAGTAAGGGAAATAATATGTGAGGTGAATAGGGAGACTACATCCTGGGAACAAATTTTTATCCCTCACACATCAGATAGAGCTCTAATCTTTAGAGTATACAAAGAACTCAAAAAGCTAAACACCAAAAAAATAAATAACCCAATCAACAAATGGGCCAAGGATCATAACAGACACTTCTCAGAGGAGGATATACAATCAATCAACAAATATAAAAAAAAAATGCTCATCATCTCTAGCAATCAGAGAAATACAAATTAAAACTACTCTAAGATACCATCTCACTCTAGTAAGAATGGCAGCTATGATGAAGACAAAGAATAACAAGTGCTGGCG
This sequence comes from Marmota marmota marmota, assembly GCF_001458135.2. NCBI lineage: Eukaryota > Metazoa > Chordata > Mammalia > Rodentia > Sciuridae > Marmota > Marmota marmota. Next base: position 37,886,794 of record NW_026000211.1, read on the forward strand.
AGGATGCAGGGAAAAAGGTATACTCATACACTGCTGGTGGGACTGCAAATTGATGTAGCCAATTTGGAAACAGTATGGAGATTCCTTGGAAAGCTGGGAATGGAACCACCATTTGACCCAGCTATTTCTCTTCTTGGGCTATACCCAAAAGACCTAAAAACAGCATACTACATGGACACAGCCACATCAATGTTTATAGCAGCACAATTCACAATAGCTAGACTGGAGCCAACTTAGATGCCCTTCAATGGATGAATGGATAAAAAGGAAAAGTGGCATATATACATAATGCAATATGACTCAACACTAAAAAAATAATAAGATCATGGCATTTGCAGGGAAATGGATGGCATTAAAGCAGATTATGCTAAGTGAAGTTAGCCTATCCCAAAAAAACACATACTATGCTTTTCAGTGAAGCTCAGAAAATTTGTCACTTTTGTAGGAGGCAATAAGCAAGGCTGTCTCCTTTGTCTAAACAAAAACATACAGAAGCACAAAAACTCAGACAGGACTAACCTTCCAACATTCCTCTGTATGTGTGTATATGTGTGTATTAAACATCAGAAGAAGGAAGTAACTAAAAGCATTTGAGAAATGTGAGGTAGAATTTTTCCCCAGCTAGTTGTGTGAGTCTTTACTCAGCATTCTATAGCCAAGTTAGACATGATTTTAAACATTCTTCACTTCACTAATCTAAATTCAGAGAGTTTTAAAACTTCAAGTTTTCAATTTGTTTTGCTTTTTCTTATTTTCTCTCATTTTGTTTTGGTCTCTTAATTGCTCCCATAGAGACAATGGGAGTTAGGGAGGAGAATTTATGGAGGGGAGTGTGGTAGGGAAATCCTGAGTTTGGGTGGGAAAGAGAATATGAGGCCAGTGTCCAGGTGGCTTGGGGAATGGAGATGATTGCAGCTGCTTGTATTTCACATACTGATAAATCAAGTCCTTCCAGCATTCATAAACTAGAACAATACTTTTTTATATATAAATAGTAGTAGCTCCCTCTGCATACAAAGGCATGAAGCTTGGAGTATATTTTCAGCTGCTTTGTCTTTTTTCCTGTTAATGTGATCTTGCTAAAGCAAGGAAGCTGAATGAAAAAGATAAAACATGTAACAAAAATGCATATGCCTACTACTCTATAGTCCTGCTAAAAGTGTTCTTTGTCTTTTCTTAAATTAAAATGCCAATTCTACTCAATGAATTCAATATACACTGTTTGTTTAAGAAGGCAAGCATTATTTCATACTTTAGTAGTTAAAACACCTGTACAGGAACACCCAGCTAACCAGAAGAGGTTAGTTTATAACAAAATGTGCTAACACCTGGTCCAGGAACCCTGAAGAAATGAGATATCATTATGAAAACTAATTACGCCAAGTTTTTTTTTGAAAAAAAAGTCTCAAAAGTGAACCTGAAACAAACTTATCTATGATAGCAGCTGTATCAGTAAACTATTTTGTGGCATATCCAGTAAAATGAGAATTCGGTCTCTAAATTGGAAGAAAGCCCCCACAAAAGCTAAATGTTATTCTCATTATAAATCAAATTATAAACCACAAAGATTCTCCATGGCCATTTATGAACAATGATATACATGTGTATGCACACATATACAGGTGTTCACACACACACACACACACACACTCACATGTAAAGAAAGATCAGCTTGGGAAAGATGTTTACTTGCTTTATGGCGTTTAAAAGATTTGACTCAACCAGAGTAAAACTTAGAATAATGTAAGTGGTATTTCCAAATGATCCAAATAATTCTGACCATAAATTCACAAGAAAAACAGCTTATAAGGTCTGAATCAAACACGAAAATAATGAAACATACCAACTTCCATTTTAATTTTGACCACATAGCATATTTGCTACTTGTGTAATGCAAGCAGAGCAATCTTCAAATATAAAGATAGCATACTTAGATCCATTATGCTTACTCAGAAAGATTGTCTCTAGAGTGTACCAGCTATTCTAAGTGAAGAAGCTTTCAAAGATGATAAGACCAATCATTTCCTTAGTGCACAGAAAATTGTAACATCTATGATACTGTGCCAGATGTTGAATATATTAGATGCTACTTGTGAGTAAATTACTTTCCAAAGGTAAATAAAACAATTTTAAAAACAGAACAGCATTTTCAAATCATTCATATTCTTAATAAATGAAGGAACAATATTTTTTAAAGTAGCAAATTCATTTTAATGCAACAGAGCAACAGGATATTTAAGTGTCAAGCTGTCTGTGAATCTTTGTGACTGCTTATAAAAATAAGTGTGCATTTTCATAAAAAAGGTATATAAAAACCAAACGCAAGAAAAAATCCCAGATTCCTCAAGGTACTATTATGAAACTGTATTTGTTTTCCAAAGTACATAAAATTATATCTTGTTTCAATGGAAAATTTGGTGATTCAAAACTATAAATTATCATGAAATATTTTTACATATGCTAACATGTATTTTCTGAAAAATAGAAATGCTTATATCAAGAAATTTATAAAGAGAGGAACTTTGAGGAAATAAGGACATTAGAATGAGTAGTAGACATGGATAGCATATGATATGGAGATAAAATTGAGATTAATAATTCTAGAAGTTAAGTGGGTTCATGAAATCATAAACTTGTTAACTGAAATCACATAGATCTTACCCACATGTTGTAAAAATAGGGAGAGAGAAATGACAAATTTACCTAAAAGAATTGATTAATGACAATGGAGGAAAGGAATGCTGAGTTTACTTTTTTATAAAACTGAAATATAGAAGTTAGATTGATCATAAATATGGTTCAGTTTTATATATGGGGACTGCAGATAGAAGAAAAGTAAGAAAATATAGACAGGAGATCTCATTTTCGTATAAGACAGAATCTGTCCACTAGTCCAGCCAAAAAGGTCTGGGTACCCCAAGGTGATAAGCATTTCAGATGACTTTGAGTCAGCTTGCACATGCAAGCAGCCCTATTCATACAATTTTATTTATTCATCCTTTATGTTATGCTGTTAGTCATATTTGTATATTGTTTTACTAGTGAAAAAGTTCTGTCAATTGTACTTGTAAGTCCTTTGCAAAATTCATGAGAGTAAAGCAGCATTATCTAAATTCCTTACAAATAATAATAATAATAATAAACAACTTTGAAATGATAATTGATTTTACCCTATTTCACATGAAATTGATTGACCAGCTGGTGACTTACAATTGCAAAAAGAGTTATTCATAATGTAATACATAATATAAAGAAGTAATAAGTTTGCACTCAACAATAGCAAACACAACCAATTCAAGATACTTTCAAATTTATGAGTGGGGGAAACTTATAACAGGAAATGAAGATTTTAGGAATTTCTCCACACAGATAAATGGCAAATGTTTAAGGAAGTAGAAGTGTTTAGCTCCTTGATTTGATTGCATATTGTATACATATATAATATAATTATACTGTACTCATAAATATGTCCAATTATTATGTCAATTAAAATACATATAAAAATAAAAAATTCTGATCTGAAACAAAAATTTACTAGCATATCAAGGAAATCTTAGAAGAGAAAAACTGTTTGTTTTCACCATCCTGTCTTTCCAAGTGCCAAAATGTGAGTAACCACAGCAAAACTTTTTTTTTTCCTTGAAGCTGTTATTTCAAAATTGTTAATATTTGGTTGATTCACTGCTGGTTTCACTATTTGTTTAATTACTAGAGATGAAAAGAAGACAGCAAATTTGTCGAATACTTCTTGAAGTTTTAGGGGCTGAGTTAAAATTTACAGGCCACAGTAATTTAAATCAATGACTGTGATTGTAATAAAATTTTAAAATTACAACAAGAGTTAAGTCTATATAGAAATTTGGGATATTAAACTAGTACATTCAATATATATAGTTATCAAAAATGAAAGTAGAATGGAAAGATGGGAGAAATTTAAACCTTTACAAGATGTTTATAAGTTAGTTTAAGATTCTTACAAATCTGTATTCCCTTCAGTATAGCAACATAGGTCTCAATGTAGTAAATTGAGTATACTTAATTTTATATTATTAAATAGCTCTATTGTGATCCTCAATTTGGACTTATTTTTAGAAAACAACCAAATTCTTTATTCATCACCAAACATGATACAAACTAGAGTAATTTATTTATAAACATATAGAACATTGAGTTATATAAGCATACAATGTCAGTAATATTACAACCAAGATTGAAATACATAAAATCATTTAAGTGGTTAATAATTTCATTATTATATATCCCTGATGAATGTAATTTTAAAAGGAGTTTTCCTGTGAGGTACTCTTTCAAAAATCTAAACCCCCAGTCTGATAATAAAATGATAACCACTAAACACAAACCAAGGTTTGTTCTAATAAATACCTTACTAATACTTATTGTCTCTTAAGCTTTCAAGATCATGAAAAGCAAGTAGAGAGTAAGGAATTAGCACAGAAGGGAGGAGATATGAGGAATAAATCTGTTGTGGTCTTCTTCATTATGTATCAGATGACAGAAAAGATAGTGGAAATCTGGAAATCAGAATAAAGTTTGCAGTTTTAGAATGTTTGACTAATTAATATTAAAAATCTTACTTTTGTCAAATGCATCATGGTTATTGATATTCTTGCAATAGTATAGATTAAAAGAAAAGTATTGGGAAACTCTATTATCTTACTATTTTTGCAATTTTTCATAAATTTGAAAGTATTTCAAAATAAAGAGTCAAATAATATTAACAAATAAGCTTTATCTTGAGGGAAATATTAGACTGGTTGTTTGAAAATATCTGCTAAATAACTATGCTGTCACTTTTTTTGTCACTGATCAAAATATCTGACCACAACAAATTAGAGGAGGAAAGATTTATTTCAACTCATGGTTTCAGAGGATTTGGTGAAAGGTCAGCCAGCAATATGGCAGAAATTTTACAGAAGAAGGGCATAACAGAAAAACTGCTCAGCTCATGACAGCCAGAAACCATAGACAGAGAGATGAGATAGAGATGAGATAGAGATAGAGATAGAAAGAGATAGAGATAGAGATATATAGAGAGAAAGAGAGAGAGAGAGAGAGAGAGAGAGAGAGGGGGAGAGAGAGAAAACAAGGAACCACCAATAAGATATAGCCCCAGGAGGGACTGAGGCAGGAGGATCATGATTACAAAGCCAGCCTCAGCAATGGTGAGTCATTAAGCAACTCAGTAAAACTGAATAAATAAATATTTATTTATTTATTGTAGGAATGTGTTTATTTATTGTATGAATAAATAAATGAATAAATAATAAACATACCTGTAGTGATCACATTCTTCCTTGAGCCTTACCACAGCTACCTACAATTAAAACTCAGTCACCCATTCAAATTATAAATCCATGAAATATGTTAATCCACTGTTGAGGTTACAGCTCTGACCATTGCCAGCAAACTCTATCTCTGAATCTTAATGCATTAAAGAAAGATCATGCTTTCAACACATGAACTTTCTGGAGAACATTCTAGATCTAAACCAAAGTAGTAACCTAAGAATGAGAGTTCCTGTCATCAGTTAAAAATATTTTCAACTTAGAGATAGTTGTACATTTATAAAAGAAAAATGAGTCGTATACATTACCTTTGACATTTTTTCATATAGTTAAAGCACCTCTTTAAATGCAAAGACTGACATATTTCAAAATTCTCTGTTTCTACCTCCCTCCTTCCTTCTTTTAAATAAACTCAACAGCAATAAGATGACCTGTATAAATAGCATATTTATAAATTCAGCTTTTATATGTAATAGTTTGCTTGTTAATAATATAATAATACGTTTGCCTAGATTGTTTCCTATATATCTTAGAATGATTTTTAAAATAAAAGCTAAGAAGTATTTTTCCTAGTCAGTAATTATACATATTTGACTTTGTTACAAACATTGAAACTTTTTGTCACAAACATTGAACTTTTGAAGAAGTCATTTTCTTTTGAAGATGTATCTCTCCTAATGTATCATTCATTTAATGACTTGCCTCCCAAATTTGTTTTTTTATTCACTTTTCTATTGATGTAGAAATTTCAAGTAACATGGTAAAATCAGCTGAAAACATTAAAAATTTCATACAACTTCATGAAAAGTCTCTCATGCTATGTAATTTTTTTAATATTTGGTTCTTATAAATATCAAAGATATTGTCTATGCATCTTCAAAAATTATATTTGGAAAGGTATACTTGGGCATATCTTATTATCCCATCTACTTTGGAGGCTGAGGCAAGGGGATTGTAAATTGGAGGCCAGTCTGGGAAACTTAGTGAGAACTTGTCTCCAAATAAAATTTTCATAAATGTCTAGGAATGTATGTCAGTGGTAGAGTACTTGCTTAGAATGTGCAAGGTCTTGTTCCAATCCCTAGTACTCAACAAATATGACAAAACAAAAAGCTTATTTGCTGAAAAATTAATGCTATTTTCCCTAGCATACTAACTGTAGAAGTATTAGCTGGGTTATTTTTTTTAGCAGGAAAATACATGAATTTTCTTTTATGTAATTTTAAGTAAATAATGTTAAAAGGATCTTCCCAATACATGTGGGGTTCTGCTCTACCCACTCATGGCTTAGCCTGAAACTTATAAAGAACATTCTAAACATTATATATAAGTTTTTATATTTATTATATATAATAAATTTCAAATACCTTTAATTATTGCATAAAAAATATTTAAATTGATTTCCTATTTTGTATGTTTTAAAATTTTTTGTTGTTCTAGGAAATCCTTTAGCATCATTAGCCATTATCTCAAAGAAAAATAAATGTCAGGTAAGGTTAATCATCAATGATAATTGATCCAGCTCTATATTTAATGTAATTTAATAGTCATTTATGACTGTGTGTATATCAGTGTATGAGTTTATCACTCTTGCTTTTACTAAGAATTTCATTAAAAAATAAATAATTTCAAATTTCTTCGAGAACAACAAATTCTTTTAAATAAAACCAAAAATTTGGTAAATTAAAAGTTGAATCTTTATCAATTCAATATTCTAGTGGTATAAACTTAATTGAAGTTTAATGTCTCCATTTAGAGAAGTATATCTATACTAATAGCACAATCATAATATTGAAATAATTGCTTTTTTATGTTGTACAAAACTTAACTGAAAACTGTAAGATCAGAAATAGAAGTCATAATCTTACCATGTGTAAAAGATTACATCTCCGTGTGTAAAAAGTTCTTTTATTAGTTTCAGAGTCATAAAATACTTATCATGATATAAATGAAGTGGGGCATAAAATTTTGGTTTATGAAGAAATCCATTTTGGGCCCTATCCATGTGTCTTTTATAAAGTCAAACATTGCTGGCATGGTGGCACATACTTCTAATCCTAGTGGATTGAGAGGCTGAATCAGGAGGATTGAGAGTTCAAACCCAGCTTTAGCAAAAGTGAGGAATAAGCAAATTTCAGTGATACAAAATAGGGCTGGGGATGTGTCTCAGTGGCTGACTGCCTCTGAGTTCAATCTCCAGTACTTCCCCCATCAAAAAAAAAAAAAAAAAAAC
>NW_026000211.1:37894354-37932060 GCF_001458135.2 Marmota marmota marmota
TCCAAAAAAAAAAAAAAAAACTAAAAAATATTATAATGTGAAACCAAAATCACATAAAATTAACAACATGTAATTATATCTATAATAAAATTAATTAATGTTTTCTTTATAATTCTATTGCTAAATAGTAATCTGAATTATTTTATATTTCTTTTCTTGTAGGTATGTTAGGATGATCATGCTTTCTGTCTACATATTTCACTTTTTGAAGAATTGTATGCAGTGACCCATGCCTGTAACCCTAGCTATTCATGAATATTAGGTAGGAAGACTTGAAAGTTCAGACAATTAAGGAGATTCTGACTAAAAATAAAAAAAAAAATAAAAGGGGATGAGATGAAGCAAAGTGATAGGAATCTTTGATTTCAGACCCTAGAACCATAAACAAAACAAAAAACAAAACAAAAAAAAAAACAGGTTTACACTAATAATCTGTTTCCAAAACGTTAAAAAACAAAATCCTACAATGTTTAATTCTAAAGACACTAATTTTCAATTTCAATGTGAATGAATAGAAGTGTGAATATGACAGACGCTGAATGAGATTGGTTCTTGTTCTATAGCTGAATCCGATATAGTGATTCCTCTTTTAAACTGCTTCCTATCATCAAAGTATGAGCCTCGGACCACACTCTATGCTAATAATAATAGCCTTTCCTTCTGCCCCTAAATTCTCCCAATCAATTCTTCTTTGTCCTTTATAATAACAATTTGCACTTAACATTAAGTTACTGGAAGGTTCTGCAAATGACAACCATGGAAATAACCATCTTCTCTAATCCTTAGCAAGAGGCAGAACTCAAAATGGAATCAGCAGATAAAAGACTGGAAACTTGAGAAGCAAAACTTTATAGTATCATCTCAGCTGATTGCCTCAGGGTTGAACTTTAAAATATTCCTGGGGAGTTTAAAGCTATAAATTTCAAACTCATGGTTTTTCTTTGTATCATAATGGATCAAGGTAATAGCTGACACATCATTCTAATTTTTCATCATTAGTCCATATGTTACAGAAATTGGTGTTTAATCTTTGAAAAGGGACATTTACCTTGGACTAGATTAATTTTATTAAATTCCCTTGAAAACTGTAAAACAGAATATTTTACAAGAAAAACAGATTTAAAGAAAATATTGGGCTAGTTAATATAACTTAGAACTATGAAAATGCTTCTCATAACATGTTAAAGGAGAAAAAATTATCTTCTAAAATGACTTTTATTGGTTTTCACATATGCAGTCATAGGTACAGAAATTTTTTCCACAGTGCTATAAGAATTTAACAAAAAGTAAAGGCAATTGATACTCATAATTTCAAATCTGATATATTTCTAAAACACCAGTCACAAATTCAATACATACTTTGGTTTGTTGGGCTGAGGGAGCGGATGAAATTAGAGAAGAAGATGACAAGAGGCAAATGTGACTCAGAGAAATATAATACAGAAATTCTGACCCAATTTGTCCAGACTCATAATCCTTTTGATTTATACATGATCATTGTATAAAATCTTTACTTAATTTTGATGCCTCCTCAACAGAAGACCCATATAGATTGAAAAAGGACCATTGAAGGTAACTTCTTTCATTACTATGTAAGAAATTCTATCAGAAGGAAGCAAATAAGTCATATTTTTTGTACCATATGCATTCAACTGTGCCTCTAATCCTGTAGATTTAGTAATTGTTTCATTTTACTTTCTTATTTTATTTAGAATAGCTAGCTACTCTACAGATAATTGTTTTTCTTCATTTTCACTCTACTGGGCAAAATTCTGTTTAATCCTGGAAATAATTAATCCTTATGATTATAGTTTTTGTTGCAGATTTAATTAAACACAGAAAATTTCAAATACTGAGTGATCTTGGGTTTTTATTTCTTCATATATATATTTACATTTATGTTTTTACATGGAAAAATTTATATTAATGTATAATATAAAGCAAGATGTTTTGAAGCATTTATATATTATGGAATTAATAATCTCAATTTAGGTAAATAGCATATGCATTATCTCTTAGAGTTGTTATTTTCTATTAAGAATAATTAATATATCCACTTTATTTGCATTTTACAGAAATATAATATATTATCATTAGCTGTAGTTACTATGTTGATGAATAGATCTCTTAAACATATTCCTTCTATTTCACTACAACTATATATCCTAACTAAAATCCTTCCAATCCTTCTCACCCCTGTGAATGCATTTCCATCTGGTAACCGATTTATCCCTTGCTTCTTGGAATCAACGTTTTTATCATCCTCATATGAGTGAGATAATACAGTATTTTTAATTCTGTTCCTGATTTATTTCACTTTTCCTAGTATCTGCCATTCATTTGAGACGACAAAATTTCCTTCTATTTTGTGGCTGAATAACATTACATTGTATATATAAAACATATTTTTCTTATCCTTTTATTCATTGGTGAACACTTTCTTTGATTCCATGAATAATGCTAAAATACACATGGGATTGTAGATATCCCCTCCCTCCACATACCAATTTAATTTCTTTGGATATATACTCAGTAGATGGATTTCCTAATTGTTGTGGTAGTATAGTTTTTAAATTTTTGAGCTATCTCCACATTTTTTCCATGATGTATGTGCCAATTTTCATTGCCATCAACAGTGTGTAAGTGATCCCTTTTCATTTTCTACCACTCAACTACATTTCCAGTCTTCTCTAAAATTTTTATTTTGAAACAGAGTTTTGCTAAATTGCCTGCGTTGGCCTCAAATTTGTAATGCTCCTGCCTCAGACTCCAAAGTATCTTGGATTAGAGGTGTGCACCACCACAGTAGGCAAATATTATCTTTCCTTTATATCCTGATAATACTTACTATCTTTTGTACTTTTTGTTAGAGACCATTTTAACAGGTACAAAGTGATCTTCAAACTGGAATTTTGAGGTGAAACTCTATTTATGCTTCAGCAACCAGGCCGGGGCTGCACAATCTGCAGTTCTCTGTAGCTCATAAGTGTTGCTGCTCTTAATGGTAGGTCATGCCCTCCAGTATAGCAGCAGACCCAGCAGCTCATCTTCAATTTCTTCTTCTTTCTGGTTTCTTGTCTTGTGAATTCAAAGAATGAAATCCACAAAATTCAAAGAGTGAGTATAATGGTTGGATATATTGAAGAACAGAAACAGAACTCTTGAAATACAAGAGGGGACCCAATATCAGATTTTCTTCTTCTGAGTATTCTATTTTAGGGGGTTTATAGCACTTGGTTCACTACTATTGGTACAAACTTATAAAAATTAGGGCTTGGAGCTTTACTAACACTATTGGTTAAATCTTGAGTCTCAACTTTCATTCAAATCTGTCCCCCTTTCATTTTCTCAAGGCTGGTCAGGAAATGGGAGGTTGAGGTCTTGGGATGCGTGGAGTGGGCTCCATATCCATTTTAGGCCTGTCCCTAAAGGATCACAGGTCTGCAGGTGTGCGTGTGTGCTGGCTCTCTGGGCCTGTATGGCAGGCTCCATGTAGTTTTAGGACCTGCTTGCCAGTGTGTGCTCTGACCTACCCAGGCTGCCACTGTACTGCATCATATTCCACCATATGGTACTAGTACGCCAGATGCAGGGCTTGGCAACTGGGGAGCCATGTGAATATCACATTGTGTTTTTTATTTGTGATTCCCAGATGATTAGTGATCCTGAATTTTTTTTTCATATATTGTTGGGCTACTTGCTTTATTTACTTATTTATAAATATCTGTCCAGGTTCTTTGGCCAGTGCTTTTATTTGCATTTTTTTTTCATTTCTCATTCCTCTGGCTATCTATCAATCTGTTAATTGCTCTCATTGGATCTGCAGAATTTTATTTTATTTCTTATAATCCTTTTTTGATTTTCTTATTTTCTTGCCTGTGCTTCTGGAATTATACCCAATAAGTTATTTTCCATACCAGTATAAAGCTTTTTTCCCTGTTATCTTCTAATAATTTTAGTTTCAGGTCCTATATTTGTTTTTAATCAATTTTAGACTGATTCTTATATATGATATGCTAGTATAATTATATTCTTTTGCATATGGATATTAGTTTTTTTAAATATGAATTTTTTTTGAAAAGTTAAAAATTTCTTAATTTTTTATTCCTGGTACCACTACCACAATTTACAGGGCAATATACCTGATGTAATGAAAAGAAAAAGACAAAGCTACAACAGATAAAAGACCTCAGGAATGTACATCTAATTGACACTACATTGCATTAATCAATAGCTGCACTTTTTGCAAACTGTGGTTATGACAGTCCTGAACAAGAAGGGTTTCCTGTTTAAGCTTCAGTAACTTTTCTGACTATGGATCATCGTTCCTTCTGTGGCAGATTTTTACAGTTCCTCTAATGCATTTGGGATGACTGTCTCAAATAACCTGCAGCTTTCCTGACAACTCCTCGCTCTCTCTCCTGCTAAGAACTTAGCCCTTTTCTGCTATTTTTAAAACCTTCTGCTACCATATCCACCACTTCCACCACCAGATCCATTACCACCACCATAGGGACTGCCAGAGCTTCTTCCACCAAAACTGCCTGCCTTCATGGGTCCATAATTTGATTGCTGTTGTCCACTGTAATTTCCAAAATCATTATAGTTCCCACCACCACCATAGTTACCACCACCAAAATTTCCTCCTTCATTGTAACCATCATATCCTCTTCCACCACCATATCCACCACCTTGGTTTCCATATCCTGGTCCACCACCACCACAATCTCCTCTACTACTATACCCAGGACCACCACCATAGTTGCCACCATCACCTCCAAATCCATTATATCCACTATTACCTCCTCCGTAACTACCTCTGCTGCCACAACCTCCACCACCATAGCCTCCTCTTCCACCAAAGTTTCCACCACCACGGCCAAAGTTACCTCCACCACCTCCAAAGTTTCCTCCACGACCCATAAAGTTGCCAGATCCACCTCCACAACCTCTTTGTGATCCAGCAGACTGCATCTCTTGTTTAGAAAGGGCCTTTTTCACTTCACAATTATGCACATTAATAGTGTGGTATTTCTGAAAAACAATTTTGTCAACTGTATCATGATCATCAAAAGTTACACAAGGAATTCCTCACTTTTTCCCACTCTGCCTGTCTTCCATAACTTCTATGGTTTCAATCTTGCCATATTTTTCAAAGTAATCTCTCAAATTATATTCTTCTGTATCTTCTTTAATACCACCAACAAAAATTTTCTTCACTGTTAGATGGGCACCAGGCTTTACAGAATCCTCTCTAGAAACAGCTCTCTTCGGTTCCACTACATGCCCATCAACCTTGTGTGGCCAAGCACACATTGCTGCATCCACCTGTTCAACACAAGAGTAAGTCACAAAACCAAAGTCCCTGGAACGTTTTGTTTGGGGTTCTCTCATTACCACACAATCTGTGAGTGTGCCCCATTTCTCAAAATGTTCTCTTAAACTATCATCTGTAGTTTCAAAGCTCAGACCACCAATAAACAGCTTCCTCAATCGCTCTGGTTCCTTTGGATCGTGGCCGTGGAGGCCATCTGCCGCATTTCTACCAGGCCGCCTCCTGACTGCTCCTCTGATATCACTCTCCTTCCCAGCGGCCCAGCGAGGGAGGCAGCGGCCATTTTGGGCCAATGCCTAATTATGATTATTTAAAAAGAGATTTTTTTTTCTGTCCCATTGCATGCCTATGGCATCTTTTTCAGCGATTCATTGACTCCAAATTCATTTTGGGTTCCTTGTTCTGTTCCATTGAACTATATATCTGTCTTAATGCCAGTGCCATGCCATTATGTGTGAATGGGTTAAACAAAATGATTTGACTGTATTTTACCTACAGGATACTTTCTTTAAGTAAATTATAGGCAGAATGTCAAGAAACACAAATGAAAACCAAAAAGAAAGAAGTCATATCTTTTATTAGACAATAGCTGAGTCAGAAATTCTCATGAGGAGTAATGATAAAGGGGTCAATTTGTAAAGGAGTCATAACCATTGTAAATGTAAATGCACCCAACACTAGTTCTCCTAAATGTATATAATATGTATTAGCAGAACTGAAGGAAGAAATGGGCAGCAAGATAATAGTAGTAGGGTACTTCAATAATAACTCTCAACTATGGCTGGATCATCTAGAAAGAAAAATCAATATAGAAATATTGAATCTGAATAACAATATAGATAAAATTGGTTTATCAAATACATGCAGAAGATTACATTAAAACAACAATTTTTTTTCAATTTATATGCAACAAATACTCCTAAATAGATTATATGTTAGGTTATAAAACCAGACTTAGAAAATTTAAGAAAATTGAAAACATATAAAGTAATATTGCTGACCTGCATGGTAAGATAAATGAAGAAAAAAAACAATAAAAAGAATAAAATTGGAAAATATCAGTGGAAATTAAACAGCATATTCTTGAAAAACAATGAATCAAAGAAGAACTAAATGAAGAGAATTTGCAAAGCAGGTTTGCTAGTTACCAATCCCAAGAGAAGACTCTTATTACATGGAATAGCAAAGATTATCTCTATTTCAACCATCAGAAAAAAATGAGCACATGTATTTATGCCTATTTCACTCAGGGTTACAGTTTATGCCCAGCATGTACTACTTTCCCATTTATCTGAATCCAGTATGACAGAGTATGCTCACATCAAGTTATATAAATTGTGTTTATTACATACTGACTGGTTCTATTGCAAAGACTGAGTCAAAATTTGTCACAATGGTAAAAGAAGGGACAGAAATCTCAGATCAATATAAGTTGTTCATCCAAGTCTCAAGAAAATCACTGAAAGAATTGAGAGACTTGATACTCATGTTCTACTTTGCAATACAGAAGTAAGATTCTGAGAGGTATCCATCCCTGAGTTATATATTTCAAGGTCATGTGACACACTGGGAAAATATTTGAAGGGCTTCCTTCTCACAGTGGAGACAAAAGTTTGGGCAGCTATCTTTTGACAAATTAAAATAGAAACACACCATATAAAAATTTATGTTATACACTAAAACAGTTCTAAAAGGAAAGTATACAGCAGTAAATACTGAAGTTAAGAATAAAGAAAGTTATCAAGTAAATAACTTATGTTATACCTCAAAGAACCAGAAAAAGAAGAACAATTTAAGGTGAAAAACAAAATATGGGGAAATAATAATAAATATTGGGGCAAAAAAATAAATTAATTAAAGATCAATGACACTGAGTTATTTTTTAAATAAAATAAATGAAATTCACAAACTTTAGCCTACTGTAAGAAGAAAGAAGTATCAAATAATAACCTCTAAAATGAAAGAGGAGACAAACATCATTTCACCTGATACCACAGGAACCAAATGGATCAGATGCAAAGAAATCGAATACCCTAGAAGAAATGTGCAAGTATCTAGAAACTTACAAGATACTAAAACTAAATAATGAATAGAAAATCTAAACAGACCTACCATGAAATTGAATTGATGATGATGATGATGATGATAATAATAATAATAATAATAATAATAATAATAAGAAGAAGAAGAAGAAGAAGAAGAAGAAGAAGAAAAAGAAGGAGAACACCAAAAACAATAAAAACAACTTCTAGTGAAAAAGAAGATGTAACATGATGGTGATGGCATGAGTATTGAATGCTATCAAATATTTGAAGTATGACACCAATGGTGATCATACACTCCAAAAAGCTCAAATGGCTGGATCACTTGTAAACCCTTTTTAAGAAGGGACAAAATAAATCCCAAAGTCAGCCATGTTCTATTTACCTACAGTTATCACCTGTGAATCCGTGAGTGGAGTAAGCCTGCTGCTTAGTTTATAGCTCTCATGATCTAATAATTTCACTTCTGAATATTCTTGCATTGTATCACAAATGAGTTTTAGGAGTATACCTCATAATAAAACCACAACATTCTGCCCTTGTCCCCCAAAAGCTCATGCTCATCTTACAATGCAAAATACATCTAGTCTAAGAGTCCCCACAGTTTGAACAGTTCCAAGCACTGCCCCAAATCTAGTTCACATTCAAAGTCTCTGAGACTCAAGGCAAACTCTTCATTGTTTTCCCCTATACAGATCAAAAACAAGTTGCATATATAGAATATATGAAGTCACAGAGTAAATATTTTCATTCCAAAAGTGAGAAATAGGGTCATAGATAGAAGAGATGGAAGAAGAACAAAATCCAACTGGGGAAACAAGTCCTGTAGCTCCACAGCCAGCATCTGGGGAACAGGGCATCCTAATCTCCCCAAAGGACTCTGTATCTATATCCATATGGCTTTGCTGGTTACCACCCACATGGCCTATTTCTTGAAATTGTCTTTGCTCAATTCTTGTAGCACTCATTGTCAGATGACCCATGTTACTGGCATCTCTTAATAATGGGGTTTCTCCACTTGCAGTTTTGGTTTTCTTCTCACATCTTCACAGATTGTCCACTTAGGGGCTACCTGCAGTAATGTTGACCGTACTATTCTTTAGCTGTCCCGCCCAATAGTTTCTTTGAAACTATTTAAATACTTCTATGATCCCAACACCAGCACACTGAATTCCTGCAGAATCAGCACCATGTGGTTGACACCAAGGTCTGCCACCCTGTCAAATAGTAGCCAAGCTTTCTGGTACTATGGTTGCAGCAGCTTCTGACTGCCTGGACTGCTGAACCCGATGAAAAACTTCCTAGACACTCCCACTCCCTTGTAAAAAACAGTGCCTCCATAGTTTCAAAGGAATTTTTGCTTTTAAACCATTTAATCTAAGTTAGGTGTGAACTTTCCAATCCCAGGAACCCCTCAAGATATCTTTCTTATTGTTTTAGGACACAGTACTTTGCATTTCTTAAGTAGCTATAATCTCTTTGACAATCATAACGTCTTTAGATTTAATTTTACTCTCAGTTTTAAGGCCAAACTGCAGGTTTTTCAGATCTTTATGCTCTGCTTTTTGCTCCTGATTATCATGATAAACTTGGCTAAGTTGCTAGCAATAACCATGCCACCCCCAAGGATATGATGCCCTAAAATTTCCATTGTCTGATTAATTTATCACCTTGAAATTAATTATCAGAGAAAGTCTCAGAACATGACAAAATATAGCCAATTTCATTGCCGGAGCATAACATGAATGGCCTCTAGTGTTATTTCCAAAAGAGTACAATTCTTCCTCTGAAAATTTATGTGCTCTGTCTTTACTGTCTGCAAACCAGTTTAGTCTTCTGAATCACACAGCCATTTTGGTCTTCATAAAGATCCTATTTCTAGGTACCTATTTCTATTTTAGTCTGTTGGTTGGTGGGGGGGGCGGTTATTTTCGTTATTGTTGTTGCTGTGGCCAAAATACCTGACAAGAATAACCTAAAAGAAGAAAAGTTGATTTCATTTCATGGTTACAAAAGTCTCAGTTCCTAGACAGGTGATGCCACAGCATAGCTCTGGGTCTAAGGTGAGGCAGAACGCCATGAGAGAAGTTTGTGGCAGAGAAAAGCAGCTCAGGACATGGTAAAAAGGAAGTAGAGAGATAACTCTGCTCATCAGGGAAAAAATATAAATGTAAAATCATGCCCCCAGTAACCTAGTTTAACTGGCCACACACTACCTGCTTACAATCATCACCCAGTTAATTTAGTATAAATTATGAAGCAAATGAACAGACATTCAGCCAGCCACTGATGCACACAAGCTGGAGAGCCTAAGAAGACCTGGACTGACATCCCATCACTTGTCATTTTTTGCCTTATCCTCTACATGGTCCTCACTGCTCTCAAACTCTACAGCCACATCTTGACCCTGGTGAGAGCCACAACTTCTCCCTATGAGATCCCCTCCTCAACTGACCACCCATCAACTCCACCCCAGGAGAAGCCTACATTGGTTCCAGATCTGATCATCACAGTCTTAGTGTGTGTGCATCTCCTGAACTTAACCCCAAGGCTTGAGACTTTTGATCTGACACTTGAACTTAGTATGCAGAGGGAATGTCTGTTATGAGCCTGTCATGATTAAGTGTGTTTGCAGTGCTTAGAATTAATTAATCTAGAATTGTTTGCTGTGAATTAATTAATCTAGAATGGTTTGCCTTGGATTAATTTATCTAGAATGGTTTGCTGTGAATTGATTATGTCTATTTCAGTGCCTAACATTAAGAATTGTCATTTTCTTGATTAAGAACCTATAGAGTGAAGTTGTATTGAGTGATTTGAGTGACTAAAGCATTGTAAAGTGCAGAAATTCATGGTCAATTTTTATTTCTCCCCCTGAACTGTTTAAGTCACACGTTTTGCCCATGACGACAGGTTGGGAGATTGGGTGACTTACGTAGTTCTATTATGTTTTGTTTTGTTTTGTCCACAATTCTGCGTTAATTTTCTCAATTATGGTTTAACCAAATAGAACATTTGGTTGAATTACAATGATGATGAGAAATTTTAACCCAAGTTATAGGGTCAGATATTGACATACTTTAATAGAAATTTTGCTTAATTTTAAACATAAATGTGAATATTTATGGAACCAAATTCATCATTCTCTCCCATTTCAACAGCTGACATCCTTTACAGGTTTAGAAGCATAGCTCAACACACATTTTATGACTATGGAGAAGAATTTCACACAAACTAATAGAAAAATAACTTATCCCAAGATGACATATAACAGTTTCTATTTTCCAAAAAATCCACATTTTAGTTATACAAATCTTTGTTTTTATGATTTCTAATGGGGCCTTTTGGGAAGGAAGTCACTTCCATTTCTCCATTTTTAGCAATTATTCATGGACACTTTGGTTTGGCAGTGTCCCTTTTCTATCTACTCTACTATAGGTAAGTCTCAGATGAAAACAAATTCTGTAGTCCACCCACTAAGGAACTCAAGTATAAAAATCAGTGTGGGCCCAACTATAGGAAAATAATTGGCTTTGGCTGCCTGCCTGACCTTTCTACAGAATGTATCAGACTTAAATAGAGCTCCACCATTTGGGGGCTTATTACAAGTGAATTGGAGTTTTTCTCATGGCCTGAGAATTATCCAGCTTTAGTTAAAACAAACGTACTCTGCTACTTTGTTTTTTAATTTGTAGACTTTGATCAGAAGTTATATGCTAGCTGCCTCATTATTAGAAAATAATGCAATGTTGTTTCCACTAGCAAACACCATTTGTCAATTACATTTGTTATTGTTTCTCATGGAAAATAACTTCTGGTTACTGTGGATTGAGGTAAAAACCACACACCATGTCCAAGTAGCTTGGGAAATAAAACATATCAGTACACTATATTCAATGGCTGTTTAAAAATAATAAAATAGCTCAAATTATTCTGCAATGTCATGATAAATGGGTATGGTTTCAGAAAACATAATGTATTACTTTGTATCATTCATATAGATATAATAAATTAAGGATTATAAGTTTTTTTAAAATATGCTCTTCTAGTAGTAGTTTACATTTAATTACTCTACAAAGACAAATCATTGTTGAAAAATCTGCTTTTTTATGGTTTAACACCTATACAATTTATAGCTCTAGAAGTAATTGAAATTATCTCTTTTAGTCACAAATACAAAATTTGAACTTTTTTTTACATTGAGAATTACCAAGGATATGTCTTGAAATATCATTATAGAGAATGATTGAAAAAATACATAAAGTATAATTAGTTAATATAAATATAAAATGATCGCAGATAAACTATTATCACTTTCCTGAATATGTGTCTGTTGGTAGTGTCATAGCTTTCTTTGATATTAGCATATACTTCTTTCTTAAATTAGAAGCAAACAGAACATACAGCTTAAAGTTTTAGAGTTTGGTTCATATTAGCTTCGTATTGAATCCTAGTAATATTGTTATAATTAACACTGTTTTTTAACTACCTGATATTTAAGATAAGTTTTTTGACAATTTTTAAAAACTATGAAAATAGTATTTTTAAGAACAGACCTATGATTAATTGTTGACAATTGGGATGTTAAATTAAGTCTGTGGAATAATTTTCTTTAAAAATAAACTTTGTTACTTTTATAGGTGGGATTGAAACTTAATAATCTTTAAAAATAAATAAAAAACAATTTAAATATACACGCATATTTAAGGACTGTTTTTTCTTGCAAACTTAATGGAATTAAACTCACTTAAGAACTAAATATACAAAACATGGCGGCCAGAAGGGAGTGAGCGGCGCCATGCCCCTGACCACTGCACCTGCAGATCTCCTCTTGTGGGAATACAGCATCTCAGACAGTGTTAGAAGTCCCCTATCCAGCTGCTCTCCTCAGACATCACCAGCACTGTGACCCCATGCAGGGCTCCAGACCTCAGTGTTCGAGTAGGATGCCCGACATTGGAGCAGGACCCAAAGCCTGAAGTTCTAGCCCATGCAAGACGCAGCCAGGGAGCACCTTAGCAGAATCACCTATCAACACATCTGCAGATCACCAAGACTTCAATCCACTCCCACTCAAGTCACTCAGCTGCTACCTACCCACAGCACAACACCATCTCCCGGGCTCCCCCCACCTTACCAGACACCCCAGCACTGAAAGCAGACCACCGCCATCTTGACTTAACATTCTCTCCATTTAGCTGGGGGCAGTTCCCAGATGGAATCTCCAGCTCCAGTAGCCAGGTACTAGGTTTCCAACCTTTCCCCCTCCACAGTGGCAGTAATCCAACATGGTAGCTGCCCAACAGAGGTGTCCAGTGCAACCAGGGATCTGCCCATGGGAGCCAGGGTTTGAGAGTTTCCTCAGTTGGCAACTGCTAGGGGAGAGGGAGAGAATAGGAACTGGAAAATCTCCAGGTAAGAGAGGGAGATATTACCGGGGGCTCAAGTCATATGAGCAAGTGGTCCCAAAAAGAGACCTATGAGGTGCAGTGTTTCTGCAAGGACTGTAGATGCCACTCCCCTCATCCAGGTGCCCTGAGCCAGGACCAGTCTTCACACCCTGGTTACCTCCACCATCTGAGGGCAGAGACACCAGCTTACAACAGAAGACTCTACCTACTGGATGAGAAGAGATGCAGGAAAGATTCGGATCTTTAAACTAACCACAACCCTGGTTTCTTCCTTCAAGTTTTTTGTTTGTTTGTTTTTTCTCTTCTACTGCTCCATCCTCCAGCTCTCACATCCCAAATATATGTGAAACCAAGAACTTTGCATAAAACAGGACTTTGAGGACAGAGTCATCTGAATAATATAATATAGAAGTGTTGTATATGCTTTTTTTTCTTTTCCTTTTTTATTATTTCATTTTCCTTTCCCCCTCCATATTTTACTGTTTTAACATCTGTATTTTTCTAAATACATATGTGTGTTTGGTTTATGTACTCTACTGTCATTCCACATACTGGCCTACCCTAAATTACTTCCTGTCTATTCTCTTGCTACTAACCCTCTTCACTAGATTTCTCCTTCATACTACCCAAGAAATATTAACTCTATATTGTCACATCCTATGTCCTCAGCATATCGTCCTAAGCCCCACTCCCAGTTTATTGTCCACTGTCAGAAACTCTAAACCTTTTTACAAAACTATCGATTATATTTTAGATAATAATTGCATCCAGTATTTCTGTACATCAAGACTAAACTGTAATTGTCTTAATAACAACAAATTGTTCATAGGTGGTATATTGTTGATATTAGGATCTGTGAACATTGTCCTTCCCCACAAAGAAGAGGTCTTGGAACCCTTTAAGAGCACTACAAACCTGTAGGGTAAAAACAAAAACAATCTAGACCCACAGAGCTAGAAAGGAAGACACAAGAGCAACATGAAAAGACAAGGAAAGAAAGTGCCCCAAACAAATGAAGACTCCACATCATTAGAATCATTGGCAGCCACAGCAGAAGATATGATAGAGAAGGAGTTTAGAATGTGCATGGTTAAAATGTTCTGTGAATGCAAGGTAAATATAAAAGAGCAAATACAAACAGTGAAGGATCACTTTGACAAGGAGTTACATAAACAAATCCAGGAAGCAAAAGTTCACCTCAAAAGGGAGATAGAGGTTCTTAAAAAAAAATTCTTGAAATGAAAGGAATAATAAACCAAATTAAAAGCTCACCAACAGAGTAGAGCACTTGGAAGATAGGATATAAGAAAATAAAGACAAAATATATAATCTTGAAGAGAATAGAGACCACACAGTTATAATGGTAAGAAACTATAAGCAGAACATTCAAGAAATATGGGATAGCATAAAAAGACCAAATTTAACTGTTATTGAGATAGAGGAAGGCATAGAGTTCCAAACCAAAGAATGAACATATCTATTCAATGAAATAATATCAGAAAATTTTCCAAACACTAATGATGAATTGGAAATCCAAATTCAAGAAGCCTATAGGACGCCGAATGTACAAAATCAAAACAGATTCACAACAAGAAACATTATAATGAAAATTCACAAAATACAGAATAAGGAGAGAATTTTAAAAACCACAGAAGAAAGGAATTAGATTACATATATGGGAAATCCAATTAGGATAATGGCAAATTTTTCAACACAGACCCTGAAAGCTAGAACATCCTAGAACAACATATATCAAGCCCTGGAAGAAAATGGGTGCCAACCAAGAATTTTGTATCCAGCAAAATTAAGCTTTAGAATTGAAGATGAAATAAAAACATTCCATGATAAAAAAAAAATAAAAAAAAATATAGCTAGAAAACCAGCACTACAAAACATCCTTGGTAAAATATTCCATAAAGAGGAAACAAAAAACAATAATGAAAATCAGCAGAGGGACATAGTACTCTAAAAGAAAAACTAATCAAAGAAGAAAATCAAGTTAAATAAGAAAAATAAACAAATATGGCAGGGAATACAAACCATGTCTCAATAATAACTTGAATGTTAATGGATTAAACTCACCAATCAAAAGACATAGGCTAGCAGATTGGATTTTTTAAAAAGGCCCAACAATATGCTGCCTACAGGAGACTCATCTGATAGGAAAAGACATAATACACAGATTGAAGGTGAAAGGTTGGAAAAATCATACCACTCACTTGGACTATGAAAACAAGCAGGGGTTTTCATCCTCATATCAAATAAAGTAGACTTCAAGCCAAGGTTAATCGAAAGGGATGCTGCCCAGAGGAACCATACACCAACAAGACATAAAAATCATATATGTCCCAAACAATGGTGCAGCTATGTTCATCAGACAAATTCTTCTCAAGTTCAAGAGTCAAATTGAACATAGCACAATAAACTTGGGTGACTTCAACAAACTTTTCTCACCACTGGATAAGTCTTCAAAATAAAAGTTGAAAAAAGAATCTATAGAACTCAATAATACAATTGTTAACTTAGACTTAACTGACATATATAGAATATTTCAACCTGCATTAAGTGGATACACTTTCTTCTCAACAGTATATGGATCCTTCTCTAAAATAGACTATATACTATGCCACAAAGCAACTGTTAGCAAATACAAAAAAGTAGAAATACTACCATGTATTTTTTCAGATCATAATGGAATGAAATTAAAATCCATCAAATAATTAATAAAATAAAAATTACTCTAACATCTGGAGACTAAACAATATGCTACTTAATTAACAATGGGTTGCAGAAGACATCAAAGAGGAGATTTAAAAATTCTTAGAGGTAAATGAGAACATAGAGAAAACTATTGAAATCTCTGGGACAGTATGAAAGCAATACTAAGAGGAAAGTTTATTGCATGGAGTTAATTCCTTAGAAGAATAAAAAAATCAACAAATAAATGATCTCACTTTACATCTCAAAGCACTAGAAAAAGAACAAATGAACAGCCAATGAAGTAGAAGTCTAGAATTAATTAAAATTAGAGCTGAAATCAATGAAATACAAACAAAAGAAAAAAATTGAAAAAATTTACAAAACAAAAAGCTGGTTCTTTGAAAAAATAAATAAAATTGACAGACCCTTAGCTATGCTAATGAAGAAAAGGAGAGAGAGAACTCAAATTACCAGCATATGTGATGAACAAGGTAAAATCACAACAGACAATACAGAAATACAGAGGATAATTAGAAATTATTTTGAAAACTTATGCTCTAATAAAATAGATATTGAAGATACTGAAGACATCAACGGATTTCTTAAGTTATACAACTTGCCCAGATTGGATAAGGAAGATATACACAATTTAACAGACCAATATCAAGTGATGAAAAAGAAAATGCCATCAGAAGCCTACCAACCAAGAAAAGGCCAGGACCAGATGGATACTCAGCCGAGTTCTACAAGACATTTAAAGAAGAACTAATACCAATACTTTTCAATTTATTTCAGGAAATTGAAAAAGAGGCACCATTTCCAAACTCATTCTATGAGGCCAATATCACCCTGATTCCAAAACCAGACAAAGACACACCAAAAAAAAAAAAAAAACTTTAGGTCAATATCTCTAATGAACACAGATGCAAAACTTCTCAATAAAATTCTGGCAAATCGAATACAAAAACATATCAAAATGATCATGCACCATGATCAAGTGGGATTCATCCCAGGTATGCAAGGTTGGTTCAACATAAGGAAATCAACAAATGTAATTCATCACATCAATAGACTCAAAGATAATAATCATATGATCATCTCAATAGATGCAGAAAAAGCATTTGACAAAATACTGCACCCCTTTATATTCATAACACTAGAAAAACTAGGGATAACAAGAACATATCTCAACATCATAAAGGCTGTCTACACTAAGCCCCAGGCCAACATCATTCTAAATGGAGAAAAACTGGAACAAGACAGGGATGCCCTCTTTCACCACTTCTATTTAACATAGCCCTTGAAACACTGGCCAGAGCAATTAGACAGACAAAAGAAATTAAAGGGATATGTATAGGAAAAGAAGAACTTAAGTTAGCACTATTTGCTGACAATATGATTCTATACCTAGAAGACCCAAAAGCTCCACCCATAAAACTTATAAAACTAGTAAATGAATTCAGCAAAGTAGCAGAATATAAAATCAACACCCATAAGTCAAAGGCATTTCTGTATATCAGTGACAAATCCTCTGAGATGGAAATGAGAAAAACTACCTCATTTACAATATCATCAAAAAAATAAATAAAATACTTGGGAATCAACTTAACGAAAGAGGTGAAAGATCGATACAATGAAAACTACAGAACCTTAAAGAAAAAAATCAAAGAAGACCTTAGAAGATGGAAAGATCTAACTTGCTCTTAGACAGGCAGAGTTAATATTATCAAAATGACCATACTACCAAAACTACTGTACAGATTTAATGCAATTCCAATCAAAATCCCAATGGTATTCTGCATAGAAACAAAAAAAGCAATCATGAAATTCATTTGGAAAAATAAGAGACCCAGAATAGCTAAAGAAATCCTTAGCAGAAAGAGTGAAGCAGATGACTTCACTATATTAGACCTTAAACTATACTACAGAGCAATATTAACAAAAACAGCATGGTATTGGCACCAAAACACACTGGTAGATGAATGCTACAGAAGAGAGGACACAGAAACTATTCCACAAAATTATAATTATCTTATATTAGACAAAGGCACCAAAAACATGCATTGGAGAAAAGATAGCCTCTTCAACCAATGGTGCTGGGAAAACTGGAAATCCATAAGCAAAAAAATGAAATTAAACCCCTATTTCTCGCCATGCACAAAACTCAACTCAAAATGGATTACACACTTAGGAATACAACCAGAGACCCTGTGAATAACAGTAGAAAAAGTAGGTCCTAGTTCCATCATGTGGGATTAGGCCCCAAATTTCTTAATAATATTCCTATATCACAAGAATTAAAACCAAGAATCAGTAAATGGGGTGGACTCAAACTAAAAGTTTCTTCTCAGCAAAAGAAACAATCTGTGAGGTGAGTAGAGAGCCTACATCTTGGAAGCAAGTTTTTACCTCTCACAGATCAGATAGAGAACTAATCTGTAGGGTATATAAAGAACTCAAAAAGCTAAATACCAAAAAAAAAAAAATAAAAAAAAAAAATGTTGCAGTGGCAGANACACACACACACATACATATTATATATATATATATATATATATACACACACACACACACAATGGAATATTACTCAGCAACAAAAGAGAATAAAATCATGGCATTTGTAGGTAAATAGATGCAGTTGGAGAAGATAATGCTAAGTGAAGTTAGTCAATCCCAAAATAACAAATGTCAAATGTTTTCTCTGATATAAGGTGACTGACTCATAGTGGGGTAGGGAGAGGGAATATGGGAGGAATTGAGGAACTCTAGATAGGGCAGAGGGGTGAGAGGGGAAGGGAGGGGGCAAGGTGTTAGCAATGATGGAAGAATGTGATGGACATCATTATCCAAAGTACATGTAGGAAGACATGAATTTGTGTGAACATACTTTATATACAGAGACATAAAAATTTGTTCTATATGTATAATAAGGATTGTGATAGAGTCCGCTGTCATGTATTTAAAAAATAAAACCAATAAAAAACCAATTAATTAATTAGAATACAATGATTCAGGAAGATGGCTGATGCCACTTTAAAGTAAAAAAAAAAAAGAACTAAATATGATTAGTTTGTTTTAAAATTAAAACCATTTTCAAAAGAATTAGTATATTACCCATGTTAATATTATATGTAAACAGTTGATGAAATTTCTGAGGTGTAAGCAGATACTAAAACACCAGAAAATGTTCTCAATATGTTGTTAGGCAAATAATTTCCAAATATATTAATAAATACAGGATTTATCAGGTTTAAATGATAGCACCATAAATAAACATTGCTTAAGCAATAGCTGAAGTAACAAAAGCATAGGGAAATAAAAGGTAAATAAAATTTTTAACATTGAATTGCCACCCTTTAGCTATTGTAGAGACATTAGCAGAAATGTAAACATACTGTGAATAAGGCAGTTTATATCTATTTTTTAATCCTGATATAAAAATGAATGATACTGTCTCCATTTTTGTTAAATATTGTTAAATATCACTTTAATATATAGATTTTCTGTTTCTCCTTTTACTATAATGCTGGGTGTTTTTCTTTTTCCAATGCTAATAAAATTCTCATATGTTCTTGTAGATAGATTTTGAAGATTCTTAGCTACTTTAAATATTTTTTTCTCTTTTTCAATTACATGACCTGTAGTGTTATCATAAACATTAGGAAAAAAGGAGAGCAGTAATAGCACTTTGGTGAAAATACTAATATATAGGTTTCAATGGGTTAAATCAAATGCAATGTGGCACTATATGAATTATTTCATCAAATTATTAATTATACATCTAATTATGTAAATATCTTGTATATGTGTAATGAATAACTCATAGGTTTCTCATTCTACAATCTTCTTCTTTATTAGGAAAAAAAAATTAACCCAGTAATCACTAAGTGCTGTGAATTATAAATCAATTTCTTGCATCACTTAATTATAACAACAATCTTTTAAGGGAGGATATTTCATTCCCTATTTTACTCATGTAGAAACTGAAGTCCAGTGAAAATCATCCTGGAGACAAAGGTCACAGAACCTAGTAGGGGTGGAGTGTGAACTGAAGTATAGGCTTCCTGGGCTTCTGATTTAGTTCTGTCTTTGTAATATCAAGCTATTCACATTTCCTCTCACCTTTTCCTTCCTTACAACTATGCCACTTCATTTTTCTAATGCTCACATACACTGAAGAACAGAAATTCTCTAAACAACTCATTTACTGTCATCCTTACATACTTATCTCCAATAAGTTTTGTCCAGATTATGAGCCAGGTCAACATCTTTCCATTTATAAAATTTTAGAGACTTTTAATGCTTACCTCACACCTATTCATTTTTATATTTCAACTACCTCATGGAGATTCCAGTATCACTTATCTTCTCAGTACTGTCAAAAGCCTTCTACCTGCACATCCTGTATAAAAAATAGTTCTTTTCTTGCTCTATAACTCATCCATGACCTAATGTGTTGTATACCTCTGTAACAACATCTGATTTCCTTGACAATGGCGCAGTGATGCATACATTTGCACATGTATATATTTGTACATGTGTACAGATATACTTTCTACATTTTTTTCAAGGGGAGACTATTTTAGTATCTTAAAAATTCAGCTGCTATGGAGAACTTTGGTGTAAAGAAAAATGCTATAAGGAAAGCATGTGAGATCAAAATACATAATCTATCACCATTAGAGTTTCTAGTTTAAAACAGAACTTGTTATTATGTGGAGACTTTTGGTATTTTGCAAATAAGAACACTCCCTCATGCTTGCTTGATTATATCTATTTGCTGCTCCAAGTTTCCAGCCTAATGAGACCTTGCAAAGTTTAATAATTTCTATATGAAAAAAAAATCTGTTATCTGGTGTTGACCAATCTGAAGTCTTCTTGAAATTCTATTTATTGAAAAGGAGCAGATATGACAGGTGTTTGAAATTATTCCTGCAACATAGAAAGGATAGCTTTTTTAATATGATAAAGAGGGCCATGTCACTCCAGACCATTGACACCAGGTCTGGGAAACTGTAACGCAATGAAACTAATCTCTTGCTACCAAATAAGATCTATGCAGGAAAATTAATAAGTAAATGCCTTCCTTTCATCATGATGGCATTTGGGAGTTTTAGAGCT
Organism: Marmota marmota marmota; assembly: GCF_001458135.2. Classification (NCBI taxonomy): domain Eukaryota; kingdom Metazoa; phylum Chordata; class Mammalia; order Rodentia; family Sciuridae; genus Marmota; species Marmota marmota. The sequence goes on from NW_026000211.1 coordinate 37,914,964, forward strand.
CTGTAGCCCATTAGTCAGTTTAGTTAATGACTCTGCTTATCCTCTTAATCATGTGCAACACATTGACTGAGCTTCATTTAGTTCAAAGTGCCTTTCAGAAGCTTGAATTGAATCTTAGTTGTGGAAAATGTTATCTTTTCAGATTATAAAACACATTTAGTTTACACCTCTTATGTTTTGATATATTTTCAGAAATTTGGAAATGATTCTGCATAAAGAAAATGAAAATCAAGATAAGGCTCAAAGAAGTCATAGTTTCAGTGCTTCAGTGTTTTTACTTCTATGACTGATTTAATACTGAAGCACAAACTGAACTCACAACAATTTCAAATAATAAAGAAAGCAATTTTAATAGAACTTCTTCATAATATTATATTGTAATTTATTTAGGAAAATACTTTAAACATCATTAAAATAGAGTGCTGAATGAAAGATTATAATCAGATTAAAATTTCTAATTTAGCAGATATTCAAATCATTCCCCTCTCTTACTAGGGTGGCAATAGATTGATCCTTTGTGAGACGAAGAAATTTCAAGTTATTGTAATCAACTGGAACCTAATACATTAGAGAGAAACCTTACTTATTCATTACAAAATCTATCAGAAAAAGAATGATGATTGAATCTTTCTTATTTAGTGAAAAGAGCTAATGCTTTTTTTTTTTAATTTTTTATTGTGGGTTGTTCAAAACATTACAAATTTCTTGACATATCATATTCCACACTTTGATTCAAGTGGGTTATGAACTCCCACCTTCACCCCATACACAGATTGCAGAATCACATCAGTTACACATCCATTGATTTACACATTGCCATAATAGTGTCTGTTGTGCTCCGCTGCCTTTCCCATCCTCCACCCTCCCCCCTCCCCACCTCTCCCCTCCCCTCCCCTCCTCTCTCTCTACCCCCTCCACTGTATAACCCTGAGGGTCTCCTTCCATTACCATGCAATTTCCCTTCTCTCTCCCTTTCCCTCCCACCTCTCATCCCTGTTAAATGTTAATCTTCTTCTCCTGCTCTTCGTCCCTACTCTGATCTTAGTTACTCTCCTTATATCAAAGAAGACATTTGGCATTTGTTTTTTAGGGATTGGCTAGCTTCACTTAGCATAATCTGCTCTAATGCCATCCATTTCCCTGTAAATTCTATGATTTTGTCATTTTTTAATGCAGAGTAATACTCCATTGTGTATAAATGCCACATTTTTTTTATCCATTCGTCTATTGAAGGGCATCTAGGTTGGTTCCACAGTCTTGCTATTGTGAACTGTGCTGCTATGAACATCGATGTAGCAGTGTCCCTGTAGCATGCTCTTTTTAGGTCTTTAGGGAATAGACCAAGAAGGGGAATAGCTGGGTCAAATGGTGGCTCCATTCCCAGCTTTCCAAGAAATCTCCATACTGCTTTCCAAATTGGCTGCACCAATCTGCAGTCCCACCAGCAATGTACAAGTGTACCCTTTTCCCCACATCCTCGCCAGCACTTGTTGTTGTTTGACTTCATAATGGCTGCCAATCTTACTGGAGTGAGATGGTATCTTAGGGTGGTTTTGATTTGCATTTCTCTGACAGCTAGAGATGGTGAGCATTTTTTCATGTACTTGTTGATTGACTGTATGTCCTCCTCTGAGAAGTGTCTGTTCAGGTCCTTGGCCCATTTGTTGATTGGGTTGTTTGTTCTCTTATTGTCTAATTTTTTGAGTTCTTTGTATACTCTGGATATTAGGGCTCTATCTGAAGTGTGAGGAGTAAAGATTTGTTCCCAGGGTGTAGGCTCCCTATTTACCTCTCTTATTGTTTCTTTTGCTGAGAAAAAACTTTTTAGTTTGAGTAAGTCCCATTTGTTGATTCTAGTTATTAACTTTTGTGCTATGGGTGTCCTATTGAGGAATTTGGAGCCCGACCCCACAGTATGTAGATCGTAGCCAACTTTTTCTTCTATCAGACGGCGTGTCTCTGATTTGATATCAAGCTCCTTGATCCATTTTGAATTCACTTTTGTGCATGGCGAGAGAAAGGGATTCAGTTTCATTTTGTTGCATATGGATTTCCAGTTTTCCCAGCACCATTTGTTGAAGATGCTATCCTTCCTCCATTGCATGCTTTTAGCCCCTTTATCAAATATAAGATAGTTGTAGTTTTGTGGATTGGTTTCTGTGTCCTCTATTCTGTACCATTGGTCCACCCGCCTGTTTTGGTACCAGTACCATGCTGTTTTTGTTACTATTGCTCTGTAGTATAGTTTGAAGTCTGGTATCGCTATACCGCCTGATTCACACTTCCTGCTTAGCATTGTTTTTGCTATTCTGGGTCTTTTATTTTTCCATATGAATTTCATGATTGCTTTCTCTATTTCTACAAGAAATGCCGTTGGGATTTTGATTGGCATTGCATTAAACCTATAGAGAACTTTTGGTAATATCGCCATTTTGATGATGTTAGTTCTGCCTATCCATGAACAGGGTATATTTTTCCATCTTCTAAGATCTTCTTCTATTTCTCTCTTTAGGGTTCTGTAGTTTTCATTGTATAAGTCTTTCACCTCTTTTGTTAGGTTGATTCCCAAGTATTTTATTTTTTTTGAAGATATTGTGAATGGAGTGGTTGTCCTCATTTCCATTTCAGAGGATTTGTCGCTGATATACAGGAATGCCTTTGATTTATGCGTGTTGATTTTATATCCTGCCACTTTGCTGAATTCATTTATTAGCTCTAATAGTTTCTTTGTAGAGCCTTTTGGGTCTGCTAGGTATAGAATCATATCATCTGCAAATAGTGATAATTTAAGTTCTTCTTTTCCTATTTTGATGCCTTTAATTTCTTTCGTCTGTCTAATTGCTCTGGCCAGTGTTTCGAGAACTATGTTGAACAGAAGTGGAGAGAGAGGGCATCCCTGTCTTGTTCCAGATTTTAGAGGGAATGCCTTCAGTTTTTCTCCATTCAGAATGATGCTAGCCTGAGGCTTAGCATAGATTGCTTTTACAATATTGAGGTATGTTCCTGTTATCCCTAGTTTTTCTAGAGTTTTGAACATAAAGGGATGCTGTACTTTGTCGAATGCTTTTTCCGCATCTATCGAGATGATCATATGGTTCTTATTTTTAAGTCTATTGATGTGGTGAATAACATTTATTGATTTCCGTATATTGAACCAGCCTTGCATCCCAGGGATGAATCCTACTTGATCATGGTGCACAATTTTTTTGATATGTTTTTGTATCCGATTCGCCAGAATTTTATTGAGGATTTTTGCATCTAGGTTCATTAGAGATATTGGTCTGTAGTTTTCTTTCTTTGAAGTGTCTTTGTCTGGTTTAGGTATCAGGGTGATGTTGGCCTCATAGAATGAATTTGGAAGTTCTCCCTCCTTTTCTATTTCCTGAAGTAGCTTGAAAAGTATTGGTATTAGTTCTTCTTTAAAGGTTTTGTAAAATTCTGCTGTATACCCATCCGGTCCTGGGCTTTTCTTAGTTGGTAGTCTTTTGATGGTTTCTTCTATTTCCTCAATTGATATTGGTCTGTTTAGGTTGTCTATATCCTCCTGACTCAATCTGGGCAGATCATATGACTTAAGAAATTTATCTATGCCTTCACTATCTTCTAATTTATTGGAGTATAAGGATTCAAAATAGTTTTTGATTATCTTCTGTATTTCTGAAGTGTCTGTTGTGATATTGCCTTTTTCATCCCGTATGCTAGTAATTTGAGTTCTCTCTCTTCTTCTCTTCGCTAGCATGGCTAAGGGTCTGTCGATTTTGTTTATTTTTTCAAAGAACCAACTTTTAGTTTTGTCAATTTTTTCAATTGTTTCTTTTGTTTCGATTTCATTAATTTCAGCTCTGATTTTAATTATTTCTTGCCTTCTACTTCTTTTGCTGTTGTTTTGCTCTTCTTTTTCAAGGATTTTGAGATGAAGTATGAGATCATTTATTTGTTGGTTTTTTCTTTTTTTAAGGAATGAACTCCAAGCAATGAATTTTCCTCTTAGAACTGCTTTCAATGTGTCCCATAGATTCCGATATGTTGTGTCTGTGTTTTCATTTATCTCTAAGAATTTTTTAATTTCCTCCTTGATGTCTTCTATAACCCATTGATCATTCAGTAACCTATTGTTCATTCTCCAAGTGATGTATGCTTTTTCCTTCCTTCTTTTATCGTTGATTTTCAGTTTCATTCCATTATGATCAGATAAGATGCATGGTATTATCTCTACTCCTTTATATTGTCTAAGAGTTGCCCTGTGACATAATATATGATCTATTTTTGAGAAGGATCCATGTGCTGCTGAGAAAAAAGTGTAACTGCTTGATGTTGGGTGGTATACTCTATATATGTCAATTAGGTCTAGGTTATTAATAGTGTTATTGAGTTCTATAGTTTCCTTATTCAACTTTTGTTTGGAAGATCTGTCCAGTGGCGAGAGAGGTGTGTTGAAGTCTCCCATGATTATGGTATGGTGGTCTATTAGACTCTTGAACTTGAGAAGAGTTTGTTTGACGAACATAGCTGCACCATTGTTTGGGGCATAAATATTTATGATTGTTATGTCTTGTTGGTGTATGGTTCCCTTAAGCAGTATGTAGTGTCCCTCTTTATCCCTTTTGATTAACTTTGGCTTGAAATCTATTTTATTTGATATGAGTATGGACACTCCTGCTTGTTTCCGAAGTCCATATGAGTGATATGATTTTTCCCAACCTTTCACCTTCAGCCTATGTATGTCTTTTCCTATCAAATGCGTCTCCTGTAGGCAGCATATTGTTGGGTCTTGTTTTGTGATCCATTCTACTAGCCTGTGTCTCTTAATTGGTGAGTTTAAGCCATTAACATTTAGGGTTATTATTGAGATATGGGTTGTTCTTCCAGCCATATTTGTTTATTTCTGTTACTAAACATGGTTTGTTTTCCTCTTTGATTATTTCCCCCCCCTTTACTGTCCTACCTCCCACTGTTGGTTTTCATTGTTATTTTCCATTTCCTCTTCCTGTAATGTTTTGGCGAGGATGTTTTGAAGAGATGGTTTTCTAGCTGCGAATTCTTTAAACTTTTGTTTATCGTGGAAGGTTTTAATTTCATCTTCCATCCTGAAGCTTAATTTCGCTGGATACACAATTCTTGGTTGGAACCCATTTTCTTTCAGTGTTTGAAATATGTTATTCCAGGATCTTCTAGCTTTCAGAGTCTGTGTTGAAAGATCAGCTGTTATCCTGATTGGCTTACCCCTAAATGTAATCTGCTTCCTTTCTCTTGTAGCTTTTAAAATTCTCTCCTTATTCTGTATGTTGGGCATCTTCATTATAATGTGTCTAGGTGTGGATCTCTTATGATTTTGCACATTCGGCGTCCTGTAGGCTTCTAGGATTTGGGATTCTGTCTCATTCTTCAAGTCTGGGAAGTTTTCTCGTATTATTTCATTGAATAGACTGCTCATTCCTTTGGTTTGGAGCTCTGTACCTTCCTGTATCCCAATGACTCTTAAGTTTGGTCTCTTAATGTTATCCCATATTTCTTGGATGTTCTGCTCATGGTTTCTTAACAGTCTTGCTGAGCTGTCTATGTTCTTTTCCAGTTGAAATACTTTGTCTTCATTGTCTGATGTTCTATCTTCTAAGTGTTCTACTCTGCTGGTAGTATTCTCCATTGAGTTTTTAAGTTGGTTTATTGCTTCCTGCATTTCTAGGATTTCTGTTTGTTTGTTTTTTATAACCTCTATCTCCCTGTATAGTTGATCCTTTGCTTCCTGGATTTGTTTGCGTAATTCATTGTCGAAGTGATCTTTCATTGTCTGATTTTGCTGTTTAATGTCTTCCTTGATACTCCAGATCATCTGAAGCATGTATATCCTGAATTCTTTATCTGACATTCCATCTGCTGCAGCTGTTACCTCTTCTAAAGTTGCGTTGACCTGCATTGCTTGTGGTCCTTTCTTTCCTTGTCTTTTCATACTGCTTGCGTATCTTTCCTGCAGGTGCGGGCGGCGGCTCTGCTCTCTCCTTATTCCAATTGGGGTGTCGTGGCTACCACGCCGGCAGGTCACTGGGCCTGTTCTGGGCGCTGGCGGCGGCTCTGTTCTGCCCCTACTCCAATTGGGGTGACGAGTGTACCACGCCGGCAGGCCACCGGGCCTGATCCGCCGGTCGGTTGCAGGTTTGCCTACCCTGCAGGCGCGGGCGGCGGCTCTACTCTGCCCCTACTCCAAATGGGGTGACGTGTCTGTCGTACCGGCAGGCCACTGGGCCTGTCCCGCTGGTCGGTCGCAGATCTGCCCACCTTTCGGGCACGGGTGGAGGCTCTGCTCTGCCCCTACTCCAATTGGGGTGTCGTGACTACCCCGCCTGCAGGACGCTGGGCCTGTTCCTGGCACGGGCGGCGACTCTGCTCTGCCACTACTCCAATTAGGGTGGTGTTTGTACCACGCCGGCAGGCTCCTGGGCCTGATCCGCCGGTCTGTTGTAGGTCTGCCTACCTTGGAGGCGCGGGCAGCGGATCTGCCCTGCCCCTCCTACCACGCCTGCGGACCCCTGGGTCTGATCTGCAGTTTGATCACTGGTCTGCTCACCCTGCGGGCACGGGTGGCGGTTCCGCTCCGCCCCCACTCCAATTGGGGTCACGTGACCACCACACCGGCAGGGCCTGATCCGGGCGTGGGAGAAGGATCTGCTCTGCCCCTACTCCAGTTGGGGTGACATGTGTACCACACTGGCAGGCCACTGGGCCTGACCCGCCCGGCTGTCACAGGTCTGTTTACCTTGCAAGCGCGAACGGCGGCTCTGCCCTGCCCCTCCTACCACGCCCATGTACCACTGGGTCGCGGGTCTGCCCACCTTGCGGGTGCGAGTGGCGGCTCCGCTCCGCCCCCTCTCCAATTGGGGTCACGCGGTCACCACGCTGGCGAGCCGCTGGGCCTGCTCCGGGCGCTGGCGGCGGCCCGGCTTCTCCCCTCTGGCTCAACGACAAATTGAGGAGACTCGGGTGACTGTGCCTCACCCCCCCTACCAGGAGACCAACTGCTTATGTCACCGCTGGTATTGATGAAGTTCTCTCCTCCGCCGCTTTCTGCTGACATCAGATCTCTGCCATGTTGGTATCCTATGCGAATGGCAGCATTTCGTTCCCCTTGCCGGGCAACCAAAGCAACGGGTGAGTCCTGACCGGCCCTCAGCAGGACCCGGACCGAGAAGCAGTTTCCGCGGGCTCCTAGCCCTGGGCCAGGGAAGTTCCGGGAGCCGGAACTTGGCCGCTCCATGCTCAGTGTAAGCTCCTATAAGTGTAGGCTCCAAGAAGCAGTCCCCGCAGGCTCAGTTCCGGGAGCCGGAATTCGGCCGCTTAGTGCTTGGTGTATGCTCTGATAGGAGCAGGGTCCAAGAAGCAGCCTCCGCAGGCTCTGCAGCCCTGGGCCAGGGCGGTTCCGGGATGGTTCCGGGAGCCGGAACTCGGCCGCCCCGCGCTCGGTGTTCGCTCCGATAAGATCAGGTTCTAAGAAGCACCCAGGCACTGAACCCTAGCAATCTGTCTGCAAGCCGCAGGCGAATTGCAGCCTGAAATTACCTGTTCTATGGCTGAAAGAGCTAATGTTAACCAAGAATTTTGAATATGTGATTCAGGTACCTATAGAGTATAGGAATAAATCAAGTTTAATTGTATATAATTGTTTGATTGCTACTGTGGGGCACTAAAATAATAAAACATGCATTAACCAAAAGTGCAAGTATTATTTTCTTTTTTCCATTTTCTTTCATTTCTTCTTCCCTCATTGTATCTATTTATTCCTTTCTACCTTCCCCCCCATATTCCACAATATCAATATGTCTAATAGGTATTATTTTATATATCTTTATTTTGTTTATATAAAAATTATTATGTTACAGATATCATATTATTTTCCATTAAGTATTATCGTTATGAGTTTCACAGTCTGTGTCTAGATCTGATTTATTGCTCCTCCCTAAGGGAGAGAACTTGATATTCTTGCTCCACATTTTCTCTATCCAATTCATCAATGATATGTGGATTACCTTCAACAATCTGACATCACAACCAACACTGTGATAAATATATTCTTTACTTATTTATGGCTTTGTGATCTAGATAAGACTGTTTTTAGTATTATCCAGTGATAGCATTGTTAAGTCACAGAACATATATGTCCAAATTTTACTGTTTACCAAGGCCGATATCCCTGGAGTGGCTTGTCAGTTTGCATTTACACTAGCAGAGTATTAAGGATCTCATATTCTGGTATCTCTGGATTGCTGACAATATCAGGCTTTCTGATTTGTGCTAATTAAATGGGGTAAAAGTGGCCTATTTACTGCTCTTTTAAGTGATATTCACTCTTTATGAGAACTTGAGCTTCTCTGCATATTGTTGTTAGGTATTTTGGTTTTTTTCTTCAATAAAAATGTTCTTCTATATTATTACTAACCAGCTTTTTTTGTTTTGTTTTGTTTTTAAAGGAAAATTTCTATCCTTATTTCCAGGAATTCCTTTAGATCATAAATTAAAAAACTTTTCTACTAAGGTCCAGAAGTAATATTTTGAGCTTTGTCAACTGTGTAGATTTTGTCATAAAAATTTTAACTTTGTCATAGTAACATAAAAGCAGTCATAAGCAAGACATGACAGTAAAACATAAAGTTCAGATTTGACCCAGAGGCTCACTAACTGGCAAAATCACCAAAAGCAATGTCAGCAATGGTAATAGGAACAAAGAACTTAAGGGGCACAAAAGTCATCAGAAAATGAAAGAGAAGAATCAAAAATTTAATGTCAGAGTTATGAATGATAAAACTACAAAATTGATAGAAGTTTAGGAGAATATTTTATGATACACTTCACAAGTAAAAATGCAAACAAAGAAACCAAAAAATTAATAGAGAAAAACCAGAAATAAGGAATTTATATTTGAAGGACATTATGGGTAAAACTTAAATACCAAGCACAAAATGTGAGAAGATAATTATAACTTCTATAACTAGCAATCTAAGACAATGGTTAAAAACTGTTTCAAATGTTAATTGTCTGATTATGAAAAACAAATACTGAACAAAAAAATATTTTAAAGGAAAAATTAGAGAAGAGCTAATTCCATGTCTTTGGATAGTTTAAGGTACTTTGTTTCCAGAAAGTGTTTACAAAATTATCAGGAATATCCTCAATTATGTTTAATTATAACAAATTGAATTCAAGAAAGGCCATGATTTACCAGGAATGAGTGGAAGAAAGCACATCACTCTGAGGTGGTCAAAATAGACTCGAAATAATGGTATGAAGGAGATGATGATATATATGGGAATTATTTTTTATTTTAACAAATTAGCTATGAATTTATATATTTTATTATTGAGTATAAATGATACATATGCATATTTATTTAGTTATATGTGGATAAATAGACTAGATAAAAATATTAGAAAATCAAAGATCTATTAACTGTAACAAGTGTGTTTCGAAATAATGTGTTTGCTATAAATCTCAAAAAGAAGAGCTTACAATGCAGTCGTATCACTTGAAATAAAATCTGTAGATGACTGCACTAATTTTAGAAAGAGACAATTAAGATATACATAAATTTTCAGCTATAATGATGTAATAAGTGTATATATCACAATGACAAAACAATAGGTTCTGTACTTTTGGCCACAAAAAATTCAAAGAAAACACCTTTTCTAGGAAACTTACCAAGATTAAAAATATAAATAAAATTTATATGAAAGTTAAAGACTTAAAAAATTCCCATGATACAACAAATAGGAATTTATTGTAAAAGGAAATGAAACTCAGGTTTAAATTATCTTCTATTACAAAAATAAATACCATGGACAGAGCAAGTATCTTTGGAAACCCAGATCCTTAAACCTCAGCCAGTGTAAGACTCTCTGTTTTTTACTTCCTCCCCCCCCTCTCTTTTTCTCATCCCTTCTTTCTTTCCTCCTGTTCTTCCCTGCATATCTTTCTTCTAATTTGGTTTCATATTTATTTTAAATATTGAAACTTTAGCACAATATGGTCATCTATCTGGTAAAATATAGAGGGTACCCTTACCAATCTAAATGTATATAAATAGAAATCTAAAGAAAAAATATATTTAAATCCATAAAAAATCTTTACCATTCATTTTACTTTGTTTGTACTTCTTAAATGTGTGGATATTTTGTATGTATCATGTATTATGCACATGGGCATGTGATATTATAAGTACATAAGATTTAATATACTCTGAGTAATTGTTGTGATTATTTGAGGAAATATTAACAGTTAATTTAATTTTGAAGGATTAATATGAAATTAATAAAGATAGATTTAGATGTTAACAGTGTTAAATATCTACCACTGAACACAGAAAAGAGTAGAAAAATTAAAAAATATTTTGAAACCTTCCAAAAATATCAAATTGCCTTGTTTTGCTTCTATAGGCATTGTTATACTCCTCACCTCCCTGTGACACTGTCTGCCCCACTGGACTGTAAAATTGCACCTGCTTAGTCCCTGCCCTCGACCTGTACTGTTGCACACAGCAGGGCATTACTAAGGCAGAAAACATCCTGTGTTGTGTCTACAGAGTTGACAAAGCTTAATGTAAAAACGTAAACCTACATTTTAAGTTTAGAATACATTTCTTCCTTAGGATATGTGGTATTCTGATATAGTTTCCAAGTCAATTTAATCTCTCAATTTCAAAATGAAAAATTTTCATCTATTTGTCTTCTTAATTATTTCTGTATCCCATCTGCTGCCTCATACTATACAAATTCTTAAATATGGAATTCAGAAGGGTTTTGGGGATTCATGGAGGAAATTCAGGTTTTCAAAAAGTTACATATGAAGTAAAATATTTTGACTAATATCTAACTGAAACTAATTTCCTCTGCAGCTACGAATGTAGACAACAAACCACTGTTATTTTAATTGTCTAGAGACTTTATAGAAAATGCATGTATTTCAAAGCACATTAACATCATTACAAATATGTCAAAATACATGAATCTTCACTAGTTCAAAGTGACAATAGTTTAAAAATTTAACACTTAATTCTGTGACTTAATAAGGTGATTTAAAAAACATTTATTATTACAAAAACAAAGTTCCTTGTAAGATCTTGGAAATTCCTTAATAATTTTTGCTATAACTAGTTTATTTTATATTCTTGTACATTTTATATTAGGAATTTGTGAAAAGTCTACCAATGTACTGAAAGATCCATGGCATAAACACACACAAGCTGAAGATCTGATGGCCTTACTTCTTAATTAACAGTGCAAGGAGAACAGCAGAGAGGTTTTTCACCTTCACCCTGTAATATCAGTGTATCTATTTAGTCTTAATGTCCCAATTTTCCACTTTACTTTCAATCAGAATGAATACTATGTACTAGCTCTCAAGGCTAAACTTTCCATGTATGTGTGAGATTATTTTCTTTTTACCTACTCAAGAAAGGTATTCTTGGGTGGATATTCTCTCTTCTCTACATCATCACCAATATCTTTCTTATTGCTGATTGAAATACACCACCAATGAGAGAACCTTTAATATTCCTTACATTTGAATTGAATAAATTTTTCAGTGGTCACTATTATGTTCTGAGTCTCTTTTATTCTTTTTCATAGGGCTTCTACTTCTAGATACTACATAACTCTTGATTATAACTTTATTTCTATGCCAGAATCAAATCCCTTGGGGAACAACCTTTGTCTGTTTTTTTGTTTGCTTGTTTTGTTTTGTTTTGTTTTGTTACTATTAAAGCAGGGCAGGGCTGCACTACAAGGAGAACTTATTGTAAAAGGAACCAGATGCAAAATGACATGGATTGCATGTTTATATGTGGAACTCTTGGTGGAAGTGGAGGTAGACAACCTGAAAATAGAAGGCAGAGTAGAAGGAAAGAAAAAAGAGATGGGATAAGGGGCACTATAGGGTAATGGAGAAGAATAGGAAGACGTTTATAATCAAAGTATTATAAACATTAAAGTATCATAAGCAAAGTATCATGAGCATTTACAAATGAGCCAAAATGAAAACTGATATTCTATGTAACAAATATTCAATAATAAAAATGGAACCGTAAATATTACACAGGAAAGCCTAATTTTCCCAGAATAAGATATATTCAGTAATTACAGATTTGAGACAAAGGTAGCATCAGAAAATTACTGAATAAAATATTTAAGATTCAGAATATATGCAAGAAAAATCCTATCATAAAATAAAAGACAGTTTTTTTAAGTATTTATTTATTTTTTAGTTGTAGTTGGGCACAATACCTTTATTTACTTATTTTTATTTTTTATGTGGTTCTGAGGCTCAAACTCAGGGCCTTGCACATGCTAGACGAGCGCTCTACCACTGAGTCATAACCCTAGCCCAAAAGAGAGTTTTACCAAATAATTAAATATCATCTCCAGAAAAAGATGGTCATAGAATTGATAATCAATATAAATATGGGAAGATTGTAATAAGATTTAGACATTATACTGAAACACAGTTAGGGCCAGCCTCATCAGGAGCATGTAACCTGTGAATTCAACAGGCTTACCCACCAGGAAGGGTTCTAGGCTTGGTTTAATTTTCTGCTTCTGTCATCTTTAAATTCTTAGTAATTTCTGAGCAAAGAACTCTGCATTTTTTTCACCCACAAATTATGTAACCAGTCATGATTGCAAATACAACCTTACACATTTAATTTATATATACATATACATAATATATATAATAATATATACTATATACATCATATAGTATATTATATATCCGTATATATTATGTATATATTAGCTAGAGGAATACAACAGAATAATTGTTCTTATATTTGCATTACACATGTGGTAGACATAAGATTCCTTTAACACTTCTAAGTATTACTTTTGAAATAAGCTTTTGTAGAATTTCATCTTATAGAAAAATTAGTGAATTATTCCAGTAATAAAATTTTAACTTAAACTAACCACTTACTCAAATCTTTTATATGTCTGCATTAGAAATTTAGTTAACAGTAAACATAAAATTAGTTTTAAGAAAATTAAGAGTTTTTATGTAAGACAAATCTATTAAAAATGTGAATTTAGTAAACCTCAATTTCTAAGTGAATTTTTTTCTTACAGAGGTAGGTACTATTCCTTTTTATTAAGTATATACATTTTCTTATATTTTTGATTTTTGCTCTTTTTTCTTTTGCCAAAGCTTTCCAGTTCACCGTATACTTGTTAAAATAAAAGACTTAACATAATTTTCAAGATGTATAATATCCCTTCTACTTTTAGAGGTTAACTTTTTACCAACTGTGATATACAAAAGTCTGAGCTATCTTAGTACTCCTATATAACTCAGTCCTAGGGTCCATTTTAATCTTTTTTGGTGGAAGTAACATCAAAGCTCCTATGAAACTTCTATACAAATCTGATCTGTGTTCCTTCTTTTATCATAATTTTAAGGGTTTCCATTGGAACTAGAAAAGAACTGTTCAAAAATATCTCAGCATTAATCTCATATTATGATTTTTAGGCTTTAGAAAACTAAAGAAGCTTTTACCTAATAAATTATTCTAGAATCTACCCAGAGCTACATATCAAGTCACTGGAAGTAAAAAATGTATAACAGAGTCATAGCTTAAGAAGTCAGCTATTCCCAGGTTCCTTTACAATTTCCTGAAGTACTTTTCTATTCAGCCTGGCTAGGCATGGCATCTGATTCAGCACTGAGTTGCAGAGTATCTTCTTAACATTTTAAAAGTCTCCTCTAAAGGGCTGAGACTGGTTGCAATATTAGTGCCCTCTTGGTAGACTTCACTTAACTGAGACTAAGATCCTATGTACTCTTTACACTTTTTTTTCCTTTTCAGGGTCTCTGATTTTCTACCCTCCAAATGTGCAGTTTGGTCCAATTCATCACCCTCCTGAAGCCACCCCAAAATATGGTATACTAGAATTAATATTATGTCATCAGTTTAGGTCACTGAAGGCTAACTATCAACCTTTAGCTTGATCAGAGATCTAAGCTGTCCATATTTCAGTCCTGGTACCACCTCTCCCCAAAAATACAGGCATAGTGGCAGGTAACTAATACCTTATATGCCTTTTGCTTCTAGCCTTCCAGAAAAATACTGTCCCCCCTGTTCATAAGTATCAGCTATGTTAGCCAGTAACACAGCTATGATCTTTTGTGGTTGTGACCTATCTGTCAAGAAATATTCTTCTTCCTATGGCACAGGCTGAAGACAGGAGATTAAAGAACCATTAAAGTCAAGAAAGGTCAACCATTGGTATGGGCTTGTTCTATTCACTGTTCCCAAAGCCAGTCCTCTGAAATCTCTAAGGGGTAGCACATTTTATAAGTACTAATAAGACAACTTTAAAATGTTCAAGAGAAAACATGATTGTAAGATGTGTGTTGTACCTTTACATTTTCTAAGCACAGTCAATAACTTTGAGAAAGTCATTGGGAACATTTAGACACTGTACAATAGTCCAAAGAGAGACATGAGTGTAGTTAAAAGTATTAAAAAATAGGCCAGATATGATGGTTCATACTTGGAAACTCAGTTACTTTGGAGGCTGAGGCAGGATTGCAACTTCAAGACAACCCTGAGTGACATAGCAGAGTGAAATAAAATAAAAATTTAAAAGGACCTTGGATATAGCTCGATAATAGACCGTATCTGGGTTCAACCCCCAAAACCACACACACACACTCACACACTAATGCTTAAAAATGTCATTGCAGAATTTCATCACACACACACACACACACACACATGAACCCTATCTTGCTTCAATAATAATACAGTGTTTACAAAATCAAGAAATGTCATTAATAATTTTCTTAGTTTTTTTTTGTGGTAGAAGACGTGACATTAATCAGGAACCAAGTATTTGACAATAAAATATATAAAAAATGAAGCATGAGCCTTGTGAAGAATATCCACTTGCAATAATTAAACAATAGAATAAGAAGTGTGAAACTACCTGTAATAGTTAATTTTATGTGTTGAGCAGGTCAAGGAATACCCAGATAACTAATTAAAAATTTACTTCTAGGTGAATCTTTGGTGTTCTCTGGAAGAAATTAGCATCTGAATCAGTAGACCAAGTAAAGAAGATAGCCGTAATCAATGTGGTAGACATCAACCATTCAATTGAGGGCCTTGATAAAACAGAAATGTAGAAAAAAGACAAATATGCTCTCTCTTCTGTAGCTGGGCCATCAGTCTCCTCCTGCTGTAGACAGACTTCCATGTTCTTAGGCCCTTGGACTCCAAGATTTAGTGCAAGTAATCACCTGCTCTTAAGTTTTCATTCTTGGACTGAGAGTTGTACCATCGGTTCCCCTGTTTCTCAAAACTTCAGACTCACAAAAGATGTTCTGTTTCTCCAGCTTGAACAGAAAATACCATCTCTATAATTTTGTGAGATGCTTCTTCTAATAAATCCCCTCTTATTTATCTACATATATTTTATTGGTTCTCATATACTACCTCTCTGTTCTAAATATATAAATACATATAGCTGATACTGACCCACAGATCTTATAATACTTGTACTCATCAAATATTTTTATATGGACTGGTTCCCATAAGAAAGAAAAGGCAGCCAAGATTTGAGGAAAGACTTGTAATTCTATGACCAGCTGCATAAATTGTTAGGCATGGTACAATACAAAATGCAAGTTTTGTGTAAAAACGGTACTATGAATTCCAGAATGGTAATACAAAAGAGCATTGATTTAAACACTAAGACTTTCTGAGGTCAGAGTCTGCTGCAACTTCTCTCAGAAATGTATAAGGCTAAACCTGGCCTACTCAATCAAACAAAAATTTGCTTTGTTTTGTTTTCTATCTTCCTACTTTATAATATGCTTGGAAATTATAAAAAAAGTAACTTCTTGACATGGATTCAACTATGCTCTCCATTATGCACATTCTACTTGCATTTCAAAATTCTTTATGGATATGGCTGACTCCAGGGTATTGACTCAGTCACACAAATGTGCCTGGGTTTTAATTATTTATTTTTTGTTTGTTTTTACTTTTGTTATTCTTTTTTGGTATGGATTAGATTTTGTTTGTGAGATTAAAATGAATTAGATATGACTCTTATCCTCAAGTTCTTTATTAAGTTGGGAAGATAGGCATAACAAAAAATATAAGTCAAATATGTTAGAGAATGATTTTATCTTGATAGTTTGATACAAATCTAAAATGTAATAGGAGTTCAAAGGAGGAAATGATTGAAATAGCCAGATTAGTAAAAATAATATTTAACTGGATCCTGATGGATGAAAAAGTAATCATTTGGAGACAGATCATGCAGGTGATTTAGAAATCCTGAGAAATAGGTGGAAGATTTAAGCCTGGACATGATTGAACATAGAAGGATATTGAAGACTTACTAGATTGTTGACCAAGAAAATTGCCTGACAACCGTGAAGTGATAAGAAGAATCATTTGAGAGCAGAATCCAGTTTGGGAGAAGTGACTGGAGAATGACAAAGGAAGGTGAGTGTAAAGGGGCAGATAGAATATTCCAGATGAGAACGTCTTAGAGTTATAGATTAAGTTGGATCAAAAGGGAGAAATGTGTAGGTAAAGATCAAATCAAGCCAGACTCCAAGAACAATGGCTGACCTTCATAAAATTTAAATACAAGAAAATATCAAGATGCTTCAAAAGTGAGATTGAAGAAATGACTGGTCAGTGAACCCACAAATCACAAATACACAGCTGCAGTGCAGCTACACAGATTCTCAAATTTTCCAAACATAAGAAATTTTTAGTTTTTCTCAAATATTTTTTATAAGAGCTAGAATACTTCCTCAGTTTTAGCATCCATGGTATTTAAGTACTATAGGCCCTCTTAAAATCATGCATTTTAATATCAGTCTCACCAACGTGATTTTTAGTATAAATACCAGTACTTTTCAAGTAATATTCTCTAAAGAGTATTGCTTTAATTTTAAAGTGACCAAGAGAGTTTATCATGCATTTTTTTTTAAATTAAATAAAGCAACAGGAATTTTACTAATATAACTTAATTGCATATAGGCTGGGTTTATATATATATATATATATATATATATATATATATATATATATATATATATATA
>NW_026000211.1:37932110-37982722 GCF_001458135.2 Marmota marmota marmota
TATATATATATATATATATATATATATATATATATATATATATATAAATACATATACACACATATACATATATAAAAGAAAAAATGATGTAACTTCAGAGTAATTTATGGTTGTGTGGTTGTATGATTACTTTTTTTCTTTGCTTTTAGAGTATTTCATTTGTTAAATTTGAATCCCAAAACTATCTTATTTTAAATTTAACATTGATTCTTTTGAAAATATATTGAAATAGAATGCATATGTATAACAAAAAGTAAGCTCTGTCTCATTAAATTATATTAGTTTCTTTCAGACAATTATATTCTAATTAAAATGTACTATTCACAGAAGAATCAAAAAATGTGTGTATGCAGTTTCTTGGCATATATCAAAAGATTCTGCAATTTATTCAGCCCTTGGTGATATGTTTTGATGACTCTTTACATTTCAGTCATAACATTTTTCTAAAACACAACTGCAATTACTTACCCTTACTAAAATATTCTGTGCATGTGCTAAATCTTGCCATTATGCTGATTTTAGAAAGATTTTAAGGACGAGAAATTTAAATAACATATTTAAATTATACCTTTTATCAAACTTGTTAAATACAAAACATACAATATAAAAATGCAAAATGAAAATATTAAACAATCAAGAAAGAGTTTGCAGAGGTATTAAAGAACAACATTGTTAGGTTTAACTATTTTAATTAAAGGTCGTTAGAAAGAGTTGCCCAGAAGGTCAACATAATGACACTTGTTAGGCTATTGCAGCCCAGGGTTGCTTAGGAAAGTCATGACCATGTGGAATGCACTTCTCTTCCTAAATAAAGCTTCATATGCCTTAAATTTGGAAACTCATCAAACTTACTGCCTAGCTTCACATGTCATTATATGGTAGATAGAGAGAAGGGATTTCTGAGTGTGCCAGAGCCCAAACTATTTACAGCTTTTTAGAGTAAAGTCAACATCTTTGAGTCACAATTTTAAGCAAATGAGTATGCAGTGCAGACTGTGGAAAATTGGTATTATGTACTCCCCGTGGCTTGTGCCACTTAGTTGCTGAGCCGCAGAATTTAGCCTATGTAGAAGCTTCTGAGTGGTATTGAAGACTGTGACTACACTAAGGGAAATAAAGCTGATGTTCATCCAAGCACACATTCATTTGGAGGAGAGCAGAGTAAAATCTAAGGGAAAGTTCAACAACTGTACTCAGAAAACAGAGAAAACATTGGAAGTTGAAGGCCTCACAATTAGCTTAATTCTGTTTTCACTAAGTTGTGCTGGTATGAGCAACTGTCATAAACACATATGCCAACATGTAGTTTTTGCCCCTATAGATGAAAAACCAATTCTTCCTTATGAAAAGGTCCTGTGTCTCAAAGGCCATTGTGAGATGACACTATTTATCAACTACTACTTTATGAAGAGTCTCAGCACGAATTCTCCATGTGGCATGCATATATTTAATCCCTAGAAAAATCCCATTTTTTTATGACAAAGGGTACACAAAGAACCTTGGGCAAATAGTACAAAATTTGACATATTTGCCACCACTACTTCATTCTTTCAATCCTAAATCTGTATATTCTAAAACTTCTCTACTCTCAATCTACCCTCTGTGTCAACCCTTTGTATTAAATAAGCACTCTCTTCCACACAGGGATTTTTATCAGAGGAAATAAATGAAATCTTCATACTTACCAAGATTATTGGCACTTTAATTATATAGAATATATTGGTTCATGGAAGCTTTCAGGGACCTGGATATGCAATAATTTCTTAATACTCTGTTTTGAAGAAACTAAACAGAACACTTAATCAGATCTCATTACATAGCTCAGCTAACTCTTGATAATTCTGCTTCCTTTTTCCTGTATATATTTTAAACTTGTCTCCAAATAACTATAGTGGACAACTATAAGAAATGGTATAAACATTTGAAGTGGCCAGGACAAATTAGAAATTGATAATAATGAGAAGTGAGATAAAATTTCCATTTTAGTACCAAAAGAATAAGCAGTGCAAAAGTACTACAAAGATCCAGTGTCAGTTCCACCTAATTGGGTAGTTTCCTACCATCGTTGCTATTGTTCCTGATGAAAAGGCTCCCAAACAGTTGTCAGCATTGTGTTAAGAAATATGACAGATTATAAAAATGTAGATGTATCAGTGTGCTGATGGGGGAGGAGATAATGTGGTCAATCCACCTAGCCACATAAAAGAAAAATGGCTCTTCCATAGTCCTTTTTTGTATTATTATTATTATTATTATTATTATTATTATTATTATTATTATTTTGCCATCAAGCATACATGAGGTTCCATGCAGTAAATCCATTGCTTATTTCAAAAAAGACTATAAAAAGCAACACTATCTGTTTTTTTTTTTTTTTCTTGGAGGTCAATATTTTATTGTGGCTAAAATATAGGAGCCATCCATATGACTGGTTATCGCCAACATTTAATTTATTTAATCTTTCATTCATTCAACTACTGCTTATTTTACTACTGCTACTAGTACTACTGCTGTTGCTATGACTACTGTTGTATCTTCTAATTTTAACATTGATAAATATTAGATTGTATTAATATTCAATTACATTAAATATATTAAAATCAATAATACAAGTGATGCTATCATTTAGGCATTCTGCTAGACACTTTACATTATCTATTTCAGCTCTAACAACAATGGCATAGAAATATAGCTTAGTAATATGCCCACTATACAGATGAAATTTAAACTTAAAGAAGCTAAGTAGAGTGCCCAAGGACACATATAAAGAAAGTGGTAAAAATAAAGTGTGACCTCATATATGAACACAATTCCTCCGCTAATAAGCCTCAATTCTAGATGGTTCTACTGTTATTCATAAATAAATTACTTCTTACTCTCAAAAAATCAGTTTGATCCGGGAGGTATATAGTTAAAACATGTAAATATAATCATACCAATTAAGTAGTAATAAAGATATAAACAAAGTTAAAAATGTTCCTTACTATGATGCAAGTAAAAAAAAAATGGAAAATTGTTCCAAAATATGGGAAATACTTCCCTTAAAATTTGATCTTAGAACAATAGCAAATTCGGGAATTGACTAAGCCAAAATATAAACAGTGGCCAGATGAGGTAGCACAAACCTACAGTGGCTCAGGAGACTGAGGCTGGAGGATCACAGTTCCAAACCAGCATCTGTTGAGAGCCACAGCCGAGTCAGAATGGCCCCTGGCATTTTGCCAGAAGTAGTGGTTGAGAGGTGACACCAGCAAGCCATTAAGATGATGACTTTTGAGTTCTTGCAGAGTTCCCCTTGAGTTCCTGTTGAGCTCTCGCGGGGATTCCTGAAGAGTTCGCGTTGGTTGGTGGAGTTCTGGTGGAGGCAGCTCCAGTTGGTGTGTGGTCGCTGGAAGGACCTTGTGGGTAGCGTTCGGGGAGTTCGGAAATAAAGTTTGTTCCTGTTTGAGTGGCTCTTGATTTGTGCCCAGCCAGACTGCAGCAATTGGTGGCCCGTGCTGGGAACGCCTGAGGGTAAGTGATAAGGTAAACTGCTCGCTCCTGAGGGCAGTGCGAGAGGATGGGTAACCATTTAAAGATTCTTCTTTCATTTTGTTTCGCTTTTGTTTTAAGTTGCCAGTCCCTGGAGATGGGTGGGATGGAAGAAAAACCGCTCACATCTGAGGAAAAACTATTTGCGTCTGAGGAACAGATAGGAAGAAAGAACGGATGGACATTTCAGGAGGACAGAAAGGCTGATATAATGAATTTTTGTTCCATTTTTGTTTCATTTTGTCTCAGTTTTCTTTTACATTATCTTAGTGAGGGGTATCTTCATCATGGAAATATGGAATTAAAAATTAATAAGAACCAAACTGAAAGGGCATTAAGTAAAGTGCTAGAGGAAGGAGACATCTCAGTAAAATCAAGAACAGTTAGGGCATACGTTAAGACGATACAAAGGTGTAGCCCATGGTTCATTAAAGAGAGGTTGTTAAATATATTACAATGGAACCATCATGGTGAAGATTTAAAAAAGATACAAAAGGAAAGCCCAGGAACTCTGCCAGTTGGCACATTACCATTATGGATGTTGGTACAATCTTGTTTGCTTAGTCTAGGAGAAGACATCTTACATCAAGTAAAAGAGGAAGTCTCTCAAGTTAGTCAGACAAAGGAAAAAGGTCTAGAGGAGGAAGGGCTATCAGGGGAGAAGTTACAACAGGAGGCTGCTACTAACACCTTTCTATCACCAGAGGGCATAAGTATCCAACCAACAGCTCCACCTATGGAGACAACATATGCTGGGGGGCCCCCAACCCCTGTAGTTGATAGATGGGATCCTGAGACAGGACCTCAAAGATTAGCATGCCCTGTATTTGAGGTGACAGAAGGGCAGCGAATTCACCATGCTCTAGATTTCAAAACAGTGAAGCAGCTAAAAGAGGCTGTAACAACTTATGGCCCTCAAACACCCTTCACTGTAAGCATGGTCGAATCCATTACCAACTTGGACATGACGCCAGCTGATTGGACTAGCATGTGTAAATCTGTGCTAAATGGAGGGCAATATCTATTATGAAAGGTTGCCAATGAGGAATTTTGCACAAAGATGGCTAGGCGAAATGCAGCAGCCGGTTATCCTCAGAGAAATCTAGATATGTTGTTAGGAAAAGGACCTTATGAGGGTGAACTTCAACAAATTGCATATGATCCTGCCACATACTCACAAATTGCTGCAGATGCAATTAGGCATGGAAGACTTTACAAGGACATGGAGATTTACAAGGTCAGTTATCTAAGGTAATACAAGGAGCTAATGAACCTTACGCTGAATTTGTAGATAGGCTTATTCAAACAGCTACCAGAGTATTGGGGGATACAGAGCAAGCAATGCCATTAATTAAACAGCTAGACTATGAGCAAGCAAACAAATGGTGCAAGGAGGTCATTAGACCATGGAAACATGAAGATTTAAACACATGTATTAAATTATGTAGAGACATTAATGAACAAGGGCAAGTCTTGGCAGCTGCAGTACAACAGGCTTTAGATGCCAGTCAAAAAACATGCTACAATTGTGAACAAACAGGACATTGTAAAAGGAGTTGCCACATAGGAGGAGGGTTTAACAAAACTAGGTATCAAAGGGGTAGAATACCGGGTATTTTCCCACGATGCTGTAGAGTGAGACATTGGGCTAATGAACGCCATTCTCAAACCACCATAGTGGGTACTCCATTATCAAAAAACAGACAAGGACCAGGTGTTTACCCATGATATCATGGAGAAAAGCATCGGACTCCATAGCCAAAAAACAGACAGGGGGGCCCAATGCTCTGGGGCCCATGACCACAAATATACGGTGCACTGGAGGAACCCAGCAACACCATCAGGGTAGTGCCCAGGACACATTGTCCATTAGATACCTCACTAGACAAATCAGAGGGAGCGCAGCATTGGGCATCTGAGCCTCCACCAGAGCAGTAATAACTCCAGAGATGGGAGTTCAAATCATTCCCACAGGGGTAAAAGGACCTCTTCCCCAAGGAACAGTAGGATTATTATTGGGACACAGTTCTTCTACTATAAAAGGACTTATGATAAGTCCTGGGGTAACTGATCCCGATTATGAAGGTGAAATAAAAATTATAGCCAGTTCTCCAAGTGGTATATCAGTAATTTCACCAGGAAATAGAATAGCACAGTTATTAATAATACCCAGCCTACATGATAAATTTTCCAGCCGTACTATAGAAAGAGGTTCCAGGGGATTAGGCTCCACAGGTATAGATTAGGCTATGCTTTCTTTAAATTTAGATTCTCGCCCCATGCTAAAACTAAATATTCAAGGACATGAATTTAATGGGCTGCTGGATACAGGTGCAGACCTAAGCATCATATCTTGTCAAGAATGGCCAAAACATTGGCCATTACAACAAGCCACTCAAACACTTTGAGGCCTAGTAGTGGCAACTAATCCCCATAGAAGTGCAATGGTATTAGATTGGAAGGATCCTGAAGGATGTGAAGGAACTATGCAGCCATATGTATTGGATCATCTTCCTATAAATTTATGGGGATGAGATGTCCTACATCAATTAGGTTTGACATTAACAAATAACATTAATACAAATGTGCCCACTATTATGGCTAGACAAGGTTTTAGGAAAGGAAAAAGATTAGGAGAACAAGAACAAGGTATAGCAGCATCAATACAAATAGATCAAGGAACAGACAGACATGGATTGGGTTTTCAGGAGGGGTCACTGACTGAGACAATAAAAATTACTTGGAAATCAGAAAGGCCAGTATAGGTTCTTCAGTGGCTCCTGACTAAAGAAAAAATACAAGCATCCCATGACCTGGTCAAACAACAATTAGTGGAGGGACATATAAAAAATTCCATATCTCCCCATAATACTCCCATTTTTGTCATTAAAAAGAAATCTGTTAAATGGAGATTATTGCAAGATTTAAGAGCCATTAATATGGGACCTGCTCAATCAGGAATTCCTCAATTGTCCGCTTTGCCAAAAACCTGGTATGTTTTAGCTATAGATATTAAAGATTGTTTTTTTATGAAAATTGCTTACAAAATTTTGCCACTGTTAAAATGTACTTATTAAAGCAAAAGGAGGGAATTGGAAAGAGGTATATATCCCCCAAATATAAACTTAAAATAACCCTTTTTACTCTAAACTTTTTAAATTTGGACTCATCAGGGCTTAGTGCTGCAGAAAGGCATATGTGTCCAAAAAATGTACATAAGCCCAAGGTACTTTGGAAGGATATTCTAACAGGGCAATGGAAAGGTCCTGACCCAGTGATTGTCTGGAGTCAGGGGTCTGTTTGTGTATTTCCACAGGGAGAGCAGCAGCCGATTTGGATTCCATAGAGATTAACTAAAGTGCTTTCTACAGACCAAAAAGAAGATGATTTGGCTCAAATCCATAACAGCTGATATCCAGAACTCCAGTTTGGCTATCCTTACATCTGTTACAGTGATTCTCCCACACCTGAAGGCTAATTAAACCAGGATGCTTTTTTCAATATCTATTTTGTTATTGCCCTTTCCCACATCAAGAAGTTCTATTTTATTTTTTGAGCTCATACAGACCTAGGTTAATGTTTTTCTGATCAGTTCTATTTTTTGATTGTTGAGTTTTTAAACATTGCAATGGAGATTTCACCTGTGAAAAGCTACAAGGCCTTTACTATTTTCTTCTGTGTTCTATGTTATGTGTGCACACTTGTGTTTTGTGTTGTATGTCTGTATGTGCATATGTCCATATATCATATATGAGGAGCACTCATGAAAAAATGGATCCAATTTTTTTTTATTCACGTGATTTAAATGGTTTAATTTAAATTGGGTAAATAGCTGTTGAGGATTGTTTTAATATGTGAACCAAAAAGAGGTTAACAGATCTGTTTGTTTACTTTCACCTTTCCTTTGCATTATATTTAATAATTCTGTTCAGGATAATGTAAATTGTTCAGAAAATTGTTTTTTTAGTGCCTGCTGAAATGTTACATAATTTTTTTTTTTTAGCCATCATTGCCAGAATTCCTATCTTCATCCCAGTGCTGGTGAAGACAAAGATAAAACCAAACTACAGCTTCTGCAATAGCTATCACAACAAACTGTATAAACTGATGCATCAATGAATAATGTAACTCAACAAGTGATGCTCAATCAAGGAGTCAATTTACTTTGAGAGGAATTGGACATATTAATGGATTCCTCTGCTTTGAACTGCTTGCAGAACTTGCCTGGACTATGTATCACTTGTATGCATTGTAAACTATCTGTTGGTGCAGCGACTTGTGGTAGTGCCGGGGTATCTTTGCTAATGGTGTCATCGGTGGTACAATTTTTCCAAAAGGAACCGTCATTTGGCTTGGTGTCATGGCATTTTGCATCCTCCTCCCTTCTGCTTGTGATGCTCTAAAAATTTGGGGGCCAACAGAGGTGAGGCAAAGAACCTCACCCCCCACTGGTGCAAAGGCCTATCCACAAGTATGGCTGTATGCTCTAAAAATTGGGGGCCAACAGAGGTGAGGCAAAGAACCTCACCCCCTCCACTGGTATTTGGGGGCCAACAGAGGTGAGGCAAATAACCTCACCCCCCCACTGGTGCAAAGGCCTATCCACAAGTATGGCTGTATGCTGGACCAGTAGTCAACGACAGGTAAGATCCAATTGCAATGGTACCAACCTAAGACAGGAGGCTGACGCCTTGAGGTCAGCTCATCCGATGACAGATAAGGTCCATATGTAGTATTGGACAACCTAAGACAGGCACGGTCCCTAAGCAACATGCTTATTGTTTAATTAAACAGAAGGGGGGAGATGTTGAGAGCTACAGCCAAGTCAGAATGGCCACTGGCATTTTGCCAGAAGTAGTGGTTGAGCGGTGACGCCAGCGATTCATTAAGATGATAACTTTTGAGTTCTCGCGGAGTTCCCGTTGAGTTCCGGTTGAGCTCTCGCGGGGATTCCTGAAGAGTTCGCGTTGGTTGGTGGAGTTCTGGTGGAGAGAGTTCCAGTAGGTGTGTGGTCGCTGGAAGGACCACATGGGTGGCATTCAGGGGAGTTCGGAAATAAAGTTTGTTCCTGCTTGAGTGGCTCGTGATTTGTGCCCACCCAGACTGTGGCAAGCATCAGCAAAAAATAAATAAATAAATAAATAAATAAATAAATAAATAAATAAATAAATAAAAATTGATTATATATATATATATATAATTTAAATTGGGTAAACATTTTTTAAATTTAGACAAAAGCTGTTGTACCCCTTGCACTTAGCAAGCTAGAATTAATTACAAGTCCTTCAAGCAACCCCAGTGACAGGCTGAAAAATGTTGGTGCATATATGCTTCAGCTCCCCACCACTCTGAGTAACCCCAGCAGGTTACTTCCCAGTATCCCATAGTAAGTGACCTGATAAAACACCTTTTATTGAATACTATTCTTGGGCTTACTTACTATCCTAATCTTTGGTGATACTTGGAATCTCCTCATGAAAAGCTTCATGTATTCAAATGCGTATCTCAGGCCCAAGATAAGATAAAACAAGATAATATGAAATATATATTGACAGAAAATTTTATCAGTTACAACTCAGGTTACAGACCTTTTTGAAAACCTTAAAAAATTTTGGACTTGCTGCTTTCCAATGAGGTATGTGCATGTTCTCTCTCTCTCTCTCTCTCTCTCTCTCTCTCTCTCTCTCACACACACACACACACACACACACACTCACACTTATTTACACATCATTTTATTTCATAATTGTATTGATTTCTGGCAATAATCAGGCACTGTTAAGGTAGGTCATCTGTACATGGTGAAGAAGAAAGATGCTCTTATGAAGCAGATGTGCTGACACATACTTAAAAAATATGATACCATTTGACTCACAGGTACACTAACATATGAAACCTTGGTATGATAGACTGCAGGTTCAAAATCCCTGGAGAGAAAATGAATTTCAAGTCCTAATTTCAAGAAACACCAAAGTAAGTTTAGAAGCTGAGTAAATATTAGGGCATCGAGAAAAACTTATGATACAATTATAGGTAATATTCTCTATTGAAAAGTAAAATTAGTTAGAAATTATAAAGAATTACTAGCTAAAAGATTAAAAAGATTTGGATAATTTAAATTGTTGAGCTTATTGAATTTAAAATTATAACTGATAGCCTGAGTGTCTAGCCAACATTTTAGTGAATGAAGTTTTGTTTTGAGAGCTCCTGAGGGAGTCTGTGGTAGCTGGTCTTCAAATGAACCACTTCTCTTAGGAGCAATGCCCTACGTTGTCTCCTCCTACTTCAAGTTGATTCTGGTTCTATAACTTCCATTAACCTATAGAGTGTGGTGAAAGTAATGTTGTCCCTGAATTATTTCACTTTGTGTCTTCCAAGTTCATCCACATTGTCAAAAATAGCAGGATATCATTAATATTAGAGTCAATAATATTCCATTAAATGTATTTACATATATCACATTTTCATTATCCATTAATCCATGAATGAAAATTTAGTTTGACCCAATACATTGAATTCTGAAAAAAAATGTAAAAGAAATTAGAAATTATGTACTCTCACTAAAAATATGATAACTATATGAGACAATGAATTTGCTAATAATTAGCTAGATTTAAACATCCAAAATGTATATATATTTTCAAAAAAGTCATATACAGGTGATAAAACATATAATGGTATCGATTTAAAAATTAACACGTATAAAAAAGAGAAAAGGAAAGTGATATTGTACATATTCAGGATATAAGCCCTAAGAATCTTATAACTTCTTAGTACTTCTTGGAAACATTACTAGAAGTTCATTTATCCTGCTGGAAAAAGCAGATTAAGAGCATGTGCTATTTTCAATAAAAAATAATTTAATAATAATATGCCTAAAATTGATTATGTGCAATGAATTGTTTGAATACAACATGGAGAGAGAGAGAGAGAGAGAGAGAGAGAGAGAGAGAGAGAGAGAGAGAGAAAGTTTTAAGATTACAAAGAGAGAGACAGGTTTTGCCTTCCAGCTGTCCCTGACAAGGTGTCAGATATGCCAGCCAGACAGATATCTTGGATGTCCCTGCCTTACAGAACCCCCAGATAATTATAGTCCCAAATTACATCATGTGGAATATAAAATTTTCCCAGGTTATTTCAGTTAAACAATGAAGTTTGTGAGTGAGAAAATGCAGTTGTGTTAGGCCAAATCAGGAAGAGGAGCTCATCTCTAAATGAGGACCATTTCTTGTAGAACAGGAAGGATGATCCAAAGGGTGGAGCCAAGACACACAGGATGGGTGTATTGCCACTGTCTGGCTGGGCACAAAATAACCGGGCCACCACACTGCCTTGTAGATTCAAACAGCAATTCTTTATTCCCGAACTCTCATCGGCACTCTACATGCACGTTCTGGGAAAATTTTCCCTCCACCGGGCTCTGCATCCCAAATACTCTCACAACCCCGCAAGAACTCAACGGGAACTCAAGGAGCGGGCACCTGAGGCAGCAGGATATGCCCTATTCCCAGCAGGATCCACCCTAAACCTGGAACCTCCCTAAACCCGGATCCACCCTGGTCCTTGAGCAGGGTCACCTTTCTCAAACATTCATGCAATGTCACTGCAAATGACCTGGGTCCAAGGCAAGCCCATTTCCACAATGGAGAGTCCTCCCTCTAAGCAACATTGGGTAGGCTGACAAGGAAATTGCCATGCGTCATTCCTACTTGGCTATGGCTCTCAGCAGGTATAACAACAGAGTTCTCTTATCCCAAAAGGTGGGAATCTGTGTGTAAAGAAATCAAAAGGAGACAGAAACAATATGCAAAGGCAAAATGGCTGCTTGCCTAAGCTGTGGCCTTTATTTATATCATTACGTAACATTAGGTCATTGGCATCATTAGTACATTATTGTTTATTGTATCACTAAATAAGGTACATTAGGTTATAATGTAATATAATTAATATGTAATATAATATAAGTAATATGTTCTTGCTAATAATCAAATAAGTGTTTCAGTCAAGCATGCATTAGTTATCTTAATATAGTTTCTGGGGAAAACTTCAGAATGTTTCAGCTGTGGAAAACAAGATGCCTATTATTCTCCAGAGGTTTGCTTACCAGTGAAACTTGTTGCCTTGTACCTTTCCATAGTCAGAACCCTTACATTTGGGGGTATTTTGTTGGATTTAGAATCACTATCGATCAGTCGAATGTTTTCCACACCTGTGCTATTTGTGTGTGCAAGTGTCTCTTGTGGTTCTTGTATTCCCTGTGTTATCTCACTATTGTACATTGTGCATATGTCTCTAAGGGGCAGATAACCTGTCTCTTCATAGATGCTCAGACTGTTTTATGCAGATAATGATATTTAAATGGAGAACACTAATAGAATAGAGCTAAAATGGTGAAGCATACTTGGCATATGTGAGGTATGGGAATTATTTGGGTTCAGAGGGAGGATTATATACCAGCTTCATTTCCCTGGCTTCCACATAACTGCAGCCCCATCCAAGAATGGCTGAGCTACACCATACCTGGTTGAACACAGTGAACCCAGAAACACAAGAGAGATGGGCAAAAGTTTATTATTTTACATTTTTACAGTCTGAGAGATTTTGTTACATAGCAATATAAAACTGAAAGTGCCTTAGGTGCTTTAGAGATTATTTTATTTTGTTTACTGAACAAATCTTGTCCCATAAATGACTATTAAGTTCTACTCCCTTTCATTGTCTCTAACTTTGCACATATATTAAAAATTACGGAATCAAAACATTATTCTCTCCCAACCTCATTTTCTAAATCCAAGATCTTAGAGAGTAAGAGCCCTACATATGCTCATTCAAAATTAGCTCACATAGCTAAACTCTTCCCTATCATATGAATTCTTAAAGGAAGCTCTCTTCTAATCAGCCAAATTTCATCAAAATCAAACACTTCACTGAATAAAATCATAGTTTTGACTTGCTGAATGATATCTGTTTCCAAAGGAACCGTGGAATATCACTCCATAAAGGAAGAAGGGGAGTTTTTTTTTGTTTGTTTTGTTTTTTTTTTTTTTTTTGTATGGTCTTAGTTTTATGTTGAAGAATTCTGAGGAAGATCTGAGTGAAGTGTATTATTTCTGATGTGAGTTCAAGAAAAATAGAGAATAACTAGGGATTGGATGTTCACATACAGCAAGGACAATTTAAAAATTGGATAGCCTCAAAAAAAATAGCCACATAGGACAATATTGATAAGAAACAGCAATCACTCCAAATGAAGTATTGTAATTGCTGCTTGACTTTAGGAATAAGCAATGTTTTCTCTTAATTTTTCAAGTTATTTAATCCATGTTTGTTCCCCCAGCCTGATTAATGCAGGCTCCATTTTGTATTTTAATTCCAAGATTATTTTTACTCTTTTCATGTCTGTATTACTTAACTCTTTTTTAATCTTAAAATTTTGTATTTCAAAAAATTCTGGAAATAATTTTAATGTAAAAAGTAATTTTAATATTCTACTAGTATATCCTCTCAAAAACTTATGAAATTAGGTAGAGAAAATGCACTGCTATGTATAACTGTCAGTAAACAATATACATTACTTACTAATAATTAAAATTTTAAATTAATGAATGTCTTATTCAGTTAAAACTGCTAAAACAAAATATCACAGACTGGGTAGATGAAATAGCAAGTCTCACAGTTCTGGAAGCTGGAAGTATGAGATAAGAGTACCAGCATGGCCAGGTTCCTGGTAAGAACATCTCCTGGTTATGGTTGGTGGCTTTCTTGCCATATCCTTACCTGGTAAAGGCGAAGAACCATGGACTCCTTATCCTTATTAGGACATAGAACCCATCATGAGTGATCCATCCCTAAGACCTCATCTAAACTCAATCACCTCCCAAAGGCCCCATCCCCTAATGCCATTACTGGGGGTTAAGGATTCAATATATGCACTTGGAGGGGGGGTGGGTATACACACACATTCAGTTCATAGCAGTAAATAAATTTGACAAATATATTTTGATTATTCACAGGATCATGTTTAGAGGTTTTCAATTAACAGATAATGTTGATGACAGAAGTAAAACTTATCTCTGTATTCTAGCTCAATTCCTTTTTTAATTAACTAAGCTACTTACTCTAACTATATGATTGCTTAAAGTACAGGAGGTCAAATTGTGTGTACCAATTTAGAAAATCCTAAAACTAAAAGAATTTGGTGAATTACTTCTAAATACTCATAGCAGATGCAATGTAAATATGCATGTAATCACTCTCAAGTACTAGAAACTTTTTTCACAGTCTTTGACTACAAAGTAGGAAATTATCACATGCCATCTGGTCTGTGTTATATCTATATTACTGTTTCTCTAATGTAAATTGCTCAAGGTCAATATTTCTATAAGCTACTTAATGTTCAAAATCTGATACAGGCTTAACATTACCATGTAAAGACAATTATCACAGTTTATATTAGAGAGCTGAAAAGCAAATTTCTAAATTTTAAACATGTTTTTCATAGGGCTTTCATCATTTAACATGAAAATGAGTATTTTACTAAAGTCTTAAATCTTGGAGAAAATAGAGTTTTCTTTACTCAAGAATTAGTTTCTGAATGACATTGGACAAATGTTTTTATTTTTTTACTTATATTTCATATTCTTGCCCAAACAAGATTGTGGTAAAGTAATCCTTGTATATTTTGGAAATAGACAATATTTAAAACAAGATTTTATACAGCAATGAATGCTAATTTACCAGATGTCTTTCATTTATGACTTAAGTGAATATATTTTTTTAGAATTGTTTTAATGCAATATTACTGGAAATTCTTTAATTTCTAAATTTCTTGAAATGATGGTCAACTAATTTGTGTTAAGTCTGTCTATAATACTGTTTAAAAAACTAAAATTTTCTATCAAATTATTGATAATATTGTAGTTAATGCTAAATGAACAGACAAGGATGTGATCTAGTTAACCTCCTGAAGACTAAAGAATAAATTAATTTCAATATTACTTTTCATGTAATTGGTTTTCCATCTTATAGAATACATATAAATATAAAATTATTAACATAAGAGTATCAAAGAGAGGAATAGGACTGAAATATTTATCTTGGGTAAAAAAAAAAAACAGCAATAGAGTGAGAATCAGTCTGACATCAAACTTCTCATTAGCAACAATGTTTATTAGATGATAATACAAGGATGCTTCAAATTTTTGATAAACAGGATTTTTAAGCTGAAATTAATATCCAATTACTCAACTTTGAGCATTCAAACCTCATAACTTCAGCCTTTAAAAGTATTTTCTTTTTGTTTATAGTATTAATTTCATAAAAATGAAGAGGAAGAACAATAAACATAGTAAAGAATCCAGAATACATATCTCTAGTGATAGAGACAGAAAGTTCCAAGCAGGATTCCAGAAAAACATTTATTTCAGTTTGGACTTGGAAGAGAACATCGTAGATGAGAAGCTCAGGTGTAAGAAAGCTTGAGATATAAATACTGTCCTCAGAATTAAGATCAACTTGATAAGGTGACAAAGTAAAAATGGAAAGCAATCAAGCCTTTGAAATATAGACATTTGGATCAAGATTACCGAATTTAATGAAATCAAATCAACACAGAGAAAAATAACAATATGGAAATTCATAAATTGTATAATTAACATGGGTAGTAAGTCAAGCTGATGAAAGAAATTGCAAGCATTAGATTTGGAAAGGAGGATTTAACAGATGACTCCTCTAGCCTCTGGCATGCTTGAGGATTTGGTTCTTATTCTAATCCTCCTTAATCTTCACTGGAGGTATTTATATCAACATTTTGCAAATATTTAGATTACTGTGTATTGACCTAGCACCTGTTCCCACTAGTAACAATATTTTAAAAAAAAAAAATTCTGTCTACTCTACAATTGATTAGTAACTGGTAATTGATTATTTGTAGCAGCATCAGAGAATGAAAACTAGTGACATACCTGTAGTTTCTTAGTTGACTAGGTAATTTAAAGATCTAAATAAACATCATGGTTGATGGTTTCATTCAGTTGAACTGGCATCACTCACCTGTCCTTATTCCTATGATGACATGTGTCCTATATGTTTTGCAATTTAGTAACATCACCAGCTGTACTTGAACTCCATGTGGCTTTGCTTTCTCTTTGATATCCTTGTTTATAGTTAAGTAAAACTTTTTCAGAGAAAACTTGATGTGTGAGTTCTTTGTCCAAGAAACAAATGCCAACAGGATTATATGTGCAAGATATTTATTGTGTGGAAGATAAGCGGGGGGGGGGGAATCTAGAAACAGCAAGGAGAACCCCCAACCTGAACTACATATCAGACTTCCTAAAGGAGAGAGGAATTAGGTAAAAAGGATTAGCTAAGAAAACTACCCAATTGTATCACTAATTCCTAAGAAAGTTGCAGCCAGGTTAATGAGTCCTGGAGTCAAGATTTCCTATTTAAAAAGTTCTGAATCTTATAAAAGAGGTTCTCCTGCCTAATGCTACTACCTTGTTCAGTCATGGGAACATTTAGTAGGCCTAAGCCAATGTGGCCTCAGTACAAAAGTGAATCCAGAAAAGCAGAATCTTGGCAATTAATCAATATGCTCCCTGTAAGAAGTTATGAGACTCTTATTTAATGGATTAAGTACAGTCAACCCTTGTGACTCATGGTTTATCAATGTATACTGCATGGTTTCCAGGAACAGCTCCTCCATGTTTCCTTAGAGGTACTTTTCATAAGAGGAAACTTAAAAGAGAAAAATCAGTAGAATAAACTGGAGCCTTTTAGTGTAAATGGCATCAAGGCCACAGCTGGTACTCATCTTCATGCTCTCCTATCCACCCTAAATTTCTCTCAATCTCCTTTCATATACTGCTGATTTCCTGATGATCTGACTCATAGATAATTTTTGTGGAATACTTCTTCTTGGAAATCATACACTTTTCAGGTTGGGGTACTGCAAGTGTCCTTTCATCAACAGCAGAACAAGTGAACATAAAGTAGGTGCCTAGATCACTTGGGTTCCATATCTATCACCCTGACTTTATAAGTAAAAACAGCTCTCCCTCAGCCTACTGATTGCAATTAACTATATCTGTTGTAATCATGGCTTTTCTATTAGTCTGGTGGTTATTGAACATAAGAAGTACAAAGTGATAGTTTTCATTCAGTGGAACAATTTCTATGTCTCCTGGTAAAAATTTTAAAAGCACCATTTGAGGGAAAGAACACCTATATTTTGCAGAATGGAAGCAGAAAATGTCTCTGTACATCATAGGAAATAGTGGTTAATGGGGCCACTCTTTCTTACTTCCACCATTGGGTTTGAGACCCATCTATTCTTCCTATTAGAAATGCAGAGTTATACACAAGTTTCTGATTTAAGCATATTATGAATTGTGAAAGATGAAAGTCCATTTTTTCAAAAGATTCTCTTTAAGCTTGTGCTTCATCTATCGTTTTAGAATGTAGCTCTAGCTTTCTATGACAGCTGCTTCTGAGTACAGCACTGGGTTTTACAAGCAAACCCCATGGTTTTGAGCCCACACTTCACCTTTTCTATGAAGTGAGTCTTCTGGTTTCATTCAGTATTTTCTGGTAGTTGGCAGAATTCCAGGATAATACTTAAGGTTCTCACTCCCTTATATGCATACTATATATAATTCAGGATATACATAGCATTCTCATTTTATGACTGCCTGTTTGCCTTTGGAGAAACATCTCATGGCATATTGATCTCTACTACAGAAGTTATGTCCTTGCTGGGGAAGGAAATGTTTTTTTACTTTCATTTGGCCTTCTGCACCATGGAAGCTTTTATTCCATAGGCAAAGAATCAATGTAGAAGTGAGTCCAATTGGTGATATCCTCCACTTGCATGTAGGTGGACCTTACAAGCCTTTTTTAAAGTGATTCTAGAATACAGAGAAAAAAATAAGTCAGAGAGATTTGAGGATGCATCAGATGTTCTCCTATTTGTCTTGAAGAAGAAAATTACCATATTAGAAAAAGGCACATAGCAGGAAAAAGCAGGTAGCCTTTAAGAGATGAGAATGACTTCCGGCTAACAATCAGCAAGACCCTCCATCCTGTAATTTCAAGGTACTGATTTGTGCCTTGACCATGTGAGCACAGATAAGACCCTGATCTCCAAGAAGGAACACAGTAACACTTTGATTTCAGTTTTTGTAGAATTCTAAGTAGATATTCCAGATAATGTGCACCTCAAATTCTGATTAACACAAAATATGAGATAATAAGTGGATACTGTTTTAATACATGAAATTTATTTTGCAAAGCAGCAATAGAAAACTGACACAGATTCCATGCTTCTTGGAAAGGTTTCTGAAAGCCCCAATTTATTAGTGTTAACCAAGTTTCTGGAAGCAGGAATGCAAATTCATATCTAGAATATGTGTTAGCATGTGCACAAGTAAATTTCTAGCTCTTCTAGAAAATTAGAAGTCCAATGTTGTGTATTTGCAACCAAGAGGCTTGTTATTATATATGAGGAATAGTGCCATAAGGGACTTCAGAATAAGTGATTAGGGCAAATTGTAGTACAGAGTAAGTGAACATCCATGTTGTTGAGTGACATCACAGTTTCTATTACTGTCACGGCAATGTAAGAAGAATCTGATAGCTAACAAACATTAAGACTCATAGGACACAAAATTAAAATACTTACAAATCTGCATTTTATCACAGGAAAAGTGTACAATACATTTGTGGTAGAATTAAAGTACACAGATGCATTTCAATCAAATGCTATTTTGTGACAAGAAATCTGGAAACATCATGTTTGAGCTTCTATTACAATCCGTCTCTAAGAGCCATGGATGAATGCATTTTTTTTATCTTGGATTGGGAACTGCCAATGTATGCAAGTACCACATTGGAACTATGTATTTCAAAATTGTATCTTGGCAAACAACTTAACTTTTTGCTGGCCATGCAACATATTTCTATTGCTTAACTAGTTTTAGTGGCAGAATCCTCAAGGGTCTCACTGAGACCAGGTGCAAATCATCAATCCCACTATTATCAAAAATCTATCTGGAATAAATGGCACAGAAACTCTTTGAACCCATAGTTATAAAGCAAGACTATTAATCAAGTAAACTTCAGACCTTGACTAGGTTTGATGGTCATGTATAGACTTCAGCAAAACAACCCAAGTTAATTATAAACCTGCTATAATTAACCTTTACAACATGGTAATTCAATTGGTGTGCCTATCATGCCAGACCCAAATTTGCATAGGAAATATTTGGCTGATGTCAGTTGAACTGTTTGGTTATCCAGTGCTACTTCTATGGTAGTACTCCATGTTGAGCATCAGCATGAAATATAAATATCTTAACACTTGGGGACAATTTCTGTATGCCATTTAATCATGTGTCTCTACCAACATTGTTGGCAGCTTTAAACACTAGCAAATATTTCATTTTCTTTGTTACTCATAAACATTCTCAATTGTGATAGTACTACTGTTGCCATTCACTTTTGCTGTGAACTGAATCATAAATGAATCTTGGGGTTTTTCCTCCTTCATTTGAAAATATAGTGATACATATATAAACAGAGATGGGAACTGAGAAAGGTTTTGTATTTTGTTTTTTATTTTTTTGTATTTTTTTATTTATTTTTGTAATTATAGTGAATAACTTCATTAAAAATGTTTTAAAATAGCTTTATATCAACACATATTATGTAGCAAAATGTTAAATATGGAATTGTGGGTAATAAGGAAATTCTGAGAAAAGTTCTTGCTTGTCAAAGTCCCCTTCAAATATAGACCAGAAGTGAAAGTTTACTTCTCTTAGTTTGAAAGCATTACCTTGATAAAATTTGAGTTCAGTATTGCCCTGGGGCATCCTGTCATTTCATCCCCAGACTCTTCCTTCCAAGCAAACAAGTAAAGGAATTAACACTTTGGCAACAGATGGCAAAGTGGTTTTAAGTATAAGCATTCATTTTTATTAAAAAATGTAAATTCTAAATATTATGAATAAGAACGCAAAATATATTCTACATGATGTCTTTGATGATTTTTTTATGTTAAGCATTGTTTTCAAAAACTCTGTGTGTTTAAAAATATATCACAAAGAATTTAGACCCCTGATGAAACAGTTATCCAGGGATATACTAATTGAAAATCATAGCTACCTTTCTTCTTTAGTTGTTTAACAATTAATATTTGCATTTATTTTAGAGCTTATTTTGTGTCAGACTTCAGGTATGACAGCATCAAAAAACGTGCACATTAATTCATGTTCTATCTCCATTTAAAAACTAATATTTATTTTTACAAGGTTTGAAATTTTTTTTAAATGTTATTTTAGTTTACATTTTACTAAAATAATTTATTTATTTGTATAGTCTGATCATTCACATTAAACTAAGCAATTTCCTCTAATTTCATGGAGAATCTCTTATTTTTCTCTTTTGAAATTGGTAGATCTTCTTTTATTTATTAATTTTCTATTTTAGGGTAACAACATTGTACATATTTCCAAATTTATCTAGATTCTTGTAAATATTACTATATTTGAGGAAAATATTTTCTTACTACTATATTTTACATTTTAATATTTTGGTGAATATGACACTCATATAAAAAAGTGACCATGATTGTGTATTTGTAGGTAAATAAAATGTACTCTGATTTATAAGTACCAAAGTTTGTCAAATAGAATAATACTTTATTATTCTTTTTTTTTTTTAATCTCAATATAATCTAATTAAGTAAATGGCTTTCCAATAGTATCACATAGATGTTCTTTTAGTTCTGTCATGGTAAGTAGGTATTTCTGAGCTTTTAATCTGCTGTATTCTAAAATTTGAATGTATTTTCAACATGGTCATTGCAGAAAGAGATGCATTTTTTCATTAAATTTATTAAAAATTCATCTTAATTTTCATATCTCTAATGGTTTTTTAGATGCTTGTCTTGGATATTTTAGGTTAGAAAATACTTTCCATTTGCAAATAATTATAACTGTGTTCCCAAGCTGATACTACTTCTTATTGTATCTCTTATTTTTAGTATTTTAACTTTCTAAGAATAATGTTTAAATATTGATGACAGCGGGTATCTTACTGCCTCTTGACATTATTAATACTTCTAAAGAAATACATGAGATGAAAGATGGAGAAAGAGAGAAAGGAAATATTGTGAAAACAAATGAGTTTTGTCTCTAAATAATTTTTTAGCACATATCATGATAGTGCACACTTCTTTTTTCTTATTTAATATAACAAAATACATGAATATGTATCCTAGACAAAGCCAGATACTTCACCTTATATAAAGCTTATAATATTTGCATCAACATATACAAGTGAAAAGACCTGTGTAATACTGTGATTCCCATTAAGTTTTTTGTTTCAGACTGAAAGCTGTTTTTTTGCAGGGGTCGGGGGTACAGTGACCAGGAATTCAACACAGGAGCACTGAATGACCTAGCCACATCCCCATCCCTATTTTATATTTTATTTAGAGCCAACATCTTGCGGAGTTACTGAAGGTCTCACTAAATTAGTGAGTGTGGCTTTAAAATTGCAATCCTCCTGCCTTGGCCTTCTGTCTGTGCTGCTGGGATTACAGGTGTGTGTTATAGTACCTGGCAGATAAGGCTAACTCTTTAAACCTCCTTGGCAATTTTTCTTCTTACTTTTTATGTTAGCAAAGTTAAAATGGCAGAGGTCATACCTATCCCAAGAAGTATCCTTAGTAAACTTTCTTAATGTTTTTAGCCATTCATCTTCACAGATATTTAAAGGTTTTTAAAATTATTTTTCTCATTAACTTTCACTAAACAATTCATTAGAAAGAAATATTGAAAATTATTGAGACAAATTTGTGAAAAATCTCTCTCTCAAATAGTTAATTTACATGAAAAATGTGGTTCGATGTCTACCTCATAAATTGTGATTATTTGTGGGTCTTGCTTCAGCAAACTTTTATCCATTTTACTGTTTCTTTCAAAACAATTATTCTTACTGGTTAAGAGCCCGTTGAATAGAGACGTCAGAGGAGCCAATCAGCTAGATGTTGCTGGGGCCGCTGTGAGCCTGATGCTTACTTATATTTATTGTAGCAGTTTTGAGTTAATTTTTTTTTGCTTTTATATGTAATAATTCCATGTTTCTATGATTTGGGGTATCAAAGTTATTTTTCAACCAATAAAATTTAATATTTAATATAATTTTATTACATTTTAGTTTTAATAATGGAAACATTATTATGCCAATAGTTACTATTACAAAGAATTCTAAAATTATTCAAAAGTTTATAAGTATTTGTTTTAGTTAGCTTTGCATCACTCTGACTGAAAGACCTGATAAGAACAACATAGTGGGAGAAATTTCACTCTGGTTCATAGTTTTGAGGTTCAATTCATAGATGGCTGACTCTGTTGCTTTGGGACCAAGGGTGAGGCAGAATATCATGGTGGAAGGGCACGGTGGAGGAAAGCAGTTCAGAACATGATCACCAGGAAGCAAAGAGAGAGCTCTCTGCTCACCAGGGGCAAAACACAAATCCCAAAGGCAACCTCCAGTGACCCACTTCCTCTAACTACACCCTACCTGCCTGTAGTCACCACTTAGCCCATATCAGGTACAACTCTCACAATCCAATCACTTAACCTCTGAATTTTCCTGAATTTTATAACACATAAGCTTTTGGAGGACAACATATCTAAATGATAACAGTACAGTTTTCATTCCATATTTTAAAATATAGTGTAATCAAACTGTTACTTATCTATCACACTTGAACAGCAAAGACATATTTATTATGCTTCATTTATAATAAAATTGTTTATTAAATGTCTTATCATAATAAGCTATTAAGGGAAGAATGAAAAAGTTCTTGTTTAACTGAGTTAAAAATTATATCATTCTAATCAAATTCACTGGAATTTGGTGGGTAATTTTGTTCTGCAAAAGGGAACATAACAACATACTTTTGAGAGATGAAAGAGAGAATTTTGGTCAGGATTTGAACACATGAAGTCTGAAAAACAATATACTTACTTAAATTAGATACTAACCTACCAAATAAATTTAAATAAATGAAAAGAGAAGTGAATGATAGTAAGTTGATCATGAGTCAGGTAAACTTTAGTCATCCAAAGATGAAAAGGCAATAGATAATAGGAAAAAAATATGTAGAAAGTTGTTTAATTTACTTTAGTATAGAATCACAGGACAGATATTACTTAAAGAAATGCAGACTTTATGAAAACTTCAGATAATTGAGTATTTTCCTTAGAAAATGAGCTGAGAGCTATACCATTCTTTGGTATTTAACACAAGGAATTAAAGTCATCATATTACAGTAATATATGCACACCCATGATTATAGTAGCAATATGTATAATAGTCAATGGATGAAACTAGTCTAGATGTTCATCATGATGAATGAATAAAGAAAACGTGTTTTTTAAACACAATAAAGTTTGATTCAGCCATAAAGACAAACTCTGAAAATCAAGGGTCCTATACATTCTCTCACATGTGGAAGTAAGAGAGGAAAAGGAAAAACAAGGTGGCATGGCA
Organism: Marmota marmota marmota; assembly: GCF_001458135.2. Taxonomy (NCBI): domain Eukaryota; kingdom Metazoa; phylum Chordata; class Mammalia; order Rodentia; family Sciuridae; genus Marmota; species Marmota marmota. Next base: position 37,955,205 of record NW_026000211.1, read on the forward strand.
AGGATCTTGTGAAAATCAAAGATCAGTAAAGGAAAGGGACCAAGAGGTGGGAGATGCGGAAGTAGGGGGAGTGCTTGGGAATGATATTGACTAAATTAAATTCATGTATTGTGTGCATGTACCAATATATAATGACAAATCCCATAATTATGTATAAATGTAATGCAACAATAAAATTTTTAAATGTGGAATAAAAAATGAGCTGAGAGTTGGGAGATGGTTTCAAAAATTTGTTTTTCATTTTGGCATTGTGAATTTGAACTTTTTACATGTGTATATATAGTTTGGTAGTGTATAAAAAGTATATAAATATTACACAATCAAGTTTCCCTGAAAATTCTACATCTCTGTACAAATTCTTTTTAAAATAACATGTAATTGTACATTTTAATGAGGTATAGTGTAATAATTTTATACATGTATAAAATGTGTAATGATCAAAGAAGTTAGAATTTTCATCTCCTTAAGTATTTATTATTTGTGTTGGTAACTTTTGAACTTCTTTCTTCTAGTTCTTTATAAAATATATAATACATTCTTGTAAAATATTATCACATGACTATCCCACAAATCATTACAACTTATTCCTTCTATCTAATTGCAATGTGGTATCTGCTGTATAACATCACACTATCCCTTTTCTTTTCTACCTTTCCTAACCTCTAGTGATCAGTATTAAATTCTATTGAAATTATGTAAATATATATGATATAGTATATGCACATATGTACCTTATTTTTCACATATATGTAGAATATAAGATATTTGTCTTTGTATAACTGGTTTATTTTATTTACCATGAGGTCCACCGGTTCAATATATGTTGCTGCAAATGACAAAATTTCATGCATTTTTATGGATGAATAATAATATTTTATTATATACATTTACTACCTTTCCCTTATCCATTCATCCACTGATAGACACCTCAAGTGCTTCTACACCTTGGCTTTAATGAATAGTGAAGCAAAATATAGGGGAGTGCACATCTCTTAAGCATGCTAATTTCCATTCTTTGGAATATACACCCAGTGGTATTGCTAGATCATAAGAGTCTCATTTTCAGTTTTATGGGAACCTCCATAGTATATTCTATGTATTTTTACTATTGGCTGTAATAATTTACATTCCCACCAACGGTGTATAATAATTCCCCTATTCTCTGCATTCTTGTCAGAACTTGTTATTTTTTGCCTTTTTCATTATAGTCATTCTAACTTGAGTGAGACAATATGGCATTGTGGGGTTTTGTCTGTTTCTTTGTTTGTTTGATTTTGGTACCGGGAATTGAACCAGAGGTGCTTTACCACTGAGCTATATCCCCAGCTCTGTCTAGTTGCTGAGGCTAGGACTTGAACTTACAATATTCCTGACTCAGTCTCCTAAATTGTTGGGATTACAGGCATATGCCACCACACCTGGTCCTCTCTTTATGGTTTTGATTTGTGTCTGATGATTAATAATGTTGAACATTTTTTCACCTACCCTTCTTCTCTTAAATGTCTGTTCAGATTATATGCCCATTTCCTAATTGTATTGTTTGCTTTTGTTTTGTTTTCTGTTGAGTTGCCTGGGTTCTTTATATATTAGGAATATTAATCTTTTGTTGGATAAATAGTTTGCAAATATTTTCTCCCATTCATATTATGCTTCTTTCTTCTGTTGATTCTTTCTTCTGCTATGCAGATGTCTCTTAACATTCTTGGTAGAAAAATAAGTGAAAACATACATATCTAATTGTATATAATTATAATGCAAACAAACATTAATTTGCAACTTCTAAAATCCATTTTATTCTGTGCATCTCAGAGTATATTCAAGGAAATATTCTACTCAGGTTATTTTTCAGTTACTGGAATATCATAGAAAGCTAGATTTAGTGAAATTGCATGTCACTAGCCTCGTTTCAGAAAGAGTTCCTGCTCCATTTTAAGTATCCATAGTTATCGTGGTGCTTATGCATTCATTAGGCTATCTGAAGAAACAGAGGCTGAGTTGTGAGAAAACAAAACAGTAAATATACTAAGCTTGGGAATAGAGGAAAAGAGAGCAAACAGATAAGGAGCAGATAAAACTGTCTTTATGTGAAATTTTAAAAATGGCTCCACAAATTTACCAGTTTTAAGTCTTTTGAGATATGGAAATTTATTAACACTGTAGCTTTTAACACAAATAACTTTAAGATGCTTATACACATACACAAAGCAGTTAATGGTTTGCAGAGTTTTTACCATAAATATATGTCACTTTTACACAAGATTTAGATTTTCAACACTGTTATATGAGAAGTTGCAAAGTGACAGATATGCCTATACTTTCATCTTTATCCTTCATCAAAGCTATAGCAATCTTTCATTATATTTACTATAAATTCAAAACATCCATAAGAATATATTTAAAATGACTTTATCTTTTTTTGCATAAAGAAGAATTTTTTGAAAACTTGAAAATGTATTTGTTTTGTGAAAATGTCAGACTTCAAAGATATGTACTTTACTGCCTGAAACATAATGGTGTCATAAAAAGATCTCCAGCCTTCCATCTCTCTGGAAGAAAGAATGAAATATGAGTTTTCCCATAGATATTACTCACAAACTATATTGTGTCTTTGTAATGAATCGTGAATACATGGCAGACACTCTGATTTTAAAATGCAGGTCTTCATTTTGAGGGGCCAGTCTCCAGATTGTATAGTCTGAAGAAATACTCTCTAAACAGTTTTTTTCTTTTTTTTTCTTTTCAAATTTCTCTCATTTGTGACAAAGGAAAATAAAATCTCTGCAACATTATCGGATCTGTTTGTTCACCCTTTGTCATATCTGTCAGTCACTATCTGCTCACATATATTTTCATATCTATGAAAAATCAGAAAGTGGGGGGAGGCCACTCAAAAATATTTTGAGGATGTTTTGAATTTAGAATATTATAACAACATATTTCTAAAGCTTTAATAAAGGATAAGGGTGCAATTATATCTCTACCACTTAAGTTTTCATAGTAATATCAAATATTAATTATTTTTCATATCCTTACTGTCGGGAAGCAGTCACACTCACAACTCCAGACAGAATGACTAGTCTTGCTTTGGCATCATATGCCTACCTAAAATTCAGAGGCATTTACTAACATCACAGATAGCATAGCAGTGATGGGGCACTGACTCTGCCATCTAAATACTCATAAACTTAACCACCCTTTTAATGAGGCAACTCAAGTTTGATCTTGAGTGTTTCCTCATCCAGTTCTAAGATTTCTAAGTGTTGTGTAGACCTCCTCATGAGCTTAAATTTGTGCTCTGATAAGTCATAATCTAATGAAAAAAATTTTAACACATAACAGCCAATATCTAAACATCAAATAGGATGAAGATGGGCTCAATAAAAGTGTTCATTAAAATAACAAAAGAATCTGAAAGCTCCAAAAGTTCACTGTCAATAAGAATTCTACAGTACCATGAATCAGTACTATAGAATTTCAAAAGTCCTTGGTCTAGTAGTAGAGTAGTAGAGCAAGCCATTTGTAGAAATACTGGTTTTGCTCTCTGGTTGTATTTGTCTCCTATTGTTCTGTAGCCCCTGGATTTCCCCACTGGGAAAATTCTCCCAGTTCAATACCTTCTTCATACACATCAGAAATATGAGAAACCACAGCTTTCACAACAGGCTTCCATCTGGTGCAGGTTTGGAGCCCAGGATTTGCTTTAGAAATTGAACAACTACTGTGGTTTTCAGGCCAGACTTGTGGATTTTTTTGGCAATATATGACCTAGAAACAGACTCGACTTTGGAACTGTTCTTTTTTTTTTTAATTTAGCTCCATGGGTAAGTGAACACAGCTAAAGGACTTGTCTAGACAAAACATTGAATGATGCTCTCTATTGTCAAAGTTCTTCTGCTGAGCCATTTCTTCTCTCTTAAAGTTGTGGCAAACTTGAGGGCTTTGATAAGACATAAAGTTTTACATCTAATATTGGGTTTTGGATTGCCTTCTATTGTCTGAATGACTTTATATTGAATCTCTTGAAAAACTCTTGCAGACTTCATCTGTTGCTAAGCCTGCTTCTTCATAGCCACCTGTTCCAATGGGCCTCATTTAATCTCCCTCTTGGTCAAAGCCAAAATCAGTAGCCAATACACAGTTACGTTTTGAAGTTGACAAACCAGTTCCACTAATGTTCAGCCGCTGAGTAACCTGGGTAGCCACTTAGAATAACATAGATTACAGTTTCAGTAAATATTTTGTCATAGACTAGCAGAAAAATAGGACTCTTTGTCCTCTGCACTGAGAACCAAACAATTGTGTCCCACTTTTGATATCATCTATTGTATCAGTCTGAATTAGGAGTAATAAATAAAAAACAATTTGAAGTATTTTTTTAATCAGAGGACAATTTATAATAAAATGTTATGTATTTATAATGTTATAAGAGAGGAAAGACTTTTGGCAGATATTCTATGAACTTGTTCTATAAATATAATTACCCATCAAATAAGGTACCACCTGTCCAGCCAACAGAATTTTTTAAGATTGATTTCATTATAGCAGATATAAATGGTCAAAAAATAAAAATAAGAGGCCAATATCACTGTTACTGGTATGATTGAAACAAGATCTGTAATGGACATTGTGATGGTGTGTAAATACTTGAAGTCACAAAACTCTTGCTTAACAGCAGAAAATTTAAAACTCTAGCCACAAAGTTTTTAGGAAATGTAGTTTTCAAACTTTAGAACCTCTGTACTATAGGAAGCCATCCCAGTTGGAATGTGAGACAGAATCACGATGACCTCTACATCCTCTCTTCCTTTAACATTGGCTTAGGTGTCCCCAAGGAGGGAAGGAATCCATTCTGTGACTGTTATAGATTTTTTTTCTTCCCAGGTACTGTGTCTTGGGGAAATCAAATAGAAAACTAATTAATTATACTAGACATTTTCCAGAATGGTGGGGGCATCAGATTTAGACATGTTATGTTATGTTCCTATTATTGGTTTCATTCACATTTCCCCTGTAACTGTTAAACCTCATTAAACCATACACTTTGATTTTAAAGAAAAACTTTATTTTTTTTCAATAAAAGAAGTAAAAGAGCTAATCCATGTGATTACTCCATTTATATGTTACATCACCAAGAAATGAAAGTCTTATGTTCTATACATCACAAGACCAAAGCTTCTTTTATTTAATTTAATTTTTTAATTTATTTTTATTGAATTTTTTAAAAAGTAAATGACAGAGGAATGCGTTACAATTCTTATTACACATATACAGCACAATTTTTCATATCTCTGTTTGTATATGATGTATGTTGACACCAATTCATGTCTTCATACATGTACTTTGGATAATGAGGTCCATCATATTCCACCATCCTTGCTAAGCCCCTGCACCCCCCCTTTCCCTCCCACCCCTCAGCCCTATCTAGAGTTTGTCTATACCTCCCATGCTCCCCCTCCCTACCTCACTATGAATCAGCCTCCTTATATCAGAGAAAACATTCAGTATTTGTTTTTCTGAGGATTGGCTAACTTAGCATTATTTTCTCCAACGCCATCCATTTACCTGCAAATGCCACGATTTTATTCTCTTTTATTGCTGAGTAAAATTCCATCATTCTGTTCCTCATGATACTACATGTTTTCTTACTTAATTATCAAAATGGGTGTGGTTATTCCTATTTTCAGATTTTATTTATTTGAGACCCATTTTGATCTGAATGTGTGTCCCCTCAAGGATCCTTATGTTGAAATCTTAATCCCTAAATTGGAGATATTTGGAGGTGATTCAGCCAAAATGGTGGCTCCCTCGTAATGGGATAAGTGCAGTTATAAATGAGAAAACTAACTTATCTGCCTACCATGTGAAATCAAAGTGAGACGGCATTGTAGATGAGTTAGAAATCAGGACCTTACCAGACACCCTATCTGTAAGTGCCTAAATCTTGGATTCCAACTTTCTAAAGCTTTGAGAAAACACCTAGTATTTGCTTATCGCAACCCATATTGGGAAAAAAATATTTTGAAGGATGATTTCTCTAACAATTACACCTTATATAAATTATTATTATATTTATAACATTCTTCCCTGTTGTGTGAAAATATCATGAGGTCCAAAACCCCAAACAAAAATATTTTCAATATGGATCAAAATAATGGTCCCAGCATTGTTGGAAATTGAAACTACTGCTTGGCTATTTTGGGATCTTTGCCACTGAGTCAGTAGACAAAATATTCAATGGTATCACTGAAATGACTAATCCTACAAACCAAAAAGGTACAAAGGTTTTTGCCATACAGTCAGGTTAACCTGAGTTTCTGTATCATATCATACCAAATGTGCTATTAACTGATGCTTGTGGTCCTCAATTCAATTACAGAAGCCCTAATCCCCAATGTGATCATATTTGGAGGAGGGAGCCTTTGAGAAACAATTAGATTTAGATGAAATCAGGAATGTAGAGTCCCTATGAGGTACTAAAGCCAATGTAAAATGAAGAAAAGACATGAGGTCCTTATCTTTTTACATGCAACATGGAAAGGTCATTTGAGAACATAACCCAGAATAGAGCCCTCATCAAAAACCTGACCATGTTGGCACTCTGATTTCAAACTCACAGATTCCACAACAGTGAGAAAATAAATGTCCATTATTTAAGCCATTGTATGGTAATCTGTTGTATCTTCATGAAATGATAAAGTGATAAAATCTATGGTAACTGTTAATATTTCTGTAGATTACTTCCTTCTTATCAGCCACTGGAATTAGGTGCTGATGTGGAAGCAATGGAAGTAACATCAATTCATTACATTTCTCTTCCTAGGATACTGAAAACTCAAGAGAGAGAGGTGTGGGATGTAGTGGAACTCCTAGTTGACAGCTATCAATAGTGACAGAAGTAACAAGCAAATATTGTGGCAATTTTATGACCAAATTGTCTCTACAAATATTAAGTATTTATTTTTTTCCTACTTCTAAACATCCACTGACATCAATCACATAATCCTCTTTTCTCTGGTAAAACTCATATTTATTTAAGAAAAACTTTATAAATCTCCATTGTATGAAAAAGATAACTGATAGTCTTTTGTGTAGTATTGCTTTTGGAAATTTGTTGCTGATCAGAGTCTTAATCTGTTGTAGATAACTATTTTCATTTTTGGAAGCATTTCTATATTTGCTTGTTCTTTAAGATTTGATTTTTTCTTCTGATTTGAAACATTTTTTTTTCGAAAGTTAGTGTAATTTAATTCTTACTTATTTTTTCTTGGTAGTATGGGATTGAACCCAGGGCTTCACACATGATATGCAAGTACTCTACCATGGAGCTACATCCATAGTCCTACAATTTTCTTTTATAGTAATATCTTCCAATTACCTCATTCTTCCCTCCATGACTCATGTTAGGAGATTAAGAGAAATTTTGGACCACTGAACAATGGTTTCATCCACATTTTCTATACTTTTGCTCCTATCACCTGCATTTTGGAAGAAAAATCAGTTTCTGTTCTCCAACCTTAGATTATTTTTGTCATCTATGTCCTTAGTGCTATTCAGTCCATTAACTTAATTGTTTTCTCTCAAATTATCCTGATTTAAAGTGTTAAATATTTGGTTACTTGTACTACATAGTAAAAATAGATTTCTGTTATGACTATTCAATAAAACATTTTAACATTAAAATTTTAAATTCTCATTTGAAACTTTTTTAGAGTTAAAATTTCTGCTCTATTATTTTAATGTTTTGGAACTCATAGCTTTTCCTAAATGTATTATTTTCTGAATTTTTTTTCAGTTGAAAGTCACTACTTTAATGTTCACAGGAGTTGATTATAATAGTATGTTTACTGATATATTTATACACTATTTATAGTCTATATACAAATAGTACATAATAATATATTAGGATCCTAATTACAAACCCATTTTTGGATCCCAGATTTTCAATCTGGATTCTATTATACATTTAAATTTTCTCTCCCTGGTCACAATGTTACCTGAAATTTTAGATTAAAAATATGTACTGTAATTCATTTGTAACATAGTATATTTATAATCTGGGTATAATGTACATTTGAATAGCAATAAAAGTGTTTGGTTTAATTAACTTGTCTTAAGAAAAGATTTTTAGATGGTTTTACAATGAGGTAACCTACCTCCTAACTACATGCAAACTATTTGGAATTGGTATTAAATTGCACATATTGATTCAGTGGTTCTGTTGTGAGTCTGATATCATCATTTCTAAAACCCTTTTAGGTGATCCTGATACCAGGGATAAAAATCATACTTGAATATGGAATGCACAAGGGATCATGATGACTACAATTGTGTAGGTCTTTGAGAATATCACCATTGTGTATCTCTGATGCACTTCAGATAACAGGCAGGATGGTTTGTCAATTAAGTTGCCATTACACCCTCTGTGAATATAGATGCTTCCCTAATTAGAGGAAATCAAGTCTGTTCCTTAGGGACTTGCAGGATTCACATCTGATCTGAAAGATCCACTAGTACTTCTCAAGTCTTTCACTGAAACATGATCATCTTTTAGCCCCCATCAGCCTGGTGGTCCTCCAATTTCTCATTTAGAAGGTCAATGTATATCTAGAAAATATTGTTAATTCGTGATATTTTTTCCTTACTTGTGTTGATAATTTGTGTGTATGCTATGAAAAATGGAACCTGCACTTGATTTAACTTTTGGAGAAATGTGGTCTTCATAAGACTAAGTAAGATAAGTAGTCCCCACTATTCACTGTGGAACAGTGGATGATATATCATTGTTGGGCAGCACAGATCCCTTGCTTCTGCATTTTGAGGTTGTTAAGAATCCATTTTCCTTTTAAGAAATTCTAATTTAACTAGTGGCACTGTCATGAATCTGGCCGCAGCAGCACCATTATTCTTCTTCTCAATTCTGAGTTCTGTGACCTATGCCTAGGAATTCATTCTAGGACTTTCCTTGGAGTTCTTGATTTCATTTACATTTGTATCTTCTTGTGGACTTCTTCAGATATCTGAAGATACTTCAGCACTCATTCAGTAATCCCTGGATTTCAGGTAAGAGCACTAGTCAGTTGATTAGTTGCAAAGAAGCTGTTTTAAATACATTACAGACAAACTGGAAAATATCATTGCTACTGCAACTCATGTTCAAGGGGATGCTTATTGTACTGAATAAATAAATTTTCTTTTTGTCTTACTCCAGATTTGCAGTTGCTCTCTTTGTTTTCAAGTTTACTGTTAGCTTAAGCATTTCTGGCATTAAACCTGTTTTGTACTTGTTTTCTCTAGAATGTACTTTGAACTGTGACAATCTATCCTCTCTGCCAACCTGTTTCTATAATTTCAGATGCTTACCTGTATATCTATCTATATTTATGTGTTCATTAACCCTGAAATCTTATAATACCAAAGGAGAGAGAATGGTAAAATGAACCTCCAAAGTCTTTATCAGTTGGATTGAATATAATAACTTGAATTTTTACCCTTTAAGCATTTTTTACGATTTGGCCCCTAAAATATTTAGGATGGAATTACCTTCATTCAGACATTGACTTTTATTTATCAGTTTATATCTCTGAAAAAACATGGCAACCTCATAACATAACAGCAATATTATCACCCATAACAAAGTTTTAAATAATTCCTTGATGCGATTTTATATCAATTTTGTTAAATCTTCCCATGTTCGCAAAATATCTATTCATATATTGATGTGCATAAATCAGTATTTAAATTGCTTCTTTGTGATGTTATTTAACTTGAAATTCTCCTCTTGGTATTGCCATGAGAAGGAATTAAAAGTTTCTTGTAAAGGTTGCATAAATTTTTATTGAAATATTTTACTTAGGCACACTTTAAAGTAGCACTATGTGTAATATTTCATATTTTGCAACATCATAGATTATTGATTGTCTCCTTCTTAGTGATGTTAAGCATAATGATTAGATAAGTAAAGATTTCTATAATTATTTTATAAAACTATTTCATTTTAGAAAGATTTTCTTGAATTAGTTTTTATTAGAGCTTCCAAAATTATAATTTTCTAATTCTTTCCACAATTACCAATTGAACTTCTGCAGAGAATTTCCCTTATCAAGTAGGGTTATTTTGTTATTCTGAAATGCATTTATTCCACAAAACATAAGATAAACATTTTATTGGATTTTGTATTTTTCTTTGCCAACTTTACAATTATGGTATTATTGACCCAGTTAACTGCCCATGGTGAAAATGAATTTTTACATATTCAATCTATTGAATTAATTTTAGTCACTTTTTAAATGCTTAAATCATCCCATCTTTAGGAAAAAGGAACCCCTCCAGCATATCTTTGATAGGTTGCTTTCTATCAAATAACACAAGATATTATAGGTTCATTATATACATCCTGACCAAGACTCAGAATTTGTCATTTTCAGCTCTTTTAAGTGAGAAATATATCTAGAGACTATATGTGGTTATTAGTCATTTATTGTTTTTACTGAACAACTATTGCATTTTGATCTTTACATGGGCTGAGCTAAGTATTTTTTAAAACAATATGAGTTCATAAAGTTTTTTTAAGTTCAAATGTAAGATAATTATTGTATCTCATATTTCTTTTTATTTTAAGCTCAATTGCTGGTCTTGAAGAACATTAATAAAATTATGTGTTTGCTCCACTTTTTTACATAGATAAACTCATAATATCTGAGGCATATCTTTTTCTGGATAAGTATATAATTACAAACAATAAGACTATAAATTGAATTTAATGATTTTCTTGCAGGATTTTTCCTGGATTATATAACATTTTGCCTATGTTGAAATAATTCTTTGGATGTTTATGCCTGATATTAATTTCAAAAATTAGAGTTTTAAATTTTTTTAAATTATTTTGTATTATATAAGTTGTATACAGAGATCAAATTCAAATCTGTATATTGGATTATAGTCCTAAAAATTTTACTCTCTATTCTCTCCATTTTATTTTCTATTCATTAAGATAAACTTTCTTTATTCTTAAAATTACTTTTTCTTTCAAGTATATCCTAAAGAATACTTTCTAGAATAAGCCTAAAAGTCTTTGTTTCATTTTATTGATGCAGAAAATTTCACATTGCAGATACATCATAGTTTATGCAAACCAAATTTAATTGACATTTTGGATATTTTTAACCTTTTACTATTAAAATTATGCCAAAATAAATAATAATGTTCATAAAATATTTTGCATTTTTTTCTAGTTCATCTTTGAGATTGATTTATATATTTGAACTTTCTTACGCAAAAGACAAATGAAATGCTATTTGAAAAAAAAATATTTTATAGAGCTTAGGTTTTAGGTTCACTTAAAAATTAGGTGAAAAGTATGAAAGTTACCAAATTATCCTTGCATTACATTTTTATCCCCCTGAGAGTATCTTTTGGAGAGCAAAAAAAATTTAATTTTATTCAAGCTCATCTTTTCAGTTCTTTCTTTCACTGACTATGTTTTGTTGTTGCATCTAAAAAGTCATCGCTAATTCCTAGGTCATCTAGATTTTCTTCTGTAGAATTTTTCAGTAGTATTGGAATTTTGTTTGTTACATTGAAATCTGTCATCCATTTGAAATTATTCTTTATAAATAGCATACATTCTGTGTCTACACATTTTTTTTTTTTTTTGCTTTTTCAGCATGTGAATGTTTACTTTATCCAGCTCCATTAGCTATATAGAGTATGTTTTTCTCCATTGTCACCATTTTTTCCAAATCCCAGTTGACTCTATTTATGTAGTTCTACTTCTGGGCTTTATATTCAGTTCCATTAATCCCTTCAAATATATTTTTCCAATACCATAATATCATGATAATTGTGGCTCTTTGTTGTATCTTGAAGTCATATAATATCACTTCTTCAACTTCTTTCTCCTTCATAATTGAATGACCTAATCTTTGCCTCTTCATATAAATACTAGAATCAGTTTGACAGTACCCATAAAATAGCTTAGTGGGTTTCAATAGAGACTGAATTGAATAATAAAAACTTTTGATACATAGTTCAATTTCTCTTTCATGATAATTGAAAATCTTTTCATTCTCAGAAGCTGCAAAGACATCTTTTCTATTGTCTTCTCTACAATGTCCAAAGAGGAAAATTTAGATATTCATAAAACCCCATGGTTTAAAAATTTTAGTTTGCTAGACTTTCAGAAAACAAAATTCTTATGAGGAAGTTGAGCAAAATTTAAGAAAAAATCTTTTTTACTATGAGCTTATTTACTTACATATTTTTCTGATGTTTAAAACCTCTTGTGGGATTTTTAATTTTTTTTTTCATTTATGTAATACATTTATTAGATTTTGTTTGCAATGTCTTTTGTAACTTTTCTGATTCTGCTCCATTTTTGTTTTGCTTGTGAAGTATTTTTCCTTTTTTGTCTCAATCTTCCTTTTTTTAATTGACAAGTAAAATATTTATTTACCATGTACAACAAGAGGTTTTGAAGTATACATGAGTAGTAGAATAATTAAAACTAGTAATTTTTTCATAGGCATTACCTCACATAGCTATTATTCTTGTGGTAAGAACACTTTATATCTACTCTCTCCATTTTTCAAGAAGAAACATATCATTAATTAGGGTCACCATGTTATATAATACATATTTTGAATACATTTTTTCTACCTACTAATATTTTAAAACTGACCATTTTCAAACCCTTTTACGAACATTTCAAATCCTCATTCTATTCTCTATTTCCATTTCCAAATAAGATCTTACAGTATGTCTCTGCTCCTGGATAATTTCATTTAACATAAGGTCCTCCAAATCCATCTCTGTTGTCATAAGTGACAGTATTTCATTCCATTTTATGGCTGAATAGTGTTCAGTTTGATGTAATGTTTTATTAATACATTTATCAATGCACAAACACTTAGCTAAATTCCCTGTCTTTTTTATTGTGAATAATGCTAGAATAAACATGAGAATCAATGCATCTTTTCTATATACTGATTTTATTTCCCTTCTCATGCAGTGAGATAGTACCATAGGTTATATGGTACTTCTATGTTTAATATTTGAGGAACCTCCATAATGCTTTCCATAATAGCTGTACTAATTTACATTACCACCAAAAGTATGTATGGCTTCCCTTTAATTCCTTACAAACACTTGTTATTTTATGATAGAGATCATTTTAAATGGGGTTAGGTGATATCTCATTGTGATTTTAATTGGTGTTTCCCTGATGATCTGTGATGTTGAACATCTTTTCATATTATTTTTAGCCACTTGTATATCTTCTGAGAAATATTTTTTCAGGTCTTTTGCTCATTTTTAATCTGGCTATTTGTTTTTCTGCTATTGAGTTTTTGTTCCTTATATGTTTTAGGTATTAATTACTTATTTTATATATAGCTTACAAAATATTTTCTATTATCCAAAAGATTGTCAGTGTAGTATGTGTCTCTTTTGATGTACAGCTTTTTAATTTGATGGAATCCCATTTTTATATTTTTCCTTATGTTGTAAGTATACAATCATATCTCAAAAGTTTTTGCTTGTATTACAGTGTCATAGATATTTACCTCTATGTTTTCTTTTTATGATTTTATAATTCTGGGTCTTAAATTTAAGTATTTACTTCATTTTGGGTTGTTTTTGTTTATGTGTAAGAGAGGCATCTGTTTTCATTTATGTTCATTTGGATATCCTGTTTTCCCAACACTATTTGTTGACTAAACTGTTCTTCATTTTGTCCTCTTGGTACCTTCTGGAAAATCAGTTGGGTAAGTATGTATTGATTTATAATTGGGCTTTCAGTTTTCTTCCATTTACCAATGTGTCTATTTTTATGACAGTACCATGTTGTTTGTGTTACCATAACTTTATAGAATATTTTGAAGTCAGGGAGCATGATACTTCCATATTTTTATTTTTGCTCAAAATTATTTTGACTGTTGGAATTTTTTTGTGGTTCCAAATAATTTTGTTGTTGTTATTTCTATTATAGTCTCTTTTTTCTTTAGGGGATATCTTCCAAGACTACCAGTAGATCCTCAAATTACCAGATCACCCCATACCCTATGATTTGATACCTTTTACATCTTACTAAGCACTTTTATAATGCACTGTGACTGTGAAGTTTAACAGCAAAATTATCAAGGATTCTTTTTTCCTTATTAGCTATTTCATAAATACATTTGTTCTTACCAGAGATCCTAGTAGTGTCCACATACCTTTTTTTATGGTTATGGTTTGAATGAGTCCTCCATATTTCATGTATTAGAATTTTAATTCTCAATTTATTATGTTAATTTTATTTGCAGAAGGGGACTTTGGCTAATAATTAGAAATGAACGACTCCATGAAGTTGAGACCACTGGCAAAAAAGGTATTGGAAATTGGAGTGTAGCTATACTTAATATAAATTGGCAAAGAATTTTACTGAATTGTGTCCATGATGGTGACCTTAGTTGAAAGTGGAATTTATGAATGATGATTTAGTATTATTGGCAGAAAAAATGTCCAAATGGCAAAGCCCTTGAGGGTGCTGCATGGCTACTTAACAGATTACATTAAGCAGAAATAGGCAAAATATGAATAAAATTAAAAATTATAACCAAAAGAGAAACAAAGTAGAAAGATTTGTAATATTCACAGCCTAGCTGAGTTTGTTACAGAGAATGCCCTTTCAGGTTATAACCAGGAATCAAAGAGATGAAGAAGCAGCTGAGGTCCAATATTTTCTTCAAGGGCAAATCCCCAATTACTGGAAGAGATCCCACTTCTTAAATTTTTCACCACCTTCCAGCAATGCAGAGCTGGGGACTCAGTATTTTAATACATGGGTCTTTGGCTATCAATCTGAATCCAAATTTTGACATTCTCATCTTTGTAACATTTATTTTCACGTGTTGATTTTATATTCTCCTATTTAAGTTCTTTTAGATTTGTCATCATTTATTCATGCATTTTGTGTTTCCCTCAAAAATTCTATTTGGTCATTTTCACAGATCTTCATATTTTTTCATTCCAGTTGTTTATCTGTCCAATTGCCTTTGTGTGTTTACAGTGTCTAAAATTTTCAATATTACTTTAAATCACATTTGCACAAAAGGTATTTGTTATACTGCTTCACTATTGAAGATATTTAGATTCCTGTTCACAAATATTAGGAATATACCAACTCTTGTATTACCTTTTTATTTTTATTTTTTACAAATTATCCAGACTCATCTTCTGTCTTTTTGCTTTTGTAGTATTTCTAACATTTTGTTCATAATCCCTTTTCTTTCTCCTGTCCTCTTCAAACTGTGTGACTTTGAGTTTGCTTGTTTGCTTGTTTATTTGGTATTTTAGTATTCCTTTTAACTATTTTTGTTGTTGTTGAAAGTGAAATATGATGTACATAGATAAAGAAACTGAGGTAATAAGTCTTGGGTGTGAGATTTTATATTTCTTTGGATAGGCATTCAGCTGTGCTTAGTATTTTCGGTAGTTCTGGTATAAAATACTAAATATTTTTGCTGTTTTTTTTTTGTCCTCTTTGTTTTGGGGTATTTTTAGGAATTTTCATATAATGTTAGCGGTGTGTTTTTCTTTTAATTATATTATCCCATTATCATATAGGAGCCCTATTGCTGTAGTGGTAAGGATTAGGGTTAGTGTTAGAAAGTATTCTGTGGTCCTATGATGTGGTCCCACTCTTACTGAGCTGCACCTTTGGTCTTTAACTTTTACAAACACTTCTAAATTTTTGTTTGTTTGTTTGTTTTACTTTACATGATGTTGGAAGGCTGGAGCACACTAGTTTAGATATCTTGCTTATATAAGGTCTGATAGTCTTTGTAAAAGAGTTTTTCTTGATAGAATGTCTTGTTTAACGTAATAGAATGCTTTGGGTATATTTCAAAATATTCAAAATAGCTGTTTTTATCCATTCCCTTCTTGAAGATCTCCAGTTTTCACTGTGAGAATCTGGTGGGTCTAAAGGGGGTTAAATTCCAAAAGTGTATAGTGTTTCAGTGAGCTTTTTCACTGCTGTGACCAAAAAACCTGACAAGAAAAATTGGAGGAGAAAAAGTGTATTTGGCTTATGGTGTCTGAGGTCTAAGTTCATAGATGGCTAACTCCACTGCTCTGGGCCTAAAGTAAAGCAGAGCATCACAGTCAAATGAGGAAAGGAACTCAAGACATGGCAAAAGGAAGGAGAGAGAGAGAGAGAGAGAGAGAGAGAGAGAGAGAGAGAGTTCTGCTTGCCAAGTGCATAATATAATTCCAAGGCACACCTCTAGTGACCCACCTCCTGTAGACAAACTCTACCTGTCTATGATTACCACCCAGTTAATTTCTATCAGTGGATTGATTAGTGCACTGAAAAGTAAAATTTTCATAATATAATCATCTCACTTTAAACTTTCTTTATATTGTCTCATACATAAGCCTTTGGGGAATATCACATCCAAACCATAACACGTAGAGGCCACTTTAAAATGCATCCAGGGGTGGGGCATAGTGGAGGTTTAGGTTACAATAGGCATCATCCTCAGTAGAAATAAATTATTTATCTTGGAATCTCAGTTAGTTCTTTGCCACAATTTGAATCTAAATTGTCCCCAAATGCCAATGTTTTCAAGTTCAGTACTAATGGGAGGTGGTGGAATCTTCAAGAGGTGAAGCCTACTGAGAAGAAATTAAATCATTGAGCACATGCCCACTAGAGGGTATTGGGACCTAGCACTCTTTTTTCTCTCTTGTTGTAGGTTTCCATGATCCCATGAGCTGAGTAGCTTTCTCCACTGTATGCTCCTCACGATGATATGCTGTTTACCACAGTCCAACCTCTGAAACTGTGAGTCAAAATAAATCATTCCTCTTCATAAGATGATTATTTCAGGTATCTGTTACAATAACAGAAAGCTGATTAGCATATTCTCAAAAGAGTGAGTTTTGTTAAGTGAGGCTACCATAGACTCTTGATCATTTCTGCATATGGCTGATTCTCTTTATGCTCCTACAAATTGTGTCATCCAAGGAAGTGCTTGAACAGAGAGGCCAACCCAGACTCCGAACAGAAGAGGCCAACCCATCTTAGGCTTTCAACCTCAAAGTTGTGAGCTAAATAAACCTCTTTTATTTATGAAGTAGGCAGTTTGAGTATTTTGTTATAAGAACAGATTCTATATGGTCTAATATACTATCTGTCTCTCCAATTTGGGGATCTCATTTTTCCTGTGATGTCAACTTTTTTTCCTGACATAACTATCAAGGGTTGTTAATTTTCACCTGGTTCAGCCTTTGTCTCATGATGTTGAGGCCAATTTTCAAGATTATTACATTCCAGACAAGAAACCAAAGGTACCCCTGTATTTCCATATATTTTATTTACTCTATTGAAAAAATATAGTGACCTCTGTTATCTTCACTGGAAATAAACTATACATTACAAAAATTGTCAGAGGTTGGCCATAGTTGCTACAATTGGTGTTTTAGTAAGTTATTTTTTTTTCCCTCTGCTGAGACCAAATGACCTGACAAGAACAATTTAAAAGGAAGAAAAGTTTATTTGGTGTTCATGATTTCAGAGGAATCCATTTCTCAGGGCCCAAAGTAAGGCAGAACATCAAGGCAGAAGAGTATGGTGGAAGAAAGAGGCTCAGGACATGACACCAAGAAGCAGAGAGAAACACTTGCCAGGAACTGAATATATATTCCAAAGGTACACCTTCAGTGATCTACTTCCTCTAGCCACACCTTACCTGTTTATTCTTATTACCAAGTTAATCCCTATCAATGGAATGATCCACTAATTAGGTTAAAGCTCTCATAACCCAATCATATCACCTCTAAACTTTCTTGCATTGTCTTACATATGAGCTTTTGGTGGACAACTCAAATCTAAATCAAATATATTTTAATATCAATCTGAAAAACATAAATTGTAAATGTCTAAAGATGATTTTCTAAAGGGCTTTAAGAAAAAATGACATTTAATATTTTTCTAATATTTTTATTTTGTATGTCCAATATTATATATCACAATTTTTAAAAATGTCATTCAAGAAAGAAAAATGAAGACAGAGCATACAAAGAGATAATAAAGAGGACAGAGAGAGGAAAATAAGAAAGGAGAGAGAATGGAAAGAAGGGAATTTTAAAAGTATACATATGGATTTAAGAGATCAGGAGAAGCCTCCATTAGGTAATATTCAAAATAAAGTAAGGAGATATTCTAATAGAGAAAAATGTCAAAGAATAAGAGAGTAATAAACATATATTCTGTATATTTAAACTACATGTTAATTTCAGTTTTGAAAGAACAGAGGGAAATAATAAAATATAGACAAGCTAACTGATGAAAACTTTAATATTTATTTTGTTCAGAATAGATCATTGATTTGTTAAAAATAGGACCAAAGGCTGAGGGTAAGAAGACTGATTGATGGCAGGAAAAAGAGATTAGACTTTTGATAATGCATTCTCCTGTAGGATATAGAGAAGGTTGGATCTAAATCACCAGTATTTTAAAAAATGATGCTATTAAACTGTTTTCCCTCCTGGGAAAAGTTTAGTTGTCTGTTATAAAGGACACCTTTTCCTTTGGGCAAAATAACTAAAGCAAAGAGATAATATTGCTAGACCAGGCATCCGAGACTATGGAGAAAGGTGCTTGCACCAATTTTATAGCTATAACCTTGGAAAGTCCTTTAGTGTTCTCTGTGTTACTTACCTCATCAGTAATATAAATATAATAGGGATTTGGGGAAGCTTAGTGAGATAATGTCTCTAATGTGGATTTAGAAATAAATTAGAGAAATTAGTTTCTTGCATGTACAGCCACTGCTGAGAGTGATAAAGTGAACATTTGCAGCAGGTGCTGTGTCAGAGGACCTTTCAACCAGGAAAACACTTTCACACCTTTAAACGTGTGAGTAAGCCAACATAGCACACTGATTATGGCTTTTAAATGAACTCTAAATTTTCTGTTTATACATTGTTAGCAAACTCAAAATCCCTACATGGAAATAGTACTCCGGGATTAATTTATATTTATTAATGCAGATCTCAAGTTCTATCTTGTAAACCAGGCCAAATAACGAAAATATTTTCAGTTTCTATATGTATCATCTTGAAATCTCATTTAGCTTGGAAATAAGTGGTCATAAGGGAGTTTCTAAATCTAGTGCATGAAAGTATTATTTATATATATATATATATTTTATATATATATATTTTATATATATGTATATATATATATATGTATATATATATATGTATATATATATATATAAAATATATATATATATATAAATATNTAATATATGTTATAATGTACAAATTAAAACAAATTAATAGTGCATTACAGTTAAAATATCTTTAGCTTTGTAATTATTTGAACATTTTCTCTGAAAGTACAGAGAAAATGGAATAGTATATTTAAACAAAACTATTATTTTCATTTATTTACATGTAAAGTTTTTAACACTGAGATACCCATATTTTCTTCTGAAAATATTCTGGAAAATTTATATTTATATTTGCATAAGAAGGAGGTAATATCTCCCAAGATAGTGTTTTCATGAGCTCAGCACCAATATTAAAAAAAAAAAAAACTATTAAAGAGGAAGCCTCAATTTGCAAACAGGGCTATGATTGAAAAAGACAGAAAATTTTGGTTTTCTCTCTTTTACCCAAGCTTTGGTGCGATGAAATTTTACAAATTAGAAACAAATAAGTGAAGGCAGAAACATGGCTTCTATTATATGGTTTCCATAATATAATGAGACAGAAATTGATTCATGGTATTTTTTGGTATGCTTGATACCTTAAATAAATTTTCATCCCTACTCTCTTCTCTCTCTCTCCGGGCCCCTCTACCTCCCTTTCCAGATCCCTTTCTCTCTCTCAGCTGCAACTGAGAAATCCTTAAATGTATGCCACAGAACGAAACTCTTCATGAAAGATGAATAGTTATTACTTTGGAAAAAAAGAATGACAAAATTATTTATAAAATTACCCATAGAATAAATACTTAATCACTGAAGTTATAAGTAGATATTTGTGAGCTTAAAAGTCATCTTCTATCTCTGGTTATTTTTAAAAATTTTAGTTTATCTTAACAATAGTACTGTACACACATTTTTTTCTTGAACTCACACATAATAGAGAAATTTTAAAAAAAGAGAATTGTTCCTTAAGTCAATAATATATAATATATACAGCACTAGAAACTAGCCAGATTTCTCAAGACAAGAGTAATTTACTAACTCAAGAGCCAAAGCAATCAATTCTCAGGTCCAGCTACCAGATAATTTTGCCACATTAAACATTAACCTTTGTTTTGTATTGAGACATTAGAATTTGATTTTTCAGTGCAGCAATCAACAATACAACTGAATTTTTTGGTCAATTTTATAAGTAGTATTTTCCAAGGGGAAAAACATAGTAACATTGATGAAACCAATTCTGAATAACCAATGATCAAGAGTAAAACAAGCAAATTTGCTTTCTGTAAGAGTTTGTGTCATAAGAATAAAACCTTAGCCAGTTAAGATATTTCTTTGAAAATAGCAAAATTGGCTCTAGAATAACCAAAAAAAAAATGGATTTGAGAGACTTTACAAAAAAGCAGTCTGAAGTCACTGTGTAGGTAGTTCTATGAAGTTACAGATAGTAAAATGGCCAAATGAAGCATAAAGGATAATTAAGGTTACAAACTTTATGAAAATTCAGCCAGAATTTCTTTATGTAGAAATTCAGAGGAACATTAAGTACAAAGATGACTATCTGGAAAATAAGTGAAGAAAATGAAAAATATAATAGAGGAATATCCTACATGTAGCAAATTCAATACCTTAAGAGGAAATAAAAAGAGGTCTCCATAAAGGTGAGACTCAGACAAGATTTGCATAAGTATAGCATTTGTAGAAATCACTAATAAATTGGCAGAGGATTGACAGAGCAGAGCAATTACTTTCTCTATGTCTTTTAGCTTCAACAGAAGAAATGAAATTGTCTACTCTGGTTACATTGGATATTTGCTGGTTTCACTTCAGCCTAGTTAAGATTATGACTGCCAAAGTGACAGAGAATGGGCAAAACAGAGTAAAGGAAAGATATATTATGATCTGACGACTATCTTTAACCTTCAAAACTCAAGGGGCATATATGTGTTAGAGATTCAGATGGTTTACATACAACCCAGACTCTTAAACTTCATGTAGCAAAACTTAACACCATGTATTCATTAGTGAATTACAGTTATAACTTTGGAGACAGCACCGTAAATCATAACTGGAGTTTTGATCCAAAGAAACTTCTGGTTTTAGATTTCTTGATTTAACTTTATTTACTTTGCAAATAATAATAATAATAATAATTTCACTGGATCAGATCATAGTGATATGCAATGTTCATGTGTATTCTTATATTTTGGATATACGGGCATAACTGATCTCTGTAAACTTTCTGTTCCCTTTAGAAGAAATCCGAGTTACTTCCAAAAATCATAACTTTCCTGTGTACATAGATAAATGCCGCAGCCTGGCTGGCTGGGCAAAATAACCAGGGGGTGACGAACAACTTGTGTACGTTGATACAGCAGGAGTGGGAGCCGTTTATTGTAGGACAACAGAGGTATTTATACATTTTGCACAGCTTATCTTAATTAGCATAAACTAGATACATCAGTCAACCAATAAGGAATCTCCACACTTAATGGCTCACTGGCGTTACTTCACAAACCACTCCCTCTGGCAAAATGCCAGGTGCCATCCAGACTTGTTTACAGACTCTAAACTTTGCCAGGCGCCATCCTGACTTGTTTACAGACTCTAACAGATGAATACACCACAGTGAATCTCAACATTGTGTACATCCATAAGACTGGGATCCTAATTAAAATAAAATATACTTCATGGTTGTATAAATATGTAAAAAAAAAAAAGTAGTCTCTACTGTCATGTAAAACTAAAATGAACCTATAAAAATTTTGAAAAAAGATGGTTCTTTGAATTTTGGTACTCAAAAAAGGACATTCCTGTTATCACACATTTTTTTGGTGAAGAGGTGGACAGAAAAATTCTCACGCTATGAAAGGAAAGTGAGGGCTAGGAATAAATACCAATGGAAGGAGTTTACTTAAATATTTCTTGAACTGAAATGTACTACACCAAATTGAAGATAATGGTGAAAATTCTGCACATGGTATTTTGTGATTTCAAGAGAATTGAAGACTTGGCTACAAAGGGTGATTTGAAGGGGTTGCTAAGCCCATAGAGGTCCTTTGTCTAGGGAGGAGAACTAGAAAGAGGAGTTTGAATGTTTATATTCATGTTTTTAAAATAATTATTGAAATGAGGATTGTTTTAAGATGCAATAAATGTTATTGTATAAAAAAAAAGAAAGGACATTCCGAGCAATTGAAATGAAATATGATTTAAAATAGTAATATTTAGGTTCAAATTTCATATTGACAGAATTATCATATGTACAATAACATTAATGTCTAAACTTATTATACCTTCATTCCTCTTTCTCTTTTTTAATGATTTGGAAAGTGAGGTACCAATGTATAGTAATCCTATTAATGTGTGTCATTGGGTGAAATTTTGGTTAAGTATTCTTTTATGTTATTATTATCATTTAAGTCTGACTACTGTGAATAAAACAGGGTCAAATCAAAAAGGAAAATCAGTCCTTTGTGTATTTTCTTAATTGGTTACTTTTCTATCAGGAACAAAATATTGAAGGAAGGAGTATGGAGGGAGGTAGAGGAAGTTTCTTTTTCTGTCTACATCTTATATATATGTCCTCACATTATGTTAAAAGCAGGTATTTTGGTCTTTACACTGTGCCATTCAGGATCAGCTAACTCTTTGTTTAGGGGGCTTTCTCATGAACTTAAGAATATTTAACCACATCTCTGGCCACTATCCAAAGAAACAAGGAATACCTGCCTCCCACAGTGCAGGCCCTGCAACTAAAGACATCTTCAACTAAAACACCTACAAATGCCAAATATTTCTGGGGATAAAAATCAATCCCAGCTGAGAACAAAACTGTTGGAATTTTGGCTCAGTCTGATTCAGCTCCTAGACGGTTGTAGGGGGGTCTTAGCCATATGAGTCTAGTGATTAAAAATAAGTTATCCTTTAAGCTTGTAATAGCCTGAAGTTGATTAAATTACATACTATGTTCCAATCACATATTTATTTATTTTTATTATTTTATTATGAGCTAACCATTTCTTGTTATGTCCCACATTCATGTTATATGCAATTTCAGAAAAAAAGAGGCATAAATTTAAATTTGTATGGCAATTTTTAGGAGAGCTGCTCTAACTCTAGGTGGTGGTAGCAGTGAAAATTAACATGAAATACTTTAAGAAGGTGAACTTCATAAGATATAGAAACAAATCTTAAAAATATACTAATTGTAGCCTCAATCTTAGAAAATCAAAGCTTGAAAAGAAAGCTTCTTATCTCATTAATAAAAGAAGGAGAAGGAGGAAAAGGAAAGAAAGGGAATCAAAGTTTGACTAACATATTTCATTAATGTGGCATATATTTTATAAGTCCTTGGTAGGACTTATCTAATTATATCTATCAATATTATTATAGGATTTTGAAGATAGGAGAAGAAATGGTCTAGATATCAGACAACAATGTCTAGCATTGTTACTTATGCTGTGAAAGTGGATTTTACATTTCTCCTAATTTTCTAATAATGCTAAACTTTTATGGTTAGGAAAAAAAACTCTGCTGTGATTATAACTAAAGAGTTCTAACTGAAATTGCATGTGTGGGCAGATGAGTGGCAAATATGTATCTTTGTAGTGATTTATCATATGGAAAACGTACTTCAGTGGAATAACACACTTCAATCTATGCCTAACAATAAAGACTATGTTAAAGATACATAAATGTGTTTAAGAGTGACTTCAAAAGATAGAATTTTAATGCATGTAAAAAAAATTAGGCATTGACTTGAACAAGTAAAAATGAAATACATGGAGTTGGCATCAATGAGGGGGAAAATTTTTTAAAAATTCTGGAAAATGAGTTTGAAAATGGTTTGAAAAGAAATTAATGTCATTATTAGCACTGTAACCTCACTAATGTTTGTAATTAAAACTCACACGTTCTTTTGATCTTTCACAAAGCTCAGTGTTATTGATTGAATGAGAAATTGGAAAATGTTGACTGAAAACATTCCAGAGACTGCAGAGTGAAAACAGAAGTCTACAAGTTTGTGACATTCTCTGGAAATTAAAAATCTTATTTTTTTGTATTTTTTACAAATTATCCTTCAACATTTTTTCAAAACATCTCCAGTACTTTTCAGGAAAATATGTAATTTCAGAACCATCTAGAGAAAGAAAAATAAAATATTTAAATGGGTTTGAAGGACATTACTTCCTATATGAGCATAGCTACTTAATTTTAACTTAGGAGAGATGAAGTCTTAGACAATGTGGGATATTGTGAAACTGTATCTTATTAATATTTATAAATTCATGAAAGCTATAAATGTGAAAAAATATATTTCAACATATTCAATTCTCTTTTTTCTCACCTATGTCCACAGTCACATTCATGATATTCTTTGAAGTTATATCCTACCTTAAAACCCATTATTTCTTTTAACCTAATTTACAATTGTTAAATAGTATGTCACTGCCTCAGATAATCACTAATTTTAAAGTTGAAAAGAAAGGAAATTAGTGTCATAACGAAGGAGCAATATATTAATTTTTCACTCACTTACTCAAATCATCAGTATCATCTTATCTCTTTTTCCATTCTGTCATAAATTTGTTTCAGGCAACTTAGAGTTATAACTTTAAGGTTCATACAATTCTATACTGACTTTTTCCAAATGACTTTCGGATGTTCATTCATGGTTGATAATTGACAGTCTCTCGAATTACACACTGAATTAAACCATTAATATCTCTTCAAAATTTGCAATGAAAAAGTACTTATTGAGATATAAGTCCTACTAAGGTATGACCATACTAGTTCCTAGGCATAATCTTCACTTCAAGGATCCATGTTATTTTTTAGAATATCATTTACTTGAAGTCAAAGAAACTACTTCTATTTTAACATTTGTAAGTTTATTCAGTTATACTTCTATTTTATCTACATCTCTATGTCACTCCAAAAACTGTCTTAAAATAACCACCATACTCTTAAAAAATAAATAATCAAATTTAAAATACATATATTTATCCATAATTCCAGTTTATTAAATTCATATTTTAACAAGTGAATTTCTTAAAATGAACTGTTCAAAAATTACATTTTTATCATTGTGCTACATCTTATATTTGCAAAGTATAATTAATAAATGACAAAATAATCAAGTCTCAATCCTCTGATTTTAAAGAAAAAATAATCTTAGATTATTGTTTAAATTTGGATAGGAACTCCTTGTTATAATGAAGGAATTTTAACTGATATAGTAAAATATCTGAATTATGAGATGAGTAGAAGAAAAGAGTGCTCCTTTAAGGGTTTAAATTATTGAGAAAGACAAATATTACTTACTATAAAATGTGGCTGTAGCAACTAGGTAACTAATATTAAATGATTTTTGTTATCCATTACATAAAACAAATATGAATTCCAGATTATTTTAAGTTTTGTGTGGACAAAATAAGAGACAAGAAGAAAATAAAGATATGCGTTTATTGAATTCTATGTTGAACAATATTTTTAAATTAAAATAAAATTATGCAAGTGCATAAAATCTCTTTAGCAGTGAAAAATACAAAATGTCAATTATATTAAATTTTAAAACTGTCATATAGATGATCATTTTTAAAAGTAGTAATCACAAAAGTAATATCATCTATTTTCAATAAAGGTCAGATCAAATTTATTTTTCAAATAGTTCTAGAGGGAAATTCAGAAATTTGATATATATAAATAATTTTGTCAGATACTGGTAGAAGACAATTATGCATGGATCTGCCATGCCTCTATCTTGTGAAGGAAGGCACTGGTTGTTTCTCTTTTTATTACTTTAAATAATAAACTTTCTTTTATCTCTGACTTAAATTCTTTTATCTTCTGCTAGTATCTAACAAACATGACAAGCTGACTTGTTAACTTATAAGTGTGTTAAAATCTCAAGTGCTTCGTAATTGTTGACAGATCCATAGTAGTTCTTCCCTTTATGTTTAAAAAAAGAATGAAGTTGATTGTTTTTCTTTTTACTCAGGGTTGGAAGTAATCCATTTGGCAAACAGACCCCAGTCTTAAATTGTAAGTAGGAATAATCTCTTACTCTACAAGACTATTTATATTCATAAGTATATGGCATAGTGACCTAAAATATTTTCAAGTGTTTCACTGAAAAATATACACTGAATTAGAAAGAAATTATGTAATGTTTTTTCTGTGTTGCGTTTAGCCAAACTGGGATGTGTGTGTGTGTGTGTGTGTGTGTGTATGTGCGCATATGCATAAATGTGATCAATTCAAACATGACAAGTGTGTGTGTGTGTGTGTGTGTGTGTGTATACACCAATTTGGGAGTTTTGAAAAACAGTATAATCCCATTTAAAACAATTGACAATTCTAATCAACATTGGTTTGCTTGCTAGAAGCTTTTTGAAAATGGCTGAGAATAATTCCTCATGTTTAAACATGTGAGAAATAAAAAGACATTTGGGAGTTCTATATCTTACTACTGTGTATTTGCTTTGTTCTCCTTAGACACCTCCTTTTGATTATGGCTTTTTTTTTCTTTGCAATATTTGGGAAATACAAGAACTTAAGTAAATAAGTTGCTTTGGAGAAATCTCTGCCTGTGTGATTTTCTTTCTCCTTTACATGAGTTAATCAGGTGCCTTGTTGCCCAAAAGGAGTCTTTATGTTTAAAGTTTCATATGTATTATTTATATGTAAAGTCTCAATGTAGACAAGTTTAGGTCAATTTTCTCCACAAAGTCGTTTATTCTATCAGTATGTAAATACAAGCTTCATGGTTTCTTTTAGAAACTTTTTTAAACTTATATTTTAAAACATTATGAATCATTGTCTGTCTTTCCTTATGGTTTTCTAATATCTGAGAGTATGTGTGTAGTTGCTTAATTAGTTTCTAAAAGCTATCACTTTTCTTAAATCAATCAATTCTCTCTTCTCATTATGTTCTTAAATGTTTCATTATTTTGGTGTATACATTTTTCAGATATATGGTCCATAATTTATAAAAGATCATTTTGGTAGTCAGCAAAAATGTAAAAATATGTATTTATATATATATAATATATAATATATATATATTATATATATTATATATATAATATATATATACACATATATATATAATTGTGATAAAGAACATAAAAATACGTATTTTTTAATTTTAAAAGTATATTAATCATTGGGCTGGGGTTGTGGCTCAGTGGAAGAGTGCTCACCTATCATGTGTGAGGCCCTGAGTTCAATCTTCAGCACCATATAAAAATAAAATAAATAAATGTATTGTGTCCAACTACTACTAAACAATAAATAAATAAATATGTATATATG
>NW_026000211.1:37983777-38082874 GCF_001458135.2 Marmota marmota marmota
TATGTATGTGTATATATATATATATATATATATATATATATATATATATAATTTTTTTGGTAGTTATACATAATTTTATTTATTTACTTATTTTTATGTGGTGCTGAGGCTCGAACCCAGGGCCTTGCACATGCAAGGCGAGCACTCTACCACTGAGCCACAACCCCAGCCCCTATAATTATTATTTTAATTATAAGTATTTATTGAGTATGTTGTAATGTCCTTGTGTATGTGTATATGTGTGCATATACATAACTATACTGGTATGTATTCATATATATTCTATTACTTTGCTTTTCCTTTTTTAGTACTTACAGCAATTTCTACTTAAGATGACTTTCTCATTTTCTGAAAACAAATTTGTCTGCTAATTTCTGGCTTCTAATATTTTAAATCCAGATCTTAGTATAAAAATTCTAAACTCTTATAGCATTTTATACCAGTTCTGCATGTGTGGGCTGTGTTTGTTTATATTTACCCATAATTTGGAGTAAGCCAAATTTCTCAGTTTGGCATTTTCATATGACAAATATTTATTTCAATTATGATATATCTTTTCTCCTATGTGATTATTCAATTGCTGAGTGAAATGGTTTGAACAAGGATCCCAGGATACTCTAAGTTATTCAGAGAGGATTTCTGATTGAGTAACTTTAAGAAGTATTTCATGATGAAAGACCAGTACAGGTAGATAGCCTAAGTCAAATTTAGTATAACAGCCTTGCGTATTCCAAAGATGTCTGTTTACTTGTTTAAAGGTAATTTATTAAAATAGAAGCATACCTAATGAGATTCTGAAAATAAGGAAGGATTTAAAATTGGAAAAAAAAATAACATGAGACACTAGAATTAAGAAAAATTAGAGGAATTATTAAATTATTAAAATAGAAGACTGAGTCATGATTACAATGAAGCAGCTACATATTTTTGGTAATTAATATATATTTATTTTATTAAAAATACTTCACTTTGGTATAATTTTCATATTTTTAAGGATGACAATAAAGAGCACTAGAAGGATAAAGTAAAATTCTCAAATTTAAGCACAGTGACTTGGATTTGGAGCTTACTCTCTCACAAGAACACTGGAGGTCCTTGCTTGAGAGCAGGTAGTCAGAAGCAGATAACTAAAGATGCTGCTTCAAGGGTTTTCTTACAAAAAGGATTCTGACGTATCATGAACAATTTCCCAGTCCCTCTAAGGATGATGGTGTTGATGAAACTCTTCTTGTTCTTTCTTCAGTAATACAATAAATCTGATTGGGTTCTTATTTTCAGAATCTGAGATGTTATTGGGAAAAAAAAAAAAATTGCCCTGCATGCCTGTAGTCCCAGAGGCTCCAGAGGCTGAGGTAGGAGGATTACCTTCAGAACCAGTCTCAGCAATTTAGCAAGACTCTAAGCAACTTAGAGCTTCTGTCTAAAACAAAACAAAAACAAAAACTGGGGATGTGACTCAGTGTATAAGCCCCTCTAGATTCAATTCCCAGTAACAAAACAAAAACCACCACCAAAGACAAATCATAAACAAACAAACAAAAAAAAAAAAAAAACAAGGAACTAGCCTTATATATA
This sequence comes from Marmota marmota marmota, assembly GCF_001458135.2. Taxonomy (NCBI): domain Eukaryota; kingdom Metazoa; phylum Chordata; class Mammalia; order Rodentia; family Sciuridae; genus Marmota; species Marmota marmota. Next base: position 37,985,353 of record NW_026000211.1, read on the forward strand.
CCTTCTCAAAATGCTCATAATTTTCTTTGATAGAATACCTATTCCTTATAATAAGACCTCTAAGACTATTTTTTTATCTTTCACCCTAGAAGCCACAACTATATTTAATTTAAAACTCTAAATAAGTGAATTCAGTCTTCACTCTATATAACAATTCAAAATAATTGCACTAATTCTTTGTAATTTTATTTTGTTTTTAATTTTGAACTCTCTGTTTTTAAAGTTTTACAGGGGTATGTCATTTAGTTTTTAATTATTTTATTTTGTACTATCTCTGTATGTTTATAAATGCATATTATCACAGAGAACCTAACTCATTTATAGGTAAAAGCATTAAAATATGTAGAACTGAGCATTTTCATCATAATATATTGAACTTAATTTTTTTTCTGTCTGATCTCTTGTTTCATTTCAATCTGATACTAAAAACATTTCTCTCACTATCTTTTTTTGTGTACTATGCATTAATGTGACATAAATATTTAACAATGGATTCTACTTCTGGGTTGAATGTGTAAGATCTGTTCAATTGTTCAATCTATCTATGCACACATATAATCATATTTTTAAAGCACCATTAAAAGCTTTACTTCTACTTAAAGAGATACATGCCCCAAACATTTGCCCTTTTCAAGAACTGAATTAGGCAAAAAAAAATGGTACAGATACAAAACACTTTTCTCTCCTATTCTACCCAACTCCAAATAAATGTCCTGCATATAATGTCTTTGAAATAATTACAGTATTGGAGTTTTTCCTACAAGAATTACACCACAGTACCTGCCTCACTCTTACTACATTCTGCATGTGTCTTCTAACATTATTGAAAATGGTGTCAATATTGATTATAGATAGACCAGGAAAAAAAAATTAGAAAACTCATGGAGCTAGTGAAAGAAAAATCAGGGCTTTAATCTAAAGTTTAAAATTTAAAAAAAAAAAGATACTTTCTTTTATGTGTACTTATATTTTATCTAGCTTAATGATCTAGGTAGCAAGTCTCATCGTCTCACAATCATCCTCTCATAGTATACATAAAATGCATACACATCTTTGGGGGAAAAGGTAATGTAATGAGCACCATTCCAGCATCTAATCTGAGGCAGCGAGGATTGTTATATCTGGATTCCCAAATTGGTTTCTTCAAGCTCAGTTCTGAAACATTGTTATAGAGTGGAATAGAGAATGCTATAGTTATTCTATGTAAAGCTAGGAGACTTGTCACCTTAAGTTGCCTTCTTACCGTTTTCTGTAAATGTTGAATTCATTTTCAAAACAGGAGAACATCAAAAGTTGGAAAGCTAATTAGTTCTAGAAGACTATTTTTTTTTATGAGCTCATGATAAGGTTGGAAATTTTATCTAGTCACAGTACCACTTACTTTCCAAATTAATTTGTTTTCAAGCTTTTTTCTTTTTTATTTTGCAGTACTGAGGATTGAACTCAGGGACACTCTGCCACTAAACTACAAATCTAGCCCTGTTTCTTTTTTTTTTAAATTTTATTGCAAGACAAGGTCTTGCTGAGTTGCTGAGACCAGCCTTGAAATTGTTATACTTTTGCCCCAGCTTCCCAAGAAGCTGGGGGGGATTCCAGGTGTCCTTCTCAGGATCCTCTTGTCCAAAGGATACAAGATGTAAGAGAGAAGACTAAGGATGTTTTAAATAAAGAAACCTCTTAGGGACACTCTCTACTTGGCTGTACCAAAGTCAAAGTTCTTGTAAAAACTTATTCAACTACATTGTAGAGACAGGACCATTTACATGGACTTTACATCCTGAAAGTATCATATGAGTTGCTGCAAATGGAGTAGGCCATGATCACCAGTTGAAAATGATATCATAATATAAATTGCAAAATGTTATGAGAAAAAAAAAAAACAGAATCTAAAGCTAACTATCTCAAAAGCAGTCTAATCCTGTTAAACTTTCAGGATCATAACCTTTTGAGTCAACTCAGAATTATTACAAAAGATCTTTGATCCTGATTTAGACTATGTTTTCAGTTAGTGCCATTGTGCCACATCATAATTTTACAGGTATATTTTTTTAACTATTAACTTAAAATTCTGCATCTAATAGAGCAATTTTCTAATTTACTCTTTAAAATTTAATGCTGATAGAGTATGTAAAATAATTATAAGCAATTATACCAACATTTATCAAAATAAATACATTATAAATAGCAATTAATTAACAAAATCCTATATTTCATTATTGTTATGAGTATAATACATTATTCAAACTGAGGATATCAGTAACTAATGACAGAGAAACTTTTATTAATTTATTAAACCTAACATACATTTTTATCACAATGAAATGCTGAAAGAATTCACAGCATAGAATTTAATTCCCACAAAGTTCCTGATCTGTTTCAGATTTTGAAGAATGGTAATAGCAGAATAAGTAGTAAACAGAATTAAAAATTTTCAAGAATCAATCAAAACCTTTATCACAGTTTTGTATAGATCCTTCACAAAATAAATGACTTCAATATAATCTCTTAAATTGTGTAAGGTGCAGTGTATGCCAATGCTGTAAAGAGTATATTCTAATCATTTTATGGAATATGACTCAAGCATCTTATGTGATCAATATATTTATCCTGAATGTTTCCACTCTCATATGAACTCAAGACTTTCCACTTTGCTAAAATATTTTCCAGTTTTATGTTGTTTTTTACATGGCATTCATGGATGAAAATGGAACTTTATTTCCTTGCAGAACTTTTTTAGTATTTGAAACAAGCTCATTTTGAATGTCTAGAGCATGGTTTTTTAAACATTAATAAAATTCCCTGTTTCCTATAATGTCTTTCTCTCCAACAGAAAGGACTAGATGTTGGTATTCTCAGCTGCACACTCCAGACAAGCCGATTACTGCTCTGTCCTTGCGGCAGTCACAGCCTGTTACAAGTAAGAGGTTGTAAATTCCAGCCATTCATTTTCCCATTTCACTGTCCATAGGAGCTAGTGAAAGATGGAACTCTTCAAATTCTACCCTTTTATGTCAGTTAAAATAATAGCCAAATTCATTTTCCCCACAGAATATAATTGAGATATAGGCAATGATTCCAAGAAACACTGAACATTTTGTACCAGAGTCAAACCGGTTTCACATTCTGCACTCCCACTAAAGAAAAGGCTTTATGATTTTGCTACTTTCATGGGGAATGTTCACAGAGCCCTGCCAAGTACAAGCATACTCCTGTTTCCCACTAGTCCTCTGTCACAATCTTTTCTTTTACTGCACTGTTACCATGACATTTTGCTTTATCATACTTCGTTAAAGGACACGTAAAGTAAAAGATAAAAGCAAAAACATATGAGCATTTTTCTTAATAATGGCTAGTACAATAAGTATAACAATGGCAAAATATATGTAAAATCAAGGTCTCTAAAAACAAAATAGTAAATTACACAAATGCCTTTATTTTTAGAATTTCAAATATTGTAAGATATGTGGTTTATTTTCTGTCTAAATAGAATATACTTCCCTTCCTCAAATACCTGATATATTGAATATAAATTTGGAGTTAATAAAAATATACGTGATGATGACTATATGTAATTTTAGTATCATCTTTAGTTTTACCTTATCATAAAGGTTATTATTCCTGCTGCTTAGGGGGAAACAGGAAGATTTCTGGAACACAGAAGATTTTCTGGCTGTGTATCATTTAAGAGCCAGACACATGAAACAATCAAAAAGTCACACACACAAGTCAGATTTCACTAAAGAAAACACTCAGGTTCCATTACTATATTATCTTAGGTCTATAAAGAGACTTCTACAATTAAAACTTAACAAAACTAATTTATTCAGAAAACTAAAGCTCCCCAGGAAACATTTGGTCATCAACAGAGAACATTGAGTCTAATATGTTTGGGGAAAGATAAATATAGGCTGGGAACAGCAGCACAAGCATTAGTTATACCTACTGGGAGCAGGTCTTAAGATTCTTCACAGTGGAAGTTGTTTATAATTCACAGTTAAGTATCTGAAGATTAAAAACATGCATTACATCTATATTCAAAATTTTTGATGCAAAAAATCAAGTGACTCAATTTGATTACATCGGTTTGTATTATATTTGCATAAGTTCTTGAAACAAAAATGGAAAGAAATTAGCTAAAAATTCTAAGGAAACATGATACAATGCAATACCTATTTTACCTAGATCTTAAAAACAAAATTCATGTTTTTTTTTATACTTTGAAATTCAGAATCATAAAATGACATTAGAAAAACTTAGGCATTCAATCAAACTTTACATATAATTTGAATTTCTTTTATAATATTCCTTATTGTAAGTCATATAATTTTATCTTCAAAATTTTGATAAAAAAACAAATAGCCAAAATGTTTTAGAGACTCACTTTTTTTCATTGTTTGTTTGAAATCTGGTTCACTGGTTTGAAAATAATTATTATTTTATGTACTTATATGTCCCCTTCATTTTCTACTCCAAGTTATATAGCTATAAGTAACAAAAATAACTTTATAAGGTTATTTCGGTTATCACCAAAATTCTCTTTCCAAATGAAATATCAATGATTCTTCCCACAGTATACTGATATCAACTGTTTCACAATTCTATTCAGCTTTTCATATTTACGTAGTTTGCAAGTTTTGAACAGAAAGAGTTTTCCTGAAAAAAAAAATACAATGGAAATGTTATTATATTATTTGATTAAAAAAATGACCCTTGAATGATTCTCAAAGTAAAATTTTAGAGAATTACAATCCACAAGGGATATTTAGGTGCATTTTTGAAAAAGATAGTTTCATGATTAACTATGTAGGGAAGTGCTGTGATAATAGGTTTCTATAAAGCAGAATTCATAGAAAATTATCAAATATCTATAATTTAAGGAGCCAAATTTATGAAAACAGAAAACAGAATGTTGTTTATTACGAAATAGGGTGAGGGTAATACCAGTTCATATGTACTACATATCATTATCTTGGGAAAAGATCCAAATTTAAAATTAGAATAATTTCCATTGCATGCCTATTGCTTTTGCACAATTGAAAAGTTAAAAGTTGTAATGTAAACAAAGAGATCAGCTGTTTTAACATTACTGAATTTTTTTATTATTGAAAAAATTTTAAGATAAATTTTTGCCACAAAATAACATGGGAGTACAGAAATGTACCTTGTGACTTATAATCTCCATATATGTTTTAAAGCATTACACAAACCAATTTGATTATAAAACTTTTGTTTTGAGATCCATATATTAACACCTCAGAACAGTGTTACATAAATTATATTTTGAGAAAAATATACATACACACATACACATAAAATCTTATCCTTTTGTTTTTGCCTTTTGTATATTGAAATAAAAATTTAATTTTTTGTCATAATTTATTTTTATAGTGTTTACTTTTCTAGTCAGAGTTTTCCTTCCATATTTAATATTTAGAATATTTTCTTCTTATTCAATTTTGATGTGACTGTTTCAAGTTGTCAATAAATTAACTGTGCTATTTTCTAAATATAGCAAGATAGTATATTTCAATTACAATGCTATTTTTTAAAACTTTTCTTTGGCTGTAGATGAACACAATATCTTTATTTTTATGTGGTGCTAAGGATTGAACCTAGCGCCTTACAAATGTGAGGCAAGTGCTCTACCACTGAGCTACAACCCCAACCCTAAAATTCTATTTTTATAACGTTGTTTTATTCATCTGAATAAGGAAAATAGTAAAATTACGTAGGCTGATTTCTGATCAATTGTGGCTCCTTTAATTCTTTAATTTTTATATCATTTTATATATCTCAATTTCACTCTATTTTCTGTAAACATTAATTATATATTCACTGTCATACAATTTGGCAGGAAATAATGAATTTATAACTGAATTATTAAACATATTGGGGAATAGATATTGTTAAGGAACACAGGTCTCAAAACTCATGCCACAGAAAAAAACAATTTTTGTGTGATAAGCATTTGTGAAAAAGAAAGGTTTTATTTGTTGTCCAAAACGTGGAGACAATGGAGCCTTGCTCACAAAACATCTTTTTCTATTTCAGCGGATGCAGAGAAAGGTATATTTGGGGGAGGGAAAGGGAGGTTAATTAGATCAGAAATATTCTTTGCATGGATTTTCTAGCCATAGGCAAAAATCTTTCAGAAACTCAGGTGCCACCTATTTTTCACTTCTTTCATGGTATGGTGTATCCAGGTATTGAGGCTGCTATGTAGTTGTATTTAGCCTTGAAGGAGAGTGGCAGGAGAAACTGTGTGAGTCTAGGTAAAATTAAAACTATATTTTAGTGTGGGACAAAACATTCCTCACATGATCAACATATCTATAAAAAAAAAGCTGAGGAGACTTTTACCCAAAGAAGAGACACTATATGAAGACAGAAATACCAAGCTTATTCACCACATTCTAGTCACCCATCAGAAATCAGCGGCCCAAGTGCAGAATTAGTGTTTTTAGCCAAAGTGACCTTCAAATCATTGGAAAGTAACCCAGGCAACCATTATCATCAGAACTCACACATCAGAGGTATTATCTACAGCAAAGATAGTAGGAAACTAATAATGTATAGGCCAGCTATATAGTCTCAAAAATTAGTGATATTTAAGCCAACTGAAATTAAATGAAGCTAGAGAATTTATTTAGTTTTTATTTCCAGTATCAAATGAGCATGCTTTTGAGTCATTCTTCTCTATTGATAAAAATTATAAAGTTACCTTTTTACTGTTTACGGGTATTGCAGCCATTTCTTAGATCAAAGTTTCCCCACTTCCACCCACCAATGCTTAATATCATTCTTCATTTTTTTCTAATTATCTTTATTAAACAAATATGAACTTCTGTTCAACTTTTCCTCCATGTGGTGAAGCATTATTAACCTTTACTTTTATAGTTTATAAGTAGCAACTGCAAAAAAAAAAAAAACTGTAAAATTATTCAATCTGTCTGTCAATCATCACCAAATGGTGGCTTTGTTTTTAGAACTCTGCTAAAAATATAATTAAAATGCTCTGCTTTATCAATCATCATTAGAAATAGTCACTGTAAAAGATACAGTAGATAAGAATTTTTCATTGCCAATGAATGTCCTAAAACATACAGAGGAAAACATTATTTTTCACATTTTTTAAGATCCCTGTGAAAAATTATCTAATTTTCCTTCACCTAAGAACTAAATTCACATGAATAAATTTAACAAGATAGGATTGAACTGATTAAGTGTTGAATTGAATAAGGTGAAATCAGAGTGCAAATTGCAGGATAGATTCCATTTTATACACACTATTTAATAAGTGAGCAAGGAACATGGCAGTTTTAGGTTATGTTATGATTATCTACTGTTATGAAACAAGTCACAACAGAAAACAACTTGTTGACTTTAAAGAATATTTGTTTGCTCAGGAATCTGAAGTTGAAGAAGCTACTACATTTATATTAAAGATCCCAGAGACTGTTTTAACTTGCCTGAACAGAAAAGCAAAATTATGTAGAGATGAAGTGTTGCAAACCAACAGCCAGAGTTATCCTTTCTTGGGCCTTTTAGTAGGCATTACTAACCTCTGCATCTGACCTGGTATCCTGATGACTGTTAGATAAAAAATTTAGTATTCCACCCTAGGCTTGAGACATTTCTAGTCTCCCAAAACTCTAAAAGTAAGACTTCCATAATGATAATATTTAATCCTGTGGAACAGACTGCCCCAACTTGATAAAAATATGACCTAACTCCTATAGAGGACCTTCCCTTGATTTGCTATATCCCACTTACCTGATAATCCCACCTATATATTTTGTAAACCCATTGAATCATGAAATTATTTTGTTCTGGCTATAAAAATTTGATAAACCTCTTCATGTTACCCTGAACATATCATTCAGGGTAACTTGAATCCATGATCCCAGGTCTTTGTCATTCATATTTGCTCAGAACAAACTATTTTCTTCTTTCCTTTAAAGCAGGCTCATTATTTTATGTCCACAAGCAATGAAAACTTTGGTAGCTCTTCATTTCTCGACAGTGTTAGATGGAGTAGGTCAACAGGGGCTAGAAAATCTATTTCCAAGATGGCTCACTCACAAATGTCAAGTGTCATTTATGGTTGACTGTTTATTCCCAGTTAGGCTTCTCTACAGGGCCACTTGATTTTCTATGCATTAAATGCCAGTTTCTTAAGATCTAACCTCAAACATTGGCCTAGATTTGTTAAAGGAATAAAATGTTCATACTGCCTATCAGATTACCAAATATTTAGGAGACAGGATTTTGTAGAAGAAATCAGGTTCATTATTCAATGATGGCCTTGAAGTAAAAAAGACCCCTCAATTCTTTATTGTCAGGGTTCTTAGTTCAATGAAGGTCTTTTATGAGAGGTAAAGGAGGTACAGTGTGGCTGCAGGCTTGGTGGGGCCTTCATCAACTATGGCTTATGCATTCTCCAGAATATCCCAAGAAACTTTGACCTCCACTAGCTAGTTACTTAGAAAGGGTGTTACAAGTTTATTTGAGTGTGTGAATTTAAAGAAAACTTTAGCAGTTAATATCTTAACTCTCCAGGAAAAATGGAAGAGATTTTAAAAGATTAGGGAGTGGAAGCAAAGGGCAAAGGGCAGGTAAAGGGCAGTTTTGAAAAAGTCTTTTGACTACGCATTAGGTAGTCAAAAGGTCCAGTTTCAGGGTAGGAATCATAGACCCTAATATTGCTGAAGTTGAGTATGGGAAAAAAAAAGGAAATAAAGAAAAAGCAGGGAGCATGTTTTAAAATTCCCACTTTTAGTCAACAACAACAACAACAAAATCTTAACACCCATTTGAAGTTTTAGTATAGAAGCTTTGAACCTATGTTAATGGATGAATTGAACGTATATTGCTGAAAGTTTCTATGATTCTTAGGATAGATCCCTGTTAGGTTGGTAACACAAGATTTTGATTACTATATGTTACTTTGTCAGTGGATAAATACTAACTCAAAAATAAATTCATCAGATTCTTTAGGAAGTTGTAATTGGATCTACAAAACAATCCATTTTTCAAAGTGGATTGATTTCAAATTATGTAAATACAGGAATTTTTTAGAAACTAATTCAGGCTATATGAATGTAGGAAAAGTGAAATCAACTTAAAGAAAAATAAGAAATGAATCAAATAGGGATTAATAAAGAAATAATATATGAGAAACCAGTTTCCAAGATACTTTATTAAAGACCATTTCCAGAGTCATTTCCTTACTCGTTTTGTAAAGCCAGATTTGTGGGACCCCAATAGACCTCCAGGAGCCTAATCCAATGCAACCACACAAGAGTCTTTATTGCAAGCTGGAGCCTGGACTCACAACCATTTCCGATGCAGGGGTCCCGAGGAGTGAGTCCCAACCCTTAGTTCAGTGAGGATTTATAGGTTTTTGGGAGATACTGTATGCATCACAACATCACACAGCAAATCATTTCACACTATGGGAAAATAAAACAACAACTCTTAACATTGATGAGCACATTCATTGGTGGGAACAAGTCAGGTAAGGGTGATTGGTTAGTTCAAGTGGTGGATACATTTGAACTGACTGATTTAGGCTTTGCAGGGTTGCTAAACTTGCAGCATTGCCTAATCATGTTAGCAATCACCGAAACTACTGGGAGTGCCGCTTGGTATTTCTGGTATCTTCTCTGTCTCACTCTGATTGGTTGTTGCTATGGTCTGAAATTAGGTCTCAGGCATTCTTTTGGTCTTTTCAGGAACTTACATTTGCTGAATCAAGGACATCTGCTACCAAATGACTCAGCAGGGTAGCTAAGTGCCTAGGAATGGGTTTTCCAAGGACAAGGGTCAAACCCCCTCCCCCTCCATTTGGACTGGCCCTGCTCTGAGGTACAGGCTGTTTTTTCAAAAATGGAGTCACATCAGTTTCTCAATTTATGTATTAATTCATATTTAATCTTTCTTCTAGGCCAAACCCAGGGGTTATAATGGTAAACAAAAAAGACATCTCCTAAAGTTTCTACATAAAAATGAGGGAAATTGCAAACAAATACCAAGATGAATAGCTTGAGAAACTTTTAGGTAGAGATGACTCTTCAGATTGGATGTGAGTTCAAAGATGGTCATTATTTTCATGGTTGAAAAAAAAAAAGTCTACAGAGATGTCATGCCTTCTTAAGTAACCAGACAGGGATCACCATGGTGGGACAAAAAGCTGGAAGAGTGAAATAAACCCATGTGTGTAATAAAACATTGTCCTTTGAAGCATGGCATGTCACTTTTGAACTCTACCCTTGTATTCCTTTCAACAAATAAAGAGACTCTGATAAAACAACAGAAGCAGAATGTTTGTATAAATTAAATTGTTAAAGAAGAAGAGCTTAAATAAACCTCTACATTTTAAGTTGTTCTTGGTCAACTTAAAAATCATTAATTTTTGAGGTCACACATCTGGCAATACATTATCAGTTTCCTACTAGCTTTATTCAATGTACCTAACATGTCTGACTAGCAAGTTAATGGTTACTGAGTTACTTTTCAGGGACTGGATCGCCATTTTTATTGAAAATAAAGACTCTTTGTGGATCCGCAGATGTTTGATGAGTGAATGAAATATATTTAAAAAGCCTTGCATCTCTGTCTTAATGTCTTATCCCATTTGCTGTCTTAAATCTTGCATCAAGATTCTCCTTGCCTCTACCTGTAGCTATCTCAAATTGTTTTTGGAGCTGGTATATGTTTTGTTCTACCATTCCCCCTTGCGCTTTTTCAGCATCTGTAGTATCCCAGGTATCCAATATCCTTCAGCCCTATCATAAAACTCACATTGAGCTACAAGACCAGGATGTTTGCACAGTGTGGTGGGACCATGTTGCAAGCGGCACTATTAATAATTACTCAGAGACAGATTGTCTTTAAGGGCAAGCATGTATTCATAAACCAATCATCAAACATAAACAGTTAATGCAAAAAGTGTTCAGTGTGCTGGAGCACCCCAACTAGCATTTAATGCACACTAAACACTACAAGCAAATCACACAATCCTAGGGCAACCACAAGCCCCAAAGTCCCTCCCACACCACGTGACTTCCTTAGCTGAAGAGCAGATGTTGTTGTTGTCTGTTAGTTGTCTCCAGACAATGGTTGGATGTCTGGAAATGGAGGAGTCAATCTGGGGTCAGGCTGCAAGGTGGCCAGTCTCACTGATGTCCTTGGAACAAACCCTTCATTGTGGCAGGACAAGCCGTTTAAATATAATTCCAAGTTGGTGGTGTATGTTGGTGTTTGGTGATACCCAGTGAGAGTCAATGTCCGTTGGTTATGTCCGGTGAGACAATGTAGTTGCAACTGGGCAAGTCTTTTGTTCAGGTCCATGGACCTGAGCTCCCTATCAATTGTAAATAGTCATCAATAAGCATACCCCTAGCTAATGCCTCTTACAGCCCCTTATCAATTGCAACCAACTATGACTAAGCATGTCTATTCAATTCTTATTAGGGTAAGAGGAAGAAGGTTAGAACGCCCTGCCCAAGTACCACCTCTTTGCTCTGTATTGACAGACTACATTAGCTATCCACCTAAGAGCAGCTCTTGGTCATCTTGGCCTGACTGGCAGATATGAATTGGAACTGGTTTTACAGAATTTATGTTCAGCTGGCTCCAGTCTTAATCATGCTGCTTTCCTGGTCTAAAAATCTCTGGTCTATGTTGTGCAGGGTCTTGCTTAAAATGTCTTAGCAATTAGGTCCTTTTGTCCTCTCCTAAATTTATCTATCTTCCTCTTATTGTAAGAGGAATAGCTTATAGGGCTGAGATCAGGCAAGGGTCCTGAAGTAGCTATCTTGTGAAACCATGTGGCACCACTGACGTGGGACTGTTGATTCATCTCTTTCTTCTGTACTAAATCTTTTCTTAAATTCCTAGTCCACGGCTCATGTCTAACTGCTATCTAACAGTTTGAGTCTCACGCAATACAAGCATCTTTTGAAATCATACCCCTGACCAATGGAAAATTTAGTCTACTCCAGCAAACAATAAAAAATTGCATCTTTCTTGAGAGAAATTTTAAAGTGAAGGGCTAATAAGATTAAAATAGGGCTTTAGTTAAAAAGATCTCCTATTATGTATGGTGTAATAATTTTTTTCTTTTTTCTTCAGAGAGCAGCCTGGTCCCTAAATCAACATTTTCTCATTTTGAAACAGTGGTCCACTTTATGCTTTGAATGTAACCCTTGCAGCTTTGACACTGCAACTTATTTTTAAAATGAATATGCTTCTTTCTCTTCCTCCCTCCCTGCTCCTCTCTAATCAGACCCCAGGGGAAACAGGATTAACATTGTTTCCCTGTTTAGGAGCATTTATCTGTTCTTGAGTACACACCCATCATAGGAAGGAAGTAATCTAGACTTTGGGGATGGCAGCAGAAGATCTGAGAAGTGACAATCTCCCAAATTTACCAGAGAATTATAACTCCAACAGAGAATACTTGGAATGTAGCCTTTGAAAAGACTCCTTAAAACCCCCTTGTTCTTGCTGATGGGCAGAATCACAGCCTTTGGGACCAGAGTTTCTGGTGTTTTTCCTTGGCTAGCAAAATAATAAAGCTTCTTTTCTTCTTTTTTCTCATAACCGCGTTTTCATTATTTGATTGGCATTGGAGGCAAGAACAAAGTTTTCAGCAACAATCTCAGCTGAAGCCCCAATTACCACCTTTGGCTTGGGCCCCAAGATTTACTGATATTTTCACACTCATTTTATTCAATTTCATTTCTACTAATGAGTCAAAACTTCCCATCTCTTGTATCAAGAAATTTTATCAGTTTCCTGATAAAATTTGTCATTAAATCTACGATACAGATCAGAAGTAATTATTCTTATTTATAAATTTTAAAGTGAAGGGCTAATAAGATTAAAATAGGGCTTTAGTTAAAAATATCTCTATTATGTATGGCATAATAATATTTTTTTTCTTTTTCCTTTATTTTCACTAAAAAGATACTGTAAAAGTAAAAACCAAGCTTTGAAGAGATGGGATGGAAGAATTATACACCATCTGATTGCCAATTTGGCTTATCCTGAGGAAAAGTAGCCATTCGTATCTTTGTGCAGGAGGTAGTTTCACAGTTTTGAGAAAGGTACCTGAAGTCAGGCTCCTTCCCTCCCACAGAAATTGGGATATCAGGGTTCTATCTTTTTTTATGATTGCATTTCAAAGGGATGATTTCCCAGAACCTTGAGAAAGACCATTCTGAGTTGTAAAACTGGCAAGAAGCTTTTAAAATGATTTGCATCTGAAAGGGGCAGAGAAAGAATCTGCAGCTACCAGACTTGTTAAAGTAAATGCTATGAGGAAAGGGAGGTCAGGAACCTTTATTTTTATATCATCTAGATTCTGTAGTTGGAGGGGATAATGAGGTCAGGTACCTACATAAAGGAAGAAGCCTGTCTAAAATTTGGTCAAGTGCTGGGAGCCATTAGCCAAGTAGGTATGACAATTTCCTTGCCAGCGTACCCCATGTTGCTGACATTTTGCAGTGACATTGAATGTAGTTGACCTTGCTCAAGGACCAGGGCGGATTAGGGTGTTCCTGGTTTAACATAATCGGGTTTAGGGCGTTCCCAGTTTAGGTTCCAGGTTTAAGGTTTAAGATTATTCCTGCTGGGAATAGGGCGTATCCTGCTGCCTGAGTTCCCCTTGAGTTCTCACGGGATTCAGACAGTATATTTTGGGAGACAGAAGCCCAGTGAAGGTGAATTTGGGAGAGAATGTGATTGGGGCCCAGAACGTGAATTCCCCCAGAACGTGTTTGTAGAGTGCCGGTGTGAGTTCGGGAATAAAGAGTTGCTGTTTGAATCTACAAGCTGTGTGGTGGCTCCTGATTGTGTGCCCAGCCAGACTGCGGCATTTGTGCCCAGCCAGACTGTGGCAGTCAAGCATGGGGAAATGTTAAGGCCACCTTGGTCAATATATTATCATAAATAAGAATAGTTAGGATTTCATGAATCATGAATGGGATCATTCAGAAGTTATGGTATTATTAATGTCACTATATGTTTTAGTATAAACAGCATATATGCACATTAAAAGTATTTATATGTAACACAAATAGTAGTTATTATAATGCACTATGTATAAATTCTCATATACATGTTGGGTTAAACACTAATCAGTATGTAGGAAAGTTTGTGGTGGGATTTCTAAACAATGCAATAACAAAAGAAATGGAAAACTTCAGTTTTCCAGTTTCCTTATCTCTGGTCTTTAGGATATGATCTAAACAGAGTGATCCTGGATGTTACGTAAAAGAATATATTCATAAAACATCTGAGGATATCCACTGTACAGTGGGCATGCAACCTATCCTATATACTCCCCCTTCTTGTATGCAGAGTATGGTCCTCCATTTTAGACCAACTTGCTGCTGCTAAGGAAAGTGTATAATAAAATTGTCCACAAACCCCACTGAGTCTTCCATGTTCTTTCTTTGGAATAATAAACAGTATGCTTAGAGCATTTGAAGCCCTGGGGTTGAACAATACACATGAGCACAATTGAATATACATGGTTCATGATAGTATTATATATACTCAAAATATTAATGATAGGTTCACTCATGAACTATTCACTTTGTCAAGCATTTTACATAGCTTAATTACTTTACTACTTGCCATCATTCTATAAAGGAAATACTATTCCATTCATCCTGAAGAGAGAAAATCTTAGATTAGAAAGGTTAATATTATACTCTTGAACAGGTAGAAAATTGAAGATAAAAACAAGTTATACAATACTTTTCCCTTAATCTGAAGTTGATGAAAAGAAAATAATTATAAAAAATAACTTTCATTTATATTAAATAGAGGAACAGAGAACAGATTAAGATATTTGGAAAAAATATTTAAATATAATATGTAAGTAAAAAATAAAAATTTATTTAAATAACAATTAAAGGGCTTTATAATTGTTTTAGTAAGCTCTTTTGTCTCTGTGACCAAAAGACCTGCAAGAACAATTTTAGAGGAGTAAAAGTATATTTATTTATATATTAAATGTATATCATGATTTCAAAGGTCTCAGCCTATAGGCAGAGCACATTGCTCTGTGCCTAGGAGGTGGCAAAACATCATGGCACAAGAGTGGTGGAGTAAAGTGGCGAAGGACATGGCCGCCAGGAAACAGAGAGATACTAAGCTTAGTTCACAAAACATATACTCCAAAAGCATGTTCCCATTGACCCACCTTCTCCAGCCATATCTAACCTGCCTACAGTTATTACTCAGTTAATCCCTATTGGGGAATTAATGTACTGATTAGGTTAAACCTCTCATAATCCATTCATTTCACGTCTAAACTTTCTTGCATTGTCTCACACATGAGCTTTTGGAGGACATCTCATATCTAAACCATGATAATAAAAAAAACATGTATAATGTATAATATGCACTGTTTTGCTATTCAAATTCCAGATTCAAATGTAACCCCTTAGTTAATGCACAAGTTTCTCCTTGACTATCTCATCCCTACCACTATCCCCACATTCACTGGTTTTAGTTGAGTTATTAAAGAAAGCTAGAACACTGGAAGACTATGGAAGACAATCAGACTTGTTATAGTTTGGATCTGGAGCATATGCCCCAAAATTTATGTGTTGAAAGATTGGTCCCCAGATGGTGGTTTTAAAACATGGTGGATACTTCAGGAGGTAATGCCTTCTTGGAGGAATAAGTTTACTGGTAGCATGTTTTGAAGAGTGTATCTTTACCCTGGATACTCCCTCTCTTCTTCCTGGCTTCCATGAGTTGAGCAGCTAATATGTTTTGCCTCATATCACACCCAGAATCAACAAAGCAAAATGACCAGGGACTAAAACCTCTGAAACAATGAACCAAAATAGATCTTTCTTTCTTTTCTTTTTCTTTTTTTAAGAGGTACACAGTTTGTCAGAACTGACAAATAAAAACCATCTGTCTATAGGAGAGAGAGGCAAAACAGGCTTGGGTTCCAGGACTTTTATGGGGTAGGCTCAGGAATCAGAGCCAGGCAGGTCCTAATACAGGCAGTTAAGGATTGAGTTGGTATGAGGGAGGGTGAGCCTTTCTCAGAAATGCCCTTGGGCAGGAGAGTGAAACTTTTTCCTTAAAATGGTGGCTGTCACTTATAATGGCCATCCAGATACTAAGCAAGGACCTTATAGTAACCCAAAGTCTTTATTCTCTAACAGGTGGGATGTGGACAGTTAAGGTATTCAGCATCAGAGTAGTTCAGAGGTCCACAGAGAGCCTTGCTTCTTTAAAAATTTTCTTTTTTGTTTATTGAATATCAACCCAAACCTTTGTTGGACTCTCCTTCTCCCCTCTTTCTTCATTTAAGTAGATTTTCTCACATATTTTAGCACAGCAACAGAAATCTGAGTCTTTTCCACTCTGCACTCTGGTCCTCTTTAAAAAGCACCAGTTTTCTCCTTCCACTTAATGGACTTTCATCTTTCTTTCTCCCTAGAATTGCCTTTCCTCTTCCTTCTCCTCTATACCCACCACCATTTTGTCTAGTTTTTAAATAGGGAATATGGTCCTGAAAACTTAAAAAAAAAAAAAAAAAAAGCCTGAAATCCCTTAAGTCCAAAGAATTTTAATTTTTCCTTTAAATGTTTCTCACAAAAAAATAGAGAGTAGAAATATGATTGTTTTTCTTAGTAAATGTGTGATTCAATAAGGGAAGAGAATACATTAAAGTAAATTAAAATAATTATATTATTATTTTGATATATAACATAGCCAGCCAAATTTTCCCTACTGAAGAGTGTATTTTTTTAGACTTTGACATAGTAAATCCTAATTGTCCAACAGTGGATAGTGATTCCTGTTCACAATCTGTATGTCCAAGAAAACACAATTAAGTCTTTTAATATACAATGTTACCATTTACTGAAAGTGAAGCTGTAATGACTCAATTAAGTAAAGGAGTTACTTATCAAGCAGTTTAGGCCAGTTTTCTTATACTCAGTTAATGATTGAAAATATAATTGTCAACAACATGTGTTTCACATTATAGACCATAATAGAACCTCAGTATAGATGAAATAATTTCTTTTGTGTTCTAGTAGCCTTTAAGTACTACAATATGACCTATGGAATAAGATTATTATATTATTATGTTGGCAAGTTATAGGCATTATATAAAAAATCACGTATATTTTGACAAAATATATGTTTACAAACTAAATTCATAAAACAAGTTAAATAAGAACAGAACAAAGTGTATTAAAGCACAAATACCATAACATTTGAAAAGCTAATCATGGAGGTATGAGTTATAATATCTGGTTTTGTTTCATTAAATGTAGTTCCCCTACTCCATCTGGGAATTATTATTGACTGTGTTCAGAATGAATATTTTCTGGGAGGGGAAAAAGAAAAAGCCAATTAGATAAAATTTAATGAAGTCTTACAATTTTTTAAAAAATAATAAGAAATACTATACATCAGTTACTTAATGCAATAAAATCAATTTTTCAAAACTAATGAATAACTTAATTTAGTTAATCCAACAGATTTTTACTTACTGTATCACTTGAAAATATTATTAAGAAGTGGATTGAATCAGTAATAAAGTGTATTTCATCCTTATATTTCATAAGTTATGAGAATACACACTTTATTATTATAACTAATAATAAATATAATTTATTAAATATATTCAACATATTATTTATATTATTAAGTGCTTCTTGTGCATAGTTTCAACTCTCGGTGGTTTCCATATAAGAAACTATTTTTTAATGGTTAAATAGTTGTCCCAGAGTAATAAAAATAATAAGTGGTAAAGCTAGAATTTACAAATGATCTAATTTTAAAACACATATAATGGTACAGTTATTACTTTTTAATATAAGTTAAGATTGCTAAAATTATTTGGTAAAACAAATACAGCGAATGTGGATACAGCAAATTGCACAATACATTTGTTTTATTAGTTTTCTGAATATTTTATTATTGACAATTCCCTTCTAATGTTTCAGTCCCCTCAACAATGTTGTATAGATTTGATCAAAAATATCAGTACTCATATAAAATTATTGTTCCATAACTATGATAATAAACATATCACTCCAAAATTAATATATTATCTCTTGCACTTGCTCTCTCTTTCTCTCTCTTTTTCTTCTGTGTGTGTGTGTGCACACACATGTGCTATACTAGGACTGAACACTGGTGGGCTGCTCTAAAACCAAGCTACATCCTCAACCCTTTTTTTGAGGGGGTGGGGGTGAGATCTTGCTAAATTGCTGAGGCTGGCACCAGACTTTTGGTTCTCCTGTTTCAGCCTTGTAAGTTTCTGCTATGACAGGTATGTGCAACCACATATGGCAAAATATTTGATATCCTAAAACAATATTTGTATTTTGTTTCAGCTTTCATGAGTGGCTCAATGGGCAATTTTACCTTGGGAGTCCTGATGAGAATTTCAGAAATGTTTATCTAAAAACATCCAAATGATTCATTGGCTAGGTATTAATAACTGACTTTCTGCCAAAATGATAGGATATTTGGAGATGTCTACTTAGTTTCAAAATGTAGGCTGTGTAGCAGGACAATATCTAGGTGTTTAGACTTCTTAAGTAATGGCTGCTATCTCCAGAATGAGTGCCTCAAGAGAGTCATAGAAGTCACAGAGTGTAACTTATGCTTCTGAAAACAAACCACTAAAATTTACTTAAAGAGGACATAAACCTCATCTCAATGGGAGTTGTGTAAAGGAATTTAAAGACATGTTTTATAACTGCCAAAACTATATTGAGGATACACATATAGCAGAAAATAATTACCAATACCAAAATAAAAAATCTGTAACTTAAAAACATACTCATCTTGCCAGGTGCAGTGGCACATAACTGTAATTCCAACAGCTCAGGAGTCTGAGTTAGGAAGATAGGGAGTTCAAAGCCAGCCTTAGCAAAAGCGAGGGCCTAAGCAACTCAATGAACTCTGTCTGTAAATAAAGTAAAAAATAGAGCTGGGAATGTGGCTCAGTGGTTGAGAGCCCCTGAGTTCAATCCTCAGTATCACACCCCCAAAACAAAATAACATACTTTATTATAAACATAAATTTATTTTTCTCTTTATTTTTTCTTTTTTCCTATTTAAATATATTATATGTTAATTAGCATTTTAAAAGTACTAAAAGGAAAAAAATGAATGTTTTAGAGCATTAAATCCTAAATGTAAAGAAAACTATAGTATTATTTTACAGTCTTTTTAGTCTTAATAAGATCAGAAAGATGTTTCATTAAAATTGGATCATATAATAATATTTATTATGTTTTCTATTTTATGCATTAAAGTACACACTGTATCAGTTATCTAATATTTATCTAATACAAAATAGGTTCTTTTTAACCATTGATCACTGAATAATAACAAAAGAATGATTGACAAAAATATAAAATTTCTCTGTTGATTGAGAACTAAATCTACTTTAAAATGTAACATAATTATATAGAAGTAAATTTGATGATTGGATAGTAGGTTTCTGATGAATACTTTCAGTTTTTGCCACTATAATGTTAAGAAATATTTATTTCTGAGCCAGAAGTAATAGTTTTTATTCTAGTAGGGTTTGCTGATCTAAGTTTTCTCCAAATATCTTTTGTATTCCATACTATTTAATTTTCTAATTTTAGGGCCCTTACTACTATTGTTTGCAATTTATTTCCAATCTTTTGTAAATTAATTGCTCATATTATACTTTAAGTAGAATAATTATTCATTAATTTTTATGGAGATTTTCTACCTCCCCAAATACTTTTCAAAACAGTAAATTTTTAATTTACCAAAACAATTTTGATTAAATCTTCATTATAACTCAAGTTTTAAATAAGAGGGTTTGCAGTGGTGTTCCCCACCAATATCATAATTTTATTTTTTTCATTATAACATGTATGGAATAGTTGTCTTCTCTTTCTTTAGAAATTCCTTGGATTTTGTTCTTTGGATGGTGTTTGAGTCAGCCTTTTTTGCCTCTATGATCAAAATACCTAACAAGAAAAATTTTGGAGGAGGAAACATTTATTTGGAGCTCACCATTTCAGAGATCTCAGGCCATAGAGCACCAAATCCATTGCTCTGGGCTAGTGGTGAAGTAAAATTTCAGGGTGGAAGAATGTGGTGAAGAAGAGCAGCTCAGGATATGGGCACCAGGAAGTAGAAAGAAAGAGAGAGACTTCTCTCACTAAAGAGAAATAGATACCCCAAAGGAAGACCCCAATACCCATCTATCCAGCCACACCCTACTTGCCTACAGTTAACCCATATCAGGAGATTATTGAACTGATTAGGTTAAAAACTCTCATAACGTGATCATTTTACTTTTAAACTTTCTTGCTTTATCTCACACATGAGCTTTTAGGGAACACATAATTATTAAATCAGAACAGATGGAAACATAGACACAGTGACAATTTGTTTGCTGGGTCATCACATACTTTTTTCTTCAAGTAGGTATTGAAGTGTTACATGTTTTTAACATTGAATGTACAAGCATACTATAATAGGATATCTATTTAGAGTATCTTTAGTCTTTGCCTTCTCCTTTCCTAATAAATGAAATTGCAACATATTTGTAACAGACACCATTTTGTTTCTCTAATTACTTGGATTCATTCTCCAGTTTCTATTCTTTGTATGTGGGTTGTCCCCCAATGATTCGCTGCCAGTGTAGCAATATGATAGATGAACTGGCATAAATTTTAAGTGACATGTATGGTAAGTGCTGGCCTTGGAAAAGATTAAGGTCGTTTTCCTGGGACCTTGGATGTGTTATTGTGAGACTGTCAACTAGGAAAAAAAAATAACTAGTTTGATCAATAAATCACTTTCTTTAGCTTTCTGTCTCATAATGTTATCTTTCCCTCTAGCACATGGTCCTATTATTGTGATTCCATTCGCCATAGGAATCTAATGGAATTCATCTAGGCCTGAGTAGAAGCAAGTAGAAGTCATCATCATATCTTTGAACCTTCAGAATAGTAAGCCATATAAACCTCTTTTCTTTATAAACTACCCAACTTCTTGTATTTCATTATAGTAATGGAATATGAACTAATAACATTTCCAACCAAGTGAAGTTACATATTTTATATATATCCTGACACTCATGCAACAAATTAGTCTTTTCCCAGGGAGTTTGACACAAATTTTGGGTTTAGGTCCAAGGCTTAGAAGGTCAACTTTGCAGGAAAATAATTCACATATTTACAACAAACATTCTGAGAACTTCTTTTTAAAGTTTTTCATAAATTCCAAAACATACTCTAGTATCTTTAGCATCATTAACATTTAAACTAATAAACCAGTGAAAATTGTTTCATATTATTTCCAACCAAACTGTTCTTACCAAATGCAGTCAACTTGTGTGTCCAGATCAACACTATTCATTCTAGAAGTCCCAGAAGAATTTGCCAAATCACCATTTATTTTTCTAACACACCAGTATTTGGAGGAAATGTCTTTCCTTCTACAGTGAATTGTGTGTGCTCTGTGTGTGTGTGTGTGTGTGTGTGTGTGTGCTTGTAAAATTCAACTTTTCTCTATCAAGTTGTGCCAGTTGACTTTGGTGTTTTAGATTTGGTAGATGGAGAGAATTGATGTTATTTTTTTGAATGCTCTCACATTGTTAATATATAATTTGATACATAATACTTTTTAAATTTCTTTGACTAGTTTTTGGAAAAAATTTTGTATTGTCCTTCTCAGTTGTTGTGATGTTTTTCTTTCTTTTCTCTTATGTACTTATGGAATCATGCAGCATTTGCTTTTTGTGGCACTTCCATATTTCAAAGAGACTACAAGTTTCTTTCACATTTTTTTTGTAACTGAAGACATAGTGTTGCAGTGTACTGATTCACCTGAATTTTTTACATATTAAATAATTGTATTTTTGTTCCATACATACATATGTCCTAATTATGTTTCAGTTTTTTTTTTATTTTCCTTCTGTCATACTTGTTTTTACTTTCTAATTTTAATTGAAGTATTTTTGACATCTGCTCAAATATGTTATTTGACTGAAATATATGTTGTGACATCTACATTGTTACAAACATTCAAATGCATAGTTCAGTGCTGTTAATTCTGATCACAGTGTTGTACAGCACATCCTGCAAACTATTCATGTTGCCTGCCTGAGACTTCACTCACATTGAGCAGCACTTGCTTCTCCTTCCCCAACTCCCAGAAACCACAGTTCTACTTTCTGTTTTGATTGTTTTGATGTTTAATACTTCATATTCGTGAAATCACGCAGTATTTACTTTTTGTGTCACTGCCATATTTAAAAAAAACTATAAGTTTCTTTCATGTTATAGAACACTATAAGATTTCCTTTTGATATTACTGAATGATGTTCTAATGTATGTATAGAATAATTTTCATTTGTGATTCATCCATCTATAGACCTTTAGGTAGTTTCTGCATTTGGACTGTTCTAACAGTATAATAAAATAAATTCAAGGGCAAATATATACTTAATAATTTTATTTTAATTCTTTTAGATAAATGGTATTATTAGATCATATAAAATTTCATTTGTTTTTGTATTAGGCAACCCCATGCCATGTTCCTTAATGGCTATACTATATTACATTCTCAAACAGGATTCCATTTTCTATAGACATTTGTCAGTAACTAGTTGCTGCTTATTTGTTTGCCTTTTTTTTATATAGTGGAAATTTTAATACGTTGAAAGTTATATTTCATTTTGGTTTTAATTTAATTTCCCTGAAGGTTAGTGATGTTTAAATTTCTGTAACAAAGCTAAGCTGATATACATAACATTGCTACAACAGGATCTGGGAATTTTCTGATCACACAGTGCTTTGTCAGTGAGGACTATGGCAGGAGAGTGTCACATATTCTTCAGCTCTGATGCAGCTGGCTTGGCCCCTGCTGGGGTACAGGATCTTCTTCACTGAGTTCTGAATATCTCATAAACACAGCTCATCAGTGTGCTGTCCTTAGACCAAGGTGGCTGGGGAGGAAAGAAAATCTAATTGGCTATCTTTCTCATGTCATTCTCTTTATCTTTGAATTTTTAATTACTATTCAAAATACTTTAACAGATGACTTTAAATTTTTTTTTCAATCTTGTTTAATATAATGGACCAGAATAACGGAATGTTTATTTGGAGGTACTTATAATCTCTAGATAACTCTATTTATAATCTCTAGAATATCTGTCTAGATACAGAGACTCACTTCATTTACCCTCTATTTCCTCTTAATTGATCAGTGATCCATTATTTAATTAATTTTTATATGATGTGAAATATCACAGTTTTTCTAGTCTGTTTCGTTGTTTCATTTTTTATTATGTTAGTTTCTCTCATGTTTTAAATAATTTTGTGCGATAATATATTTAATAGTTGATGGAGCCAGTCCTAATTTTTATTTTTTTTACACACTATATTTTCTTATCTATATTTCTCATAAAATGAACTGAGATAAGCAAATTTTCAACTCTATTCTCTTTACGTTTTTTTCACAGAATCTCAATATTTCTAATTCACAAGCATAAATGTTTTTCATATTAGTACAGTTTCATCTCATGACTTTGAAGTTTTATCTGTGGGATATCAGCAAAGAATTTATCTTATTCTTTCACAGATTATCTCTGTAGAAGCAGGACATTTACATTAATGGAAGGAATTTTTTATTCACATTTCTTAAAAATTGTATTTAGGAGACTATTCCTCTGATTATAGTATGTGATAGATTTTGTGCTTGCTTACTGGTGATGTATTGTGTTTTCCTTGGTGTGTGTTAGTGTGTTTGTGCAAAAAAAAATGATTAAACTTTGATATAAAACATTGTTTCTCTTCTCAGATAAAGCATTCTATACTGAAGTTCTGATAGCATGAGGAAACAAAATAGATAGAATAAAATACATAAATTTTATATAAATGGCCAGTCTTAAATGTTATATTGATAATTTTTAGTAAATTCATTTTACCTCTGAGCCAGAAGTGTGATCCACTCTTAGAAAAATGCCATTAAAATATGAAGCCAGAGAGTTGACTGCAAGGGAAGGATGTCTAGAAATCTAGCATATGACAGTTGCTGAAAACTCCTAAATATATATAGTATCATGAGCACACATATAAATGTGAGCTATATTAAAAGTAGTTTTTCAATGACATAAAAAGAAAAAATCATTTACATAAATAATAAATTTAGGAAAATGTGCAAATTAAAAATCATGTTATGCTAATAAGTTTATAAATAAAAACCTCTTACTTATTTTCATATTTTAAAATGCCAGGGTGATAGTAGTATATTTTAAAGATAATTTTAGTTATAAATTTTGTCATTTAAGGGCTTTTGCTTTAAAAATATTTTCTGGAAATTATTTTAAAATAAAATAATTATTTATAAGCAAGATAAATCAGCTAAAAATCAGTTATCTCAAGTACACTGATTATAAGAACATTTTTCTGATAATGGAAATATCAAAATACATTGAGGGGACATAAATAGATAATCTAGTTTTATTTAGAGTATAATTTTAAATTAGTGGGCCTAAGATATTTCCTCAATGTTTCCTGTAATTTAATTAAATGAAATTTTTAAAAAGTTGACTTTTTGTTTCTGTAAATTCCACATTCATGCACTCAACTAATTACAAATTTAAAATATTGGAACAAAATAATAAATTTTGTCTGTCCTGAGTATGTACTAAATTTTTTCTCATCATTACTGACTAAACAACACAGTATAACAACTATTTGCATTCCATTTCCATTACATTATGTGTCATAGATTATCCATGAATGATTTAAAGTATACAGCAGGTTGTGTGTGGGTTGTAATCAAATACCATGCCGCTTTACATAAGAGACTTGAACATCTACAGATTTTCATATCTGCAAGGAGGTCCTGGAATCAATTCCCTGTAGATACTAATGGATGGCTATATAATTGAATGAATGCTATTATATTTATATGCTATTTCAATGACATGTAGAGACTTCTCATTGATAAATAATATAATGTAGGACATATTTTTATTATTAACATGTTTACAGGAGAATTACGTTGCTAGATAGAATTTTATGTTGTGAAGTCAACTTACTGGAGAGAGAAACTTTTTTACATTGTATTTGGGAAAAAACTATAAATAATAAATAATTTAACATCTAAACTCATGTATATGGCATAAAAATCAGAAACTGTATTTGGCTAGCAGTATCTTCTTCCTCACAGAAAAATATCAGAGATTCTAAGGATTCCTAAAACTTTTATACTGAAAAACATTTAGGTCATCTAAATTTAATCTTCTCATCATAGAGCAAAATAAAACCCAAAATTATAGATGACATTGCACAAATTAACCTTATATTTCTCTGGTTCTGGTTCTAGATAAAAAAAAATTGAAATCATCTTTCTAAACAAATTCACCACTGAGATGTTATGACATTTATTGACTTGTACTCCTTCCCACATGCATTATATTATTACTTAAATCTTAATTTCAATGTGACTAGTAATTGAATATTGCACATATTCTATAAAACATCTTGTATATGGGCTGGGGTTTTAGCTAATTTGTAGAATGCATGTCTAATACAAAAATGTCACTGGGTTCAATCCTTAGTACCACACAAAATAAACCAATAAAATAAAGTTATTGTGTCCATCTAAAGCTAAAAACATTTTTTAAATAAAAAAGTTTTGCATATATTTAATTTATAGATATATGTGCATATTAATATCCAGATATATTCCCATATTAATTTTTCAGAATATATATGTAACTCAAGCAATTCAATAACAAATACTCTGATTAAAAATTTGGGAATGATCTGAGTAGAAATTTCTGAAATTGGACCTACAAATTGCAAACAAATGAAAAACTACTGAACACACTAATAACCATGAAAATTCAAATTTAAGAAACAACAACAATAAGAAATCACCTCATACTTGTTGGATTGGTTATTATAGAAAAATGAAAAGTTAAAAATGCTGGTAAGGTTACAGAGAAAGTGGAGCCCTCATATACTGTTAGTACAAATTTAAATTAATACAGCCATTATAAAGAACAGCATGAATGTTCACCAAAGTACTTGAAATGGGATTAGCATACAATTCAGCAATTCCACTACTGGATGTATACCCCAAGAAATTTAAGTCAGTATGTCAAAGAAACATCTGTAGTCATACATTTATTGCACCTCGACTCACAATAGTCAAGCCATGGAATCAACCAAGGATAAATGGGAAAAGAAAATGGCATATTTGTGTGTGTGTGTGTGTGTGTGTGTTGCTATGTGTCTGTAAAACAGAATAAATTATGTCATTTGTAGCTGGAAAACATTACATTAAGCAAAATATGTATGACACAGAAAGAAAACTACCACATGTTCTCACTCATTTATGCAAATTAAATTTTAACATTACAGAAAGAGAGTATAGACTTGTGCTTACCAGAAGACAGAAAGGGTGTTGAAGAAGAAGAGATGGAAAGACA
The DNA here is from genome assembly GCF_001458135.2 of Marmota marmota marmota. Lineage (NCBI taxonomy): Eukaryota > Metazoa > Chordata > Mammalia > Rodentia > Sciuridae > Marmota > Marmota marmota. The sequence goes on from NW_026000211.1 coordinate 38,011,853, forward strand.
ACAGTTAATGAGCACAAGGAAAGAGAGAGGAGGCATGATTTCTAATATTCTATAGATGTTAGCATAATTATGATTGACATCTGTAAATTGAATATTTTAAAATAGTTAGCAGGAAGGATTTTCAATCTCCTGAACACACACACACACACACACAAAATAACATATACAGGTCTAAGATACAGATATACTAATTGTTCCATATGATTATTACATATTACATACATGTATAGAAATGTTACATTGCACTTAATATGTGTACAAATACTATTATTTTATTTTAAAAATTTCATTTTTTTCCAGAGTAAATGGAATCGTTATAGGTTACTTCCTCTTATGCCAATGCTGTTTCCTTTAAAACAAGAAGATTTAATTTCTTTAAAAAATTTTAAAAATTTAATTACTTTAAAATATTTGTTTAAACTTTTTTCTCTAATTAGTTATAATTGAAAGCAGAGTGTATTTTGATGCACAGTACTCAAATGGAGTGCAAATTTTCATTTCTCTAGTTGTTCAAGATGCAGATTCGCACCATTTGTGTAATCATAAATGTGCCTAGGGTAATTCTATCCGGCTCATTCCACCATCTTACCTCCCCTCATCCCCACTTGCCTCCCCCTCTTTGTTCAATCAAAGTTTCTTCATTCTTCCCATGCCCCCTCCCCTTATTATGGATCAGCATGTATTTATCAGAGAGAACATTCATCCTTTGTTTTGGGGGGATTGGCTTACTTTGCCTAGCATGATATCTTCCAACTCCATCCATTTACTTGCAAATGCCATAATTTTATTCTCTTTTAAGGCTGAGTAATATTCCATTTTGTATATAGACCATAGTTTCTTTACCCATTCATCTATTGAAGGGCATCTAGGTTGGTTCCAAGTTTAACTCTTGTGAATTGTGCTGCTATAAAACTTGATGTGGCTATGTCCCTGTAGTATGCTGATTTTAAGTCCTTTGGGTATAGACCAAGGAGTGGGATAGCTGATTCCAATGGTGGTTCCATACCAAGTTTTCTAAGGAATCTCCATATTGCTTTCCAGATTGGTTGCACCAATTTGCAGTGTCACCAGGAATGTCTGAGTGTAACTTTTGCCCCACATCCTCGTCAACGCTTATTGTGCTTGTATTCTTGATAATTGACAATTTCACTGGAGTGAGATGAAATCTCAGAGTAGTTTTGATTTGCATTTCTCTAATTGGTAGGCTTGTTGAACATTTTTCATATATTTATGGATTGATTGCAGATCTTCTTCTGAGAAGTTTCTGTTTTAAAAATTTGAAACAAGCTTACTTACTGCTATTCAATTTATTAATATGTCTCAACCAGTATTTTAATGGAATGTTATGATATACCAAATATTTGAATTATGTGAACATAATGAATTTATTGTACTGAGCTATTTGACATATATATTGCTTCACATTTTTTTGTTGTAAGAACACTTACTTAAAATCAACTCTAGCAATTTTCAAGAATACAGTACATTTTTATTAACCATGGACACCATGTTATACAATTTCAGTTAAGTAACTAAAATTTTGTATAAAACAGTAATTTAAGAAGAAAACACAAAATAGAAAAGTGTGTCCAATAGTTCTTACATCTTAACTAAAATTTAAGTTTTATTATACTAAATAATCCCAAAGTAAAAAGATTAGAAAATCATTCTATTTATTAGTAATAAAAGGAATATTACACCTCCTTTCACTGTTTTTGTCAGCATTTTGTTTTTACTGCCATGACTAAAATACCTAACTAGGACAATTTTAGAGGAAAAACGTGTTTGGGGGCTCACAGTCTCAGAGGTCTCAATCCATATACAGCAGGCACCATTCCTCAGGGCTTGAGGTGAAGCAGAATCATAGTGGCAGAGTGTGGTGGAGGGAATAGGCTCACATGATGATCAGAAGTAGAGAGAGACTCCCCTTGCCAGATACAAAATATGTATCTGAGAGGCACATCCCCAATGACCCATCTCCTCCAGCCAAAGCCTACTCATAGTCAGTTACCACTCAGTTAATCCCATCAGAGAATTAATTCACTGCTTGGCTTAAGGCTCTCATAACCCAATAATTTATCCTCTAAAACTCCTTTCATTGTCTCACACATGATCTTTTTGGGGAAAATCTTACATCCAAACCACAACATTCACCAAATCACAGAATAAAACAAAGCACAGAAATATCTGTAGTCAATATAGCATTAGCACAACAATTGCTGCATTTAAGGTAGTGCAATATACATCTACTGTTGAAATTCATGAATCATTGTTGTTGAATAATGTTGCCTTTTTCCTCTTCCTCTGTTTTTGTCTGTTCGTTTTTGTTTTTTCTGCTGTGTTGGGGATTTAAACCAGGCCTTGTTCCAGCAATCTCCATCACTGAGCTACCCCGCAATGTTTCATCTATTGCATTCCTTGGCTTATTACAAACAGTTCTTGCGTTGCATGAGTAATTTATGTCACTAACCACACATTCTTGACTTTCTTTAGATAGGCTATCATTTAAATGAAATGTTTCTTCAAAGAGAAGAATGACCCCTACAATGATATTTTAACTGGATAAGTTGCTATTCATTATGAAAAATATAGGATAACAGCTGCTATATAGTAGATACTTAGATAGTGATTGTATTACTTAAATGGATGATGACTAATAATTTACTTGTTTCCATTTCTGGAATGTTTTCCTCTATAGAAAATAAGACAATGTTTACATTTTCAGATGTGTGCATTTAGCATTAACTATGACAGGAAGAGACAATATCAAGGAGAGAGTGACAATTGGTCGCTGGTATCATTTTGTGCCTTCAAGGACCATGTTGACATCAATCATAGATTTTTCTCATAGAAAATGGAAAAAGAAACTCTGAACACCACTGTCTTCATTTTGGGGCATTCTTCTCTTATAAGGGAAATTCTGTTATTTTGCACAATTATCTTTAAGTGAAAATTCAAAGTGAGCAAGGATCACAGGCAACTTTCAGTCATCACTTGCTCTCTTACCATTGTTTCCATAAGAACAGGTTTTGGAATCTGACATCCACTGGGCCATGAGTTACTAGAGCAGTAAGTAAGAGAGCTCATAATTTTACAGTTTAATTGCTTCTTAAAGTACAGCATTCCATGCCTCTCCCTCATTCCCCTCATTCTTTTTGCTTTGTGGATTAAATAGAATTAGGAGCCAAATTAGGATCATGTGTTCTCTGTTCACTCTTCTTCCACACAGAATCGGGGACAGAGACTGCTGCCCAGTTTCTGAGATTGGCAATCAAGTCCAGGTACAAGATAATCATGGGGGTGAAGCATTCTTCTACCTTTCTTATGCTAAGGCCAGAGTTAATCCAACTGCTGTATCCTATAGACCCAGTTGTCTAATTCTTTCCCTATAGGTATGGCAGAAGGTATATAGATTCTCAGTTTGCGATTTTTGTGGAATCATGAAAGTGCAGCTTGACATTTGTCCTACATCACATTCTCCAATACATTTGATGTCTTATCTTTTCCTGTATCTTCAGAAGTGGAAGAAAGGGGAAGGGGAAATTTCACCACAGAATATCAGCAAATTTTATTACAAAAACTTCCTATTTTATTGCAGCACCTTAATAAGTTTGATACATCTTATTTAATCCATGCATCATCATAAATCAGCCTTTATGTGTACCCCCCATTTGTTGGATGAGATAAAAGAGCCTTGGCATAGTTAAGTCACCCACTGATATCTGACAGGTTAGTTGGTAAATGGCAGAGTCAGATTTCAAACCATGGTCATTCTGACTCTAGAACTTGAATTCTTACACTATATTGAACCCAGGCCAGTGATTTTTGGCTCAGTGATTCCAAGAAAGTAGCTGCTAAGTGAAGATCATAGAAGTTTCTCACTGTGATTCAAAAAGACAACTGCTGTTCCTGCTGTTTTTTCCTTGCTTGCATGTGGGGCCACAGACACCAGCACAGATCTGAAAAAGTTTGCTTTTGATTGTAACCATCATCTCCATGGGTGGATAGAGAGGATGGATGGTGAGGCAGTAGATAACAGACATGCTAGGGGCACAGGTGTGTTTCCAGATTAGACAGGAGGCATCACAGGCACAAAGAAGCCCTGACTGAAAGAGAGGGATAGCAGATTGCTTCCTTACAGCCCAGACAGTGGGGCTCCTCTTGTCTTATCTTCAGGTCCTGGCAACCCAGACTGGTTTCCCTGGATACAAGAGCTTCCCTGTTTGCAGGGACTGAATCATCAAATGTGTTTGAATTTGTTCAGACAATCTCAGAAAGGACAAATGCTCCCTGAAAAAGACCAGAAGTTCTATTTTTTTTTTTTTTTTTAGGAAAGTGAGTACAAATAATTTGGTTTATAAAACCCCGGATATGGTCAATATACCTAGATGTCTTAGTTTTTTATAGTGTTATTAAGTTCAATCATTAGGAAGTCATCCTAACACTCCTTTTTACTATAAAGTGAGTATATGAAACAGATTTTGTTCAGTAAATTATTTTATGATATTAGATATTATTTACTGTATCTCTGGAGTCACCCCAAAATATCACCACATTTTGTTTGTCTTTCTATGCATGTGCTATACCACTGAGCTGTACCCCCTAGTCCTATTTATTTGTCTTTGTAATGAACAAATGCAAATCTGGACCACAATGAATGCTACAATTGTTATTTTCAGGGTATCGTAATGGGAATCATGTTTTTTCATTATTTGCGTCTCTCATAGCACCTAGAATAATGTGTTACACATATTTTTTCAGTTTTTTTTTAAGATAAAGTTTCTTTCCCCAACCCTTATACAAACTAAGCAATGTAAAGAGTGAATTGGATATTGTGTTTGCCTTCCTGACTTGGGTAAATTCTTTGATTCTATTTGTTTAATTTAGTTTAATGTTGTCTAAAATTTATGATGAAAGTACTTCTGATTTGGTATAAATATAAATATAGTTCACTAACTATATTAAACTGGCAATTTCAAGATAGGGTAGGAAACAAGCAAGGAAAGAATAAATGAAATATCAGATTCAGGAAAATGGTCATTGTTATAAAATCGGAAAATGGTCACTCCCCAAACTGTGTGCAAGACATCATGAGAAACAAGGTTGGCCTGGCTGGCCGTAATGACTTCCTGGAGAATCTGAACTTCAGGAGAAAGGACGGAAAGGTAAAGTTGACACAAATTTCCTGTAAAAGCCAATTCTTAAGTGGGTGAAAATATTGTTCTTCTTTAATAGTTTTTTTAGAAAGGGTTGAACCTCAGTGGAGGAAATAAAAAACACTTTGAGTTTAAGATAGTGCAGTTGAGAGGACTCTGAAAGGCACTGACCCCCAACTCAGGACTCCTGAACAAAGGACACTAGCCATCTTCCTGCTGTGGGTGGACCTGGAAATGTCACCTGAGCTGGGATCTATATTCCTTGTGAAGTAAAGCAGGAAGGTCCCTCAAAATCCACTGTCCTGAATGGATGAAGTGCACTTCAGCCTCATATAAAGACTTCATCTATTTCTGTTGGAAAGAGAACATGTGTTTAATGTGTGTGGGGGGGAAAGAGCCAGGAAACCTCATTATACACTTCAGCATCTCCTGCTTCACCCTATGACCTTTTATTGTATGTATGCTTGTGATTATGAGTAAAGCTTGATACTTAAAAAAAGACTGATTTCTGAGCTTGTGAGTCCACAATTTGATGCTTTATGTTAGTTCAAGAGAGCATACAATTGCCACATAAAAGAGCAGCTCTTTAATCACTTTATGATGAAGCATGCATAGCCTTTTAATTTCTTTATAATCATTCCATGGCTTATATTTACCTTTATATCCAATTCTGTTGCTGGGGCAGATGTATTACCCATGTTTAATCTCTGTCATGACAGGAAAAAAAAACATTATATCAAATTTTGCATGTTATAAGCTAAGTAATCAAGATTTTAATAGATTGTTTAATTCTATGTATTACATGATTACAATTATATGACACTGGAAAAAAATTAGAGAGATTGTAAAAAATTTACCAGTTACCCAGTGCTTGGGAATAGAAATGGATGAATATGTCAAACATAGGGGACTTTTAGGGCATAAGTCATTTTTATGATGTATATATAGTACTATAATGATGGATATGTGTCATTGTATATTTGTGAAAATTCATAATCTGAAACACCTATGGTGAAACAATGTAAACCATGGGATTTGGTGATAATGATGTGTCACTGTTGGTTAATCTATTTTAACAAATGTACTGCTATGGCATTGGATAATGATGGCAGGAGAGACCTATGCTGACAAAAAGAGAAGATTGGAACTAATTTTATTGTAACCTAAAATCTTTAACAATAAATACAATGCAAATATCTGCCGCAGTCTGGCTGGGCACAATCAGAAGCCACTTGTCAAAAGAAACTAACTTTATTTTTAGAACCACACATGCCAAACAAAACAGCCTCTCAGGAAAAATCCTCAGAGCCTCAACTGCCACCACCGGCTTTCCACAAGCCTCTCTCTCCCACACCAGCTTCTCTCCACCTCCCACAATCCTCCTGCTCTTGAGGCCGATTGGCTGGGTCACATGGGCGGAGCCAAAAAAGTCCCCCAATGAGTAGCTCCGTGGTCTGAAAGGGCAGGGAAACAGCCTAATGAGCATCACCGCAGAGGAGCCAATCAGCAAGATGTTGCTGGGGCCGCTGTGAGCAGCCGGCAGCTGGAAGTTTGCTGGCAGCTGGAAGTTTGGTGGGGCCCCTTGGCTGTGGCTCTCAACAAATATCAACTAATATGTTGTAACTTTTACAGTCAAAAATTTAATGAGTCAATGTTTAGAAATGAATAATGTAGATTCCTTATATTTAAACTATAATACACATGGCTTAATATTTACATATTGTTATGGCTTAGGTATTATGTGTCCCCTAAAAGCTCATGTGTAAAACAGTGCAAAAGCATTCATAGATGAAATGATTGGGTTATGAGAACACTAACCAATCACTGAATTAACCCCCTGATGGGGATTAACTGGTAACTGAAAGCAGGTAGGGTGTGGCTGGAGAAGGTGGTTCTTGGGTGTGTGACATTGGGATATATATTCTGTATATGACCAGTTGAGACCGACCAATCTCTCTCTCTCTCTCTCTCTCTCTCTCACCCCTCTCTGATCATCATATGAGCCTCTTCCCTCCACCACACCCTTCCACTATGATGTTCTGCCTTACATCCAGCACTGAGGAAGGCAGTCTAAGGACTGAGACCTCTAAAACTGTGAGCTCCCAAATAAACTTTTCCTCCTTAAAATTGTTCTTATCATGTCTTTTAGTCACAGCAACAAAAAAGCTGACTAAAGCTTTTTTAAAGATCAAGCACCATTGAGGTGAATGTGAACTAAAACACAAATGACTTTTTACCATAAAACACTCAATGAGCTATATGTATTCTAGTAAAAATAAAATGAACTATATTTTTTAAGTTGAAAACAAAACCAATTCAAAAAAAAAAAAAAAAACAGTAGTGGAGATGTTAAGGAAGCCACTTGCCTGAAATTACTGGAATTTTCAAATATTGGACAGACAAATAGCTAGTGAAATCTCTGCAGTGTTGTGAAGTATTGAGAAGCCCTCCCACATCTCAATGGTATAGCAAAACATCTCCTTAAATAAGCCCTGATTATATGCTAATTTTAGTTTATGGATCTCAGAATTTCAGTGACTCTTAATTATGTGATTATTAGACTATAAACAGGTAGCATTTTTTAATCTATGCAAGTGGATATTATTGGAACCAATTTTATTCCCTTGTGAGAAAGAAGGAAAAAGGTCACTTTTAAAATAGGAATCACTCAAGTACACTTAGCTGTAAAATGGCAAATTGACATTGCTGACTTCTTATCCACAAGACTGATAAAAAGGAATAATCACGAGTGTGTGTGTGTGTGTGTGTGTGTGTAATTGGGTTACTATACATATTGTTAAATAAATTAAAACAAGATATTGCATTGTTTTGGTTTGGGGAGCATATGTGAAACCTGTTTTTCTCCTCTTTTTAAGTTCCAAAGTTTAGTTCTTGTCTCTTCCATATAGTTGCAATGCCTCAGAGATTTCCAGAAATGTAAACAGGCACATCAGGAGGAAATTTATGCGAACATTCTTCCTTCTTCCAGCTCAGCAACACTGCGTGAAACCTTCTCCTGGTGTGTTTGCACAAAGAAATCTCATCATTTTCAGAATCCTGTCCCTGATACACAAAGTTATATAAACTAACTCCACCCTTCTTACCCAATTCCTTTTTCCAAACTTTTATTTTTTAATAGTTTAATGCTACAATCTATTATGTTAATATTTATGTTATAATACCACATATTAGAATTTTTACATTCATGCTTTATATAATAATTTGTACTATTATTATCTTTATATAAATTTATATTATAATTCATACATTGATTTTATTCAAATATTAATGTATTCAAAGGACATGAATAAAAGCCTCCTGTATCAATATTCAGTAAGTTGTTTAAACTTATAAAATCTTAGTTCCATTATCTATAAATTAGTCTAATAAGGGTTATTGTGTAAATTAAATGACATTTTATATTAAAAAACATGTATCATGATATCAGACACTTCTATATTCTGTTAGGCTTGGCTAATGCTGAAACTATTCATAATTTCCATTATCTGAATATTGCAGCAAACTTGTAGTTCATAGTTGTGCAACTCACATTAACTTGTGCAATGAACTTGTACAATGAATCTGATATGCTAAATAAGACTTCAAGAAATGTATATAAAATCTCTCTAGTGCATGGAGTAAGCATTTGGAAAACTAAACAAAACCTCATTTTCTGAAGCACATTCATTTTTACTTTTTAAGTTTTATTTTATTTTTAATTGATAAATGTGTATATTTTATGGGGTAAAATATGATGAGTATTTTTGTTTGTTGTTGGTCATTTGCAGTACTGGGTACTGAACCTAGGCATACTCTAATACTGAGGTATATCCCCAACCCTTTTTATTTTTATTTTGAGATGAGGTCTTACTAAGTTGCCAAGGCTGGCCTTGAACTTGCAATCCTTCTTCCTCAGTCTTCTGAGTCACTGTCATTACAGGTGTGTACCACCTTGCTCAAAGATGTTTTGATGTAGGTATATATATTGTGAAATAATTAAATCAGGCTAATTAATATGTTACTGTCTCGAATATTCATAATTCCTTTGTAGTAAAAATATTTAAAAGCCATTTTTAGACATTTTGAAATGTATAACACATTATTTAGTAACTTGAATCACCATTCTGTTTAATAGGTACACATACATCCCTTATACTTGTTTAATGGAAACTTCGTACCCTTTGACTAGTATCTCCCTTTAACCTGTCAACCTTTCCTTTAGCCTTCTTCTATACTCTACATAGAGGACATTAACTTTTTGGGATTTACATATGAATGAGATCAGGTGCTATTTCTCTTTGTGTGTCTGGCTTATTTCATTTAGCAAATTTCCTTAGGTCCACCTGTGTTTTTATAAATGGCAGAATATACTGCATTTTAGCAGCTGAATAGTATTCTTTTTCTTTATTTTTTAGAAATTGTGTATATTTCCAGACATAATTCCCCATACCTGTGATCCCAGCCACACAAGAAGCTGAGACAGGGGGAATCACAACTTTCAGGCCACCCTAGGCAACTCAGTAACAACCTGCCCCAAGATTAGAAACATATAAATACAAAAAAAGGGCTGGGAATGTAGCTCAGTGATAGAGTACTCAGTGGTAGAGAGCTCCTGGGATAAATTCCCAGTAGCACAATATAAATAAATAAGTTAACTAATCAATTAAATTTGGATATACATACCACATTTTAAAAAACCATTGTTTTTACATCTTGCCTATTGCAAATAATGCTACAGTGAACATAGCATTGTATCTTTTTGATATACTGATTTTGAACCCTTTGAGCATATATTCAGAATGGAATTCACTAATCACATGGTAAATTCTGTTTTTTGCTTTTTAATTTTTTTATTTATCAGGATCTTTATACTCTTTTCCATAATGGCTGTACATGTTTACAATACCACCAATGTTGTACAGATACTCTCGTCTACACATTCTCGCTAGTGTGTTTTCTTTGGTCTTTTTGATAATAGCCCATCTAACAGGGGTGAGGTGATATCTCATTTTGGTTTTCACTTGTATTTTTTTTTACAATTAGAAATTCTGTGCTCTTTTATTTGCCTATTGAGCCTTCTATGGAATATTTTGAGAAAAGTCTGTTCAGGTCAACCTTGTCCAATTTTTAATAGGATCATTTGTTTCCCTTTATTGAGTAGTCTGGGTAGTTCATTTATTTGGGATATTACTCACTTATTCAATATATGATTTGCAAATATTTCTCCCTGTCTGTGGGTTGTTTCTTCACTCTGTTATAATCTTTTTTTAAAAAATTTTAATTAGTTATATGTGACAACAGAATGAATTACAATTCATAGTACACATACAGAGCACATTTTTTCATGTCTCTGGTTGTACACAAAGTAGAGTCACATCCTCTGTGTCTTCATAGATGTACTTAGAGTAATTATGACTGTAAAGAAATAATAATAAAGAGGAGACAGAGAGAGAAGGTGCTGAGGCAGGGAAGGAGGCAGAGTGGCTCCTTGTCTAAGTGGCCACATTTATTTATACCAATAGGTTACATTAGTTCATTAGTACCATAACCAAATTACTGTTTAGTTTATCAGTAAGGCTACTTATTCTGCAGTTACATTTCACAGTTACAATATGCAATGTTAGGAGCTTTTGTAGTTCTCAAGAAAGTTCATTATCTGAAGTTACTGTTAGGCAGTCAGCTCCAGGAACACCAGAGCTTGGTGAAACATTGTAGTTATCTAGCAAGAAAGTTCCTTTATTCCCAGGACCTTCATTCCCTAAGATTAAGGTCAAAGTTGATAAGACTGTGGCATGGAGGGCATTACCATAGCAATCAGGCAGAAACATTCCCAGGCACCAAGTATGCCATGAAGTCATCAGGGACCCCAATTCCAAACACAAAACCACTACAAAAGACCAAAATACTCAACCATCTTTCTTACCCCTATGCCCCCTTCCTTCCACTGCCTCCACTTTTCTCCTTTACCCTAACTAGAGTTCCTTTAATTCTCCAATCCCCACCCTCTACCAGCAGCATCTTAAATCAGAGAAATCAGTATGCATTTTTTTTTGGGGGGGGGGGATTGGGTAACTTCACTTAGCATTATATTCTCCAGCTCCATCCATTTACCTGCAAATGCCATGATTTTTATTCTCTTTTAATGCTGAATAATATTCCATTGTGTATATATATCACATTTTCTTTATCCATTCAACTAGTGAAGGGCATCTAGGTTGGTTCCACAATTTAGCTATTGGGCATTGTGCTGCTAGAAACATTGATGTGGCTGTGTCCCTGTAGTATTTTCTATTAGACACAGGAGTGGGATAGCTGGGTCAAATGGTGGTTCCATTCCCAGTTTTCCAAGGAATCTCCTTACTGCTTTCCAGAGTGGTTGCACCATTTTGTAGGCTGACCAGCAATGTATGAGTGTGCCTTTTTCCCTACATCTTTACCAACACTTACTGTTGTTTGTATTCTTGATAACTGCCATTCTGACTGGAGTGAGATGAAATCTTAGAGTACATTTGATTTGCATTGCTCTAATTGCTAGATATATTGAACATTTTTTTCATATATTTGTTGATTGATTGTGTATCTTCTTTTGAAAATTGTTCAGTTCCTTAGACAATTTATTGACTGGGTTATTTGGTTTTTTTGGTGTTAAGATTTTTGAGTTCTTTATATATTCTAGAGATTAGTGCGCTATCTGATATGTGTGTGGTAAGAACTTGTTCCCTATTAGTAGGCATTCTATTCACCTCACTGATCATTTCTTTTCCTGAGAAGAACCTTTTTAGTTTGAGCCCATTCTATTTATTGATTCTTGGTTTTAATACTTGCACTATAGGACTCTTATTAAGGAAGTTGGGACCTAATCCAACATGATGGATGTTTGGGCCTACTTTTTTTTTCCTATTAGACACAGGCTCTCTGGTATAATTCCTAGGTCCTTGATCCACTTTTTTTTTTGGCATGGTGATAGGGGTTTAATTTCATATTATTGCATATGGATTTCCAGTTTTCCCAACACCATTTGTTGAAGAGGCTAATATTTTCTCCAATTTACAATTTTGTTACCTTTGCCAAATATAAGATAACTGTATAGTTATGCCACCTGCTTCACTCTTCTTGGTCTCTTATTTTTCCAGATGAATTTCATCACTGCTTTTTCTATTTCTATGAGGAATGTCATTGGAATTTTGATTGGAATTGTATTAAATATGTATAGTGGTTTTGGTAGTATGGTCATTTTGACAATATTAATTCTGCCTATTCTAGAACAAGGTAGATCTTCCCATCTTCTAAGATCTTCTTTAATTTTTTTCTTTAGCATTCTGTATTTTTCATTGTAGAGTTCTTTCACCTCTTTGTTAAGTTGATTCCCAAGCATCTTATTTATTTATTTATTTTAAGGCAATTGTGAAGGGGTAGTTTTCTTGTTTCCCTTTCAGAAGATTTGTCACTGATATACAGAAATGCTTTTGATTTATGGTTGTTGACTTTGTATCTGGCTACTTTGTTGAATTCATTCACCAGTTCTAGAAGTTTTCTCATGGAATTTTTTGGGTATTTTAGGTATAAAATCATATCATCAGCAAATAGTGCCAATTTGTGTTCTTCTTTACCTATTTGTATCCCTTTAATTTCTTTCATCTGTATAATTGCTCTGGTCAATGTTTCAAGAACTATTTTAAATAGAAGTGGTGAAAGAGGGCATTCCTGTCTTTTTCCAGTTTTTAGAGGGAATACTTTAAACTTTTCTCCATTTAGAATGATGTTGGCCTGGGACTCAGCATAGATAGCACTTACAATGTTGAGAAGTGTTTCTGTATTCCCTAGTTTGTCTATTGTTTGAAATATGTAGGGGTGCTGTATTTTGTGAACTTCATTTTCTGCATCTATTGAGATGATGGTATAATTGTTATCTTTAAGTCTATTGATGTGATGAATTACATTTATTGGTTTCTCTATATTGAACCAACTTTGCATCCATGAGGTGAACCCCACTTGATTGAGGTGTACTATCTTTTTGATATGCTTTTGTATTAAATTTGCTAGAATTTTATTGAGAATTTTTGTACCTATATTCATTAGAGATATTGATCTGAAGTTTTCTTTTTTTTATTTTTATTTTTTGCCTGGTTTAGGAATCAAGGTGATATTGGCCTCATAGAATTAGTTTGGAAGTGCTGCCTCTTTTTCTATATCGCTGTAAAAATTTGAATAGTACGGCATTAGTTCGGCATTAGTTCTTCTTTAATGGTCTTGTAGAAACTTGGTTGTGTATCCATACAGTCCTGGGCTTTTCTTTGTTGGTAGGCTTCTGGTGGCATCTTCTATTTCATCTTGAAATTGATCTGTTTAAATTGTGTATATTATCCTGATTCAATTTGGGCAAATCATATGACTCTAGAAATTTGTTGATTCCTTTGATATTTTATATTATATTTTATTGGAGTATAAGTTTTCAAAATAATTTCTAATTATCTTCTGTATTTCTGTAGTGTCTGTTGAGATGTTTTCTTTTTCATCACATATGTTAGTAATTTAAGTTTTCACTTTCTTTCTCTTCATTAGCATGGTTAAGGGTCTGTCAAGTTTATTTATTTTTTTCAAAGAACCAACTTTTTTATCAATTTTCTCTATTGTTACTTTTGTTTCAATTTCATTGATTTTAGCTCTAATTTTAATTATTTTCTTTCTTCTACTGCTTTTGGTGTAGATTTGTTCTTATTTTTCTAGGGCTTTGAAATGAAATGTTAAGTCATTTATTTGTTGACTTTTTCTTCTTTTTCTTCTTTTAAGGAATGAACTCCATGCAATGAACTTTCCTCTTAGCCTTCATAGTGTCCCTGAGATTTCGATATGTTGTATCTGTTTTCTCATTCACCTCTAAAAAGTTTGTAATCTCCTCCTTGATGTTGTTTGTAACCCATTGTTTATTTAGTAGCATTTAATTTAGTCTCCAGGTTTGTGAGTAGCTTTTATTTCTTATTTTATCATTAATTTCTAATGTCATTCCATTTGATCTGACAGAATGCAGGGTATTATCTCTCCTTTTTTATATTTGTTAAGAGTTGTTTTGTAGTTTAATATATGGTCTATTTTAGAGAAGGATCCATGTGCTGCAGAGATGAAAGTGTAATTGTTCATTGAAGGATGAAATGTTCTATATATGTCAATTAAGTCTAAGTTCTTGATTGTATTATTGAGTTCTATAGTTTCTTTGTTGAGCTTTTGTTTGGAAGATCTATCCAGTGGTGAAAAAGGTTGTTAATGTCATCCAAAGTTATTGTGTTGTGGTCTATTTGACTCTTGAACTTGAGAAGAACTTGTTTGGTGAATGTAGATGCTTCATTGTTTGGGGCATATATATTTATAACTGTTAAGTGTTGTTGATGTATGGTTCCTTTTAGCAGTATGTAGTATCCTTCTTTATCCCTTTTGATTAACTTTAGCTTGAAGTCTACTTTATTTGATATGAGGATGAAAACCCCTGGCTGCTTCTGCAGTCCATGTGAGTGGTATGATTTTTCCCAATCTTTCTCCTTCAGCCTATGAATGTCTTTTTCTACAAGATTAGTCTCTTAGAGGCAGCATATTATTTGGTCTCTTCTTTCTTTTAGTCCAATCTGGTAGTCTATGTCTTTAGATTGGTGAGTTTATGCCATTAAAATTCAGTTCTATTATTGAGACATGATTTTATTCCCAGCCATTTTTGTTTATTTTTAGTATTTAACTTGACTTGGTTTCTCCCCTGATTAGGTTTTCCTTTAGTGTAATACGTCCCTCTGCTGATTTTCATCATTGTTTTTCATTTCCTCTTCATGGAGTATTTTGCCAAGAATATTTTGTTGTGCAAGGTTCTAGTTGTAAATTCTTTTAATTTTGTTTATCTTGGAATATTTTGTTGTGCAGGGTTCTAGTTGTAAATTCTTTTAATTTTGTTTATCTTGGAAGGTTTTTATTTCATCATCAAATCTAAAGCTTAGTTTTGCTGGGTATAAGATTCTTTGTTGGCATCCATTTTCTTTCAGAGCTTGGTATATGTTGTTCCATGATCTCCTGGCTTTGAGGGTCTGGGTTGAAAAATCTGCTGAGATATAAATTGGTCTCTCCCTGTATGTGATTTGATTCCTCTCTCTTGTAGCTCTTAATATTCTATCCTTATTCTGTATACTAGGCATTTTCATTATAATGTGCCTTGGTGTAGATCTGTTGTAATTTTGTACATTTGGTGTCATATAAACATCTTGTATTTGGTTTTCCAATTCATTCTTCATGATTGGGAAATTTTCTGATATTATCTCTTTGAAGAAATTGTGTATTCCTTTTATTTCAAACTCTGTGACTTCGTCTATTCCAATAACTCTTAGATTTGTTCTTTTAATTCTATCCCATAATTCTTGGATATTCTGTTCATGGTTTCTTACTACCTTCACAATGTGGTCAACTTTATTTTCCAGATTGTATACTTTGTCTCCATTATCTTCATTATAATTACTTTGTCTTCATTATTCTTTCTTCCAAGTAATCTAGTCTGTTGGTTATGCTTTTTATTGAGTTTTTTTTTTTTTGGGGGGGGTTATTGTATTCTTCATTTCAAGAATTTCTGACTGATTTTTTTCCATAGTCTCTGTCCCTTTCTTGAAGTAATATTTTGCTACCTATATTTGCTCCCTTATCTCTTTGTTGCTGTATGTGTGCCTGTATTTGTTCTCTTCTCTGTTTATTGGTATCATGAATGATTGCCTGTATTTGCTCTCTTATCTCTTTGTTGAAGTGATCAATTTTTCCTTGTATTTGCTCATTTAGGTCATTCTTTAATTCAAAGAATATTTTAATTATGAATCTTGTGAACTTCTTCTCTGAAATTTGATCAACTTCACTGTCCGTGGTTTCTGTTATTGTAGTATTCTGGTTTGTATGGAGTGTTTTCCTCCCTTGTTTTTTCATGTTGTCTGTCTCTTCATTTTTTGTAGTGTGGATCTGAGATATTATAGTTTCTACCCTATATTCTTGTGGTACCTGTGCAGATTGTTTGTACCTCACTTGATGTTGGGCTTCCAGACCTTGCTGGTGTCCCTCAATATATGCTACTAAAGTTGGTGGCAGCAATAGCTGAGGTAACTCATGATAGAAGTGGAGGTGCCCCAAGATGGATGCAATGTCTTACAGAAATGGGCCTGAAAGGGTGGGCCTTACACTGCCTTTGGGATATCGTCTCTGAGATGTAGCTGATTCTAGGCCCTATTTGTTGTCAAAAAGTTAGGGGCTACTGCATGGGGAAGGCTATGGTGATGTCTGTAGTGTCCCAAGGTGAAAGTGGGTTAGACTTGAGCTCCCAGATGGGTGGCATGGTGAACTTGGATCTATCCTGGACCTGGGTCTCACACAGGTCAGTGTGGGCATGTCTGGACTGGGCCTGAGCTCTCCCAGTGGTCTGCTGTTCTGAAGAGGGTGTCCTCTGCCAGAGCCTGAGCTCCATCAGGTGTCTGCCGGTGATGGGATGGACCCAGGCCTACTCTCTCTGTTATATTCTTCACTATACAGAAGCTTTATGGTCTGAGATAATCTCATTGGTTACTTTTTCTTTCATTGCCCAGCACATACCTCTTCAATACTCATGACAGACAAGTAGCAACTCTAAACAAACACATAAAGCATTGACTTTGAATAAAGAGATAGCAAAACATTTGATGTTACAAAAAATATTACATGTATGGTATATTTCTTTATGACAAACACTAGTTACTAATATTATACAATTTTATCCCCCAAGAAAAAAATCAATATTTTGAAATCATAAAAGTGTGATTCATAAATGAGAAAGCTATATTTCTGTACTTTAAAATGTGATTCAATTGTTTGTCAATTGAGATATGAAGAATGACTAATAACTAATGAAGGGATATAGCTGAGGAAAATGATTTAGCTTAATTGAATTTAATTATACTACCATTTTACAAATATGATTCTGTGACTGAAAAAAATTATATTTCAGGAATAAGCAATGACCTTTTACCTCTTCTGTGCTTAATAGCAAAAACAACAACAATAACAAAGTGACCATTATTTTATATTAGGCCAATTTCTAAACAACTCAAGATGAAGACCATTATATTTGCCTCACTTATGGAAATCTAGATTACAGGGCGTCAATTCTTGGGAGTTGGCTGATATAAGGTCTAGCATCAAGTCTTAGAATTTTATTTCCAGATATTATTCTATTGCATTGAAGAAAAAGAGATTCTAGAAATGCAACAAAGATCTTTAAATTGTCTGCTTCCTAATATTTAAATCAAGAAGTATTCAATTGATTGAGCATTAAATAAAAATGTTAAAGCATTTACTGACAGATATTTCCAAATATATATGTTTGGAAATCATATATAAAATGAAAAATCACTTTTAAGTGTTATTTCTATTTTTTTTTTGAAAAATTATCATTTTCTAAATGAAATATTTCCTCTAAACTGTTTTCACAAATTTCCTTATATATCAGAGTTCTGTGAATCTTTTCTACCTCTATAATATTTAATGATTTTATGTATATTATGATTTTATTTGGAAAGTTAATCTATAAATCTGTTTGTAATATAATAAAAAATAAAAAAGAACCTACATTCACAGCTTTTAATGTCTTATATAAGTAATATAATTATTGGCAAAGTTTGAGAAATAATTTCGTAAAATTGTTTTCTTCTAAAATTATGTAAAAGCCAAACATCATACATATGTGTTACATACATGATATATCATGCATGTATAATATTTGGCCATTTTGACTTCCAAGAATACATCATATTTTAGTGTTTTTGTGTTTATATAAACAAATATTTTAAATGGAAGTAATCTTTTAAAATGGTAAGAAGAAATTATATAAACAAATGTGTTAGTAACCATTTTTAATATAGAACCCAAACTATTATTGCGCATTTCAGTAAATAAAAAAATTGAAAAATGTTAAATGAAAAAATGAAACCCTTAGGAAATATTCAAATAATGGCAAAATGCATAGCTATGTTCATATTTTCTGCCAAATATTACATGTATGGCATATTTCTTTGTGACAAACACTAGTTAATAATATTATACAATTTTATCCCCCAATACCTGCTTTTGACAATACTTGCTTTTAAAGTGAATTCTTTTGGAAAGAAAACCCCAAGTTATTATTATTACTATTATTATTATTATTTTGGAAAATTGAAATCTAAATTGGCACTATATCCCCCCATTTTAATTTAAATTATCTGTTTATAAATTTTCATGGATATCCTTGAAAAATAATATTGTGCTCTGAAAATATTCAAGTTAATTTCTTTAAATTTTCAAGTAAGGCTCTACACAGTAGTCTATGCAAGGTTATGCTGTTTGGTAAATTTAATTTTCTTTCTTATCTGACATATTTACACAACCTCCTCATAAGTCTTATAAAGAAATTTAGAACTTGAAAGCACTCAGTTTAAAACAATACATTCTGTGGGGTCTTAAATGCTATAAACTTAAAATTTCTAACAATTAGTATATATTTAACAAATTAAACTATTCATTATGAATTATTTTGAGAAAAATAGACTAAAATTTCCTGTTATTACAAAAATTGGAAGCACAAATTATCATAGTCCTATCTATAAACAATTTTTCCATCGTTGTTTTCCATGAATATGAATAGATAATATAATTTTAAAATTAATATGTTGATCACTGAGAAATAATAGTGCCATTTGTGATTATGTTGGTGACCATGTTAAAGATCAGGATGAGTGACATGATAATTAATTTTAAGAATTTTTTTGTACAACTTATGTTGAAAAGTAAACTATAAAAGAGTGTAAATCCATGTTGCTTCATATAGTATATTAGTTTAAAATTAGAAATGTAAAATTTGCCTAGTTTAAAGTTGTCACGTTTTGATGAAATAATAAGTGTAGACATGCTTGGGTTCTTAGTGATACTTGTTTACATGTTACTTAGTGTAGCATTTAAGGCAGGCATATATTTAATGGGTTGATAAGCATAGGAAGGTATTTATGTCCCTATATCTCAAAGTCATAGAGGACATGAAATCCTTATATAGCATCTAATCCCTTTCTAGTACATACTGACAACTTATTAGAATTTAAAAAAAAAGAATGCCAATGACTATTGACTATCTTTAAATCTTAGCTCTTCTATCTTCTAGCATGAGATGATACACATGTGGTCAAGAGCTCAGAGGCCTGAACCATACATCTGGATATTAATGTCAGCTTTATAATTTATGAGTTCTATAGCCTTGAGAGAGTTATAAAATTCAGTATACTTCTGTTTTCTCCTTTGACAAAGTGGAAAATACGGTAGTACTCTCTTCATATAGTTTGTTGTTCAGATAAAATGAGTTAATTTATCTAAAGCCCTTACAACACCTGACCTTTTCTTCCTCTTTCTTTCTATCTATACAAATATATATTAATGCCAAGAATATCAATAAGAACTGCAGGGAACTTAGCACAGTGCATGACAAATATGAAGTGCTCAATATACATTATCTTACATTCTTTCCTTTAGCGAAAAAAATAAGTGTTTGCCATGTGTCAAGAAATCTTGTTATACTTGGGCCATGTTAGTAAAACAAATATTCTTGCTTTTCTGCTATCATATTAGGGAAGATATAAATTACACATAACTATCATGTACAAGCAAATAATAGGTAAGATAGAAAATGAAAAGAGTTATGAGGAAAATATGTAAAGAGGATAGTACAAATTACAATTTTAAAAACACTTTTTAAGGGAAGCTTAATAACATGTTGTATGGGCAATGACCAAATCTAAATCAAACAGATATTTGGGTAAAATTGTTTAAGAGAGAAGAAAAAATCTATAGAAAGGCTTATACCTATCGTGTTCAAGGTCATTGTGTAGAGGAGAGTAGGATGAAAAATCTATTATAAGAAATCTGAAGGAAATCGGTAGGGTTTTAGTAGACATTATAGGAGTTTGTTTTTGTGCTATGGGGAATCACTGCATAGTTTTGAGCAGTGTAGTGATATGATCTGAATCATATTTTCAATCATTTCTTCTACTTTTTATACAAAATATAGATTTGAAGGAATGAAGATTAAGAGTGGAGAGACCTATTAAGAGGTTATTGCGATAATCTAGGCTAGGGAAAATGGTTGTTCAGATCATGGAGGTCAGATTCTAGATAATTCTGAAGGTATTAAAAAAACCTTAAGATTTTCTAACAAAATGAACATAGGAAAAGCAAGATATCAAGAAGGACTTCATGAGTTTGGTCTAGCAGCTTTATTGATGTGGTTGTAATGGAGAAAGAAAGCGCTTTGAAAAGTAGGTTTTCAGGGGAGAGTAGAAATTCAATTTGGACTTGTAGAGTTTGAAATGTCTAGTAGACATTCAAGTGTTGATGTTAGGCCAGATGCTGTGTTATACATGAGTCTGGGATTTAGGAGAGAGTCCTGAGCTACAAATTATATCAGATAAAAAGCAAGAGAATAGACAAGATCAGAAGAAAAATATCACAGCTATTGAAAAGAAAGAAACCGAAGTCTGAGCCCTAGGACATTTTAAATTGAGGAGGTTAAGGATAAAAAAAAAAATTCTGAAAGATTAAGAATGAGAGACTAGTAACATAAGAGACTAAAAGTTTTTGTTGCTCTAAAAGCCAAAAGGAAGAATGAATTTTCTGTATTATAAGGACAAATGGGTCAACCATGTTAAATTCTGTCAATACAAATAGAGTATCAATCATTTTAAACATTGAAAATTAAAATATGTTAAGCAATATGGCAGGCATAAGATGAATTAAAAAATAATTTTACTGAAATTGTTTGAAGTAGGTTATAGCTAGTGAATAAGGACAATTCTTTTGAATTCATTTGCTATAAAGGGAGCAAAGAAAGAAGTGAAACATCATCTAATACATAAAGGTGTCAAAAAATGGACTTGTAAGGTTGGAGAAATAATTCAATATGTTTATGCTGAAGGGAATGATAAAGAGTATAGATAGAAAAGATAGGAGACTTTGCTGAGTAGATGGAAATAGATGGGGTCTTGTACATAAGGGAAGAATATCTTCAGATAGCGGTAGTTGCAAACACACAGTTCATGGATGAAAATATCAGCAGGTGGGTAAGTGTAGTGATAGTGATCTCTAGAAGATTTCTCTATATTTCTTCAGTTTTACCAATTAATAAGGACATAAGACTAATACCTATGAATGCAGATTGACTGAGGAGATATTGAGGTTTTAAGAAAAATAAAAACATAGTCATCTCAGGG
This sequence comes from Marmota marmota marmota, assembly GCF_001458135.2. Taxonomy (NCBI): domain Eukaryota; kingdom Metazoa; phylum Chordata; class Mammalia; order Rodentia; family Sciuridae; genus Marmota; species Marmota marmota. The sequence goes on from NW_026000211.1 coordinate 38,033,280, forward strand.
AATAAACAAATTAAGAAGGATTATAGAGCATAATTAATTAGCAGCAATAAAGCTCCATTTTCCCTCAAATATACTAGGCTGAATGAGTACAGTACAAAGAACAATGGGAGTCATATGGAACCACCTCAGTCTGTGATCTTCACCAAACAAGTACCCACACAGGGTGATAAGGGATAGAAGAGTCAAGTGTTAGAGCTGGAATATGATAGTCATTGACAATTAATTATAACATGGACAAGGATCTAGACTTGAAGATGCTCAAAGGACAAAAGCATAGCAATTTCAGTGGTCCTGGTGCTCCGTGGTCCAGGTAGAAAAAATTCTAGATTCAGGGCATTTGAAGAATAATGCTAAAAAGGTAAAATGATGGGTCAGAGAATGAAATACATGACAGTGACTTTATGCTCTGTGTATAAAATTATAAATATAACCAGATTATTTGTAATGACCATGGGAGTTTGAGGCTGAGGGATGGTGGGGAACAAATCATAGGAGAAAATTTCAAGGAACTAAAGGTTTATATGTTTACATTGAAAGCAAGACTTACTAAAATAATACTAAAAAAGAGCCAGGAACTAATTTTTTTTAAGACAGAGAGAAGAGAGAGAGAATATTTTAATACTTATTTTTCAGTTTTCAGTGGACACAACATCTTTATTTTATTTTTTTATGTAGTGCTGAGGATCGAACCCAGTACCCCGTGCATGCCAGGCAAGCGCACTACCCCTTGAGCCACATCCCCAGCCCAGGAACTGAAATTTTAATATCAGTATTATTGTTGAACATCTCAACATTTTCTATGCAATATGAATCTGAAACAAGATATCATGATTTGCAATTCATTACAATATTCTCAATGACATAAATTAGATTTCAATAAAATTAAAGTAGTAAGACTAGACATACTGAACACATATTACTATATTTTGTTAGTTAATGAAAATACTGGTGAAATTCTGCCCAGAAGAAAAAACTTACTGAAATCTACATGTATTGAAAAAATATATAGACAAGATATTTTCATTGAAATTAAAATTAATAGTTATTAGCATACCCTTCTCTTTAAGGTAATAACATTTTTTAGCAGAACATGATGTCTATCTTTTGAAGTAGACCATTAATAAATAAAAGTCACTTGAATAAAGCTTGATGATGTTAATTAAATCGAATTGAAATCTACATTCAAGAATGGCCTAAGCAGCAAAGCCTCATATGAACATCCTGTAGCATAAATGGCTTCATTTTGTGTAAGATCTGATAAGAGATTTACACTGACAATATAGAACTAAAGGAATTCTCCATGGATGTTTCCACATCAGATAATCATGATACTCTGAAGCATGAATTTCAAAAACACAGCTCGCTTGGCACTTGTGTGTTGCATTTTAGAGATTAAAACATTTGTGTTATGTCAAGTGAAGCAATAGACATGACAGTAGTGTTTGGAATATGCATTTTTCTTTTGATAAATTGTTTGAACTCTATAATCTTATTGCAATCTTTTGACCAAATTCAGCTTAAAAGTTGCTGTACTTACTCGAGTGTTTATAAAATGCTGTGCATATACTTTTCATTTTATTATTTTGTTACCATCATAAACAATGAAAAATTTCAGTATCAAAATTAACTGATTATAGAATGTATGTATTTTAATGAAATGTCTCTCTTTATTGTTCAATATTTGCCCTTTTTCCCAAAATTTAGCACAGGATTGACTTGTGTTTTTTGAATACCAAGGGAAGAAAAATGCTTTTTAGCTATATGTATATATGTCATATGTAAAAATATAATATATGTTTATCACATATTATATGTTATATAAATTTATATCATATTTTATAGAATATATTTATTATATTATACATATAACATATATTGTAAGATATAATTTAATATAAATATAATATATATGTATAAATATACATTTTTTTTCTGAAGCCTTTTTCAGAGATCTGCATTTAGCCTAGTCTTTTCAATAGACTGAAATGATTCATTCTCTATTGAATTAATGGATATCTCCATTAACTCTCAGGTATCATCCCTGCATCTGTCTTTTTCCTCTGCTGCAGGCATGCTCATATCTTGAACACACAGACTTTTCAAATATTTGTCCACATGTAATCTCTTAAAAGAGTGCTTCCTTTGGGCACAACTATCAAGTTCTATGAGATTGAATGTGTTTGTTGTTTATATCAAGTTCTCTTACATAATACTGCAGAGTGTTGAATTACTGAATTGAATTCTGTGATCACTCTAACTCTGTTTTCAGAATCATAGTTCTTTGAAAGACCATATTATGCCTATCTTTAAATTTCTAAAGATGAGGTACCTGAGGTACAGGGAATTTAAGAAATTCACCTTGGTCAACCAAAAAGTTAAAGACCTGTCCAGTAGCAGATAAGACCTCCCATTTTCTCCAAGTAAAATTAATTTCATGGCCCTCTCTTTGTTTTGTTGGTAAACACTGGTATGTTTAAACTAATTAACATAACACACTCTCCTGGACACAGCTGTTGTTTCAACAAAGGGTGTGGGCAAACCTAAAATTTTAGGCAGGCTTCAGGGAGTTAATAGACAAATATCTTTTCTCCCATGAGTATTTATAAAGTAGCATGTAGACTTAATTGATACAGATTGCCAACCTACAACTCTGTAATCATGGTGTGGCAGACAAAGGTTACTCCTGCAGTAACAATGAGACAATGAATCGCCAAACCTTGACTTATGTGCCATACTTGCACTTCCACTTAATTAGCTTAAAATTTTCTTTTTATTGAAAGAAAAGGAAGGGTCCCCTCCATATTATGGATAATTTTTTGACCTTCCTCTCCTCACTCAGTTTCTGTAAGTCTCAGAAATATTGGGAATGAAGACTATAACCAATAAAGAAGAAAGAGAAGGCAAACCTACTCCAGTGGCTCCAGTTCTTGGTGACATAATAAAACATATTGGGAAAGGAGACTTATTCCAGTTAAAGTTTTTTTTTTTTTTTTTTTTTTTTTTTTTTGTGTGTGTGTGTGTTGATTTATTTCTTGACCTGGGCAGATGATAATGATGATCATGATGATGATGATCATGATGATGATAATTTGCTGGGGATTGAACCCAGGGCCTTGTGCATGCTAGCAAGCACTCTACCAACTGAGCTGTATCCCCAGCCCCCATCATATTAATTATTGATGTTGGTTTTTAATATTACCTAACAGTAACTAGAATACTCATAAGAATTCTTTAGATTCATAGCCACAGGCTTTAGAAGGCACTGAATTTAGAGGCCCAGGAAAAAATATGGAAGCAAAAAGTTGACTAATTGTTTGCACATGATTATTATTTTCATATTACTATGTGTGAAGGCAGATATCATTCTTTGAACTCAAGCATTGCTTACGGCCTCCCTGGACACTGAAATATGCAGAAAATTTCTTTCAACTTTTTTGTTGTTCTCATTCAGTACTTGATTTCCCAATTTTTTGGATCATCTGTATTTGGTAACAAAATTTTTTTAACTTTCAGCACTGTGTCTATACAATCCTCCTGATTAGTCTAGTTCCAAGGGTTTGAAATTTGGATATCTTTTCTCTCATCCCCTATACTCCTTAAGAAATCCTGAAGGAAGATGAAAATTTGCCACTTCTTTAATCAATTTGTAGGAAATATTTTATATTTCTAAAGTATTTTCTCCAAGGAGTTAGTTACTTATAATGGAAAAATAGTCATTCATCCTGCCAAGATATAAATTCAAAAAACATACAGAAAATGGACAACAATTTGGATTAATCTTAATACACACATTATGCCCTTCAGATCAAGGCACATATGCTTTCTAATAGTCTTCATTTACAAATCTCAATATCTTTGAGAAATAAATATTTAGTCAATAATGCATTTCAAAGTGGTTTCCAGGTAATCTGCTTCCCTTTATCCCCTTTTTTAATTTTTTGAATTATTTCCTTGTTTTCATTTGTTTTGTTAATATCTCATTATTACTTAAAATCAACCTTTTCAGGGATGGAAACTGAGAGTGCAGCTCAGTGGTAGAGCACTGCCTGGCATGTGCACTGAGGTCCCATGTTAATCCCCAATACAGGGCAGAAAAAATGATACAATACTTTGGATTTAACTACAGACTTCATTTAGGTTTTACCATTTTTTACATTAATGTCTTTTCATCTTTTTCTTACATAATATAATTTATGACACCATGCTACATTTTCTGCTCAGTATTTTCAAGTTGCAAGTTCTCATTCATTGTCTATTTTTCATAAGTTTCAAGACTGTCCCTAAGTTCGTGTTTGTCTGTTGCCCTCATGTTTACTTCATAGTGAATTAGAATACCACAGAAGTAAAGTGCTCTTCTCATTTCCTCATACTTTCTCTTATTATTATTTTTTAAATCCTAACTTGTCTTCTGCTTTAATCTCGCTGTCCAAAGTTCTTAACATTTTTAAAAGAATATCCTTAATTTCCCAGCTTAAGTAGATTTGTTTTCTGTGTATTAGACCTGTGTCTGATCTTAAAACAAACCACTGTTTAGCTTTATTATGTTTAATTGACCACCATGTTTTTATCTACACAAAATAAAATGGTGATTTCCAATAGTGTCTTCTTCAGATGCATGTTAGTCTCTGATATAATGTATCTAAGACCTAGTTTCCACTTTTCCCATGACAGAAAATTGAAAATTGTATCCAAAATCTCAAAAGAAGAATTGTGTTTAGTTATGAAGCCAAATGATTGACATAAATTGATATATTCCCTTGATAATCTAGTATTTGTCCACATGTAATCTCTTAAAAGAGTGCTTCCTTTGGGCACAACTATCAAGTTCTATGAGATTGAATGTGTTTGTTGTTTATATCAAGTTCTCTTACATAATACTGCAGAGTTTTGAATTACTGAATTGAATTCTGTGATCACTCTAAATCTGTTTTCAATATCATAGTACTTTGAAAGACCATATTATATAAAAGTTCATATAAAAGAAAAATGATCCTAACACCACATATTTTAATAATTACATTCTAAAAATTTTATGTAACATTTAAAAATAATATCAATCAGATAAATTGCAAAAGACCATGATTCCAGCCTTAAAAGACTTCTGTAAAATTTACTTTGAATACTGTGTTATACTGAGATTGAATATAAAGAATTAATGGCTGTTGAGTCAAATTAGGGGTAATGGGGAAATTGTCCCTCTAAATTTGTACCTTTTTTGAGCTTTTGCACATGCTAAGCACACATTTTTTTTCTTTTCTGACTTATATAAGAATTTTGAAAATATATACAACTATAATAACAACATACATCCTCATCACTGGAGTTAAATGATGAAATATTTAACCGTGTTAACTATTAGTATGTAGAAGATTGTTTACTTTAGAAAACATGTACAAAATTAAAATTAGTTATTTATATAAAATCTGGAGAAAATTTTCCAACTTCCTGTAAAAAGCATGATCTATTAAGACAAATATTACTCTTTAAAACGAATATTTATATTTAATTATTTTTACAATAATTTGCCATTTTTTATTATGTAAATCATGTTTAATATTACATGTTATATTTAACATTTCTTTAATTTATTTTTTTTGTAGGAATAGTACTTAATTTAATTTTTCTTTATGATTTTTTAATTGATTTTTTTAAATAAATGACTGCAAAATGCATTACAATTCTTATTACACATATACAGCACAATTTTTCATATCTCTGGTTGTATATAAGTATGTGGACACCAATTCGTGTCTTCATACATGTACTTTGGATAATGATGTCTATCACATTTCACCACCCTTGCTAATCCCCTGCTCCCTCCCTTTCCCTCCCACCCCTTTGTCCTTTCTAGAATTCATCTATTTCCCATGCTCATCCTCTCTACCCCACTGAGTCAGACTCCTTATATCAGAGAAAACATTCAGCATTTGTTTTTAGGGGATTGGCTAACTTCACTTAGCATTATCTTCTCCAAAGTCATCCATTTACCTGCAAATGCCATGATTTTGTTCTCTTTTATTGCTGAGTAAAATTCCATTGTGTATAAATGCCACATTTTTTAATCCATTCATCCACTGAAGGGCATCTAGGTTGGCTCCACAGTTTAGCTATTGTGAATTGTGCTGCTATAAACATTGATGTGGCTGTGTCCCTGTAGTATACTGTTTTAAAGTCTTTGGGGTATACTGGAGATTTCATTTTGGACTTTCATGTTAATAGCTTTCTTAACAAATGTCATATATTTCATTTCTTACTTGAATATTGTCAATATTACATATTTCAATTATTTTTTTATTTTCTATAGGAAAACTTAAATTTATATTGCTTGATTGTGATAATGACAGTTGTTGGGATTCTTCTAGCAGATTTTTTATTTGTTTGTTTTCTTCTTGCCTATTTGTTAATTTTTTTTTCCTCCCCAGTACTGGGGATTGAAGCCAGGGCCTTACATGTGCTAAGCATTCTACCACAGACCTGTTCCACAAGCCTTGTTAATTTCTTTTGGTAATGATTCTGATTATGATGATTAAATATTCTATCATGCTCTATTATTCCTGTGGCAGTTGTAATAAAGAAAAAAGCTCTGAAGAGTAGAAGAAGGAAAGATAAAGAGCTGTTTTAAACATGTTTTACTATACTAAACAATCATTTGATATATTGGGAAAATCATAAATATCCTAATAAATTACACTCTATAAAACAAAGATTATTAACAATAGTACACTTGATAACTACTGTCAAATTTTGAAAAGAAACATTGTTTTTCTTTTTTTGTTTTGTTGTAGGGGTTATTGTTGAAATGTATATTTTCTTTCCCTACTTTTTACATGTTTAATTCTTTGTTATGCTCTAAATTGTAGAGTCAACACTAAACTAAAAATGATGATTATCTTACCAGTATGGTCAGTAGACACTTATAATTTATGTTTCTGGGAATATTTTCTTATTGCAAACTGAATGACTTTTAAATGCTTCTAAATAATTATAATTCAACAATTTTTTTGTACTTTTCCTCAATAGAATACTAACCAAAATAAAATCTGTACAAAAAAAAAAATTTATGAATGCCAGATTTTGTTGTGTTGGCCAATATAAACAAAATGGAAAGAAAAAACTGAATGGTTTATTTGTGTAATTTATTAACAATGTGACTACTCATTATTTAAGCAAACATAATTATTTGGGCAGTTCAATTAGAGAGTCTTTATAGTTCCCAGAAGACTTACAATGAAAACAAAACAAAACCTTAGGAAGTGTATAATTCTGTATCTGCACAGAGTCACTTTTTTTTCCAGACATAAACCCAATAATAACCCCAGAGCACATGTATGTATTTGTTCATTTATATTTTGTTACTTTCTGTGTTATATTTTAAATCACCACATAAAAATTCAAATTTGCCATCATGCCTTGTCAAAAAATTCATCTTTTTTTTTCTTAAAGTAAAACAGTAAGTCAGAATCACTTTTATCAACTCAGATTTCTTTGCTTTTTTTTTTAGTCCATAGGACCAACTTACTTGGTTCCTCAGGATATTTTGATGAAAGAAAACACAATAGTTAAAGGGAATGCAGTTCTCTGGCAAAAGAAAATTTGTTCTTAAACACTTAATATAGTATATCATTCTACTTAATGTTTGTATATTGCTGAATTCCTCCTATTCTTTGTCTTATAGAGCCTAACTTTTGTTAGAAAGTAGTTCCTGCTAGCAGTTAATTTTACATCTTAGCTCAAAACAGAATTCTATTCTATCAAGTTTTACCAGAATAGATTTTCTTATTGATCAGTGATTTTAATAGAAATAAAGCTACTAGCTGACCAATAAAAAAAAAAAATAGCAGAATACTAAGCCAGTTAAACAACAACAACAACAAAATACAACTAGAAACCACATTAATAAAACCACAATGGCATGTTTCTTTTCTATAACCAAACACAAATTACATAGACTATAAATGTCTGGCCTCTTGACTTTTGCTGTTGTTATTTTGTCTGAGTTTGGTTAATAAGAAATGTCTTTGGCAGTATAATTGGTATATTTAGAGGTTATTTTAATTCTATTTAATTGTCAGCCTCAATTAAAAAGTAGGAATTTTTGCTTTATAGAGTGTTTAAATACTTCAGCATAATTTAAGAGACTGTTTATATGATTTAAACTAAAGCAATAAAGACTATTTTGCAGCCACATACTAAAAATATTCAACATTTCCTTTTACTTCTCACTCTACTTCATTTTTAAACTAGAAAGCTTGTGCTCTTTATAGTTGAAGATAATGATTCTCTATGTTTGATGTAGAAAAATAGACATTTTCTACACATATGTTGAATGTAGAAAACTCTTATGAACATTGTAGAAATAAAAGAATTTCAAAGCATTTTAGGGGATTTGGATTATTTTTAAAAAATCTTTTAAAACCTTCTTTCCTATAGTTATTTTCAACAATTCATTAATTTTTAACTCTTGTCCTTGCTAATTTTCTTAACTGATATTAGCAAACGTCCATTTCAGACAAATGACTTTTGGGGTAGGACAAAATTACAGTTAATATAATCACAAGTGCTTTTCATTTCCAAAGTGCTTTACAGTTATAAATCAACATTCTCAGCAACCAGGAGAGATAAATTAACATTACCTCCATTTTATAAACAGGAATACCAAAGATATAAAATGGTCATGTGCTGATGCCAAGGCACTAAGAAAAAGATTATATTACAAAGGCAATATTTTTTCCATGTTATGTTAAAAGCATTCAATTCCCTAAAGCATCAAAATATTCTGAGTGACCATGGAAATTGTTTCTGGCAAGGTCTTATATACTTACAAGAAAACATAACATGCATTAAGATTCAGCAATTGTCGATGTCTTGGTCTTATATATACCCATATATGTATTCCTCTAGAGAATTTTCTCTAAATAAACTGAATATGTATTACCCTGCATATTTGAGCTCACAAGTGTTTTGTGACCAATTGATGCATGACATAATGCATTGTGTGAGTTGAATATTTGCTTTTTGTCATTTTTTCTACGTAGCTATATTTTCTCTTAGATATTTTAATTCTTTGATATTCTATGTAACTACTTATCTTTCTTTTAAGATTCTTTGATTCCTTGAGGAGATAGGCTACCCTCAACCATTTTATTTCAATGCATTCCACAAAAAAGCATAGGCTTTCACTCTGGGCACTCTTAAGTAGAAGAGAGATGGGTTGAGTACATTCCCAGATAATAACTGTGAAATAGAATAGAAAGAAGGCTGTCAAAGCAGATGAAGGAATCTATGCATAAGTTATGTTCCATTACTGCTCCTTGTATACTTTAGGTATTATCTCAAAGGAAAAATACTACATTGACTCAATACGTGAGTCAATAAAATGATATTTGCTTATGAGAAATGAGTCACATAAAATATGAAACCTTTGATGTAGCTCCTAACTCAAAATAAATACTACTTGATTGACAATATTTAATCTTTCCAGTTCTATTCAATTCAAAATATTACTTAAAGTATTGCCCAGTAAAGCATGTTAGGATATTGTTCCAAAAGAGGCTCCCTTAGACTTTAACCTTCGCTATGAGAGAATCTGTTGTAAGTGAATAAAATTGTCTTTTTTGTGTGTTGTTTTTTATCTATCCCTTTTTGCCCTAACCTACTTTCAACTGTATTAGATCTCATATTCAGCCCATACAATTCTAAAAGTCTAGAATATTCTACTTTACCTGAAGGTCTACAAACTATTGACCAGGAATCAAATCTGGCTCACACAATGTTTTTGTGTGACTCATGAGCTAAAAATATATTTTAGCTTTTTTTTTTCTTTGTACTGTAAAAGAACAATGTAGAATATGTGGCAGAAACTTTACCTACTTCTTAGAGCCGAAAATGATTTCTTATCTGGCCTCTTATATAAAAAGTTTGCCAGGCTTGCTGATTAAGCCAACATATCAGGTACAATATATCTCAGAATCATATTCCATGATGTGACTTTAATGGAGAGCATAATTTCTATCATGTGTCCTGCAGTAGACTTAAAACTCATTGAACCTCAATCTGGAGATGTAAGCCGGCCATAAACCAAGAACATAGATTCATACACTGTGAGAACCATTCATGGTACCTTGGTTAAACTCCATTGTTCCTAGTTAGAAGGAAGCAAAGTGAGGTGAGCGCCTTGTCCTAAATCACAAAGCAGCTCTCCGCTGAGTCAGATCTAGAAGGGGGTTCATCTTTGTTATGTTTTAGATCTCTAGGAAGTAAACAACTGAAGACAGAGATTTACATTATGTTTTTAACCTTAATAGATACCACAAAGAACTACCAGTGCCCAGAAAGTATCATAAATATATTTGTTAAGTTAATAAACGAAAGACTGAAATATGTTTGACATTTTATGTGACAGAAAGCATTGAGCGCAAGTAAAGCAATATACGAATGTTCTTTTGGGATTCCTAGAAACAAGCAGGGTAAAGATTCTTGCCATTCCTACCTATGTACAAGGACATATAGACTTTAACTGAAAGTACTAGGCAGAAACCCCACTAAAGGTAGTTAATTAATATCTTCCAGAGTTTGAGAACACATGAGCATCTAACATTTCACTATAATACATACTAATTTGTGTATTAAACTAATACTGTATTTATTTTCATCAAATTCAAAGATTTGTAAACTGTAGCCTAGAGACCAAATAAAGCATGTATTCCTTTTTGATAAAAAAAAATGGAGTATTAGAATCCAGGAATAATTATTCATCTATTTTTTGTCTACCACTAATTTTGAATGGCAGTGGCAAAACTGTGTACTTACAACAGAGATCACATGAACTGCAAATTCTAAAATATTTGTTGTCTGATCCTTTATAAGAAAACAGTAAATATAAATTTTTTAAAAATGAAGTTTTGTAATTGAAAAATGTAGAGAATGGAGTAAAAAATATAGGAAAGAAATGAAACTTCTCTAAAGATACTATTTTATATAGTGATGACATTTGGAGTCATGATAACATTCTCCATATTAAAAACTTAAATTAAATATATATATATATATATATATATATATATATATATATATATACACACACTGAAACAAATTGTCATAAGTTCTTTAAATTTTCACTAAGAACCTACTGATAAAATAAAAGAAAAAAAGAACGAAAGTAATCCAAATATTAATAACAAAAAGTTAAATTATACCAAAGACTGAGATAACCAGGTCATATAGTGGTTCTATCCCTAGTTTCTTGAGGAATGTCTATATTGCTTCCAAGGGTGGTTGTACTAGTCTACAGTTCCACCAGAAATGAATAAATATTGCTTTCTTCCTACAAAAGATCTAAAATCAGTATACCATAGTGATATAGCACAATTGGCCATAGCTAAATTATAGAATAAACCCAGATACCCATAAATAGATGAATGGTTTAATAACCATGGTACATATATTTACAATGGAGTTCTACTCAGCTATAAAAAATAATTAAATCATGGCATTTGATGGTAAACAGATGGAAATGGAGAAAATCATGCTAAGTGAAAGAAGCCAAACTCAGAAACTCAAAAGTTAAATGTTTCCTTTCATATGCAGAAGCTAGAGTAAAATAAAGGAAACAAGGGAGGGAAGGACAGGATACTATAAAGATGAAGGGAAGATCAGTAATGTAGAAGAAGTCCATTAAGAGGGAGAGTGGAAGAATGGTAAGAGAAGGTGATGTAGAGTGAATTGTTAAAAACTCATGTTGTGTACATATATAACGGTAACTTTACCTTTATGCATAGGTAGAAAGAACCAATCAAATATAAACAAATAGACAAGCAGAAGGAAGTCTAGTATAGTACAGGAAGCAGAATAGGAGAGGGGAGCGAGGAGAGGGGAAACAGGAGAGAAAGGGGAGAACACAAACTGAAATTAAATTTCATGCATGTATGAATTTTTGGGGATGCACCCACCTACTGTCTATAACTATACAGCTCTAATGTAAAATATTGTATATTATCCCTTTAGTCCTTGGCCTAGTGGGATATTTGAAAACTTCAGATAAACCAGGACTCTCAGTTTAGAAGAAACTTATACATATGGAGTGAAGAATGACAAAGAAAAGCCTAGACTAGAATTGATAACATTGATGTGAACTTCAAGTATGCGAAGTACCTATTTCTGAGAGCATAAATGTCTTTACATATGCATGTTTAGTTTTTATTACTGACAATAATTATTACGTATGAATTGTCAGAAAACCTGAATTATTCCATTTCTCTGAGGAAAAATGGAGTTAGATTCCTGAAAGACACTGGTCATAGCATTTCTAACAAATCAATCTGCAAAGTTTTTTAATGTATGTTTCTATTTAGAGAAACCTTGTTAAATACATAATGTTAAATGTTGATTCATTAACTTTAAACTGATGGCTAATACCTGAATCAAGTTTATTTTGCATTTAAGAGTACTAAGCAGCATTTCAGCACTTTTGTTGGGTTTTTTTTTCAAACAATGCAATCAACAACAAATGGCACAAAAATATAATATATTTTTGTATGTGTATTTGTGTGTGTGCATGTATGTTTTTATGTGTAAAACCAAGCCAAGAAAGAAAAAAAGAGTCATAATGAACCTGACAATACAAAGAACAATAGAAATATATGGGTTACAACAGTATACCTGTAAAAAATAATGCAAAGCCAAACTTTGTTTGACCTCAGTTTGGGAACTCATGTCAGATGACTAAAATGCTGGTCTATGTGTTGCTCTGTGAATGTCTACAAACAACCAAAAAACTCCATCAAGCACTGACTTTCAGGTTTCAGACACATCTTAATAAGTATGCAATCTCATAAACATGGAATTTATAAGTAATGAAAAATGACTCAATGTGTGTGTATATGTTTATTCTTATTTGTATGTATATAGCACTTTAATATTCATGAATATGAATGCATGAATAGACATGAATTTTTCTTAGCTCTATCCACTAAAAGAGCCTAGAGAAAAACACTCTCCAGCAGCAAGGAATATAACTAACACTCAGTTTTTCTTTCTTAAGTTCCCACTTGAGAAACCAGAGCTCCTGTGAGAAATAACAGAGAGTGGAATAAAAAGACAACCTGGGACAGCTTGTTATGCCAGAATATAAAGAATCACACTAAATAATGATCCAGGATTTAACAAAGACACAAGAGCCAGCTTCAAACCGCTGAAGCTGGTCAATTTGGGAAAATTTTAAGCACTAGTGATGCTTAAAATAGCTTCTATTAACATAGTTAATAAACATGTCTGTGGAGTGGGTTTCAATGTCACTTATCACTAATTTTTTTAGCAAATACAGTTATTTGTATATAACATTAATTATACAATCATGTGAATGCTTTATTATTGGTATTTTAAATGAATGTATACATATTTTACAATTATATTTATGATAAGAACTAATAGAAATTACTTAAACAAATGTGTAAATAAATCTTGCGATTGAAAAATATTGCTATTCTTGATCATAGAAATCATCCAGTAATTATACTATTGCTATTATCATAATGGTTGCAAAATATAAAGGGAGTTACCAACTCCTTCTCAGAAAGAAGCTGGTAAATTGCTCTTTCAAATAGTTTATTATCCATCTAAGCTATAATTAAAAGATAATTAGGCAAAAATTTCTGAAAGAATAAGGCAAAAAAGCACATGGGTATTAAATAATGTGGCATTTTGTGAAAATTTTAATTACTATACTTATAATTTCTTGGCCTTTAATGAAGACCACAAGAAGTGAGGTAAGTATTTCCTGTAATACAAACTATAACAGAACCAAGTAGTTACTTGCTTAAAATAACAACAACAAAAAAGAAAGAAAGAAAAGAAAATCCTGAATCAGTAAGAAAAATGTAGAAGACGAATTTCCACTTATAACTTTCCAGTGCACATTAACTTTTGGAATTGGAAAATCTTCCAGTAAAGAAATGTATTCTATTTTGCTTGCTCAGCATTAGTCATTCATTTAGCCCATAAAAAATTATTGTGGCACATACTTATTATTTGGAGAATGCAATTTCACAACATTTTATGACTTTACCACTTAAAAAATGAGGAGTAATTTTTTAAAAAATCAGTCCTGTTACCATAAGTCACTTTGCATTTCATAAAAATCTATAATATCAAAAAATATGTTGTATTTGAAAAGAATTATAGCTACATGGCACTTCTCAAGCTAAAAATAATGAGATTCTAGTTGGAAAAGGAAACTGTTCAAGTAGATGGAATGTGTCTGAAGATTATGGCAATAGATGTTTTAACAGTCTGACATGGATAGAAGGAAGGTTGTGAATAAAGGGCATAGGACAAGGTCAGGTGTATCCTGGGAATAAGGTAAACTGTATAATTCAGGAAAATAAGTAATACAATATAATTAGGGGGAAATATGTTTACTTTAATTAACCATATATATTTGAAATACAGGTAAATTTATGAGATAAAAGTTCTACTTGAAGTCTGTTTTGAAATATATTTTGGGAAATCATTGTTCTAAAGAGAGATACTGAATTGATGTAAGAAAATGTTATTATACCAGTTAAATCATGTAAAGTTATGAAAGAAAACTAATTTTGGAATTCTGAAGAAATTACAATATTCAAGATATAAACCGAGAATGAAAATCCATAAAGTAAATTTTAAAAGTAATCAAAGAGTTGGAGAAGAAATAAGAAACAACATTTTTTTTTATCACATACATTAACAATTTGGTGATTAGTAAATTAATGTGTCAAAATGTCTAATTACAGAGATATACAAGGCAGATCCTCAAAGTTAATTTGATTCTGCAAGTAACAGTGTAGTTTATGGGTGAATTTGGTTCAAGCCTGGCTCCACAATGAGATGACAGGGCATGGTGGTTCACCCCTGTAATCCCAGCAACAGGTAGGATTTTTCAGGTAGGAGTTTTCTTTTCTTTTTTTCTTTTCTCCTCCTCCTCCTCCTCCTCCTCCTCCTCCTCCTTCTTCTTCTTCGCAGGGGATTGAACCAGTAGCACTGGTTCAATTGGTACCGGGGCACTTAACCACTGAGTGCTGACCCCAACCTCTGTCTATTTATGTATCTATGTATCTATCTATCTATTTTTGAGATAGGAACTTACTAAGTTGCTTAGGGCCTCTATAAATTGCTGAGACTGGCTTTGAACTTTTGATTCTCCCACCTTAGCCCGAGTAGCTGAAATTACAGTTGTGTGCCACCATGCCCAGCCAAGGCTGCTACTTTCTTAAACACATATCTTAGGTACACAACTGAAAGAATTTCCTTGAAACTGATATTTACCAATGGAGTGGAAAGTCTTACCTGATCACTGTTCTTCTTTATGTGTTATCATGTGATTTTTTGACACATGTATACAATGTATAACATTCTAATAAGGGTAAGTGTATCCATCTCAGCCAGATATGAATGTATTTTCTTTGTAGTGAGAACATGTAAAATACTTTCCTATTTTTAAAAATATATCATACTCTATCAAGATCTATTTTCAACATACTGTCCAATAGAATAATAGAACTTATTTCTCCTATCAAACTATAAATTAGAAATCATTGATCGGCCTCCCCCAACTTCTTCCCCTGCCTCTAGTAATCATATTTTCTCAACCTCTCTGAGATCCACTTCTATAGATTCTACATTTGGGTGAGGTCATGTAGTGTTTGTCATTCTGTGCCTAATGTCTTTCACTTGACACAAAATCCTCTAACGGTATCTATGCTATCACAAATAACAAGATTTCCTTCTTTTTAACTGAAAAGTATTTCATTTAATATTTCTACCACATTTTATTTACTATTAATCTGATGATAAACTCTTATGTTGATTCCATTCGATGAATTTTTTACTTGTTTGAGTTTCCTGTATTCTGTACATGAACCCCTTTGTCATATGCTTTATTTTGCATTTATGTGTTTAATCCATCTTGAATTCAATTTTTTGTAGAATAAAAAAAATAATAGACAATTATCATAATAAATTATTATAACAAAATTTTCTTAAAAATTTCTCTTAAACTTAATNCCTCCTCCTCCTTTTTTTTGTACTAAGGAACGCTTCACCCCTGAGCTATATCCCACAGTTTTTCACTTTTTCCTTTGGGACAGGGTCTTACTAACTTGCTGAGGGTCTCACTCAATTGCTGAGACTGACCTCAAACTTGTGATCCTCTAGTCTTGGCACCCTGAGTTGCTGGGATTCCAAACACTGGACATAATGCCCAGCAATTCATGGATATTTGACCCCATTTTAGTATGCACCAAAAAATTCTGTGCCATGTGGAATATGAAAATGTTAATAATATGAAAATTCAAAAAAGGCTGGTACACTGTGAAACAAGTAAACAATTATGTTAGTGTATGCTAGACACTAGAATAAAGATAATGATGTTCCAGAGGGAGGTAGCCATGTGACCTCTGTGAGTCTTAAGAGTTTTCTACCATGGCAATAAGCTCATGTAATATGATTTAGGAAAAACCATCAATGGTGGAAAAAATCGAGTGTTCAGAGGTATTTCATTTGGAGAAAACCAATTGATTTGCTAGAGTTGGAGTATAATGCACAGGGTGTTGCACTGGATAAGAGTCTGGAATGTAGATTGAGTCTGGATATGAAATGCTTTAGAGATTGTTGTCAGTTCTTTATCCAGATCTCTTTATACTTCTTTTTTCTTGGGATGAAGTTAAAATAATTTGTCTATGGACCATTCACTTGCAAGGACAAACCTGGGGTATAAAAAGAAGGAAACCTAGTCTATGTCAAATAGTCCTCTGAATAAATAGCCTAATGATATTTTCTAGGAGGAAAATAACCAGTAAAATGCCAGTGGATAAGGGTCACTGATGGTAAACGAGCCTATGATTTACAGCACAGAGTTTCATTGGTGTCACACAAGCTACTCACTCTCATGGTGTAACATTAAATGATGTGTAACTTAACCATTTCCCTCATTATGTAAAGTAACTCCAAAGTCTTCACTTAGAGACTCATGCATTTATTCTGAGTCAGTGGTAGAGGCTTCATGGGTATCAAGAGGAGCTCTTCATGATATTCATATTTGTCTGATTGAAGCCTCTTAATATTCTGTATCTTTAACCTTTTTAGTAAAGCTTAAAACTGGGTGAGAAGATTGGTGTTAACCTGATTTGACAATCTGACCCTGTGTGTCACTCACTCTGATTTTAAACACCTATGACACAAGCCCAGAACCCTTAGTTCATGTAGGACAATACACTGGAGTGTAAGTCATGGTGCAGAATCCACTGTGTGATCAAGCTGTGATGAGGGTTTCTCAGTGAAGTTGCATCTTCCCTTGGAGTCTTCCCTTTTTTTGCCCCAATTCATCCTCTCCCTTATCATTTTCTTTTGATAGAATTTCTTCAATAATTTACCTGTATGTGCACCTTTGTCTCAGCCTCTGTTTATCAAAACCTTGACTTATATATTGAGTTATTTGGATTTTTTAATGTGACTTTAATATATCCAAAAATTGAAACCATTGAAGAGTTTAAAATAAAAAAAAAGTGACAGGAAATCTAGCAAAACTGCCATGATATTCTTCATTGAAGAAGAAATTTCTGCTTTTCTTCCTATTCTTAACTTTTTTTTTTACTTATTGCATTTTTTTCTGAAGTTCAGTGACATAGTGAATTTGAAGGACAATTCAGTTTTCATAAGGAGTAGCACTTCAAATCTGTTGAAGCCAAACAAAGAAAATGTTACACCAGTAAATATTTCCTGGGTTGCATTGGACCAATGCCAATATAGAAATGAAATTTTAAATCCTATGAAGCACCAATTGAAAAAGCAATTTTGCTTGGGAAAGTGTGAAGAGTATAGAACCAATAAAGTACAATAAGGATTGTTTGAATATCAGTTCATTGCTCAAAATACTTGAAAGACCTCTCAGGCTTCATTCAGTCTGAATAACTTCCCAATTCAAAATGCCCTAATATCCAGCTTATCATTCCTGATTAAGTAGCATCAGAGGATACGATTAATAAAATAAATGAAAGAAATGGAAATAAAAATCCTGGAACTAATTTTATGTTAAGAAAATTTAAAAATCTATTTTATATATAACCAATGAAATTAGAATATAAAATTAATTTCAGCCTAAACCGTAAAAACTCATGAACTCCATCACCATACTGTAGATCCATAAAAACATTTTAAGTATTTAAGATAAATGTTTGAGCCAACACTTGCCATTTAGAAAAAAAATAAAATAAATTTGCACGTATTAACAGTTGTTTAATGCATAAGTTGCTGCAATTAGCTCTTGAATTTCTCTGATAAGAACTAATAAGATAATTTAGTTAGCTTCTACAAAGGAATGTGAGTTAGAAATCATAAGAAAATATATGCCCATCTGGAATAATAAAGGTGAAATTAAGAAAGAAATGTAGACTAACATGATACTTACTAGTTTTTAGGCAAAGGAAATGTGGCTTATTGTTTAAGGGCACAGAACCTAATTTACTCTGCCTACATTTGAATCTTGGCTTTGATATTTAGTAGCAGTATGATGGGGACAAGACAGTTAACTATTCAGTAATTTTTTATTCTACAAATTAAATATAATATTAGTACCTACCTCAAAGTGTTGCTGAATATTATGTGTGCATATATACATATATCATTATATATATGTATGTGTAAATACACACACCCGTATATGTAATCTCACATGGAACACTGTAAGGATTATACGTAAGGCACTTAAATTAGGTCTTATAAATACCATATAAATGCTATATTCTGTTGTTATTATTGCTATTAGTTAATGTTTATGCCTTAATAATAACTGAGGAATAAAACAAGGTGCAAAACAGCACTTGTAAAATGTTAAATTAAAAAACGCTTAAATAACACACAGGCAAAAAATAAAAGAACTTAATTTAGGAAACTAAAAATGTCAGACCTTTAATGTCAGCTTATTAAGCAAATAAATGCATTTATAAATACTGAATTTTCTTTCTTGGATCTGCTTTCTCTTTTAGCAATGGCATTTTTAAATGCTTATGTAGGAATATTGCTTCAAAAAAATTGTATGGGAAAATATGTCCACCTAAGCAAACACATTCATTAATATGTATGAGAAATACCAAAAACACACCACTTAATGTCTAATAATACATTAATTAAGCTACTAATTATTGAGCCTCCATTATGTTTCAGATACTAGCATGCTCAAAGGTAACATGCAAATGAGTATGAGAAAGTCCTGCTGTGATGCAGGATCACAGCCTGTTAGCCAAAGACAATTCCTAGCTCCTACATGTTTACTAACCCCTACAGGGTTATAGTGATGGTTTCTGCAAGTTTTAGGAAAACAGGAAGATGAGACCTTTCACCTTGCCAGTGAAACCACATACTTTGCTTCCCAGAACTGAAAATTATTACACTGAATTTGAATCAAGTCTTCATAGTGCATGTTATTTACCATAAAACAAGAGTATATTTAAAAGTCTTGTAAACAATGCCCATCTTATTTGTTGTAGATGTCCTTATTTAGAAACAACAAGTTTGTACAAAAGATTTATCTGACATCACACTGGCTTTGATTTTAATGCCAAACTTCATTCTATAATATTCTTGAAATGAAAGCTTCAATTAAAGCTGGATCCAAATTACTGAACATAAGCTTGTAGGGTACTTAACTTCTCTTGAGTTTTGACATTTGTGTGATGAGTTTAACTACCAAGAGAGTAGCACAGGCTACAATCTCTAGAACATGGGGGAATTCAATACATGGTGGCTAATATGTTTATTGTTATGTTCTTATTGTTAGGAGGAGCATGGATTACATAATCTTTTATGATTATAGTATAGCTGATATTTTAGATAAATTGTAAAATACAACTTGATACAGGGAATAAGGTATTTCTTCATTAATTACATAAGTGTATTTGACAGTAAGACATAATCTATTTTTAATGGGCTTCTATGAGAAACAACAATTTTGTCACTTTGCCTCTTTTTTTTTATTAAGACATAATATTTGTACATATTTTGGGCCACAGTACATTAATTTGATACAAATATGCAATGCATAATGATCAGATTAAGATAACAAGCACTTCAATCTTCTTAAGCAATTATCATTTGTATGTGCTCTGAGCCTTCGTTCTTTTCTAGTCATTTTTAAAATACCATAGATCATGATATTCAATAGTCAGCCTACTGTGAAACAGAAATGAGAACCAACTCCTCTGGACTATTTTGATGCTCTTTGTCTAACTTCTTTCCATTCCCTTTCCTCTCACCTATTCCAAGTTTCTAGTGATTTGCTCTTTTGCCATTTTTCTATGAGACTGGCTTCTTAGTGTCCACAAATGAGAACACACAGAAGTTGTCTTTCTGTGTGTGGGTTTACTTCAATCAAAACAATGACCTTCAGTTACATCACGTTACTACAAAGGATTTCCTTCTGTTTTGTGTCTTAATAATATCTCAATCTCACTGTGCATACACCACATTTAGATACTTCTTGTGTGACTTCACATACTTGGAACAAAATGCTTTTTCTATGATAAGAAGTTTTGAGAAAAAAATAAATTGGTGGCCCAGGCCACTTTCATGTTTTAATATATATAAATAAAAATTAATTACATATCAAGGATTGCACACAGGGGCGCTTAACCAATGAGCCATATCCCCAGACATTTTTTTAAATTAATTTATTTTTTCAAATTTTGAGACAGGGTCTTACTAGGTTGCTTACAGTCTCATTAAATTGCTGAGACTAACTTTGAACCTGCAATTCTCTTGCCTCAGCCCCCAAGCCATTAGGACTACAGGTGTGTAGCTCCACAGCGATGCTTTGTAATATGTTTAAAAATTTTTAAATATCACAATTCAACTAGGAAATTGGCATATTTAAAATGCTAAAATTAAGAAATTTAATTGCACTGAGCATTTATTTAAATAAGAAGATTAGAAAACGAGAGATAGAAATGACAGTGACTTTATAAATATATAATTGGAAATCTCTGATCTTAAATCTAACCTTACATCATAATCAAATCATTGGAATTATGTCTTTTTAATGTAGTAGATACTAAAGAAAGAGAATATCTATACTTAGAAAATAATGAATTATTTTTTAATATCATTGCTGGCCTCTGAGAAATATTAACCTAGGCATGGCTCTCTTAGTGTACAGAGAGGAGATTTAAGGGTGATTGAACAGACATCAACTCACACTAACTGAAAATACAGAAACTTAAGACAACCAAACATCAGTCACAGAGTCTAATTCTTGAACTTAGAATTTTTATTTTGTTAATTTCAACTCTCTTTATGATGCTTAATATCTATCAGTCTCTTGACTCTCTCCAGTGCTTCTCATACAGTTCTTATTTTCTAGTGAAGCATAAATTTTCTTTGATTTTGACTGATCTAATTAAGAGGCAACTGTCTTAATTATCATCCTGGTATTTCATTGATGGAGAGAGATGATCAGGCATGTTGCTACCCATCTAATTAGAAATTTTTATAAGTATATAACACTTCTGTATGCCTCATAGGGAAATTTAATATAATTCATATATTTAAGCACTCAAGAGTTTAAGTCCCCCTTTTATTTTAAAATGTACACATTACCAATGATGAGCTTTCTTTAATATAAATAAACATTTTCTGATATGTAGAGTGAAGGAAAGTCTTCATGTGGGTTTCCTTTATTAACTTCTTGTACCCACAGATTCATGAGAATTTCTAGTAAAAGAAAATAAAATGACAACA
This sequence comes from Marmota marmota marmota, assembly GCF_001458135.2. NCBI lineage: Eukaryota > Metazoa > Chordata > Mammalia > Rodentia > Sciuridae > Marmota > Marmota marmota. Next base: position 38,055,042 of record NW_026000211.1, read on the forward strand.
AAATTTAAAATATTAATGTATACACACACAAAAAAAATAAAATAAAATAAAAAGTGGAAAACATTCCAGCCTACTAAGAACAAAAATGGAAAGTGAATAAAATACAAGGTACAATATTTTTTCTATATAATTGAAAAAAAAAAAAGAAAGAAAAGCGAAAGGGGCTGAAGTTTACTTATTTACTCTTTAAATGTATATTGAGTGTTTGCTATGTAAAAATCATTTGAAATTGTCACCATACATATGTAGCTACGATAAAATACTTGTTTTTGTAGAATTCGCCTTCCAGTGAGAGTAGTTAGGAAATAAACATCAAAATAAGCAATAAACACAATAAATTTTAAATATATAGGTTTTATGAAGAAAAATAAATACCATGATAAGATTAAGAATAAGTAAGTTGGCAGGAGTGAAAACTTCTCTGAGGAAGTAACATTTTATCTGTGGTAATATTTTATCTATGTCAAGAAGGCAACAATGCACATCACTGAGAAAAGTGGGTTTTTATTTGTTTTCTGTTTTGGTTTGTTTGTTGTGTTGATGTATCTTTTGTTTTTTACTTTTTACTTACTAGTTGTTTTTTGTGGTTTTCCCAAGCATAGAAAACAGCTAAAGCTACAATGTTGAATTTAAATAGCCTAGGACCAACTTAAGCATGCCTAGAAATAAAACTAGTGTGGCTGAAGCCTGGCATGAAAGAGGAGGTCAGAAAAATAGGAATTATGTAGGGCCTATTATCTTTTACTTAAATGTAGAGGAAAGTTTTGAACAAAAACAAAGTGATATGATCTCTTTATATTGAAGAGGAGATGGAAACAAACTAATGATGATGGAGAGAAGTGAAAGAATTTGAGTGAAAATAAAGCAAAAGCCTGCCAAAAAGCAAATACAAGGGGAAAACATGTGGAAGAATGGAATCTTGGAGATGATAATTTGGAGAATAATAATTTGCATAGGCTGAATCTTATGTGATGAGACTGATAAGACTGAGAGAGAAAAATTAATAGAGAATCAACTATTCTACTTTTGAGAATATTTGTTTTAAGTTGCATAATATTCTATTAACAGAGACGGATCAAAAGACTTGGAATAGCACAGAAGTTTGCCAAATATTGGTCAGTGGGTAAGCAGCATTGGAGAGTTATGTAGGATCACATAAAATAAGACAAAATATCTGAAAAAGAAAGGTGTAATCATTTAGGTTGATTGTTCTGAGGTATAAAAGAAGAACAGAAATGTCATCAACTGAACATCACTCTTCACTTGAATAAGCCAACAAACAAATAAAAATCTGTTTCATTGAAGAAGTATAGCCCAAGTCTGATAACATTTTAGAAAGGGAGATGAGGTGAAGCATAGCCAACATTTTGTTATTCTCTCATTCTGATAAAGAGGAGTAGGAAAATATTTGAAAAGAAGAGAGAGGGAGAGTACATGCAGATAAACATTAATAGACACAGATACTTTTAAAGTCAAGCATTTGTACCAAGAAGAGAGAGTGGAGAATGACCACATTTAGAAGAGCATTTTCTGTAGTCTGAAATTGAAGGAAAAAAAAAAATGAAAAAGGGAGCTGGGCCATTATAATGAATAATTTATATAATTTTTGCAAAATGCAATTAGTTTATGTTTGAAGTTCTTAAAATTTTTATTTTTATTCATTTTAAGAAGTTAATCTCATTTCTGGGAATATATCCCATAAATTTATCTAGTAGAATACTATTCACTACAATTTTTAAAACATCAAAATGCAGATAATGTGAAAATATCCTACTATCTATACAATAGATAGAATATTATATAATTGTCATAAAATCATAATTTTGTATGACACTAAAAAATGAAAATACATAAAATGATTTTATATATTAAACAAGAGTAAAAATAAGATTTTAAAATTCTCATAAATAATATTAAAAATGCTCATATATATGCATGTGCATTTTTGTTTTTCTCTTTTATGCATATAAATACAGGTATATACACAAAGGTATAAGTGTGTATTGTGTATGGTAAATTTTGAAATATACTCAGTTTACATATCTGGTTGCTAAAGTAAATTTTACATTTTTCTTCAAATTGTCCATATATTTTGGAAGGATTTCATAGAAATAGTTTTCTAAAATGTTACAAGGAGAAAATATGCAAATAAAATTGTAAATAAATAAATTTGAGAGAACAAAATTCAGGAAAAACTACAGCAATTGAGAGCTATTTAAAAGAAGTTTGGGGGGGAAGGAAGATGGCAGCGAGGGGAGTGCATTGCCCCCGTGTGCTGCTTCACTGTGTGGGAGTATGACAAGTCAGGACGGCTAAAGGATATCTTGTTAGGAATTTCCAGCAATAGTGGGGTGCTCCGGAACCTGGAGGAAGGATTTCCATCGCACGAGGATCGGCTACGGGGACTCAAACGCGAGAGGTTTGTCGCACGGAGGGTAACACTGCTTATTCAGCAAATCGCCCCGCGGCTAGAGTCTGCAGCGCGCGCTGGGATAGAGACGCAGGGTTACAGCGCTGCAGTTTCTGCCAGCCACGCAAGCACCGTACTCAGGGCTGAATTCTGGGTTCGAGACGGGGGAAGGAAGCGGTCCATCTCGGTTCTCCACACCGGTCAGACCACAGAGGAGGCCAGCAGCCACCATGTTGGTAAACTGACGTCATCTCCCCTGTTTTCAACTTACCGCAGCTCATTCAGCCATAGATCAGGTAATTTCAGGCTGCAATTCGCCTGCGGCTTGCAGACAGATTGCTAGGGTTCAGCGCCTGGGTGCTTCTTAGAACCTGATCTTATCGGAGAGAACACCTAGTGCGGGGCGGCCGAGTTCCGGCTCCCGGAACCGTCCCGGAACCGCCCTGGCCCAGGGCTGCGGAGCCTGCGGAGGCTGCTTCTTGGACCCTGCCCCTATCAGAGCATACACCAAGCCCTAAGCAGCCGAATTCCGGCTCCCGGAACTGAGCCCGCGGGGACTGCTTCTTGGAGCTTACACTTATAGGAGCTTACACCGAGCACGGAGCGGCCGAGTTCCGGCTCCCGGAACTTCCCTGGACCGGGGCTAGGAGCCCGCGGAAACTGCTTCTCGGTCCGGGTCCTGCTGAGGGCCGGTCAGGACTCACCCGTTGCTTTGGTTGCCCGGCAAGGGGAACGAAATGCTGCCATTCGCATAGGATACCAACATGGCAGAGATCTGATGTCAGCAGAAAGCGGCGGAGGAGAGAACTTCATCAATACCAGCGGTGACATAAGCAGTTGGTCTCCTGGTAGGGGGGGTGAGGCACAGTCACCTGAGCCTCCTCAATTTGTCGTTGAGCCAGAGGGGAGAAGCCGGGCCGCCGCCAGCGCCCGGAGCAGGCCCAGCGGCTCGCCAGCGTGGTGACCGCGTGACCCCAATTGGAGAGGGGGTGGAGCGGAGCCGCCACCCGCACCCGCAAGGTGGGCAGACCCGCGACCCAGTGGTACATGGGCGTGGTAGGAGGGGCAGGGCAGAGCCGCCGTTCGCGCTTGCAAGGTAAACAGACCTGTGACAGCCTGGCGGGTCAGGCCCAGTGGCCTGCCAGTGTGGTACACATGTCACCCCAACTGGAGTAGGGGCAGAGCAGATCCTTCTCCCACGCCCGGATCAGGCCCTGCCGGTGTGGTGGTCACGTGACCCCAATTGGAGTGGGGGCGGAGCGGAACCGCCACCCGTGCCCGCAGGGTGAGCAGACCAGTGATCAAACTGCAGATCAGACCCAGGGGTCCGCAGGCGTGGTAGGAGGGGCAGGGCAGATCCGCCGCCCGCGCCTCCAAGGTAGGCAGACCTACAACAGACCGGCGGATCAGGCCCAGGAGCCTGCCGGCGTGGTACAAACACCACCCTAATTGGAGTAGTGGCAGAGCAGAGTCGCCGCCCGTGCCAGGAACAGGCCCAGCGTCCTGCAGGCGGGGTAGTCACGACACCCCATTTGGAGTAGGGGCAGAGTAGAACCGCCGCCCGCGTCTGCAGGGTAGGCAAACCTGCAACCGACTGGCGGATCAGGCCCGGTGGCCTGCCGGCGTGGTACACTCGTCACCCCAATTGGAGTAGGGGCAGAACAGAGCCGCCGCCAGCTCCCAGAACAGGCCCAGTGACCTGCCGGCGTGGTAGCCACGACACCCCAATTGGAATAAGGAGAGAGCAGAGCCGCCGCCCGCACCTGCAGGAAAGATACGCAAGCAGTATGAAAAGACAAGGAAAGAAAGGACCACAAGCAATGCAGGTCAACGCAACTTTAGAAGAGGTAACAGCTGCAGCAGATGGAATGTCAGATAAAGAATTCAGGATATACATGCTTCAGATGATCTGGAGTATCAAGGAAGACATTAAACAGCAAAATCAGACAATGAAAGATCACTTCGACAACGAATTACGCAAACAAATCCAGGAAGCAAAGGATCAACTATACAGGGAGATAGAGGTTATAAAAAACAAACAATCAGAAATCCTAGAAATGCAGGAAGCAATAAACCAACTTAAAAACTCAATGGAGAATACTACCAGCAGAGTAGAACACTTAGAAGATAGAACATCAGACAATGAAGACAAAGTATTTCAACTGGAAAAGAACATAGACAGCTCAGCAAGACTGTTAAGAAACCATGAGCAGAACATCCAAGAAATATGGGATAACATTAAGAGACCAAACTTAAGAGTCATTGGGATACAGGAAGGTACAGAGCTCCAAACCAAAGGAATGAGCAGTCTATTCAATGAAATAATACGAGAAAACTTCCCAGACTTGAAGAATGAGACAGAATCCCAAATCCTAGAAGCCTACAGGACGCCGAATGTGCAAAATCATAAGAGATCCACACCTAGACACATTATAATGAAGATGCCCAACATACAGAATAAGGAGAGAATTTTAAAAGCTACAAGAGAAAGGAAGCAGATTACATTTAGGGGTAAGCCAATCAGGATAACAGCTGATCTTTCAACACAGACTCTGAAAGCTAGAAGATCCTGGAATAACATATTTCAAACACTGAAAGAAAATGGGTTCCAACCAAGAATTGTGTATCCAGCGAAATTAAGCTTCAGGATGGAAGATGAAATTAAAACCTTCCACGATAAACAAAAGTTTAAAGAATTCGCAGCTAGAAAACCATCTCTTCAAAACATCCTCGCCAAAGCATTACAGGAAGAGGAAATGGAAAATAACAATGAAAACCAACAGTGGGAGGTAGGACAGTAAAGGGGGGGAAAATAATCAAAGAGGAAAACAAACCATGTTTAGTAACAGAAATAAACAAATATGGCTGGAAGAACAACCCATATCTCAATAATAACCCTAAATGTTAATGGCTTAAACTCACCAATTAAGAGACACAGGCTAGTAGAATGGATCACAAAACAAGACCCAACAATATGCTGCCTACAGGAGACGCATTTGATAGGAAAAGACATACATAGGCTGAAGGTGAAAGGTTGGGAAAAATCATATCACTCATATGGACTTCGGAAACAAGCAGGAGTGTCCATACTCATATCAAATAAAATAGATTTCAAGCCAAAGTTAATCAAAAGGGATAAAGAGGGACACTACATACTGCTTAAGGGAACCATACACCAACAAGACATAACAATCATAAATATTTATGCCCCAAACAATGGTGCAGCTATGTTCGTCAAACAAACTCTTCTCAAGTTCAAGAGTCTAATAGACCACCATACCATAATCATGGGAGACTTCAACACACCTCTCTCGCCACTGGACAGATCTTCCAAACAAAAGTTGAATAAGGAAACTATAGAACTCAATAACACTATTAATAACCTAGACCTAATTGACATATATAGAGTATACCACCCAACATCAAGCAGTTACACTTTTTTCTCAGCAGCACATGGATCCTTCTCAAAAATAGATCATATATTATGTCACAGGGCAACTCTTAGACAATATAAAGGAGTAGAGATAATACCATGCATCTTATCTGATCATAATGGAATGAAACTGAAAATCAACGATAAAAGAAGGAAGGAAAAAGCATACATCACTTGGAGAATGAACAATAGGTTACTGAATGATCAATGGGTTATAGAAGACATCAAGGAGGAAATTAAAAAATTCTTAGAGATAAATGAAAACACAGACACAACATATCGGAATCTATGGGACACATTGAAAGCAGTTCTAAGAGGAAAATTCATTGCTTGGAGTTCATTCCTTAAAAAAAGAAAAAACCAACAAATAAATGATCTCATACTTCATCTCAAAATCCTTGAAAAAGAAGAGCAAAACAACAGCAAAAGAAGTAGAAGGCAAGAAATAATTAAAATCAGAGCTGAAATTAATGAAATCGAAACAAAAGAAACAATTGAAAAAATTGACAAAACTAAAAGTTGGTTCTTTGAAAAAATAAACAAAATCGACAGACCCTTAGCGATGCTAGCGAAGAGAAGAAGAGAGAGAACTCAAATTACTAGCATACGGGATGAAAAAGGCAATATCACAACAGACACTTCAGAAATACAGAAGATAATCAAAAACTATTTTGAATCCTTATACTCCAATAAATTAGAAGATAGTGAAGGCATAGATAAATTTCTTAAGTCATATGATCTGCCCAGATTGAGTCAGGAGGATATAGACAACCTAAACAGACCAATATCAATTGAGGAAATAGAAGAAACCATCAAAAGACTACCAACTAAGAAAAGCCCAGGACCGGATGGGTATACAGCAGAGTTTTACAAAACCTTTAAAGAGGAACTAATACCAATACTTTTCAAGCTACTTCAGGAAATAGAAAAAGAGGGAGAACTTCCAAATTCATTCTACGAGGCCAACATCACCCTGATACCTAAACCAGACAAAGACACTTCAAAGAAAGAAAACTACAGACCAATATCTCTAATGAACCTAGATGCAAAAATCCTCAATAAAATTCTGGCGAATCGGATACAAAAACATATCAAAAAAATTGTACACCATGATCAAGTAGGATTCATCCCTGGGATGCAAGGCTGGTTCAATATACGGAAATCAATAAATGTTATTCACCACATCAATAGACTTAAAAATAAGAACCATATGATCATCTCGATAGATGCGGAAAAAGCATTCGACAAAGTACAGCATCCCTTTATGTTCAAAACTCTAGAAAAACTAGGGATAACAGGAACATACCTCAATATTGTAAAAGCAATCTATGCTAAGCCTCAGGCTAGCATCATTCTGAATGGAGAAAAACTGAAGGCATTCCCTCTAAAATCTGGAACAAGACAGGGATGCCCTCTCTCTCCACTTCTGTTCAACATAGTTCTCGAAACACTGGCCAGAGCAATTAGACAGACGAAAGAAATTAAAGGCATCAAAATAGGAAAAGAAGAACTTAAATTATCACTATTTGCAGATGATATGATTCTATACCTAGCAGACCCAAAAGGCTCTACAAAGAAACTATTAGAGCTAATAAATGAATTCAGCAAAGTGGCAGGATATAAAATCAACACGCATAAATCAAAGGCATTCCTGTATATCAGCGACAAATCCTCTGAAATGGAAATGAGGACAACCACTCCATTCACAATATCTTCAAAAAAAATAAAATACTTGGGAATCAACCTAACAAAAGAGGTGAAAGACTTATACAATGAAAACTACAGAACCCTAAAGAGAGAAATAGAAGAAGATCTTAGAAGATGGAAAAATATACCCTGTTCATGGATAGGCAGAACTAACATCATCAAAATGGCGATATTACCAAAAGTTCTCTATAGGTTTAATGCAATGCCAATCAAAATCCCAACGGCATTTCTTGTAGAAATAGAGAAAGCAATCATGAAATTCATATGGAAAAATAAAAGACCCAGAATAGCAAAAACAATGCTAAGCAGGAAGTGTGAATCAGGCGGTATAGCGATACCAGACTTCAAACTATACTACAGAGCAATAGTAACAAAAACAGCATGGTACTGGTACCAAAACAGGCGGGTGGACCAATGGTACAGAATAGAGGACACAGAAACCAATCCACAAAACTACAACTATCTTATATTTGATAAAGGGGCTAAAAGCATGCAATGGAGGAAGGATAGCATCTTCAACAAATGGTGCTGGGAAAACTGGAAATCCATATGCAACAAAATGAAACTGAATCCCTTTCTCTCGCCATGCACAAAAGTTAATTCAAAATGGATCAAGGAGCTTGATATCAAATCAGAGACACGCCGTCTGATAGAAGAAAAAGTTGGCTACGATCTACATACTGTGGGGTCGGGCTCCAAATTCCTCAATAGGACACCCATAGCACAAAAGTTAATAACTAGAATCAACAAATGGGACTTACTCAAACTAAAAAGTTTTTTCTCAGCAAAAGAAACAATAAGAGAGGTAAATAGGGAGCCTACACCCTGGGAACAAATCTTTACTCCTCACACTTCAGATAGAGCCCTAATATCCAGAGTATACAAAGAACTCAAAAAATTAGACAATAAGAGAACAAACAACCCAATCAACAAATGGGCCAAGGACCTGAACAGACACTTCTCAGAGGAGGACATACAGTCAATCAACAAGTACATGAAAAAATGCTCACCATCTCTAGCTGTCAGAGAAATGCAAATCAAAACCACCCTAAGATACCATCTCACTCCAGTAAGATTGGCAGCCATTATGAAGTCAAACAACAACAAGTGCTGGCGAGGATGTGGGGAAAAGGGTACACTTGTACATTGCTGGTGGGACTGCAAATTGGTGCAGCCAATTTGGAAAGCAGTATGGAGATTTCTTGGAAAGCTGGGAATGGAGCCACCATTTGACCCAGCTATTCCCCTTCTTGGTCTATTCCCTAAAGACCTAAAAAGAGCATGCTACAGGGACACTGCTACATCGATGTTCATAGCAGCACAATTCACAATAGCAAGACTGTGGAACCAACCTAGATGCCCTTCAATAGACGAATGGATAAAAAAAATGTGGCATTTATACACAATGGAGTATTACTCTGCATTAAAAAATGACAAAATCATAGAATTTACAGGGAAATGGATGGCATTAGAGCAGATTATGCTAAGTGAAGCTAGCCAATCCCTAAAAAACAAATGCCAAATGTCTTCTTTGATATAAGGAGAGTAACTAAGAACAGAGTAGGGACGAAGAGCAGGAGAAGAAGATTAACATTTTAACAGGGGATGAGAGGTGGGAGGGAAAGGGAGAGAGAAGGGAAATTGCATGGTAATGGAAGGCGACCCTCAGGGTTATACAGTGGAGGAGGTAGAGAGAGAGGAGGGGAGGGGAGGGGAGAGGTGGGGAGGGGGGAGGGTGGAGGATGGGAAAGGCAGAGGAGCACAACAGACACTAGTATGGCAATTTGTAAATCAATGGATGTGTAACTGATGTGATTCTGCAATCTATGTATGGGGTGAAGGTGGGAGTTCATAACCCACTTGAATCAAAGTGTCGAATATGATATTTCAAGAAATTTGTAATGTTTTGAACAAACCACAATAAAAAATTAAAAAATAAAAAAATAAATAAAATAAAAGAAGTTTGGAAACAGTCATGAAGAACAATCCATGGAATTGGACTGTTCAATAACACTCAAAATAGAGACTACATATTTCTCCACTTAACAGTAGAAACTTGTATAAATAACCTCTAACTCAACATGAAGTGGACATTTCTTAGAGGAAAATTTATATAGAGAAATACATTTTTAAAGAACAAGAATAACTAAAATCTGAAACAATACAGGTATGCCCTTTCTCACCACTTCTTTTCAACAGAGTTCTTGAGACATTGGCCAGAGAAATTAGACAGAGAAAAGAAATTAAAGGAATAAGTATAGGAAAAGAAGAACTTAAACTAGCACTATTTGCTGATGCTATAATTCTTTACCTCAAGACCCAAAAAAACTCCACCAGAACTAGTAATTGAATTCAGCAAAGTAGCAGGATAAAAATCAACACCTATAAATCAAAGGCATTTCTGTATATCAATGACAAAGCCTCTGAGAAGGAAATGAGGAAAACTACGCCATTCACAATATCCCCCCCCCCCAAAAAAAAAGATATTTGGGAATCAACTTAACAAAGGAGGTGAAAGATCTATACAATGAAAACTACAGAACTCTAAAGAGAAAAATCAAAGAAGACCTTAGAAGATGGAAAGATCTACCTTGCTCATGGATAGACAGAATTAATATTATCAAAATGACCATACTACCAAAAGCACTATACAGGTTTAATGCAATTCTGATCAAAATCCCAATGGCATTCCTCATAGAAATAGAAAAAGCAATCATGAAATTCATCTGGAAAAATAAGAGACCCAGAATAGCTAAAGCAATTCTAAGCAGGAAGAGTGAAGCAGGTGGCATCACTATACCAGAACTTAAACTATACTACAGAGCAATAGTAACAAAAACAGCATGGTATTGGCACCAAAACAGGCCAGTGGACCAATGCTACAGAATATAGGACACAGAGAATATCCCGCAAAATTACAATTAACTTATATTAGACAAAGGTGCCAAAAACATGCACTGGAGAAAAGAGCATCTTCAACAAATGGTGCTGGGAAAATTGGAAATCCATATGCAACAAAATGAAATTGAATCCCTATCTCTCACCATGCACAAAAGTTAACTCAAAATGGATCAAGGATCTAGGAATTAAACCAGAGACTCTGTGTGTAATAGAAGAAAAAGTAGGCCCTAATCTCCATCACGTGGGGCTAGGCCCAATTTCCTTAATAAGACACCTATAGCACAAGAATTAAAACCAAGAATCAACAAATGGAATGAATTCAAACTAAAAAGTTTTTTTCTCAGCAAGAGAAATAATATATGAGATGAATAGGGAGCCTACATCCTGGGAACAAATTTTTACCCCTCACACATCAGATAGAGCTCTAATCTTTAGGGTATACAAGAACTCAAAAAGCTAAACACCAAAAAAATAAATAAATAACCCAATCACCAAATTGGCCAAGGACCTAAACAGATACTTCTCAGAAGAGGATATACAATTAATCAACAAATATACGAAAAAATGCTCATTATCTCTAGCAATCAGAGAAATGCAAATCAAAACTACTCTAAGATATCATCTCACTCCAGTAAGAATGGCAGCTACTATGAAGACAAACAACAATAAGTGTTGGCGAGGATGTGAGCAAAAAGGTACACTCATACATTGCTGGTGGGACTGCAAATTGGTGCAGCCAATTTGGAAAGCAGTATGGAGATTCCTTGGAAATCTAGGAATGGAACCACCATTTAACCCAGCTATTCCTCTTCTCAGACTATACCCAAAGAAGCTAAAAACAGCACACTAAAGAACAGGAATAGGAAAATTTTTATCTTTAGAAGTTTCAGCATCTACACAGTTTCAGCAATCAAGAATTACTACAGAATAAATCTTCAGAGAAATATAATTTTTTGAAATGCTAATTGAATTAGAAACCCTATGAATTTTAGAGGTAAAACTTTAAAGTTATAGAAATAAATGTTAAACATATTATTTTAAATGTAACATTAAATACAAATGAGTTAATATTTAAATTTAAATGAAATATTCCAAGAACAGAAAGACAAGAACCACATTTTCTTACTAATATAAAAATGCTGTTCTCATAGAAGTTAAGAGGTTGGTCATCAACAGTGGCTGGTTGGGGAGGGCAGCAAGAACTAGATGGGTAAACACATGGGTTAAATTATAGTTAGACAGGAGTACAAAGCTCTATTGTTCCTGTGCACCATATGGTAACTGTTGACAAAAGTTAGTACTGCATATCTCAAAAATATTTGGTAAAAGATTTTAAATGTTTTCACCATGAACAAATTAAAGATACTTGAGGAGATGAATGTGCCTGAACTGATTTAAACAATGCACAGTGTATACATGCATCAAAATATCTCATGGCACCACATAATATTGGCAATTATTATGTTTTTATGATTAGTTAAAAAAATTAAAATTAACAGTATGAAAAATTTCAAATTAAATCTTTAATAATATAAGTATATTATTGACCTAGAAAGAAGGGGGATTATAAAGTAGTTTAGATATCTAATTCTAATGCTGAGTTCCTCCTTAAATCCATAATCCCTACCTAACCACAAGGAATACATTGCTCAAACCAGCACTAAAGGACATTCTGTATTAAGTCCTCTAATTAATCAAATTCATCCAAACCAAGGAAACCTGAGAAACTGTCACAGCCAAGAGCAGACTATCAGTTCTTCTGTTAATTGTAGTGTGGCATCATGAACTGATTTCTAAGAAAGAGATTTGTTTAGAAGCTAAGGAAATTAGATAAATCCTGGATATTATTTAATATCAATGTACCAGTATTGGTTCATTAATTGCTGTTACAATTGCAGTATCAGGCTAGTGCAATGCTTTAGATACTGGGGAAATTGGGTATGGATCATATGAAAACTCTTTACTATTCATATTTTTTCTTTAATCTAAAATAGTTTTAATAAATGGGAGAAAAAAAATACTCTGGGATCATTATAAACCCAAAGACTCATGTTAAGGTACCAGGGATGAACAACTGCACAGAATAATATAGTATTGCTCTTTAGATTTTTCCAAAATATTCAGAAGAGGGAATTGTGTGTTTTGAATGTGAATTGCATTAAAAATGGAAACATCTATCTGAAGATGGTGAGATGAAGACATACGCTTTCCTTCCCTTCTGGAATGCCATTGAAATGGCAGTGCTGAATTAGAAATGCAAATATATTCACAAAAATACTGCTGACTGAGTGAAGGTTTCTCTGTGAACTAAGTGTTTTAATTAAACTCTCAGAAAGTAAAAGCAATTGGAATCATACTGGTCTTACAGACAGGTATCTCAGGTATAATACAGCCATAGTTTAGAAACATATAGACAAAATTTTCAGAGTAAATTTTTGTTTCTTGCTAAGCCCTTAATGCTTAGTTACTGAAAATATCAGACAAAGTAGAATCAGAAGGTTAAGTAATTGAACTTTTGTTCTGCAAAAAGCATTTTATTATTTAACTATCTTACACCACCTTCTCAATTCTTTCTTTTGGTTTCCCTAATCTGAAAACAAACAAAAAAAATCTTTATGTAATCTTTTTTAAAGGAATTACGACTGCCAGGGTGTAAGTTGGCATCATCAGACAAAGACATCGTACATTTGGCTATTGCTAGCAGAAAGGCCATGTGGTAGAAAGAATCTTCCTCCTTAATTCTCATTTATTCACCATAAATTTAAAATTTCTATTCAAAATATGACAAGTACATTAAAAAATTCAAAAGAGAAATGCTAAAAACAGAGAAGATCTGTTGATAAGAATCAATCTCTGATATTATTTATAAATAAGCATGCGTGATGTCAAAAAAAAGTAGATTTAGGAAGCAAATATGAAATTTTTGCAAATGTCATTTATGAGAAAAGGACACATGGATTGTTATAATTTGGATCTTGATTGTGACCCAAAGATCATGTTTTAAAGGTTTGGTCCCAGTCTATGACACCATTGGAAGTAGTACAATCTTTAGAAGGTGGGGTCCAGTGGAAGAGAGTTAGGTCATTAGGATGTGCCCTCCAAGGGTGTGTTCCTCCAAGGAACCCTGATCCTTTCCTGTCTCCCTCCTGGCTTCCTGGCTGCCATGAAGTTAAAGCTTTGGTATACCACATGTTCCTTACCATGGTGTTCTGTCTTTCCACATACTCAAATGCAATGAAACCAATTGATGGGGAACAAAAACCTCTGTAATCATGAGCAACAATAAATTCTTGCTTAAATTTATTGTTCCTAATAAGTTGTTTATGTCAGTATTTTACTACAATCACAGCTGACTAATACATGGCCAAAAGAGAATGACTATAAAATTCAAAATGCACTAAAGAAGAAAAATTGCAAAATAAGAACTTTAGAAGAAATTATAGCATGCTAAAATTTTCCAAGATGACTTTCTTAAAATGGTGGAGGGAAAATGAAAAATATGAGAGAAAAGTTTTTTTATTATTTTATTTATTTTTTATTATTAAAAAAAATAATACTTGTGTAGATAATTTCAGGAAGGTTCATATATAGAAAATAGTCATCAAAGAAAAAGAAATTAATCAAAGCATTTAAATTTTATAAAACCTTGAGAAGCAACAAGTCATATGTTGGGTTATATGGATATGTTATAGTCCAAATAGACATTTACATGAAATTTCTAAACAGAAGGTTTAAAGAGAAATCCAGATAATTATCCTGAGTGCATGTTTTTAATTATGAAGAAACAAAAAGCACATTAACATCAGGTTTCTCATCAAAAGCAATAAATTTAAATCGAGTAAAGTCTCCAATGATCTGAGAATATAGTTTTGAGCATACAATTTGTTATCCTTTGTATACATGAAGCAAGTGTGAGAACAGGAAAGAGGAAAGCAAGAACTCATTTTTCTCGCACGTTTATTTGGAAAGAATTAGTTGAGGTTAGATTTAACAAAATGGAGAAGTAAAATTTCTGTCCCTCCCAGAAAAAAGATGGAAGAAGAAACAAAAGAACTAATTGATCAACCTGAAAAGATACTAATGTAAAGACATAGATGGTTATGCTGATGATATAATTCAAATCAGTTTTAAAAGTTTGTAAACTTGCAAGGTGCAATGACACAAATCTGTAATCCCTGCAACTTGGGAGGCTGAAGCAAGAAGATGAAAATTTTGAGAATAATCTTATGCTAGGATTACAAGAATACACCACCATACCTGGCCAGTTATTTTTTTATTTGTTCTAATTAGTTATACATGAAAAATAGAATGCACTTTGATATATCATATATAAATGGAGTATAACTTCCCATTTTTCTGGTTGAATATGATGTGGAATCAACCCATCAGGTAGTTATATATGCACATAGGATAACAATGTCTCATCAATTCTACTATCATTCTGAACCCCATATCCCTCCCCCTCCTTTTACTCCCCTCTACCTAATTTTCTTAGCATGATATTCTCCAGCTCCATCCATTTACCTGCAAATGCCATAATTCTATTCTTCCTTAAGGCTGAATAATATTCCATTATGTATATATACCACATTTTCTTTATCCATTCATCTGTTGACAGGCATCTAGGTTGGTTCCATAGTTTAGCTATTGTCAGTTGAGCTATTATAAACATTGATCTGACTACAGCATGGTAGTATGCAGATTTTAAGTCCTTTGGGTGTAAACTGAGGAGTGGGTTAGCTAGGGCAAATGGTGGTTCCATTTCAAGTTTACTGAGGAATCAGTTATTTTTTAATGTAACCTAGTTTCAGAAAAGTGAGTCACTCAATATTTTCTCAGTAATTAATCAATTATGATAAAATAAATATTTCCTTTGATTATAATGATTGATTACAGTGAATATTTTATATTAGAACAGATACACATATGAATTAAATTTTACTATTTTACTGGCATTGACAATAGAATATTAGAGTTTCAAGCAATTTTTATTTTTGGAAATTTCCTTCAATCCAGATCTATGATGTGTTTTGGAAAAACACTGACATAATTACTTCTGGTCTAAGGAATCTAATACTACAGTAAAGGAAAGTTATTTGTTAAGACCAATCCATGAGTGTGGTAAAACTGCAGCTTCTTAAATTTGTGCAACCATATTCCCATTATGTTTTTATGAATACACTTAATTGATATATTTAATGAAAATAGAAGATAATTTGACTATACAAAATGATATATAAATATATTACATTCATTATATAAAAATATAACATCATACATGAAAATAAAAATTGTTTTATTTCATAATTCACACCTTTAAATCTTAATTGGATTCACCCAGCTTTGTGATAATAAAGCCTTTTGTGAATATAGACTATTTATGCAACATCCTGCTCTGTTATTATTGGGTACACTCTAGTAGTGATCATACTACCCATTATGCTTACAAGGCAACTTACAGTCATAACATTATTTTGTTAAAGCTTTCTTAGAAGAGTTCACAAATCTGAAATAATCCTTTTCTAGTTATCCAACACAGAGTCCTTTAAATATACAAAGCTTTTAAAAGGTCACTTTGTATTGTCACATTTCCATATCATAATTTAAAAATGTGTTTAAGACACTAATACTATGTTTAAACACTAATTTTATAATTATTACTTTGTAATATCAATTTTTTTTTTATTTTATCTTTCTAAAACCCAAAAGTGATTGTGTTTTGAGCATTTTCCTGCAGATTCTTATGTATTTGTCCATTTGGTCTTCACTTACAAAACTGTCCCATTGTAAGTTTATTCTGGGCAAATATTTTTCTGTGATCTCATCATATTTTCACAGAAGCAAAATAAATACTTATTCAGTTTAACACTTTCCTTAATTATGTCTATCTACACTTTGTTACAATACACACTTATTTTCTATGTAAATAAAGCTAAAATATCTAAAAATTATTTTAAAATTGTTTTGTTGGGCTTTTTATTTATGTTCTCTGTTATCAATCTTAGTATACATGTTTTGTCTTCAAGGTTTTTATATAGCACAAATTATCTATTGTGTTAGTCTATTCATACCGTTTTATGAAACTCTTGCTACATAAACTTGGCCAAATTTCATTGGGTGTGGAGACTTAATAAAGCCACATATACACTAAAAGAATGTGACTAGATTTATTACTCATATAATGAGACTTTCTGGAGAGAATAAGAAAGCTCCCAAGCAGATCTAAAAATAACTTAAGAAAGCAAAGAAAGGGACGACTTAGCTGGTGTGAATGTCCAGAATGCATTGGGGTTTGGGTGATGTAGCGTGTTTGAAATGTTCCAAAAATCAGCAGGACAATTTGAGCTCTCTTGTCAACTTGTTTTGATTTAGTGGAAGAAAATAGAGAGGGTTGAGGTTTAGAAGTTATCAATCCCCCCTCCCCCCAAAAAAACAACAACAAAATGTAAACAAACTATTATAGCTGGAGATGAAAAATGTACATAACTCTGAAGCCTAGAAAAAATAACTTTATGTTTCTAACAATTATGATTCTGGCCTAATTTAAAACATTTTATATATCCAGTTAAATATACCTTACTAACTTCATCTTATTACTTAAGAAAGCCAGATATCATCATGTCTAGGTTATCATATTCTCTCCATCACTATTTATTTTCCATTGTTTGGTTTCATGCTGAAATGCTTTGATCATACAGATAGGAATTCATGACATAGATAGGTTCCTAGAATAATTATTATTTTTGTAAATTTAGTCAACATTTTACACTTTACCTCTGTGAAGAGACAACTTTACCAATTGTGGGAGCAGGTTATTTGTATGTGGCCCTAGAATAGAAACTTCATCAAAATTATATCACCTACATGAATGCTGCTATACCAAGAATTCTAACATAGTTATTCATATAACAGATAAATAAATTATTGTACATTCCAGTATACAAAATGATTATATGCTCTTGTTGACAATTGTACCCAATGATGGCCATTATCATTATATATTATGTTATTATTTCAATTCATTTGCTATATGCTGTTAGGATTTAGAATAAGTTAGATTTATTATATTTTCAATAAACAGCTAAAAAATGCCTGACCATTTTATGATTAATATTTTTGCTGTCTGATGCAACACAGGGATAAAGCATTAAATGACTGTATCTCAATGTGATTTTATTAGTGTTTCTTCTCTTTTGATGTAAGTGGGAAAAATGAGCAATGAGGCATGGTGGAGGTTTTGAAGTAAAGAGTAAGGTGAGAAAAAGTAGTAAGTTTCTAGAGAAAAATTAATTAATTTGGTTTACTGTTGGGGTATACTTTGACTCCAAATCATTTGTGCTCAGATTATACTCTAAATTCCCATGCACATTAGTTCTAATAAATTTGTAAAATTTTAAAGAATTTTGGCCAAATATTAGAAAATTATATCTGTTTTGTCACACTCTGAACAAATTAATTGGTTATTTTATAGAGTACAAAGAAAAAAATTTCAGAAATTTAAGTGGTGCACATCTGTCAGTAAGGCTTATCAAGAAGTTCTTTTTATTTGTTTATTCAAGGTAACATTGAGACAATCAAATGTTATTTGTTCTTGTTTCTCACTCCGTGTCAGGTAAGGTCTCACTTTTCAAAATTGTTTTAAAAATTCAAGTAGAACTGAAGATACATATTTAAAATACATAGATCTCACAAATATGACTAAAAATAGTTTTGTTCACAGTGAGTCTCCAGGAACATAAGATGAGCTTATTTAAAGTCCTTATGTGGATATTTTCGGTACTTCCACCAGAATCTTATAGACCAGAAGATTACAGCAGAATTTGATACTGAAATGACTAAAAATTATAAAACCTGCTATATAGAATTTGAGGACTGTATAAAACACAATGTTAATGTATAAATGGCCATCCTCAAATCAAAATTGATATCTAGATTTTATGTGCTGAAAAAGAAGCATCTTGTTAAGTTGTTACTGCTATACTTTGGTTTGCAGAACATAGGTTAAGAATGCCTGTTCTACTAGAGCACACAAAAGGGTAAAGAAAAAATAAAGGAGTTGGTAGGCATATTACCACTTTCACAGAATCACACAAGAGACATATAATCTCAGATGTGATTAATCTATAATCCTGGATTAAAGAAAATAAAATCCACAGTAATAGCCAATCTCTGCCTACAACTTTCCATCTAAACAGACCAGGAGTTCCCAAAATCTGGGACTTACAGAGTTAAAAAATCCAAATTTTCTAAACCAAGAAGAGGATAGTAAATGCCTAATCAGAAAATAAATATGGATTTAAATTTGTTAAGTAACGGACATTAAAAGATTTTGCCAAGCAAATGTCAGATTTAAGAGCTTTGCCAGAAATTCTGCCAAAAGACTATTGTTTTGCCATACTTTGAGCTAGTGTCCATTTTGGGCCAAAATAAAACTAATGGAAGAGCAGAACACAGAAGATGATAGATAAATTAACAAAACAAATCCAGAAAACAAACAAAGCAGGAGGAAAAAAAAAAAAAAGAAACCTCTATGCATCAAAATGTGTCTAAAAACCATTGGTTTTAATTATGCAGTATTGGAAGGAACTGTAATGATGAGATAAATGAAAGGCAAGAAAACAAAACAAACAAACAATAACAACAACAACAAAAGCAAAACACAAGAACAAAACCAAGACCACCAGGTACTTTCTGTGACTCTTCAACTTTTAAAGCACTTCCTGGACCCATGAATTTTCACTAGCAGAAAATGCACTGTTAAAGTTATGAATCCCTAAAAGAGTTCCAACTAAGTTGGAGCCATGAAGGAAAACAGACAGGAGAGATCACTGCAGAGGACAAAACCAAGAAAATGACTCCAATGCCATAATGTGGTGTTTTTGTAATTCTTATCAATCAGGATTTGAAATGTACTCCTGTATGCTTCTCAGTCCTCTATTCTCAACAAGTGAGTTTACTGAAGTTATCATGTCCCAACTCCATCATTATTACTGGTAATGTTAGGGGAGATACCATGCTCTTTCAGCTGTATTATGTGACAGATTCACTTATGCCTGCATGTGGTCAAGTATATTTGAAGATACTAGAATTAAAAGAAAAAATAGGTATGACTTATTTTACACTGGAGGTGAATGGAAGCCAATGCATTTTCCCAAAAATTGTTATAAAATAAATTGAATAAAATATATAGATGTATCTTGAACAGAAGAATAGAATGCAGCAAACACTATTGACAGCCTATGTAATAAATATTGTTAATTTTTATGAATAAAATTGCAACTTTGTTCAGGAAGATGCTAGGCCCAATTTGGGGAATTAGGCCACACTTTCATCTCATCAAATCATGCCACTCCTCTTAGTAAATCTCCTACTGCTGTTTTGTTTGTGTATTCATTTGGTTTTGGTCAGAAATGGTAGTAAATCTATTTAAAAAAAATGCTGATGAGGCAAGGTGGGGTTGTTGGTATTTCTGGGAAGCTTTAATCTTCCAATCAAGGAGAACAAGCAAGAAAAAGGAGAACAAGGCTCTTTCCCAATTGTCCTACCTCCTTTTATATAATAGATGCAATCTTTTCTACAAGGATATTAATTTATAGAGTATACTGAAAATTAAACAGATGACAATATATTTGAGCTATGAATATAGCTAAATTGACTGTAGAGCCCATCATGTTAATTGTATTCAACTATACCCTGGTATACATACTCACTAATAGGAATATATATGCCATATGATTGCTGGGATGAATTTTTTAAATAATACCCTAGAACAGAAATGAAATGAAAATATAAAATATATGTGATTGACCATTTGGAGATTTTTTTTGTGTGGTGCTAAGGATTAAACAAGGGCCTTAAGCTATATCCTCAGCCCCTAGAGAAATACATGTTTTAAATGAATTTTTCTTAAATTTATCTCCCCACTTAAATAATAATTTTCAAAGATACTATATGTGTAAGAGATTAACATTCTTGATCATACTTTACTTTTCATATATAAACTAATAATTTATGTACATATAGTCAGGGATGTTCACTATAACTATGCCATATTGGATAACTCCTAAAGTTTATTATTGATCCTGTTATCACTAACTTTATTATTATTTGAACAGGTATTTTTTTGTTGGTATTTTTTCTTTTGCTTCAACTTTTTATGTAATAAAAAATTATAGTATACTCGGGCTTTCCATATAACTTATTATGTTATGAATCATATGTTATGAACAACCTGGTGTTGTTCTCATGCTTGTAGAGTCTTCTCATGCTTGTTGATTATGGGCTTGATTATGACTTTCTTTAACCAATAGCAGAAAGATAATGAGTTAGTTCCTCATCTAAATTTGAAGAGAATTTGGAAGCTTATATTTATGATTTGGAGAAGGTCCTTGACTATGCATTATTGAACAATTGAACCCACATATAGGGTTATAAAATTTTGAAGTTATAAAATTAATGTCTGTAAAAATTTCATTATGAATATATAGTTGGATTTATACTATCCTTTAATACTTACTCATTTTTTCCTGGTATAAAGAACACCTTCCTCCTGAAAAATAAACAAACAAATAAATAAATAAAACTTTCTTTATCAGGCTTAACTTGTAATATGTATACATTTTGTTGAATTATTTATTTTGCCTCAAACTTAATTAGGTTTGTTGACTTTCCAAAAATTTACCTTTCTTATCACCCCTGAGGCTGAGATCCCATTATTCCTAGAAGATGACTGACCAATTGACCTTGTTGTTAGTGGAACACTTAGCTGAGTTATTTCTCAGGGTTCTCAGTTTGCCTTCAAATGCTCTTTAAGTATGGCTGCATTGGTATATTCACACTGTAGCCACCTCAAGAAAGACTTCACTTACAGTGGTTATCTTTCTCCAAAATCATAAGCATAAACTTCCAAGCTTTCTTCAAATTTAGGTGAGTAACCAACTCAGTATCATTCTGCCATTGGTTAAAGAAAGTCATAAGCAAGCCCATAATCAGAGGGTTCTCTGACATGAGCTTGAGACAACAGAAGATTATATTTGGCAAGCCAGAAAAGCAACAGCATACTATAAATTTTTATTACATAAAATGTTGAAGCAAAACACCACCACCAAAAAATATCTGTTCAAATGATATTAAAGTTAATGATAAAGATTGATAATAAAACTCCAAGGTTATAAAACCTATGAGAGGAACTACTTACTTATAGCCATGTATTAGAGATGCAAAATAACTGGTTTGTATATAACAATTCATACAATAAAATATATTAGTATTTATATTAAATTTTGGGTTATATGTAATTAATATCTGGAATTATAAATAGAAAAATACATACTTTTCAAAATGTAAAGCATAATTAAGAAACCAAATACTTTCTGTAGGGTTTTGAATCTTATTCTTTAGCTTTATGAGCAACAGAATAAAATATGATAAATTATTTCATGAATAGATAATGAATTTTTGAATGGAGATTACATAATGTGAATAACTTACTAACTATAGGTAAAATATAGGTGTATGTCTCTCTCTCGGCCAGCAAGGAGGTCCACGGAACAGGGTAGAGGACAGTGTGGCTGCAGAGTCCTTAATCAAGACCTCTGGAGACCAAGCAGGAAGCAGGTCTGATTTTATTGCACAATTACCATGTATATACATTCAGGCAGTAGCTAAGCAGATTACAGGCAGCCACCAATACAATTTCTGGCCAACTGTCCCTGAAGCTACCAATCCAGGAGTTGGCTGTGGAGCACGCGCAGAGACTGCAACAGGCAGCCTCACATCAAGGAGGGTGCCTATGGGTAAGCGGTTAGCCTCACACAGCACTCAGACACCCTTAACGTTTGCCATGTATGCAGTACTCCATGCATTGGTCCCCACATATAGGTTTATAAAAATTTGAAAGACATACATAATTTCTTTAATGCATAATAATCAAAAGTGAATGATCTTCATGGGGTAAACTATAATGTCTCCACTAAATGATCACAACCCATGAATTCATTTCATCATTAAATACTAGTGCCAAGCATATAGTTATTTCTTCAAACTCATGAAAGTGCTTATTGGACAAATTAACAAATAAATAAATAAATAATGAAAAATCCAATTGATTTGATTATTTTGAAATTTAAAAAAAAATGAGCATATTCTTATTTTTCTTAATTCCATATCAAAGATTCATATTTTATAGGCAGTAAGGCTGAAGAAAGAACAAAAATGAAATGTACTTTAATGTAAAAACTAAGAATATGTGCTGAAGTTAAAATATTCTATACTTTAATATTTAGAAAACAAAATAAACAAATAAGAAGTGGCCACATTAGATTTTCAATATACTAAAATTGTAGATAATGAAATGAGGCAAAAATTAAAGAAAAGCTAGTTTAACCTCAATTTTCTATATACTATTCCCCTAAAATCAAGAAATAATTAGTGTAGCAGACTTATGCTAACATAAAACTACTTAGATCAGTCAGCTTTTTGAAATAAATCCTCACTCTAATTAAGCATATGTATTTCTAAATTCTGACACACTTTCATTTTGATCTATTGTCCCCAAACATTTTCAAGGAATTCATTAACATGTCATTTCACAGCTGGGAAACATTTACTCATATGGTACACATGTCCCACAAAATCAACCTCCTTGATACATCCAATTAAAAAATTATGCTTTCAAAATTATTTTATCAAAGATTTAAAGTGTTAACTTTATGTGTTAAAGATCCTCAATGGTATATAGAGTTCAACGCAACCAATGATTCTTTGATTATGTTCTCCTTTCTTAAGAGAAAAGCTTAAAACATTTCTCATCCTCCTTCTTTCTAAAATTTACTTAAAGATAAATGAGAAATTCACATGTAACTGCCTGATCTAATTTAATGCACATTAGAACCAGGAAAAATAGAAGGACCCTCTTTAATAAGATGTTACAAACAGATATTTAGTTTTCTCACAAACTTTAAGAATCCTAGCTATTTATTGCTCATTTTACATAAGTGAAGGAAGAAAAGAAACATTATATTTAGCAAGTATTTAGTTTAATAAACAAGTACAACATAAAGTTTTGAATTTCACACTACATATACCATCTATTTCTCATTTGCAACTGAGAAAAAGCTCTGTTAATATTTTTAAATGTACAACTGAACTATTGTATTTATTGCTAAAAATATTTCCTGTTATAGCAAAGTCAACATCTCTTGCCCTTTTTTGAAAAAAAGAAAAAGCAATATTTATTTTTTACCTATAGGGAAATGCGCTTAAATCTGTAATGCATACATTTTTAAAACAGGAGAAGTAATATGGAAAATATGCCTTTAACATACCAAGTAATAGTAGGTACAATACTCTGTAACATGGAATAGAATTTCTAACTCAAATTCTTGCAGAAATATCAATTTGCATAATATTGACACATGAAAATGTCTTTGAAAGAAAAACAAAATTAGGTGAGAGATTACAAAAATTAGATATAGCATAGAAGTAATAGTAAATGCATTGAAGAAAGAAGGAAGGAAAATTTAAAATTACCCATATTCCCCTCCCCCACCTCCAGGTACAGCAATGTGGAAAGAGAGTCCCTCTACATGGAAGAAGGGAAGTGAATATTGGATTTTGATTCAGTGCTCAAAAGTGGGCCTGTTCTGGACTCCAGGATGGTACAGCACACTGGGTCTCCAAGCCCAACATTTTCCCTGGTGCCCAGGCCAGCCCTTGAAGCCCAAGGTTACAGGCCTGCTCTGGATTTCAAAGTAGTTTAGTGCCAAGTCAGCCCACACATCCCCAAGCTTCAGGCCTATCTCAGCAGTTGGTTGTCATACTTGGCCTTAGATAAAAGGTCAGGTCAACATCTTTGAATAAACTCAAGGCCTGCCCAGCATCTGGCCAGTAAAGTAGACATTAATTTTTAAGCCATTGCTTTGGCCCTAAAGCCCAGCAAAACCATGACATAAGCCAATCCCATGAGACCCTAATGTTGTAATAATCCTCAAATATTCAGAATTCATGTGCTGTTTACCCAGATTACAGGTTGGCTCCTGTATCCCCAGGACACAGGCGAGCCCTTACAGACTTAGATCCAGAAGCAATCTTCATACACAGCCTCCAGGCTTGTTCTATCCAACCTAAGCTCCAGCAAAGATCCAGGTTTCCTGGCTCCAGAACAAATTCCACAGACTCAGGATCCTCATCTTCTCCAACATGAGGCTGGTTCCAAACCAGCACCCATGGTGTCAAGTTCCAGAGCACAATGGGATCTAGGCCTGCACCATCATACCCAGGGCTCAGGGCTAACCCAGTAGACTCTAGTGTCAGTCTGGCATCCATGAAAGGCAGATCCAAAGCTATACCTGATGACTCAGGGTCTAGGCTGGCCCTACAGATGCAGGCAATAGGATCATTCCTGTGGAATCAAGTTCCGGGACAACCCAGTGCCAAGTCACCCCTTGTGTTCAGGCTCTGTATTATTTCAGTGGACCAAAGTTCCAGGCCCATCCTAACATCTGGCCAGTCTCTGAGTACTGCTTTGAATGATAGTAGTTCATGAAAGAGAAGAAAAAGACAAAGAGGTAGGAAATTCAATGAATAAATTAACAAAAAATTTACCAAATCTGAGGTAAGATATAAATGTCAAGGTGGATGTAGGTTAAAGATTTTCAATCAGATTCTATCCAAACAAGACTATACCATATTACAATGTAATCAAATTGTCAAAAAATCTAGAAAAAAAATCCTTAAAGAAGAAAGAGAAAAATAAGGAAGTTCAAATAAGTCTACTAATGAATTTCTCAGCAGAAACCTTAAAAGACAGGAGAAAGTGAAATGACATATTTAATATGTTGAAGAAAAACGTTGCTAAATAAAATATTTGGGAATCAATCTAACAAAAAAGATAAATAACTTCTACAATGAAAACTATAAAATACTAAAGAAGGAAATTGAAGAAGACCTTAGAAGTTGGAAATATCTCCCATATTCTTACATAGACAGAATCAATATTGTCAAAATGGCCATGTTACCAAAAGCACTGTACAGATTTAATATAATTCTTATTAAGGTCCTGATGACAATCTTCATAAAAATAGAAAAAGCAGTAATGAAATTCATTTGGGAAAAAAAACAAAAAACAACAGAATAGCTAAAGAAATCCTTAGCAAGAAAAGTGAAGCAGGTAGCATTACAATACCAGGCCCTAAATTATACTACAGAGCGATAGTAATAAAAATGGAATGGTATTGGCACCAAAACAGACATAAAGACCAATGATACATAATAAAAGACACATATACAAACCCACATAAATACAGTTATTTCATACTAGACAAAGATACCAAAAACATACATTGTAAAAAATAGCCTCTTTAACAAATGGTGCTGGGAAAACTGGAAATCCATATGTAGCAGAATGAAACCCATCTCTCTCACTCTGCATGAAACTCAACTAAAAGTAGGTCAAAGACTTAGATACTAGAACAGAAACATTACACCTAATAGAAAGAAAAAAAGTCTACTCAAATCTTCACCATGTTGGCTTAGAAACTGATTTCCTTAACAAGACAACTGAAGCACAAGAAGTGAGATTAAGATTCAGTAAATGGGATGGAATAAAATTAAAAAGCTTCTTCAGAGCAAAGGAAACAATAAGATGAAGAGAAAGCCTAGAGAAAGGGAGAAAATCTTTACCACCTACACCTCAAATATTAATCTCTAGGCTATATTAAGGACTCAAAACACTTAAAAACAAAACAAAACAAAAAAACTACCCAATCAATGAACAGGCTAAGGAAGTGAACAAGCACTTCACAGAAGAAGAAATACAATTGATCAATAAAATTATGAAAAAAGGTTCAACATTTCTAGCAATTCGAGAAAAGGAAATTAAAAACTACACTGAAATTTCATCTCACTCCAGTGAGAACGGCAATTATCAAGAATACATGCAATAATAAATGTTGTTGAGGATGTGTGGGGGAAAGTACACTCGTAAGTTACTTGTAAAACTGCAAATTGGCCCAACAACTCTGGAAAGCAGTATGGAGATTACTCAGAAAACTGGAAATGAAACCAATTCTTGACCCAGTTATCCCACTTCTCAGTATACACCAAAGAACTTAAAATACTATAGTGATGTGACAACATCAATATTCATAGCAGCTCAATTCACAATAAACTATGAAACCAATGTAAGTGTCCTTCAATAGATAAATAAATGAAGAAATGTGGTACATATATACAATGGAATATTACTCAGCCATAATGAAGAATGTAATTATGGCATTTGCTGGTAAATGGATGGAGCTGGGGAATATCAAGCTAAGTGAAATAATTCAATCACTAAAAATCAAAAGCTGGATGTTCTCTACATTTCTCACAATAGGCAGGGGAGGGAGGAATGGAGACTCACCAGATTAGATGGGGGAATGGGGAATCACCAAATTAGATGGGGAAATGGGGAGAAAGAAATGGAGATGAGAATGGGAAGGAGAATAATTTGAACATAAATTTACTATTTTTATATATAAATACATGACCTGTGTAACTCTACATTATGTACAACACAAGAATGGGAGGTTATACCCATGTATGTATCATATGTCAAAAATACATTCTACTATCGATATATAACTATAAAAAACAAAAAAATAAATAATGCCTTATATGATAATTTAATTAATCATTGAATATTCTTGCCTTAAACTCCAGAGAGAAAGGAACTCGAACCCTATCTGTACCATTTAGGACATTAAGCAAATACTCTGTGGTTGTAATAAGGCATAATAATACTTGAAAACCAAGGCTCAGATTATTATTGGAGGATGATTCTTACAATATTTTGTTGTTGAAGAAACTGTAAGCAACAAAAATTTCAAACCTGGAAATATGTTGTCTAATTTAATATGTCTAATCATGTATTAAGGTTTTGGATTTTTGATCAAAACAAGTATAATTATATAAAATTAGTAGAGTATCAAAATATATTTAAACAGGCTAAAGTTTTTTCATATCAGATACCACATAAGACAAATATATTGCTTTTCCATAACCAGGCATTTGTGTACCTCCATGTTATGCAAATGAGGCAAATTGTGCAGTGTGTGTGTGTGTGTGTGTGTGTACTTTGTCGAATGCTTTTTCTGCGTCTATTGAGATGATCATATGGTTCTTATTTTTAAGTCTATTGATGTGGTGAATAACATTTATAGACTTAAAAATAAGAACCATATGATCATTCCCAGGGATGAATCCTACTTGATCATGGTGCACAATTTTTTTGATATGTTTTTGTATCCGATTCGCCAGAATTTTATTGAGGATTTTTGCATCTAGGTTCATTAGAGATATTGGTCTGAAGTTTTCTTTCTTTGAAGTGTCTTTGTCTGGTTT
>NW_026000211.1:38088222-38091259 GCF_001458135.2 Marmota marmota marmota
AAGGCGGGGCGCACTGAGCTTTCTTTGCCTCGGGTACTTACAATCCACTGCTGATTACACATTCATCTTCTCCGCCCGGAGCGAAGCGAAAGAGGAAGCAGATGGGAGCAAAGCGCCCGCGGCTCTGAGCATCCAAGCGTCTCTTTTTTGATTTCTTTGTTCTTCCTACTCCTTGGCAAAGTGGTCCGCTACAGATTAACGGTGAAAGCTCTAAGAGACTGTGGGAAATCTCTATTATAGCCGCTGCTTTGAGCACCACGCTCAGCACTTCAGCAACCCCCGTACGCAGCGGCCATCTTCTCCCTAGTCCCCCTTCGTGTGTGTGTACTTTGAATTCTGAGAGAAATGCCAGTCGGTGAAAGTTTCTCTTAATGTTGCCAGATTTCAAATTATTAAAAAACTGGTACTCTCACTAAATAAAGGAAGTGCATATTTTTGAGTTGTCTGTTTTGGGAATGCCAGAAGTAAACTTTTAGCTTGTCTGTAATAATTGCCTTTGGAGATCTAAAGCAGATACATATATTGTCTGATATGAATTTGGAGGATAAGTATGACAAAGGTCACTGAGTCTCTGGATTCTGGGTACTAAAATGACATATGATTGTCTTTCTTTGCTTTTTTATTTCTTATGAGATAGTGAAGATTGAACCTACAGGTACTCTATCACTGAGTTATATTACCAACAATTTTTTTCTTTATATATTTATTTTATTTTGAGACATAGAGTTTCACTAAATTGAGCACACTGGCTTTGAACCTGTGATCTTCCTGCATTGGTATCCCATGTAGCTGGTTAAGGGAATGTTCCACTATGCCTGGGTCCTGTTTCTGAGTTTTTGTTGTTGTTGCTGTTTGGGGCACCAGGAATTAAACCCAGGGATAATTAACCACTAAGCCATATCCCCAGCCCTTTTTATTTTATTTTATTTTAGTTTGTTTGTTTGTTTTGTTTTGAGATAAGATCTTGCTATGTTGCTGAGGCTGAGGCTGGCTTTGAACTTGCCATCATTTTGCCTCAGCCTCCCAAACCACTGGGATTACAGGTGTGTGCCTCTATATCCATCCTGTTTTCTTTTGTAAACCATGCCTTGAACAAGATAAAAACAAACTAACAGGCAGCTATATTATATTTGTTTCTCTGTGTAATAAATCACTACAAGTTTATCAATTTTAAACAACCAAAACTATTTTTTCTTAATGTACATGTGTCCTGTTCTTGAACACAGATAAGTGATTGCTTTACTGGGGGCCTCATCAGGATGAAATCAAGGAGTATCTGGAACTGCAGTCTTATTTGAGGATTTGAGTCCTCTTCCAAGTTCATCGTTGGCAGAGTTCATTTCTCTAAGGTTTTAGTACTGAAGTTCTTAG
Source organism: Marmota marmota marmota (assembly GCF_001458135.2). NCBI lineage: Eukaryota > Metazoa > Chordata > Mammalia > Rodentia > Sciuridae > Marmota > Marmota marmota. The sequence continues at coordinate 38,089,594 of NW_026000211.1, forward strand.
ATCCTAAAGGACACCTGCTGTTCCTAGCCATGTGGCCTGTTCACAGCAAAGCCATTTGTTTTTTTCAAAGCCAATTAGAGATTGTGTCAGATGCATTGAGTATGAATTCTGATATCTCTGACACAGATCCTTGAGCCAAAGCTTTGGAATGTTCTATTCTAAATGAATCATTAATAAAGCAATGAAATACTTGTTGCTAAAAGGATGTGATGAGGTTTCCTAGATAAACTCTCAAGGAAAAGTGAGACACAATCAATAAGTGGGTTCGTTTGAAAACCTCTTAGATATTGAAACTTGATCTTGTGACCCACATGATTGAAGTGTGTTCTCAGACACGTTTCCATCTATTAGGACTGAGTGGCTCTAATACTGCTATGAATTGCATGTAACAGGTCCTTTCAATGGTGATCTTTGATAATGATAACCTTGCAACTGGTGTCAGAGGCAGCACAATAAGGTTGTGAGTAGGCCAAGCTCTTGTGAAAGTGTCAACCATCTCCTAGAAATAAGACCATGGATTCTTTCTTGTAATAACTGTATATTCACTAGGATGATACCAAGCTCAAATTGTGAAGAAGAGATATGGCAATTGAAGCAGGAGGTTTAGTCCCTTTGAATGAAAGAATTATTGACAGGTATTAGTTTGATTAACATGACATCAAAGTTTAGACACTGTCATTTCATTCCTTCTTCTGTACTATTAAACTAAAACCCCAATCTATTTAATAACAAATATTTGGAGAAACCTGCAGTATTAATAAACATTTTCAGAGAAAACAACATAGGAAAATATTGACCAACTTCCAAAAAGCCTGTTTTCTACCAATTAAAAATTATTTTATCATCCCAGTCCTATAATTAGAAGCTTAGTATGTGTGCTTCATTCTTGAAAATATTTCATATTATATTTTTTTAATTTAGAAAAGATTGAATTATTTGATGCTTTTTGCAGCCATCAAATCTACCAAATAGGAGGAAGAAGACGGCGGCGAGGGGAGTGCATTGCCCCTGTGTGCCGCGTCACTGTGTGGGAGTATGACAAGTCAGGACGGCTAAAGGCTATCTTGTTAGGAATTTCCAGCAATAGTGGGGTGCTCCGGAACCTGGAGGAAGGATTTCCATCGCACGAGGATCGGCTACGGGGACTCAAACGCGAGAGATTTGTCGCACGGAGGGTAACACTGCTTATTCAGCAAATCGCCCCGCAGCTAGAGTCTGCAGCGCGCGCTGGGAAACGAGGAGATAGCGGCGCAGGGATACAGCGCTGCAGTTTCTGCCAGCCGTGCAAGCACCGTACTCAGTGCTGAATTCTGGGTTCGAGACAGGGGAAGGAAACGGTCCATTTCAGTTCTCCACACCGGTCAGACCACAGAGGAAGCCAGCGGACACCATCTTGGAGAGTTGACGTCACCATCCCTGTTTTCCACTTACCGCAGCTCATTCAGCCATAGAACAGGTAATTTCAGGCTGCCATTCACCTGCAGCTTGCAGACAGATTACTCAGGCTCAGTGCCTGAGTGCTTCTTGGAACCTGCTCTTATCAGAGCATACACCGAGCATGGAGCGGCCGAGTTCCGGCTCCCGGAGCTGCCCTGGCCCAGGGCTAAGGAGCCCGCGGAAACTGCTTCTCGGTCCGGGTCCTGCTGAGGGCCGGTCAGGAATCACC
>NW_026000211.1:38093321-38199017 GCF_001458135.2 Marmota marmota marmota
GGGAAATTGCATGGAAATGGAAGGAGACCCTCAGGGTTATACAAAAGTACATACAAGAGGAAGTGAGGGGAAAGGGAAAAATAATACAAGGGGGAGAAATGAATGACAGTAGAGAGGGTAGAGAGAGAAGAGGGGAGGGGATGGGGGATAGTAGAGGATAGGAAAGGCAGCAGAACACAACAGACACTAGTATGGCAATATGTAAATCAATGGATGTGTAACTGATGCAATTCTGCAATCTGTATATGGGGCAAAAATGGGAGTTCATAACCCACTTGAATCAAAGTGTGAAAAATGATATATCAAGAAATTTGTAATGTTTTGAACAACCAACAATAAAAAATTTTTTAAAAAAATCTACCAAATAGCTTCCTCTGTAGTATTTTGTTGAAATCACTCTGATTTGCTAAATTTATAATATTTGTAGGATCCAGGTCATATAAACTTTGTCAGTAAAGTTTTGTGATTATCTTTTCTTTCCATTGACTTCTACTAGTGCTCTTTAACCCTTTGTTGCCTTCAAAAATTGAGGAATTAGTTGAAATTTCTCAACATTATTTGTATTTTTATTTTAGAATTATTTCACAACTTATTTAAATTATAGATACAAAGACTAAAATTCAGATAGTTTGTTGCCTACATCAATGTTGTTCCATAATTTATTTTTAAATGTGAGCATTAGTGAATAAGCAATTCTTTGAACATATAGTAATAAATGTAAAATAGAATTAATTTGAAAGCTAATACAAAATTATTCTTTTCCATTCTCCATAAACACCAGGTTAGATCAGAAAAGGGTTGGCATTGTGGTCTGAAAATATTGACATTTGTTTTAGGACTATGACAGCCACTCAGTTCTGGAAAATTGATGCCTAGCTTGATTGACAATGTGATTTAGCCCAATGATCATGCTACCCTATATCTGTATACAAAACTCTGTGTAGTAAGTTTACAGGCTATACCCTTTTAACCTGTCTGCTGTCACTTACCCCTACTCTGAGAGTTGGTAAAATGGAGTTCCTAGCAGTTATTCCTATCTAATCCTTTACAATTTAGAATGCAATATAAATATGAGATGCAAAAACATACAGAAGCCTGCTCTGTCAATCATTTAGACATTGATGTAGTTTTATGGTTCCATACTCATAAATGGCCTAAAATGTAGGATGGAGATATGTCGACATTTTAAAGTAAACTCTTCTTTAATGAGATTTAATTTAAGATGTGGGAAGGGATATGACGACTTAGCAAACTAACTCATTCAGTGGATGGACTGAATCTGAATGTAACCACTGATCCTGATTAGACCACCCATTATTTTCCTAATTGCCCCCACTGCCTGAGGTCGGGACTTGCCAAGATGTTTTCTTTTAGGAGAACAGATATTTTGCTTAAATTAATGCTCAAGTTCTAATTTGGGCTCACAATCTAAACTCTTTCAGGGAAAACTGGAAATGCCAGATGACCACAGAAGTGGCTACATCTGAGGTAATACAGTGCCAGAGTGTAAGGAGATTATTCCCCTTTATAGCTAGGTCATTAGAAACATCCCTGAGGAGATAGAGACAAATTGTCTTCATTAGAAATTATCCTTTATGCTGGGTGAAAATACTAGTTTATATTAAATTCATCACATTAGCTGGAATCTATTTTTTAAACTTCTGTAAAGACATTAGTATTTCCTAAGGCAGATGCTTGCTAAATGGAAAGATGGTTATAAACCTCTTTTAGTTCTTGATCATTTTCAAGAGAGGTATAAGAAACATCAAGTTTTGTTTTGTTTTGTTTTCTAAGAAAAATCTTAGTCTTTTGTGAAGCCTACTTCAATGGACTCAGAGGCCTTGTTCAGCAATCTTTCTTAGAATGATTTCCCTGACTACGGATATCTTTTGTTTTAACTCTGATATGTTCCAGATCTTCCTGCCAGGCAACTTGTTACTTGAAAAACCATTACTATGTGAATTTGGGGTTGGAACAGGTAATTTCCAGATGGGAGGGCTCATGAGGGTCAGCCATCTGTATCACAATAGGAAAGTGCCAGCTGTCCAAATTAATCAGAAGAATTGTTTCTAATTTGAACATCCGGAAGCCTTGATTGTTCATTCTGTGTGAGATTGAGCTATAACAGTCTATGGTAGACAACCTTTTTCTCATTTATCTAGAGAAAAAGTAATTGACTTGGACAGTGCCTAAAGCATCCCCAAAGTCATTTCTATGTAAGATGAATATAAGCTTTCTTTCTCTGAGGAGGGTCAAGGCTTCAAATAAAAATTTACTAATTGAATAAGCATTTGGTTAACATTAATGAAAAGAGGTGTTTTGGCTACTTTGGTAGCCATTGGATTAGTACAAAATTTAGTTTCTCCCTGGAAACTAAAAAATAATAATATGTGGAATATATTATAGATACTTATTTCTTCATATTTTACACATACTTATTCATATGTGCTTATAGAATTTAAAACATTTTATGGCAGTATTAATTTAACAACTACCCTAACAATCTTCTTGTTTTGCTTTTAATTTTTTTTACAATATCTTTATTTTATTAATTTATATTTTATGTGGTGCCTAGGATCGAACCCAGTGCCTCACACATGCTAGGCAGGTGCTTTACCACTGAGCTAGAACCCCAGCCCCTTAATTTTTTTTTTTTAACCAGAAGAAACCATACAATTTATAAACCACACATCATTTGAAAGGTAAAGAATATCATTTAACATAATTAAGTACAACTGAATTTTATCATGTTTAAATGTGAGTATAGATTCATATTTAGTATACCTTCCTTACCTGAATTTATAAATTACTTAGTTGACATAATCACACAAAATTATGTTAAAATTAATACAGTATAACATCATATTTTTCTGGAAAAAGAATCTAGATTTATACTAGAAATTTAAAAAATCAGAAGTAAAAAAGTTCTTTTAGTTTTTTTAAAAATCTAAAACCTCTACTTTTTTGATTTCCAACTTATTTGTTCCTGGTATTCAATTTCAAATTAACAAATACATTTATTCTCTTGCCAAAAAATTTTGGTGACATTCAAATATTGCATGTATTAAAATGCTTTATGAGAGTCACCTGATTGACCTGTTCCCCAAATTGTGATCTTTGGAGCCACATTATAAGAATACCAGAAAGCATGTCAAAAATCTATAATTTTTTTCCCACCATTAAATCTACTAAATCAGAACTGGGAATTCTCAAGTGATTGGGGAGAATGTTAACATAGAATTTTGGATCAAAACATTGCCTTAATAAAAACAGTAAAGGTAACAATATCTAACATACACTGAATAATCAGAATGCTCAGCCACAGTTTATTTTATTTATTTATTTATGTATTTATTTATTCATTTATTTATTTAGTACTGTGGATTTAACCGAGAGGTACTTAACCACTGAGTCACTTCCACAGCCCTTTTTAAAAAAATATTTTGTTTAGAAACAGGATCTCTCTTAGTTGCTTAGGGCCTCACTAAGTCACTAAGGATGGCTTTGAATTCACTATCCTCCTGCCTCAGCTTCTGGGCATGAGCCACTGCACTGGGTCCCTGCTCAGCCACAGATTAGAGAACTTATACACAGTTTTTTCTTGGAGGTGATCCTGGAAAAAGCCTTACAAAGTTACTATTGTTACTCTTAGTATTACTTCATTATTGTCTGAGAGCAAGAGACAGAGACAAAGAAAGAATAACTTCTTGCCTAAAACCTCAGAAAACTCATCTAGTTGGCAATAAGGTAGTGGGGATAGGAATAGGAAAGACAGCAGAATGAATTGGACATAACTTTTCTATGTTCAAATATGAACACATGACAAGTTAAACTCCACATAGTGTATAGTCACAGGAACTGGAATGTAATTAGAGTAAGTTATATTCCAAGCATGCATGATATGTCAAAATATACTATACTGTCATGTATATCTAAAGAGAATTAAAAAAAAAAAACTCAGCATGTCTTGAGTCACTTAATGAAAAACTATTTAAGATTATATAATTAATTGATAGATCTATTTGTTTTTTATCAATTAAAAGTGTATGTGTATTAAAAGGATGGAGAATAATTAAAAGTGGTATTTCTGATATAAGGATATTAATCATTGCTACTTAGAATGTGAGTTTAGACTAGTCACATGGGCATCACTTTTGAGCATATTTAGAAATGTAGATTCTTCCTTTTTCATACTGACATTAGAGCACCAGAAGGATAGGAGAATGAAAAAAAAAATAGAAAAAATGATAATTGTGAAGAACTTTCTAAATTTGATTAAAAATATTAACGTATATGAGGGGCTGGGCTGTAGCTCAGTGATAGAGCACTTGCCTCGCATGTGTGAGGCACTGGGTTCGATCCTCAGCACCATATAAAAATAAATAAATAAAGGTACCATGTCCATAAAAAAATTGTTTTTAGAAATATTAAAGTGTATCAAAAATCAATGAACTTCAAACAGAAGAACATAAGAAGATCCTAAATCCATATAATTTGTATGCAAAATACTGAAGAAAACATGGAAAGTTTTGAAAGCAAAGATGCAATGATGTAATATATCCCAATTCTGAGAGAGAGAAAAACAAACAGTAAATTAAATAAAAATTCTGTATCCATCAAAAGTTTCAAATATAAAGGCAAACATATTCTTATATTTAAAAAACTGGGTTTTTTTATTTGCTAGCAAATATGCCTTAGAACAAAGAATAAAAGAAATCATTCAGGATCAAACAATTGCCACATACATTTATTTAAATCCTTGAGCAAAAGGCAAAAGCACCAGTAATTATAAACTAAGTACAAATCAAAATTTAGATTTCTTCATTCTTCTATTAAGTGATTTATAAAGTGAATGAATTTTAAGAATGTATTTGGTTGCATTGTTGAGTCCATTGCATTCAGAAATGGAACATATTTGCTAATAACAGCACAAACAAGGTGAAAAAAAGTCATATTTGAGTGAAGAAAGGACACCAGATGGTAATTTGAATCCACAGTTACAAATAAAGACAAGTGGAAATAGTACACAAAATATTAACAGCAAATTTCTTAAATATAAACTTGTTTTTCTTTAAGTTTCATTAAGCCACAAATTATATATATATATGTGTATATATATATATATATATATATATATATATATATATATATATATATATATACATATATATCACCTTATGAATTTTTACNAATTATATATATATATGTGTATATATATATATATATATATATATATATATATATATATATATATATATATACATATATATACACATATATATGTGTGTGTATTATATGTATTCATAACAAAGTTTTGATTATATACTATTAATATAAGTAATATGTGTAAGAATAATAGAACAAAAATTGAAGAAGAAATAGAGCTATGTGTGAATACCTTGTGTGTGGGTATCACTGGAACTATGTTCCTACAATTTTAAAGTATATTCTAACAATTTAAGATGTTTAATGTAAGCTCTAAGAAGTTGGTAAGCAAATTATTTAAAAACATAATGGAAACATCATCAAACGAATTAAAATGTTACTTAAGAAAATAATTAATGCAAAAAGAAAGTCGGCAAAATAGGAATAGAGGAACAAGAAAAGCTTGAGAATCTAGGAAGCAAAGGGTAAAGGGGCAGACATAAGTTCATCCAACTATGTTCATAGTATCATTTAATGAGAATGGACTAATAATCTAATCAAAACAGATTTTTCTAGCTGCATTGAAAAAAAATTAATGGGATTCTATTCAGCCTTAAAGAGAAAGAAATTCTGTTATTTGTGACACGGATGAACATGGAAGTTATGATGTTAAGTGAAACAATCCAGGCTGAGAGAGACTAACAACACTTATATGTAAATCTAGAATTGTCAACTTCATAAAGTTGAGAGTAGAAGAGCGGTTAGCAGAGTCTAAGGAGAATGGGGGAGTGGGGAGGAGAAGGAGAGTTTAGTCACTTTAGTACTAATTATATTCATTCTATTGAAAGAAAATGTTCTATTAATGTTTCATTTGAGTTTCTAATATATTTTGATTATGAGATACAGTTTGTTTTTATGGTTTTTATAATAATGCTATATCAAGGTGGGCAATATCATGTTATGGATTACCACAGTAATTATCGTATAATTGTATTGATACCTTTATAAACTTGATGTCATCTACTACAGACACTATAATCTTCTCAGTTATCAGTAACATTAATTAGTATTTTTTCTTCTTTTGGGTCTTTAGTATGTGTTTTATATTATACATGTCAATATGTACTTTATTCAAAATTGAGAGAATCAAGTCCTGTTCCTTCCAGGAACGGCCCATACCTAGACATAAACTCAGTATCTGTTTTAGGTCCTCATGGTAGGTAACAAATTACCTCCAAAATATCAGCTTAAAACCATGAGTATTTGTTATCTCCCACATTTTCTTAGTGTCATTTAGGAATCTGGTCGTATCTTAGCATAATGGCTATGGCAGAATTTCTCCTGAGTTTGCAGTAGATTTCTGTAAGAATTATATGCAAAAGCTTGAGTCTGAGAGGGTTTTCTTCCAAGTTCACTCACATGGTTGCTACAATAGGCTTCAATTTTTCATCCATCAGCTTTTTTTAGGAAACCCAAGATCATGCTTCCCAGAAAAATAGGTTGAAAGAGACAGAAAGAAGCAGAAATATCAATCATTTATAACTTGACATCTAATCTGAGAGACACATACCATCACTTCTGCATATTTTGTTGGTTACTCAGACAATTCCTAGTAAATACAGGTGGACTGGCCATAAAAGAGTGAATATTGTCAGAAAGCTCTCATCACTGGTCATCATCAAAGAAGCTGCCCACCATATTCTTTGTTCCTCCTATTTGTTGTTGTTGAGGTTGTTGTGGTTGTTCTTTCTCTTTAATGCAGAAATACATGGTTTCTTTGTGCTTTATGATCACATCAGCAAAAGTGCAATATTCTATATCATTCATTTTAGTATCAAACAAATAATAACTTCAAATTTCAGTCCATAATAAGTATTAACTATTTAATTATTGACATACCCCATCTTCTATAATTACTTACCTTCACAGACTAATAGACATCACAAATTAGCTGCCAATATAAGTCAGCTTTATTTGTTCATATCCTATTCTTTTATTTACTTACTCTAATGAGACATCTACTAAAACGTGGATTTTGCAAACATTATTAGAATTTTTCTGATGCTAAACCCAGTGAACAATTTTGTGCATGTCCTAAAACTACCAAACTGCTCAGCAGCATTTTTGACAGTATACAGCCCCTCCAAGGCTTCTTTAAAAATTGTCTTTTCTTGACTCTCCTTGTTTTTGTACTAGTCTATGATACCTGGATATCCCAAAGTATTAATAAAACTCAGTATTTGGAGTTTTGCAAAATTTGGTGCTTCTTCAACTTTTTACCCTTTTCCTTTACAATCTCCTTTCATGTGACCTCATCTATTTATATATGTTTAAACACTACACAGATTCTATACAGGTGATTCAAGAATATATATTATTCTGATCTCGATTCTTAGCTATGTACTCCCTACAAACAATTTCCTTCTTGACAACTCTATAAAAACAGTGCAGTAATATTTATTATTTAAGTAATCAGTATTATCTTTTTTACATTGTTAATCTGTTTTACTCACAGACTGAACAAATTAGACATCAAAAAATATTAGTAAACTTCATACTGTGACCCAAACCAGACATTTATCTATTTTTAAGCAAATCTGCCACCAACTTCTCACAGTTCTATATCCAAAATTTATTAACTACCTGTACTTATTTTACTTTCTAGTAATAACACCATAGTTCAATTTTTTTTACCACAACAAAAATAAAAATTAATTTCTATTCCTTTGTCTGTACAGCAATCAGGATGAATTTTGTGAAATAAAATACATTGTGTTCCTCTCAGTTTAAAACAATCCCTTTGCACATAGAAAAGATTTGCCTTGTTAATTCCTATTATGGCTGCATAGTTCATGCATTTTCTGGTTTCTGTTCACAGCTCAATATCATATATCACTACTCTCCTAGTGACTCATCATGAACTATCCACAGTGCCTTCATTTATCTCAGTTTTTCAAACCACTAAGTGTTGTTTTCTTCATGGTCTTCACACTAGTTGTTTCAAACTCCATTAAAAAAAACCCACTAACTTTTACTCTTGGACTTTCAGAGATAAAAGAAAAATAAACAGTAAGATACTAATGAGAAATCAGTAAGATAATTTCAATATTACTATGTGCTTCCTATGAAATTTTAAGATTTTCAACTGATTTATGGAGAGTGAAACTTTCCCTGTATGTTTCAAATAATTCAAAATCTGTTGATTTGAAGAATTTGAAACAAACTATATTTTGAGGAAATATGGGCATATCAGTAGCCCAAAAGACTGCAGGGCAGATGGGATACCTAGAGCTAACAAAGGACTAGATAAGAAGCTGACTTGCTAGAACAAATCAAGGAATATACATTCTGTGTCAAACTAGAACCATATGTTCTATTTCTTCATTTTTCTTCATGTCTAGATAATTATTAATGTATGATTTGAATCTATCTCTTTTTATTTGCTTATAGTTGAGAAGAGTGGACTCATGTTTTCCAAACTCTTAGATCAAGTAAATCAATGACTATTTTGATTTCTAATTCTCACTTCCAAATTTAGAGGAAGGAGTAATTAAGAACCCTAGTATGGCACTATTGCTTATTCCAGCTTTGATTAGCAATGACTGGTAGGAAGAATCATAGATGAAACCAACAGTGAGTCAAAGTTCTTTGTCGAAAGGATACTCTTTTTTAATTTTTTTTAATTGTTGACAGATCTTTATTTTATTTATTTATTTATATGTGGTACTGAGAATCCAACCTCACACATGCCTCACACGTGCCAGGCAAGTGCACTACTGCTGAGCCACAACCCCAACCCTGCAAGGATACTCTTATAGAAAGGTATCATATGATGATCAAATATACCTAAAAGAAATTATGATAAATCTTCCAAAATGGTCCAAATATACATTCAATCTTTTATAATAAATACTTTCTCCTAATGCTATGACCAAGGGTCTGCTGAAGATCACTTATTGGTAATTCATGTAGTTGACATTTCACATTTAAGATTGTAAATGCCAAAGTACTCCAGAACATCTGAACTTTAAAAGGAAGTATATAAAATGATGAAATGAAGAGCATACTTTTGTACTCAGATATGCCCTACTAGTATCTATGACTTTTTTCCTCCTTATCTTTTTTGCTGTTCCATATTCAGTTCTCAAGAGACCCTCTCTCATGTTTTCCCTATTATTATTGCTCTTGCCAAGTGCCTATACCTTCCAAACCTCAACTGTGCTTCCAATATAAGATGTTTTTGAAACTTTTCTCATGATCTCTAAATTTATAATTGGCTTTGGATCCTTCCTGTATCTTTTCCTGAGTAGTTTTGAGATTTGCTCAGTGTATTATATTGTTCAACCCCACAACATACTCTGTTCTAGGTGAATTTTGGTTTTAGTTTATTCCTATACTTCTACTCGGACCTCCCTTCACTTTTTATCCCCGTCAAAATCCTTCTTTAAAAATCAAGTTTAAAGTTACTACCTCAGGAACATTTTTTGAAATGTAAATTATAATCACAATCTTTTTGTAATCTCATGCTTTTTGTTTATTTTTGTTGTTGTTTTGTTTTTGGTACCAGAGATTGAAACCAAGGGGGCTTAACCACTAAGCCATATCCTCAGCCCTTTTTATTTTTCATTTCAAGACAGGGTCTAATTAAATTCCTTAGGGCCTCGCTAAATTGCTTAGGTTGGCTTTGAACTGGCAATCCCCCTGCCTCATCCTCCTGAGATACAGGAATGAACCACCATGCCTGGGTATGCCACAGTATTTTGAATGAAATTATATCAAAGGTTTTCTTCAAAGATGGTCTTGAATTTTGGATAAATGTCTCCCACCATTATACAGCCTTGAGAACAGAAAATGTTACGCTTTCTTGGAACCACCACACAGAAGATCCTCAGCCAAGCTTAGTGAGCAAATTATTTCCTTCAGTTATTTTTTCCTAATTTAATGCAAATCATAAGATACAGGAGATGCATTATGAAACTCCATTTAAGTGAATTTAGAAATTTAATAAAAAAGTATAATTAATATGGGAAGACACTTTGACATGTTGAAAAGAGTAAATAATCTGGAAGAAAACACTTCAACCTTAGTTTTTAAAGATGACTAAATACTAAAAATTCTAGCTTATTTCATTTATGGAATGCTTTGAAAAGGGTAGACACATGCTGAGTTTCAAATGCTGAGAAATCATAGAAAACAAATCAAAACCATCATGGTTTTATAAGGAAAATTTGTGAAAAAAAAATCTAAATTTCATCAATGACATAATGACAAGTTTTCAGTTTAGAAATAAGCACTCTTTGTAATATATTTTACTTCAATTAAACTCTTTTTTTCCTGTATAATATATGTATTTTGAAACTAGAAAATGTGGAAGTAATTATAATGTTAAGATAGAAGATTTAATTACATATTGCCATTCCAGATTCAGTTCTGGGTTAAGAGAATGATATCTAGTAGCTATGGGATGGTGATCTGCAAGCTAATGATTTCAGGTCAACATCACCAAAGTATTCATTAATCTCTTTCTATACGTTTTAAAGGAAGAGGAAAGTGGAAGTGAGAAGAATAATAATAGTAAGAATAAATGTAAAAACTTGTTATTTTGGAATAGTTTGTATAGCCCACAAATTTGCATTTACTCATTTATCTTTGCATAATAATCTTGAAAGTTTGGTATTATCATTTCCATTTTTACAGGAGAAAAACATGAATTTCTGAAAGAAAAATAAATTACCAAACCCCATATCAATAGTACATGTTAGAACTGGGATTGAATCAGGACTGTTGATCCAGGCAGAAGACTTTAACCCTATATCTCTATGTCTTCTTAAAGAAAACAAAATCACAAAAGAGAGCTGATTTTATTCTTGTTTTATTTGCAGCATCAATTACTCATTACACTGAATCCTTGTCAATGCTATTGTTTTATTTGTACTAATTTTTCTTCTTATTTTTAGAGAAAAGAGGAGATAATAGCAGATTAGCTATCTTATATTTGACTCTCTCTCAAATACTTCTCCAAATCAGAGAACAAATGAGATGGTTATAAAACAACAATAATAACAGAGGAGTTGATATTTTCAGTAGATTTTCATTATATTAATTCAGTCAAGTTTAAATTGTGTTTCCCAGAATCCTTTCCTACAGAGTCAAGGTTAGGTCTAGACAACATTTTGTGTGAGATTTGGAGCAGCATGATTCTTGTTCCACTCATCTTGTTTCAACACAGCATGAGGTACTATTGTCCTTCATGCTTTTGTGGTGTATGTGCTATCTCGCACTCTTGCCTGAAATAACAACTGAGACTGCAAAAAAGTCCAGCTCTTACTGTATCTCCTGACCAGGTTTGTACATTTAACTCCATGAGGAAAGGAGCCAGAATTTCCTGAAGATTACTGGGAACATCAGGTCTGGGGGTCTGGAAGTAATGAAAGAATGACAGGAATTATATGCATCCTTGGAAGTACCAATTTGTCCTTACTTCTCAACTTCCTCACTCATCTCCACTTTTCCAACTCCGTGTTCTATTCATTCAGGCTACCATACACACAAAAGTACCAGCTATAGATTGCTTAACCAGATGCCAAAATTGTCTCTAACAATTCTTAACAAATCCTTACCATACATAACTTCTTTGGGGTTCTAATTCTCTGTTCCAGCAGTGATTCATGAAACATTCTTGACTAAATTTGATAATAAAAAAATCTTTACAATTCCATGACATGATCTAGAGTCATCAACCCACCAGCTATAGTGTGACTGGAAAAATATAAGCAGATGAATGTCAATATGAAAAAAGTTTCTTTTTATAATCAAATTCCAGCTAGTAAATTTTGAATAAAAGAATAAGAAAATTATCATTTTGCAATGCTTTTGAAATAACTGATTTGCCACTTTTTGGTGAAAATATAGGATTAAATATTAAGAGGAAAATTGGGAGAAGTGGGAGCTGGCTGTCTTGACCTTAACCTGTAGATTGTTCTTCACATCATTGAGAGAGCAAAAGCTAAACATATATAGAGAGACATCCATCTCACTCTCTCTCTCTCTCTCTCTCTCTCTCTCTCTCAGATATATATATCTGTTAGTACATTTAGGTTACTATAACAAAACACCTTAGAGTAGGGGATTTACAAACAATAGAAATTTGTTGCTTATAGTTCTGGAGTCTGGGAAGTCCAAGATCAAGATGCTAGCAGATTTGGTGTCTGTCAAGAGCTTGTACTCTGCTTCAAAGACAGTGCCTTCTAGCTATATTCTCACATGGTAGAAGCAGAATAAACTCTTTCTGAGGCCTCTTTTTTAAGGGCACTGATTTCACCTGTTGAGGCTTTATCATCTCCCAGTAACCCCAGATCTTAATACCACTGCTTTGGTGATTGTGTTACAACATATGATTTTTGAAAGAACACAAATACTCACAGTATAGAAAAATGACTGCTTAATTTGATAGGATATGAGGTTCATAAGACTAAGTCCATTCTTAGAAAAAACTGTTAAATCTAAATATGAGCAAATCTTTAGATTCAAGCTTTATAAAACCACATATAAATTAGCATCATAAAGGAAAAAAAAATGTCTGGAATGTGAGAGAGTCTCCAGGAGAACTGACAAAATTTCTTCAGCAAGACAATGGCATGGAAGAAAAAACACTTAACATGCATAATAATCAAAGGCATTGTGTGGACTTCATTTGTACCTGATTTGAATAAACAAACTATAATGTAATAGCAGAATTCAGACTAGTAGCAAATTTGCTATGTAATGGATAATGATGAATAATTGTTAATTTCTTGCCTCTGGCAAAATGCCAGGCGCCATCTTGACTTGTTTACAGACCCTAACAATTTCTTGTTATATTATCACTGAAAGAAAATAATTATTTTAATGAATGCATAATGAGGTATATAAGGAGAAAATATGAATTTTGTGACTAAGATTTTCTTAAAGTACATTGTAAACAAAAAAGTACATTGTAAACAGCTTTTTAAAATGTTGTGAATTATTGATTTTGGATGAACAAATGAACACTCATTGTGGTATTCCCTTTACCTTTGTTCTATGTGTGAAAATTTTCTAATAAAAATTTTGAACCTCCAAGATGCTGTATATTTTCTTCAGACTCAGACATATTAGAGAAAACAGAAGACTACTCATGCTTGGTTATACAGATTCAGAGTGGGAGAATTATAAGAAAAGAAGGAGTGATTCTGAAATAATAGGAGTGGTTCAGACAGTAGACTCTATAAAAATATAGTTTTAGTTTTGATGTATTCCAAAAATAACAGGATAAATATAATAAAATTAGCATTCAAGAAACACATTCAGAAGCAGAGAGGAGGGAGATTGAGAGAGAAATTTGCTTTTCCCATTCATATTGGATGTTGCTTTCAATAAGTTACACTGAGATCTCTCAGGCTTAAAGACTTCGTAAAGCCACAGAGATGAGAAATGGGGTAGGAAAAGATGGACGTCTGACTCAGTATGGAGCAGTAAATACAATTAGTTATGAAAACAAGGAGATAGAAAAATAAAACATAATTAAAATTAATACCATTATGTAATGAGTTATGATAATGAGATATTAAAGATCATAGAAAGAGAAACCAGTGGCTCTGAAATTCTTTAGGTGAAGGGACAGGAAAATGGGGGACACTGAAATAAAAGAAAATTTGAGAATAAATAAAAAATTGAAAGAAAATATAAATGATTAGTTCAGTAGGCAAATTAGAATTCTAATTTGAATATTTTTAAATCCTCCATACTAAACAATATACTAATATAATAGGAGTATGTTATATGATATACATAATATGTATATATTATATATGATATATATAATTTACTGAACATCATGCAGCCTACACAATGTACATCACTTATATGTTACATATATCAATGTATGTAATATTAACCAATTAAATAAACATAATATCCTTATATCAGCAATACATTGAAATGTTTTACAGATACCCTCAGCTCCTGTTAATGAATGATTGAAGGAACTTGAAAAAGGAAGAAAACTACTTGTTTTTTTCTTTGCTAGTTTGGTGTGTCATTGTCTATGCTATTTTTCTTTAATACTTTTCTATGTCTATAGTTCAACTAGGTGTTTTTGTACAACATAATTGTATTTTATTAACTTTTAAAATTATGGAAACAGAAAGAAGATACAGATGTCCCATACCTCTTTGTGGCTAACACATTACTACATGATGTGTCATGACTGTGAAATGTAGAGAGATCATAAGAGAGTGGAAAAGTGAAGTCATACAAGTAGTTTCAAAACATCCTTGAAAACATTCCTGGAAAATAATTTGTGTAGCAAATGCATGAATCTGTGCCCTAGGCCATTTAAATTGATAAACCACATAACATGTGTTTTGTTAAATTTGATAGCATAAATAAAAAAATAATATTTGAAATTTTAAGTTAGATTTTCTTTTGTGATGGATGATAAAACCTTTTCATATATCAAATTAGTATAATAGCTTTAAAATACCAGTAAAGGCATGGTACCACTTCTATTCATGCTTTGGTATAGCTTCTACCTGGTAATGTGTAACATCCACTACACTTCAATCAATTCTAATGAATATACTGTTGCAAAAGTGATATCTACTCAGAAGTGGTAACACATCTGAGATCAGGATATGATGGGAGTGTGATTTCAATCTTGGGTGTTCTCTTTTGCTGTCTTCCTTGTTTTTTGAATGACTCTCTGGGTCAGTCTGTCATCTAATCTCTGACTCTCTCTGACTCATGCCACCCATTTGCTCCCACTGTACAATCTGTAAGAGAGCTGCCAAAATAAGCTTCTTCAGTATCAGACTGCCGCAGTCTGGCTGGGCACAAAATAACCGAGCCACCACAAAGCCTTGTAGATTCAAACAGCAACTCTTTATTCCCGAATTCTCACCGGCACTCTAATCACACGTTCTGGGAAAAATACACTCCCTCCACCAGGCTCTGCATACCAATACTCTCAGAACCCTGTGAGAACTCAAGGGGAACTCCAAAGGAGCAGGAGCCTAAGGCAGCAGGATACGCCCTAATCCAAGCAGGATCCGCCCTAATCCTGGAGCTGCCCTATTCCCAGCAGGATCCACCCTAAACCTGGAGCCACCCTATTCCCAGCAGGATCCACCCTAAACCTGGAGCCGCCCTAATCCCTGAGCAGGGTCACCTTTCAGACCAAAATGCCATGCGTCATTCCTACTTGGCTATGGCTCTCAGCATTCGACCATGTCAAAGATGTGTCTTTGGCATCTGTTATAGTTTAATGTAAGGTGTCCCCCAAAAGCTCATGTGTGAAACAATGTGAGTGAGTTCAGAGGGTAAATGATCCAGTTGTGAAAGACTTAACCTAATCAATGAATTAATCACCTGATTACTGGTAATTGAAGGCAGGTTGGGTGTGGTTGGAGAAAGTAGGGCATTCGGGGTGTGGCTTTGGAGTATATATTTGTTTCTGGCAAGTGGAATCTCTCTCTCTCTCTCTCTCTCTCTCTGCTTCTGAT
The DNA here is from genome assembly GCF_001458135.2 of Marmota marmota marmota. Taxonomy (NCBI): domain Eukaryota; kingdom Metazoa; phylum Chordata; class Mammalia; order Rodentia; family Sciuridae; genus Marmota; species Marmota marmota. Next base: position 38,108,987 of record NW_026000211.1, read on the forward strand.
CATCATGCAAACTGCTTCCCTCTACCACAGTCTTCTGCCCTGATGTTCTGCCTCATCTCAAGTCCTGAGGAATAGTGTCAGCTATCCCTAGATTGAGACCTTTGAAACCATGAGCCCTTAAATAAAACTTTCCTCCTCTATGACTGTTCTGGTTGGGTCTTTTTTTGTCAGAGCAGTGAAAAAGCTGACTAAAACACATCCATACAACTGAAAGGGAGAAGTTATCCCTGGGGAAACTAGATAACTAGGGCCACTTAAAATTCCCCAAATGGACATGTGTCATAAAGTTATTGTATGCCTTATTTGCATTTGACAAAGACTAGGTAACTATGCACAAAGATTGTTTTCTTTCCCTCCTGGGAATATCACTCAAGCTAGACCTTCTTTCCCTAACTTTCATGAAAGTTAGGTGTGGTTTGTTGTCATTTAATTGAATTCTAATCCTTGATTGATTTTATTTTATACTGAGAATTGCTGTTTCCAAAAGGAAACTAAGAGACAAAATGAACTTCTTCGCATTTTTTTCTCTTCTTCAAATGATCCAAATGAGCACAAATTCTTTGACCCTCCTCCTATTGAGACTTTGGGGATACTTTCAGTCTGGGCTAAGCTTTGTAATATGCTCTATGAATAAAAGGTGAGAGAAGTGACATTTTGGAAGTATAGATTCTAAATAATAGACATTTTGCAGTTTCCACCAGATTTTCTTAATACATTCTCTCTAGAAGAAGCAGGTATATATGCAATACATTTTGACTACCATGAATTGGGAATTCTATGAGAAAGCCCAAACTACTCAGGTAGAAAAAAACTCCAACTAGCCTTGCTTTTTCCAAACATCTGAGCCTACATGTGTGAATGAAGATGGATTCATATGACCCCAACCAGAGCCACCAGAAATATTAGAGGAAACAATAAATCATTGTTGAAGTCACCACGTTTTGGGATTATTTGCTTCATTGTGAGAAAAGATTGCAACACTGAAATCCCAGTCTAGGAGAAAGCAACATCACCAGCTGAAAAGGAAATAGTCCCTTTACAACACAACAATGTTGATTTTATATGGCATGATTTAGAAATAAACGTCAGTTTTGAAACGACACTGAGAATTCAAGTATCACCTGCTTCTGCAGTGAGCATTTACCTCTATCATCATCTTTCTTATAAATGAATCTCTAAACTTTCAGCAAATTCAGCTAGCAGAAAAATTACATCTAACCAATCTCTTTTCAATTTAAGTAGTTCCTATTTTCATATTGATCTTCAGTATATTTAACTTACAAATATTTCTTCTAGTTTTCTTTTCCTAGATCCTAGGTTCAAGAAATTTGAATACAAAGGCACATCACCAACACAAGTAACAGCCTATAGGTACTCACCTTTCCATAATTTAAATATGAAAACCTCCTTAGGACATTTTCCTGTCATACAATAACCCTGATTCTTTAGGTTTCTTTGTCATTGCCTACTATGAGTGATTCATTCTCTGACTGATTGGATTCCAATATTAAATATAATATTTAATAATATCTAAAAAAAGGTAAAACAATTTGTATCCATTCTGTGGTTTTATTCATATCCTGGAGAAGAATTTCTATTTCCTTTAGTCTCATCATTACATGTATATTGATACTGTCTGTAATTGTATTTAGGTTTGTTTTTGTTATGTCCATGTCCATGATGTGTTTCCTCTGAAAATCTTAATATATCTTAGTTATAGTAACAATTTTCATTCAGTTCTAGCTCAGTTAGATTCATATTCAAGTAAAAGTTTTTTACTTACTTTACATTTATTCTCTTAGATGCAATCCATTTGCATAAAGCCTTCTTAAATAGCAAAGTTTTATTCAATAAGTTAATCCTTCATCATATATTAAAGCATTTTCCCAAGATTTTAATCCTAATTTTTATCATACACATAAACCCCAATTTACAGTTGTTGGAATATGATTTTTTCACTTTAATGTGAAGTAATACACATTCAGAAGAAAATAATTTCAAATCTTAAATTTTGATCTTTTCCAAGGCTAGTGATAATCAGTTTGATACTCTATTACAACCTTGAATAACAATAGCCCCAGCTCCTGGTAAGCCCCAGGATCAGGAAGTTAAAGAACCAGCACTCTACAGTTGATTGTCTTGCTCAGCTATGGTGTTCTGTAGGCTAGGTGTATTAAATGTATATTCAAATTACTAAATTTCCATCTCATGAAGAAGATGGAAATTCAAGATTGAAATTCAAATTCACCTATTCAAGATCTACTCCTGGAGACTTCAGATATTTGATGATAATCATTAAGAAACAGTTCTTGAATAAAATTCTTCAGAAATTAATAATTAAAAATAATGTGACTAAAATACAAGTTGAAATATGAATTGAAAAAATAAATACCTGACTTTCACTATGAACAAGAATTATTACTATTTTCATTGGAAAAGTGTTTCCTCTTTGTAACATGATTCTAATCTTCTACCATGAATTCCAATTTGGAAGACAAAACAATTCCCCTAAAAGTCTGTAGCATTTAAATTATTTAAATTAACTTTAAATTGTGCTTTACTTCACAAGCCTAGAATCATAGCCACAACCTTACTGGAAAGCTTATAAAATTTTGAAATGCTCCAATAATTTTAAATCTTGTAGAAGCCTGGTACCTTCCAAATTAAAGTGCTAATAAAAAAATTAGCACTGAAATTTAAATCTCCATGAGCAATACAGAATGATTTAAAATTATTGAAGCTTTTCAATTTTTTATGAGTTTTCTATGTGGAAGTGAGTCAGGCAGCTTCTTTGGTGGCAAAGTAGTCACTTAAAAAGACACAAACAAAATCTGAAAAAAACTATCTGGAGCAAATACCTGTCCTGTTTGTCAAATGAGACATAGAATAAAACAATCAAAAGCACGCATTTAAAGATATCATTTAGGAGTGCCTTCTCAGACTCCAGAAACTCCAGTCCAATTAATTACCTGAAGTTCTTTTGAAGTTAGACTTTGCACTTTAGAGAGATAAGGATGGAGGGGCTAGACTGAAACTTAATTGCAAATATACAGATTCCTAGGGCATGTGAATCTATCTTCTCTTCTTAGATCCATCCATCTACCTTGAGCTTGAACCTCACTGTACAATGATCCTAACATTCAGCATATCTTTTAATAAAGGAAAACACTTACACTTTCTTGTTATTAGAGGAATGGGTGATCTTTTCTCTGTGAGTACGTTCTCATTAGTCAGAATGGCATGATTTGGTTTTAATTGTAGAAGTTATTATTTTGAGTTACTCTTCTTTTCTTACTAATTTATAACATATCTCTGCCCTTTCTGAGGTTGTGAAACAACAGAAATATCTCCTGTATTCAGGTCTATGTACGTTCTGAACTACCAGACAAGCAGTGAGAGAAAATAGAAATCTTTTCACCATTATTACTACTCTTAAATATGGATTTGCATTCCATGTAGAAATCCCTTTCTTTTGCTTTAGTACTTTGTCCTTCCAAAAAAAAAAGGACAGGGTTTTTGAAAATGCTAAAACCTGATATATTTTATAATTATACACTATAAAATTTAATGTAATTTTTTTATATTAAAAATACCCAGGGCCAGGTACAGTGGTGCACTCCTGTAATTCCAGTGACTCAGGAGGCTGAGGCAGCGGGTAGCAAGTTCAGGGCCTGCTTCAGTGACTTAGTGAGACCTTAAACCACTTAATGAGACCCTGTCTCAAAGTAAAAATACAATACAATAAAATAAAAGTGGCTGGGGATAAATCTCATTGGTAAAGCATACCTGGGTTCAATCCCCAGTAATAATAAAATTAATAAATGAAATCCCAAGACTTATGAAGTCTATCTTCAATTGATATATTTCCATTACAGCAGCACACTGATTATGATAAATTGGTTTTGTCTACTATATACATAATTTTTTAAGACAAGAAGTTGTTTCAGGCATTACCCTCCAGAAAAGCATAACTTGTCATATATACAGCAATACATGAAATTGCAGTATTTAATATTACCCCAATACCTACTTACTTAAAAGGTAAAAGTGCTGTAATTTCCATGAATTTTCCTTTTATACCATTCCTTCTAAATTTGTACATGGTTTATAGTGTGTGCGTATATGTGTGCGTGTGTGTTAAAGGGAATGATATTGACAGTGAGGAGGAATGTTCTCAGAGGTCTTATCTGCACCTCTTCCATTCCTATAATCTGGTACTTTCTGTCCTGTTAATCACAACTCAACTGCTAGCTGTGGATGATAGCTGGAGATATATAGACACATACACACTATCAGGCTGTATACTCTTCTCTTTCTGGACTCCAGGAAAAATAAATTTACCTTCTGTTTATAAAAAAATTCCAACAATAGAAATGCTAGGATAATATTCAAACAGGGTTAAAAAAATAATAATTTATAGTATGTTCCTGTTTATGTCACAATTAATTTATTTACAAAGTACAGAAAGCAGGTTTTTTTTTTAGGAAATGATCAAACTCAGGAATACAGAACTTTTGCTAATATGGCTATCTCCAGTTTTCCCTCTCTTCTTTAATTCAGCACCCTCTGCTGACTCTCTCCTGTTGAATCTCCTGTAAGAACCTACAGTTTGTTTTATTTCTTAATGAAAACATAACTCATGCACAAGGGTAATCCCAGATACTAAATTTTTATTTCTATGAGTTTTGGAAATATGTTTACCATTTCACTACTACCCACATTACAGAGAATATTTCTTTTGTTACAGAAATGTCCCTGGCCAATATGACAGTCCCATCCTCATCACCAGATAATCACTGAATGTCTCTTAAGTGAACTCATTCAATATACATTCTTTTGTGTCTACATTATTTTGTCCAACACAGTAATAATCCCTACCATAGGATGGTTACATGGGGTGATATGTGTATATCTCAGGGTCAAGAATATAATAAATACTTAAGAAATATTTATGTAACATCTTGTTGAATCTAGAATCATTCAATTTTAACTGAAGGTAAAACCAAAATGTAATAATCATTGCATATTGAGGAAAAGGACCACACCAAATTCAGGATTAGTACACAAAGTTAAAAATGATATGTTTTTTTTGTTTTGTTTTGTTTTGTTATCCTTGACCTCATACCATTCTACCCTTCTTGCAGAGAATTAGAGAACTAAGGATGAAATACAAGGGCAGCTTTGTCAGCAAAACACATATACAGTAGGGAAGCAGCCAGGCAGGCAGGGGAAAGAAGGAAAGAAGGGGGGAATAAAGGGAAGAAGGAAGGAAGGAAGAGAAGAAAACAGAAAAGAGTAATCTGTAGGATGCATTTGTTGTGTAAACATGGGAATCTGCTTTGGGGGCTTAGCAAATCTCTGTCGGGAGGAACTGAAAGGACATGCTCTCAGTGGACGGGTGATAACCATGAACACTGTATATCCAAAGTGAGGGTAATAGAAGAAGGAAGTCTTCCGGGATACCCTCATTTCCCTACTTTGAATCCTGAGGAGTCAAAAACCATGACTAGGAAACTCGAGGATTGAAGAGGGATAGAAAGTGAGTCAACTGAGCATCTCCTTCTGCCCACAAGCATCCAGCTCAGTGGGATGAAAGAGCAAGGAAAAGGAAGAACATTTGATTTAAAATAACTTTTGTCATTTCTGTCATTACATTGTATCTATTTGTTTCCAAAGATTAATTTCTAAAATCAGATATTTGCTCTTGATTATTTGATTATTTTAAACTGGGTATGAAGGACACTTCATATATCAATGGAAGTAGAGAACTTATGCATCCTTTGGTGTGATCCAGGGCTGGGAGGCTGGGGAGAAGGTTTCACAAGGTAAGTTCAAACCAGCATTGAGAAATGGGCATTACAAACTTATGAGAAAAAAAACAAACATTTGTGATTTAAATTCTGTATGTACATGTCCTAGAACATTGAATACCTTTGAAAAGACACTTGTCCCGGGCCTGGAGGGATTGAACCTAGTGGTATTTTACCACGAAGTTAGATCCCTAGCGCTTTTATTTTTTTATTCTGAGACAGGGTCTTGCTAAGTTGCTTAGAACCTCATTGAACTGAGACTGACCTCAACCTTGTGGTCCTCAGCTGTTTCAACCTCTAGAGTCAGTGGGGTTACGAGTATTTGTCATCAAGTCCAGCTATTTTTAACTGTACATAAAATAGCACATATTATTTGGGTTCCGTATTAAGTTTTGATACATGTATACATTGTGCAATGCTTAAATTAGGCTAAACATATCTTTCTACCCAAACATTTTCATTCACTTAATGAAACTTTTCAAAATCCTTTCTTTTCTAGCTTTTGAACTATATAGTTAATTACTGTGATCCATAATCACCCTATTGTGCAATAGATACAGGGATTTTTTTCTTTCTATGTAACTTTGACGTATTACCCATTTATAACTTTTAGCAATCCCTCTTTCCTCTCTACTCTTCAGCTTCTGGGGACCACAATCCTGCTCTCAACTTCTATGACCTCAACTTTTTTTTTTTTTTTTTTTTTTTAAGATTCTAGATGTGAGTGAAATCACACAGATTTTTTTTTTTTCTGTGCCTGGATTATTTCAATTAACATAATGAATTCTAGTTGTATCCATATGACAAGTGATAGGATTGTGTCCTTTTTCATGGCTGAGCTGTATTCCATTATTTATATGTACTGCATTTTCTTTCTCTATCCATTGGTTAATGGACACTTCACTTATTACTGTTTCTTTACTATTGTGAACAGTCCTGCAATGAACATGGGCATATGTGTATATGTCACTTGGATATACAGATTTGATTTCCTTTGAATACATACCCAGTAGTTAGATTGTTGGATCATATGATAGTTCTATTCTTAATATGTTGAGGAACCTCCATACTATTTTCCTTAATAGATGTACAAACTTACATTCCAACCTATAGGGTTCCCTTTTCTCCTTATTCTTGCCAGTACTTGTTATATTTATTGTTCTTAAATGTAGCCAGTCTTACTAAGGTGGGATAATTTTCCATTGTGGTTATGATTTTCATTTCTCTGTTGATTCATAATGTTGACTATTTTTTTTTCATGTCCCTGTTGGCTATTTGTATTTCTACTTTCTAAAAATAGATATTTAAATCTGTGGCTCATTTTTAGCCAATTTACTTACATTTTTGCTATGGCATTTTTGGTGTTTCTTATATATTCTCAGTAATAACCCCTCCTTAGATATAGAAAGGGATGCTATTTTTCTCCCATTCTGTAAGTTGTCTATTCACTCTGTTATTTGTTGAGGAAAAACTTTTAGTACAGTGAAATCCCATTTTTCTATTTATGTTTGGTTCCCTGTATTTGGGGGGCTCTTGTCCTAAAACATCCTTATCTCTACTAGAATGTTGCCCTTATGCTTCCCCCCACTCTCAGTAGTTTTATACTTCAGGTGTTACAATTAGGTCTTTAATCCATGTTGAGTTGATTATTGCAACTGGAAACAGATAGGAATCTACTTTGTTTTTTCTGCATGTGGATATACAATATTTTCCCAGCACCATCTACTGATGAGATTGTCCTTTCTCCAGTGCATGTTCTTAGCACCTTTGTTGAGAATCAATTGACTGAAGATGGCAGGGATGCACATTTAGGTTATCTGTTCTCTTCCATGGGTGTATGTATCTGCACTTAGGCCAGGACCAGGCTGTTTGGATTACTGGAGCTTTATAGCATGTTTTGAAGACAGGTTGTGTAATACCTTCTGCTTTATTCCTTTTGATTGAGGTAGTTTTGGCTATCCAGGGTCTTTCATGATTTCATATCAATTTATAGGGTTTGAATATGCACATTGTTTGGGGTAGGATGGACATTTTAGCAATATTAATTTTTCCAAACCATGAATGCAGAATGTATTTCTGTCTTTTAGTGCATTTTTAATTTATTTCATCAGTGTTTTATAACTTTAATTTTATCAGTCTTTCACTTTTTTACTTAAGTTCATTCCCAGATTTTTTTTTTTTTTTTTTGGCAACTATTGTAAATGGGATTGCTTTTTTGATTTCTCTTCCTGGTAACTCACAATTGGCTATCTATAGCATTGCAACTGATCCTGGTATGCTATTTTGACTATTTTATTAGAAGAATTTATGTAAGATATATAGATATATGTAAGTGTGTATGATATATGTATATCATATATATATATATATATGACATACATAAAAAGCTATGAAACAATCTAAATAAAGATAGTGCACATTTTGAAAAAAATTGTCTTATAAGAATAAATTAAATGTGAACCTATGTGGTTCCTGATGAAGTCATATGCATGTTTTTTCATAATAAACTTATTGATTGCTCTCTGCTAGCATAGTTTTATATTCACTACTATACCTATATGAAGAACTCAAACATATTTAAAAATGTTTTATACTTTGTATGCAAAATACAGATGAAACAAAGTCCTTTAAAATTTGTTTTGAGTAAATGTTCATAATTAATTCTTTATTACTTTAACATGATTTTTACCCAATTTTTTTTTACTTTCTTAATAACATTTGCATATTTTAGTATAGTGTGGTAATGTAAAGAATTGTTTTTTATAGAATTATCCCTAGGCCAAATTTAGTTATTCCTCATTTGTAATTTCTTTCCATAGTAAAATATGTGGCAGTAAATCTAAGATAACATGTAATTCTGAATTCCAGTTAGATAATAATTGAAACAATTCTGCATTTTAAGATAAGCATTAATTATTGAAAGGATGTGCCTGTAGCACATAACTTATCTAATTGATCTTAATGAGGTCATGTAAAAACAAAACAAGCTTCACTCAAATTTTTGGCTTTGACTTGATCTTGGTTTCTTCAGTCAGTTTGTGTGTGTTAACTTTGGTTCAAAAAAAGTTCTTCAACTCAAATATGATATCTGAGATCTTTTAGAATTCCAATATAACCGCAACCTCTCACCTACTGTGTCCACTGTGTGAAAACTTAAATATTGTAGAGCTTCTTCTCTGTAAAGCCCTGTAATTTATCTGAAATGTTTCTCTTTGAAATCTTCTTATCATTTATTTGGTGTCTTCTCCTCAGTATTCCTGTTGTCTTATTTCATTCGTTTATTTTACTTTTTGAATAATTAATCGTCAATGAATCAAAATTTTTTAGTGCTTTGTATATGTTAAATATGCCCAATTTGAAATCTGAAATCCAAATGTTCCAAAATTATAAACTTTCTGAGGGTCAACATGACCCTCTATGTGCATGGGATGCATATATGTGCATGGGATGCATATAAAACATAAATAAATGTTATGCTAAGATTTGGGTCCCAAACCCAAGATATCTCATTATGTAGATGCAAATATTCAAAACTCCAAAAATATCTGAACCCCAAACTTTCCTAATCTCAAGAATTTCAGGTAAAGTCTGTGTAACTTGTATTAACATTAAAGGCATTCAATATATTCACCCCCCATTTATTCTGTTAAGATAATACTCTCATTAAAATTATCTTTAGAAATGATTAAACCAGGTAAGTTGGTGCATACCTGTAATTCTAGCAACTCTGGAAGCTGAGGAAGAAGGAACAGGAGTACAAAGCCAGCAATTTATCTAGGCCCTAATCAACTTATCAAGACCTTGTCTCAAAATAAAAACATAAAAAGGACTGGAAATGTGGCTCAGTGGTTTAATAAGCCTGGGTTCAATTCCTGGTACCAAAAAATAAAAAAAATATATTAAAAGCACAAAGTTTATCAATGAACATCCTTATACACCTTTTTTTTTTTTTTTTTTTTTTTAGAATGAGTTGGTGCTTGATAATTGCTATTGTGAACAGTTGCATGTACGATTATCTTGATTGGACAAGGTTGAAAAGCATTTCATTGGATCATGTTAAAACTAGAATTTGTTCAAATATTTTATTATCACATTTAAATGGGTAACTAAATAGCATTACTGAGTAGTTCCCCATTTGTTTTAGTATATGAGAGCTCATCTTTACTGGCAAAATAGATTCTTCTGTAGATTAAACATTGTAATAGGGCAAATTAATGTCAGATATCAGAGAGAACAACTCATGGGCCATACATACAATACCTACTCTTCTCTAGATATCTTCATATGACATAAATCTTAAAGTAAATGTTCATTAAGAAAGACTCTTTGTTTTATATACTCAAATGAAATTTTAAGGAGTTTTTATTACTAGAAATGTCCTTAATTCATATTTCATAAGACCATAGACAAGACCATTATACATCCAACTAACAAAGGCTAAACCAGTTAAAAATATTCATAAAACTTAACAGGAATTGGGTAATGTATTTATACTTAATGAAGCAAAAAAAGACTTAATTGAGTCTGAAAATTCTTGTATTTCATGAGTGGTTTATGGAAGTTGAGATATGAGCTGAGTATGCATGTAAGAAAAAGTACAGTAAAATTTTAATTGGCACATCTTCACTGAAGCAAAAATTGGCCAATTAAGTGATATGCTTATTGTAGTGCAGGAAATTTGATTTTAGACACTATTTTTTTTCAATACCAGCAATAATATTTGCTGAGGATACTGTAAACACAGGAAGATGAAGGTAACTGCTTTATTGGGAAAGGTGGAAAAATATCAGATAGGCCCATTGAAGCCTGTTTCTTCAACTACAAAAATCTTTTAAAAAGCTCTTAAATGATTTGAGGAGTTTTTCTGCTTTGAGGTCATAGTCCATTAATGTATAAATGTATTTGAGAAAGGAAATATATTTAATCATTTGTCAGTAATTGTCTTGTGAGGTTGACATTGACACTATTAAAGGATGAGATCAGTCAGAATTGAAGTTGAGTATCAAGAGCTGTGTCTTTGAGTATCAACTAACTGAATATCAGATTTAGAAAGGACATAGACTTAAGCTAATCACTTAGAGGATTCAAGAATGTTTGGAACTAAAAAAGGACACGTATATCTTCATATAAAATATTAGATATTATCAGATTTGTTAAAAGGAACTAAGTTTTTGAGATTTATAAACAGTGATAATATAGAACACAGAAAAAGATAGAATCCAAGAAACAATAATAAAGTGATTTCTGGGCATATCAAGCTAGTGAACTTTTCATTAATTATATGTGAATCATTTGATTTGTATTTGCAAAAATAAATAATAAATATTTTATATCTATCGCTTTTTCAAAAAAATACAACAGAAATATACCAAAATTCAATATATTTGAGACATAGGTTGGCACCTTGATGTCAACAATAAATATGATCCTTTAATAATTCATATATTTAAGGGGTTGAATTTACTAAGGAAAGTATAGTATACAGATTATCATATCATGAAGTTTAGTATAATGAATGTTAGTAAAAAAAGGTATAAAATATAAAACATTTTGTATGTAGGAGCAAGTCTTTTAACCTAGATAACTGATAAAATACATTGTATACAATGTTTAAGAGGCCAGATTGATAGATGGATAGAGCCAACTTACAAATTAGGCACAATTGCAAAGTGTTTGTGACCCATAATGCCTTTAGAAATTCTCCAAAAAATTGTAATTTCTTATAAAATTTGAAAAAAAAATGAACTTTTAAGAAAGAAAAATATTTTAATATACAGTAGTTAATACATTAATCTTTATATCACTACAGTCATAACAAAAATATTAAGAAATATTTTTATGAAACAAAATGCTCATGAAACCAAAAGTTCCTAGAGTCCATGAATCTCATAATGTGGCTCTCTGGTGGGATTCTAATCCAAGCCAGATCTTTTTTCTAGATGTAAGATATTGGCCTTTCCACAGTTCAATTTTCTGATAGTAAAATTAGTGATTACAATTGTAGCCACGTCATACAATTGTTATGAAATGGGTTAAGTGAATTATCACTTGTAAAACATCTAGAACAGTATCTGGAATAAAGTACATGAGATTGATTAAAAATTACCATGATAAGATCATTTTGATTTGCTTTGAATAATGAATAGATGTCTGGGAAAGTATTCATTATGACATCTGAATAATGGCATTGGTTGGAAACAGCAGCATTGTGATAAATCTTTATTTGATCTTAGGTAAACTTTCACTCTGAGTCAAAAAGGTGACTGTACTATTGACCTTATAGAGTGAGACACTAGAGAGCCACTAGCACCTGGAAAAAGCTAATTAGCCATACTATACATAATGATCACTTGAGGTGGAGTGAAGAATGATAAAATTGAATAAGAACAGAGTAGACTTTCAAAAAGATTAAATCTAGAAACTGCTCCAGAGAAATTGATTTTGATGCTAAAAAGAAGGAAAGAATCAAGTTAAATATTTTTATAGGACTATGCTCTGAAGGAAATTTGACTGACTTTCTAATTAAATAATAGTTGGAGCTTACCAAGAGTCATTTGAAGATTTTTTTTACTAAACTTAGAACCTGTATTTGTCAACTTTATAACTTAATTGGGCTGTGAGGCTGACAAATTGATTTTTCGTGCTCCTAATTTATTTAATTCAGTTTTCACAATTAGGCAAGCAATTAATCAACGGTGGAGTCATTAAGATTCATTGCATTGAAATGGTGTCCTGACAATCATCCTAAATAAGAACTGTGCAATTTATCAAAAGGCAGACGCTCCAGCAGTTCTTAAGTAGACTATGCTTAAGATACTTCATGTGATCTTAGAATTTTAAGCTCAACTAACATGGTAACATAAAAACAAAGTAAATTCTTTAAGTTTTGCTTTGGTTCATCTTCTAATCTTTATCTAGAAATAAGGTAATATTTATTCTAAAATTATTAAGTTACTAAGAACATTAAGCAGAATGCTGGAAAGAAAGAAATTATTAATGGCTCAGATAACTATTCTTTTATAATCTTGCTATACACCAAAAATAAGGACAAATGGGTCTTTAAGCCAGTTAACCTTTAAGTTAGGATATAAAATTTCTCCATGTAATATTAAAATATGAAAATATTTTTCTTTACAATATTTTATTTAAAGGCTAAAGTGCATCTTGGAAAAATCTTTGAATTTGGATCAGTGATTCTAATTTTAGTAAAGTTCTGCCCTATAGAAGCTTTATGTATTTGAGGAAAGTTTTATTGTGCTGTAATTTCTTCCCTATATAAGTTAATATATATGAAAATACTTTGTAAATTAAGTAAGGTAAAATTTAAAATAATTATTAAGATAATTTGTCCTTAGTTTATATCACTTGTAGTAATACTATTTAATTTAGCAGAATTAAAAATTCCAGAGAAAAATATATTTTATTTGATTTTTTAACATTGGTGATTGTTTTTAGTAATAGTATAAACATCTTAGGTAAAATACATAGGGATAATCAGGAACAATGGGAAATCACAGGGACACAGCCAAGAAGAGATTAAATCAGCTTTCTCAAGAAAACAAGATGTGAAGTTAGCTCTCTCAAGAGAACTGGATGCCTCAGCCCCTTCATAGGGGGTCCTACAATTCACAAGGGAAGAACAAGGAAACCCTCCTAACCCCACACCTACGCACATGCCAAATAGTCTTTAAAATATAAACCAACCAGCAAATTAAGCATTGAAAACAAGGGGACCCATCTACATAACACCTTGGTTATTTTCAACTAGTTCCGCAGATCTGAGAAAACGAGAAACTCAAAGGATATAGAGTCAGGACCCACAGGGAGGACACTCCTCACTCTGAAAATGGGCTGCTGGGTGCCCTGTCCTTTCACTTTCAATAAATCTTTTATGTATGCAGCCTCTTGAAGTCTGTGTCATCAGTAATCTGGCTGATCAGGACATAAGAACCAAGGGACCCCCTTCCTCCTGAGATATTTCTGGCATTCCCACAACAAATGCATAAACACATACATAATTGGAATAGTGTTACTTTCTATTAATATTTTTTCACTTAGCCCTCACAAAAATTGATACCAAAAACTTTGAGATAAAATTTTACTATCTTGATTCTCCAAAGATTCCAATCTTTGTGCATGTGTTTCATTTAACCTATCCAAGCTTAAAAAAACATAATTGTCTTTACCCTAAGGGTTGCTCTGCTTGGGAGCCTGAAGACTAGTGATTCATTTCCATTATTATTGTAAAGCTGGATTTCTTTATTGCTGTTTGACTATTTTTCTGTAATGTCCTATCCCTCAGATGCTGGGTATGTTTGCCTCTCATTTCTGTATTGCTGTCAATCTTCAGACACCCTATTCATATCATGGTATGAAGATATTCCATAATAATCCGTTTGGTGATATTAATTCTGAAGCTGCTTTGTCAGATTATTTAAGGGTTATAAAGACCTTATTCATAAAATTTATTTGAAAAATCTGAAGTATATATACTTCTTGATGACCAGAAATTGGTTCATATTAATGACCTATTAGAAGCTAATTTAAGTGTCCCCTACTTGTGCTATCATGAGAATTAAACACATGCACATTACTGTAGCCCCAAATGACTTCTTGCATCTTCCATTGTCATTTTAGAATGTTATAATCTCTGCAGATCTGACCAGAAAGCACAATAATGTGTAGGTTAATGTTGATGCTATGATTCCCCAGGGACTTTTCTACCTCCTGGGGAGGAAACAGAGGTCCCTACTCCTTTGAACAGGGGCAGCCTGCACATTCACAGATGACATAGCATACTATTTGAAAGCTTTTAAATGTTTTGAAATACCTCTTTCATAACTTTAGTTTTCTCCTCCCTTTGAAATTCTCTACTATCACCTAGTATTTCTAGTATCATGCTTTTTTTCCAGTTTTATTAAGTATAAGAATACTGTGCCTAAGTTATTTTGATTCAGTTGTTTGAGAATGAAATTATTTATATCTTGTTTTAATCAGCTTGTTTTTTTTCACTGCTATGACTAAAAGAACTGACAAGAACAATTTAAGAGGAGGAAAAGTTTATTTGTGATCACACGGTTTCAGAGGTCTTAGTCCACAGACACAGCAGTTCCATTCCTGGGGCTGGAGGTGAAAGCAGAATGTTATGGTAAAAGAGTGTGGCAGAGAAGGAAAGTGGCTCACGTGAAGATCAGGAAACAGAGACAAAGCTCAGCTCACCAAAGACACTGTGGTAGAGAAAATTGGCTCAGGGCATTGCAATAAGGAATCAGAGTTAGAGATCACTCACCAGGTATAAAATATACACCCCACAGGCATACCCCCAGGGACTCACCTCCTCCAGCCAGCCTACAGTTACCACTCATTTAATCCATAAGGGATGGGGGTTAATTCACTGATTTGGTTAAGTCTCTCAGAACTCAATCATTTTATCTCTGAACTTTCTTGCATTATCTTACACATGAGTTTTGGGGGGACACCTAATAGCTAAACCATAACATACACATAAATTTAAAAGTTGTCTTTGCTGATTCATATGCTTTTCCAATGGCAGTGGACTAGTTTCCTAGTCTAGTATTTCTAACCAATGAGTTAATGTTGAGTGAATGAGATATCTAATATTTAGAGTCCCAGTAGTTCGCATGCACTGTTGATTTCAGATTCTTTTATGGGAACCGAATACACGTCCCCCAATATGAAAGCAACGCTTCAGCAGACATAATTCTATGCTTTATGTTGTGTCTAAAATTTTTCTTCCTTAAGATGGCAGGCCATTTAGGTTTCCACTAATGCCAGCATGTTCCAAGTGAGCACCAAGTTACTGCCCTAACTTTAAAAACTACATTGTAAAACTCTCTGAAGTTCTTCTTTGTGTCTTGCTAAAAAGCTATAAAGAATATGCACTTCCAATTAAGATGAACTAACAGGGATCAGACGGTAAGAGACAATTCTCCATAAACATCTTATAATTCACACATCCAGGAAATAATATGTCCTATATTATGGAACTATCTTTTGGGGGATGTTTGCAGAAGCTCCAGAAAACTGGAGTTGGAAGAAACAAGGATTCTCACAGGAGCAAATTTAGTTATAATTTCATACAGAGAAAAAAAATGGAGACATTACCAATTACCATCCAAAATTATAAATAGAGATGAAATTAACATGCTTTCCAGTAGTCTGGATATAAGATAAAAATCTATAAATTAGGAGTTCTTCTCCCACAGAGCATTTCTATTACGTAGACAAGCAATTCCTGATTCTACCATACTACCTGTGGAAATCAGGGTTCAGCAAACACTGCTGCAATGTTATTCCAGTTGATACTTTTTCTGTGAATAATAAATGATTTTTTTTCTTTCTTTTTTTTTTTTTTGGTCAGCAATGCAGACATCTTATGTCAATCCACCAGTTCTGTTACTCTGCAAGCACTGTGAAATTTTCTGATTTCTTAATGGTTTCGATTTCTTAATGGTTTCAGACTGAATTTACCTTCCCATCAGAAAACAAAGAACAAGGACAATGACAAAAGCACAAAAAAAAATTTTTTAAATGTATTTGAGATAGCAGACTTCGGAAAATAGAGTACAATTCTCTCAGAAAAATGGAACACAAATACAGTCGGTCTTATGATGCCTCCTCAGATTGCTTCTTTACACTTCCCAAGCCATGTGCAAGGTAGAGTGTTTAGTAAGAACATGTGCCAGGGTCCCTAGGTAGAGATGAAGGTATAACTCCAAGATGATCAAGGGGGCTGCATTCCTAGAATAGATTATGAATTAGGAAAAGACTGCACAGGAGGAGATCCAAGAGATCTACAGAAGATTTCCATCAAGCATTCAGCAGAGTACTGATCAAAGCAAGCTGATGAGAGAATTACCCAAAGCAGTGTGTGTGTGTGTGTGTGTGTGTGTGTGTGTTGATCTGAAGAGATTGAAGTGCACAGTTCTCACACAGCATCAGAATAGTGCCTCTTCTCATCAGTCAGACTGGAGAAAATCATAATTTAGAGGAAATTGGCATAAGAGCCAGTAGGTTCTTAATGCTAAATAGGCCATAATTGGCCATAAATTGAACTCATTTCTGTATCTTTCTAAAAAATTTTAAAAGAAATGCCTGAATGAATTATATATTTTTTTCAAATAACTCAACTGCAACCCATAACAGGCATTTGTATATGTAAATATATCTAGTACCCAGTAAGTAGAATTCACAATGTCTGGCATCCAATCAGATTTTAGACACAAAATAGTCAACCCATGGAAACATAATGAAGATGATAATCTCTCAACAGAAACTAACCCAGAAGTGGCACAGGTATTAGAATTAATGGAGAAAGATGGGAAAACATTTATTATTAATTGTATGCCAAATTTTAAAAAATAGAAGCAAAAAAAGTATTAAGACCCAAATTCCATAGATGAAACCACTATGTTTAAGATTAAAAAACAACAACAACAACAAAGATACCTACCAAATGGGATCAAGTATTTATTAGATACGGCAAAAATGAAGATATTGAACTTGAAGACATAGCAGTATAACTATCCCAAGTAAAGCAGAGAAAAGGGAGAAAGAAATAATGAATGAAAAAGTGAGTCAATGAAAATGGTTGTAGGGCAATTTTGAGGGGTTTAATATACATTAATCAGAGTCCTCAAAGGGAAAGACAAGCAGAAAAATATTGAAAAAATTAAAAACATAGTGAATAGTTTCTAAATTTAATGCAAGCTGGTATAAGAACCTCTTTGAAATAAGACCACAAGCAGCTCTGAATGTTTGCGAACACCAAACTTTATCAGAGTTTTGTGATGTATATATTTTTGGGACTTTGAAACAATCTGGGCAATATTTACCAAACTGTAATCACAAAATAATCACAAAACTGACTTACTATATAACCATAAAATATATTTAGACCTGCAAGCAGCTTTGCATTTAATTCTCATAGAAACACATTTAGGTTGATAAAATACTTCCCTTTTAACTGAAAGGAAAATGAAATTATGAAGCTTAATCAATTTTCCTAATATTTTAATATCCATTTACTATGATCAAACTTTAATTCTGATCTACAGAAAACACTATAATATTCATAATTTTACAGTTCTATTTCACATTAATATGTCTTTAAAGTAAATTTTAAAAAGTGTTTCTCATCAGTAAAGAGATAAAGGAAAGGCGCTTTCAATAAGCAGATTAAATTAAATCACCATAGGGACATGCATGCAGTAATAGAATGTGATGATAGTGTTTGGTTTGATAACATGCTATATAACATTCTAATAGTTTATCCCATTGGCTATTTCCCACCACTCCAAAATTGAGGCAAGCAAAAGTGAAAGAGGTAAGCTTATATAGGAAGCTAACATTAGATCTCTAGTTTTCTGATTTGTAATTGGATTTATTGTATTAAAATTGTATATTTTGAGTGACTTTAATGAAGTCTTTGAGTAAAAATCAGTGCTTCCTACTAAAGAAGTTAAGATTATATTATGAAATAATTGAACTTAATCAAGGAGACTATGAAAACATAAAGACCATTTTTAAAACTAGTTCATAATTTTTGCAAAATAGGTGTGTAATTCTATAATTAAAAAGTTCAAAAATATGCTTCTAATTATTTTCCATATCTTGCTATTTTCTCTGTATAAGTGGAAAAACAACAACTTTTATTTTTTATTTTTTTTCTTTAATTTTTATTGTTGGTTGTTCAAAACATTACATAGTTCTTGACATATCATATTTCACACTTTGATTCAAGTGGGTTATGAACTCCCATTTTTACCCCGTATAGAGATTGCAGCATCACATCGGTTACACATCCACTGTTTTACATATTGCTATACTAGTGTCTGTTGTATTCTGCTGCCTTTCCTATCCTCTACTATCCCCCATCCCCTCCCCTCCCATCTTCTCTCTCTACCCCATCTACTTTAATTCATTTCTCCCCCTTGTTTTTTTCCCCCCTTTCCCCTCACTTCCTCTTGTATGTAATTTTGTATAACCATGAGGGTCTCCTTCCATTTCCATGCAATTTCCCTTCTCTTTCCTTTTCCCTCCCACCTCTCACTCCTGTTTAATGTTAATCTTCTTCTCATGCTCTTCCCCCCAACTCTGTTCTTAGTTACTCTCCTTATATCAAAGAAAACATTTGACATTTGTTTTTTAGGGATTGGCTAGCTTCACTTAGCATAATCTGTTCTAATGCCATTCATTTCCCTGAAAATTCTATGATTTTGTCATTTTTTAATGCAGAGTAATACTCCATTGTGTATAAATGCCATATTTTTTTATCCATTCGTCTATTGAAGGGCATCTAGGTTGGTTCCACAGTCTTGCTATTGTGAATTGTGCTGCTATGAACATCGATGTAGCAGTGTCCCTGTAGCATGCTCTTTTTAGGTCTTTAGGGAATAGACCGAGAAGGGGAATAGCTGGGTCAAATGGTGGTTCCATTCCCAGCTTTCCAAGAAATCTCCATACTGCTTTCCAAATTGGCTGCACCAATTTGCAGTCCCACCAGCAATGTACAAGTGTACCCTTTTCCCCACATCCTTTCCAGCACTTGTTGTTGTTTGACTTCATAATGGCTGCCAATCTTACTGGAGTGAGATGGTTTCTTAGGGTGGTTTTGATTTGCATTTCTCTGACTGCTAGAGATGGTGAGCATTTTTTCATGTACTTATTGATTGATTGTATGGTCTCCTCTGAGAAGTGTCTGTTCAGGTCCTTGGCCCATTTGTTGATTGGGTTATTCGTTTTCTTATTGTTTAATTTTTTGAGTTCTTTGTATACTCTGGATATTAGGGCTCTATCTGAAGTGTGAGGAGTAAAGATTTGTTCCCAGGATGTAGGCTCCCTATTTACCTCTCTTATTGTTTCTTTTGCTGAGAAAAAAACTTTTTAGTTTGAGTAAGTCCCATTTGGAAAAACAACAACTTTTAAAAAGACATTTTAGGGCAATGTGTTACAGAAGTTATTTATAATATTATTTATTGCATCAGAACAGAGCTGAATAAATTTTTCAGTAAACATTACGCTTGCCTATGAAATTTGCAGGATTGATTCTTCCAGAAATTATAGCCATTCTATGGCTTTGCCAATCACAACAAGGGAACATTGTGGAATCACAATGTGAGAGAATTGCTGATGGCAGAGTCACTAACCATAAGGGAACAAGAAATAAACACCACATGGGAGAATAATTCACAGCAGTACCACGGCAATATAAAAAATGTTTACAAATATCAACTGGTGTCTATATGTGGCCAAGTATTTAATTGCATTCTATTTGAGCAGCTAATGCTGGCTGCTTGATGATGCTAAGCAAAAGTTTGAGCTATCTCTGGTTTTTATAATGTTTTATATAAAATATTATAAGAGGATAGGTTTCTTATCTTTTTTATAGAAAGGATACATATGTATTTATATAGATCTTTACACCATAATACATACATTATATTTTTTCAATCATATTTTAAAATTTTAAATGAGTACTATTATTAATATAATACCATCTTTCCCAATGATTTATGAGTGTTTTTTTATAATTATAGCATGAAAAGCTACAAAATATAATGTGCTGATGTATTCAAAGCAATAAACTTCAACTACGTGAAATGAAGCATGCAATCACAAAACCTTTGAACTCAAATCCTGTCTTTTGAACTCATAAGGTCCTTCAATTATTAAATAAAATGATGTTAAATTCTTAAAATATGATAAGCACTTGATAAATATTATTTTTTAGATTATTATCATTTTTTTTTCAACACAAGAATTGCATAAAATAAGCCCAAGAAAAATTTCCCTTCAATTGATAAAGTAATCTAATATAGTACCCAGTGCTGGTTGTTAGAATAAAATAATTACATTACTTCTTTGTTTTTCTTGGCGATGTTTAAAATATGCAATAACTTTGGACCTTTCAAAAGAAAACCTAACCAAGGTATTTGTAAATATATAAACTTTATATCAATTTGATGAGAAAGTGCTAAAATGTCCAATGGTAGGAATTGCCATAGCCATATATTACCACCCAATATATCTGCTGAGGATATAAACACCATGACCTGTAAATTTACCTATTATAAATTATCTGTTATAATTTATAATAGACTTTTTAACTTTATAGAATAAGTGATAAGCAGATGGACTTATTGCATATTAATGAAGATCCTAATAGTAAGTACATCAGCCACAGTAATAATATGTCACCCCAGCCCATTTGTTTTGGCCTATATATTGGCATGTGTGTAAGGATATTAATGTTAAGAAGAAAAAAAAATAAGTTTGTACCTTTAGCCTTAGTGAGATCTAGTGGCAAGAAATATGGCAACACAACAAAAAATAACATATACAGGATATTCGCCTTGAAGAGGTAAAAGTTTCTAATTTCCCACTGCTCTTAAAATAAAGATTCATGAAAGCAATGATAAAGAAAACTCCATCTTAATTCTCACTTTTCCTTTCTCCTGGGTGAAAAAGAGAAGACAAGCTAGAATCTGCAGACATTTTTATCTGACCAATCATTTTGACCCTGAGAAAAAGAGACTTCTAGATTCTGAAATAACAATAAATCCTATAAAGAAAAAAAAAAGTTGCTCAAGTTGTTCATTACTGGTGAGTGCAGTCCAGAGTCTGTAAACCTCTTAAATTCTAGGCTTTCCACACCTGTGCAATGGAATGAGCCCAAATTATTACTGATTTGCAGCAGCTGCTACAAATCACTACTGCCAGGAGACAAATTTGTTGTCGGAAAGGAAAGCTCCTGCCAAACTTCCTGTCTAAAAAAAGAGATTAGGTGATTTTTACAGTTGCCTACATTACTAAATCAGGACTGAGAAAACTACTTTCCAATTTTCACTATTGTCATTCAGGATATTTTGAATCTTCAGGACTTTCCTGAAAAAGTTGTCCTCTGTACACTATTTTGTTCATATTAAGGAAACAAATTTACAAGTGTTTGAATTGTAGAAACTCTGTAATATGCCAACAAATATATCCACAGACAGTTTTTTTTTTCATTTTTCACTCCATCTCTCTCCCACAAGTATTAATGATTTAAAGTTAAAATTATTGTCAAATGTAATTTTGTTTTGAAATTCCAACACACTATAATTGCTTTAAAATCTGTGACATACATGAGAAACTCACAGATTGAGTTGGCCAGTGAATGCAGATGAACTCTCTCATGTAGGTTAATGGTTTATATCTGCCACTTAATGGCCTTATAACCAAATCCCTTCAAGTTCATGCTTCAGCTCCTCATTAATAGTTTGAGAAGATAACACTTGCTTTAGCTACATTAGTGTTCTAGATAATCAACACAATTTTGATATGGACACTGAGGTATCTCTCTTTTTCACATTTCATATTCAAATTGTCAGGGAATCATGCTGCCACTACCTTCAGATACCTTCAGACTCTAAGGACTTCTGACCTGTCAGAGGGCTACTTCCCTGGTAAATGCTGGGTAGTTTCTAAAATTTTAATGACAAACTTTTTAAAGTCATACTATTTTCTCTCACCTAATACTACGATGTTCTTCTAAATGAATATTCCCCTTACCCTGCCTAAGATGTATTTTAACAACGGTAATAAGATGGATATTTAAAAGCCTAATAGAGATAATAATGCAACGTTACTGGTCTGTTCCAAGTCCTGAAATGTTTAACCATTTATTTGAAGTCAAACATTTTAATTGTCTCCCAGCTACATCCTTAACTTCCTTTCCTACTACCCTCTCCCCTGTCTGATTTCTAGCCCAGAGAGCTTCTTTCCTGTATGTGTAATATGCCAGACTGGATTTCACATAAGGGTTTTATCACTGCATATTCTCTTTGTTCAGAGCATTCCCTATTGAGGATCTACATGGGTAACCCCTTAACTTCTTATAAATCTTTGCTCACAAACACAGTTTCAAGTAAAATTAAAGATGAAACATTTCTGACTCCCTCCACCTCTCACATCAATTATTTGTTCTATTTACATTTTCTTTTAATGGACTTATCTTCTAACATACTACATAATATATTTATTATGTTTGTTATTACAGTCATATGCATTAGAATGTCAGTGCTATTAAGGTATAGATCCTATTCTGTTTTATTTGATGTAGTTCCAACTATACTTAATACATTTAATATGTAAAGTAATTTAAAGATAATCTCTTATTCCAAGCATATTATTTTACTTGCTTATTTAATGAATATTTTTCATATATCCTCACTTATTTTTTAAGGGACATAAGAAATATTTCAATAAGTACAGATTCTTGTCTCAACATCTGTTTAGGAAATTTTTATTACCAAAATACTTGTATATTTTTATGGTGCAAATAAAATTAAAGATGTTTAGACCACATTCAGCCCTACTATTTCTCTGGACATTTAATCCACAAACTCCTCATTCTAATTAACTTCCCACTTAATATACTGTGTATCTCATTATGACATTCAAAGTATTAATGCAGTGCCATTCAAAAATTTTACATCACTGAGGGCTATATTTTATAGTATGACCTGGTACATATGTATACTTATAAAGTTCTCCAAGATGGATCATATTTTTAGCCATAAAATAAAATTCAAAAGTTTTCAAAGAATAAAATATTCAAAAATTATCTGACTAAAAAAGTATGAAATTAGAAATTTATGAGATTGAATATGTATGTTATGTTTAAGATGTGTGAGACAATGCAAAAAAAGGTTCTGAGGTGAAATGACTTGATTATGAGAGCTATAAACTAAAATTAGTAGATTGATTAAGTTATGCAGATTAAGTGCCTAGTAACTGTGTATGTGTGTAACTGGGTGTGGCTGGGGGATGTAGATGTCAGGGGGCATGCTTTTGGGGTTTATATTTGTCCCTGGTGAGCAGATATTTCTCTCTCTGCTTCCTGGCTTTCATGTCCTGAGCTGTTTTCTTATGCCACACCCTTCCTCCATGATGTCCTGCCTCACCTTGGGCCCAGAGCTACAGAGACAGTCAACTATGTACTGAAGTTCTAAAAAATGGCTAAAACATAGTTTTCTTTGTCTATGTTGTTCTTGTCGGGTCCTTTGGTTATAGCAACACAAAACTGACTAAAACAATGTGTTACCACAAAATATGAAAGAGCAGAGACAGGAAGGTCTCTCTGACTGTTTCCAATTCTTCTACCCTGAAGAAGCCATGAAAGAATTCTCTTAGTTGTCATATCATCATCAGAAAGAAATGAAAACAAACAAACAAAAATGTCTATATCATCATCAGAAAGGAATGAAAACAAAAAAAAGTTTAGAGAAATTTGAACAAAGAGATGTTTCTAAGTTTTCCATTTTACTAGTATTAGATTATATGCCCTTTTTTCCCGTTCAAATTTTTGAGTACATGCTTTTTTTTAACCCAATACCTTTATTTCACGTATTTATTTATTTATTCATTTATTTATGTAGGTATAGTTGGACACAACACAATGCCTTTATTTTTATGTGGTGCTTAGGATCAACACAGGACCTCCTGCGTGTGAGGTGAGCGCTCTACCACTGAGCCACAACCCCAGCCCGAGAATATACTTTCCATCAAATCTAAGTTGAAGAATATAATTTTCAGCTGTGGGTACAGATCATTGGTAGAGTACTAGCCTAAGATGTGTGAGGCCTTGGATTTGATCCCTGGCAGGAAGGAAGGAAAGAAGGAAGGAAGGAAGGAAGGAAGGAGGGAAAGAAATTCAGTTTTCCCTTGTTCTTTAGGTCTCAATTATATAAGAAGGATTCTATATCATATAAAACTACTATTAAATAAATTTGTGTGCATTTACTTGTTAGTTCGTCTTTTGTTATTGAGCCTCAACTGTGTACCTGATGATGGGTTAGAAAAGGACACAATTTGTCTCATTTTCAAAATTAGTAATTATGAGATTAGGTAGAAATTCTCAAATTTGCATAAATTAAAAAATACCTCCTAAATAATTCAAAGGTAAAAATATTTCACCAGTAAAACATAAACATATATTTAAAATTGAATGACAGAAAAACCTAGTCCATTAAATTTTATGAGAAAAAAAATTTCAATGTTAAAAGAAAAGTAATGACTTCAATGGCTATGTTAGAAAAATAAACAGAAGAAAGCTTAATCTATTAATATAAACATCTGCTTAAGAATCTATATTTTAAATGGTACAAATAAACTCAAAGTAAGATACAATAAATATAAAAGCATAAGCGAATAAAAAAGAAAATAACAGAGAAAATTACTTATACAAACTTTTTGAAAAGATTACTGAATTTATAAAGCCTTAGTAAAATAAATTAAAATAGGGGAAAACCCAAACGACCAATATATAAAATAGGAAAAACATTAATATTAACACAGATTCCAGGGACATTGAAGGATAATAAGGGAAAAAAAAACATAAATTGCCTTATGCCAATCATTTTGACAACTAATATGAATTGGAAACCTTTTCTTTTTCCTGTGAAAACACAACTTGCCAAAACAGACAAAAGAAGATATAGAATTTAAGTACCTCATATTTCATTAAAAAATTAAGTTCTTAGTCAAAACCTTCCCCAAAATAGAATTCCAGGCTCTGATTTTTAAAACAGTCAATTTTCAAATGTTTAAGGGAAAGAAAAAAAAAAAAACCTCTTAAAACCCTTTAGAAATCAGAGGGGGAATGTATTTTCTAGAATATCTACAATACCAAATATAACATGTTATTTACAGGAACAAGAAAATTGCACACCAATATCCTCAGAACCCTGGAAAAAAACACTAGTAAAATTAATCCAAGTAATATTTAAAGAGGACAAATACAATATGGTAAAAGTTGTTTATATCAATAATGCTAGTTTAATTAAGCATTAGAAAATGAATCAATGTTATTTACCATATTAAGAATATACTATCAATTCTATAGATACAAAGAGTAACCAAGACCCTTTTTTGTTTGTTTTTTATTTCCCCTATACTGTTGATTAAATAAAGGTCCTTGATCATGCTAGGCAAAGGAGGTACCACAGAACTACTTCCCCAGACTAAGAAATTTTTTAGAATATTAAAAAAGAAAACTATGAAATAATTTTGTATGCTGACATAAATACATGTATAGAAACTATAAACAGAATAATTTAATTGACAATTTGGCATGAAATATAGCTCATTTAGAGCAATAAGAAGTGCTTGATAAAATAAGCCATGTTCTCATGTGCTAATGTATTTCCATATACAGACAAACATGAATTTTTACACAATTTTCACTAATGTCAAATGGGGGTACTATTTTAAGTTGACCTGGACTCAACTATGAAACTCTTTTCAAATACAGTAGTATGCATTGTTTTTAAATTATAACATTATATACCAAAAGTAGATTTAATATATCTTAGAGAACAATGAAATAAAATCATAATCATTTAAATGCTTTGAAACTCCTCACATTAAATTCAGGAAATTCATACATTTTTAAAAAAAAATGTTTTCATTAGCTATACATGACAGTAGAATGTATTTTGATACAACATATATAAATTGAGTATAATTTCTTATTTTTCTGGTTTTACATAGTGGAATCACATTTGTCATGTAGTCATATATATACATAGGGTAATAATTTCTGATTCATTCTACTATCATTCCTATGCCCAACCCTCTCCCCTCCCTTCACTCGTCTCTGACTACCCAAAGTACCTCTATTTTTCCCTAGATGCCTCCCCCCCCCCAAAAAAAAAACACACACACACTTATTGTGAATTAGTTTCCTCATAGCAGAGAAAACATTTGGCTTTTGGGTTTGGGGGATTGGCTTATTTCGCTTAGCATGATAGTCTCCTGCCCCACCATTTACCTGCAAATGCCATAATTCTTCTTTAAGTCTGAGCAATATTCCATTGCATATATACCACATTTTCCTTATCTGCTCATCTGTTGAAGGACACCTAGGTTGGTTCCATAGTTTAGCTATTGTGAGTTGAGCTGCTATAAACATTGATGTGGCTGCATCACTGGTGTATGCTGATTTTAAGTCCTTGGATATAAGCCGAGAATTGGGATAGGTTGGTACAAAGGTGATTCTATTCCAAGTTTTCTAAAGAATCTTCATACTGCTTTCCACAATGGTTGCACCAATTTGCAGTCCCACCAGCAATGTATGAGTGTGCCTTTTTCCCAACATCCTCACTAACATTTATTGTTACTTGTGTTCTTGATAATTGCCAATTTGACTAGAGTGAGATGAAATCTTAAGAGTAGTTTTCATTTTCAACTCTCTAATTGCTAGAGATATTGAACACTTTTTCATATATTAATTGATTTTTTTGAAAGTGGTTTTTCTTTTTTATTATTTTTTATTTATATATGACAGAGGAATGCATTACAATTCATATTACACATATAGAGAACAAATTTCTAATATCTCTGGTTGTATACAAAGTATATTCACACCAATTCATGTCTTCATACATTTACTTTTGATAATGATGTTCATCACATTCCACCATTATTTCTTTCTTTTTTTTTTATTGGTTGTTCAAAACATTATAAAGCTCTTGACATATCATATTTCATACATTAGATTCAAGTTGGTTATGAACTCCCAATTTTACCCCAAATACAGATTGCAGAATCACATCGGTTACACATCCACATTTTTACATAATGCCCTATTAGTAACTGTTGTATTCTGCTACCTTTCCTATCCTCATGCCCCCTTCCTTCCCCTCCTACCCTTCTGCCCTATCTAGAGTTTGTCTATTCCTCCCTAGGTGGTTAGCTATGTGAAATGGTGGTTCCATCCCCAATTTTCCAAGGAATCTTCATACTGTTTTCCATATTAGCTGTACCAATTTGCAGTCCCACTAGCAGTGTATGAGTGTACCTTTTTCCCCACATCCTTGCCAACACTTATTGTTGTTTTCATTCATGATAGCTTCCATTCTGACTGGAGTGAGATGAAATAGTTTTGATTTGTATTTCTCTAATTGCTAGAGATGTTTAACATTTTTTTTTCATATATTTATTGATTGATTGTATATCATCTTCTGAGAAGTGTCTGTTTAGGTCCTCGGCCCACTTATTGATTGAGTTATTTGTTTTTGTTTGTTTGTTGTTTTATTGGTGTTTAGCTTTGTGAGTTTTTTTTAATACCCTAGAGATTAGTGCTCTATCTGATGTGTGAGGGGAAAAGATTTTCTACTATGATGTAGACTCTCTATTCACCTCACAGATTGTTTCTTTTGCTGAGAAGAAACTTTTTAGTTTTAATTCATCCCATCCATTGATTTTTAAATATAACTTAAAATGTTTTTAATGTAACTTTAAGGCAACAAAAGAGAAATGCACTATGAAAAATAATGTGTATTTTAGCATTTCTGGAAACCTTTTTTTAATTCTGAAAAGATTTAATTTTCACTCATCTCAATAAATCTATTAAAATGGAACTATGTTATAACTCTTCAGAGAAAAAATTTGGGAAATAAAAAGATTTGTAGAAATAAGTCAGGGATTCTTAGTACATGCAGTTTTTTAAAGCAATTTCTCAAAATACTGGCCTGCTAGTTTTTCTGTTTCAGATCCTCTTTACAACTTATGAGAGATTTTTTAAAAGACTATTTAAAATATTGGAAAATTTAGTATTTTAAATTTCAAAATCATACAATCAAGTTATATCTTCGACAGATATTAGTCTATGTAGTTAAACAAAATATCAGAGAATGTATTTTTCTTATTTATGAGGAATGACATTGTTGGTAAAGATGGGGCCTGGAGCACTCCTCTTCCGGGAGCTCAGGTCCATAATACACTGAATGGCGTGCGAACCATCACCACCAATCCCTGTGAATGGCACGAACTTTGAATGGTGCACCTCCAATCCCTGAAGTAGCCCGAACTCTCGGCCAATGAAGAAGTAACAGCCCACTCGCCTTGCTCCTCCTCATCCTGCGTTAAGCCCATAAATATCAACACCCTGTTTGTGCTCTCTCTCTTACTCTCCCTTTCTTACTCTCCCCATCTCACTCTCTCTTCTCTCCTCTCTCTCTCTCCTCTCTCTCTTCCCCCTTCTCTTCTGCGACTGGCAACTACAGTCCTGCTAATAAAATATCGGATAGGTAAATGGTTGTTTTGGCTTGTTGAGTTTATGGAGCTTTTCTACCTACTGTTCCTACAGACATAATACAGGGTTTTCCTTAAAACCATATCTATTAGGGTTCAGCGGACAGCCTTCTGTACATATACTGTTTTTTTGAAAATTCAGTAATTTTAAATGTATTTTATGTATTTTGTTTTCTTGTAATTTATTTAAACAAAGATGCCTAATACCTATTATATCATGCATAAGTGACATACCAATCTTTGTCTTGGTTTCTGCACCTGGAAAAAAGGAGAATCACAGTATTTTGTTATTTTAGAAACAAAATGTGACCAAGCATATAGAATGTTTAACTTGTGCTGGGTGTAGTGTTGCACACTTGAAATCCACCAACTCAGGATCCTATGTGAGACTGCAAATTTGAAACCAGCCTCAGCAAGTTAGGGAGCTCCTGCCCCAATTTTTTTAAAGGCCTGGGGAAGTAACTCATTGGTGGAACACCCCTGAATTCAATCTCTATAACTGCAAAAATATTTCACATGTTAATACAATAAGTGTGAGCTATCACTACATTTCAAAAGTTGAAAACTTCTATTTTCTATATTTTTGCATGAAAAAGAATATTTAAAACAACAGTAATAACAACAACAATTCAACTATTCTAAACTAAAAAGTTCATTTAAATTAAAAATGTATATATTAAAAATATGCTACTTTAACATTATATATTATTTAAAAGTAAATTACAGCACTCTTAAAAAAAGAAAAGAAAATCAAAGTAAAATATAGCATTAGTTAAGTTTACAATGCAAAGACCAGCAAGTTGGGTTTTCTTCCTAACTCCTAGATTCAGTATTACTACCAAGGAAATATAGAACACTTAATAAATCACGAGGTGTGTAAAATTAATGACTCAGAAAAAGGCTTAAATCCTCAACTCATTTAAAAAATCTGTCGTTAACATGAAAAATGCAAGAACAGTGGATAGCTTGGATGTGTAGAAGACCTTGTTGAATTACTTATTGACAAACAGTAGATAACAAAGTACTTGGCTCATATTGAAATGAATGCAAACAAGCAGGATGCATAACTTGCATTCCAGACAAAATTAGAAAATCTGCTTACTGTGTTGAGTTGTATTTTAAAAGCCACGGAATCTGGGATGATTTATTAAAATGGAACTGGGCAAAGAAGACATGAAACAGATAGATTTAAAAAGTTAATATAATGATGTAGTACTAATAAGGTACATATATTTAGCAGCCCAATTGTAGTTCTGGTTTTGAAATAAGATAATATTAGATTAAAAAATGACAAAAACTCATAATTTTAAAATCTAGAACTAAAAAGAAAACATATTACAGACTGCATGTAATGTTAAAATGTAATAGGTAATTTTAGATGTCCAATTGACTGAATTAAGAAATACTTTCAGAACTAGTAAAGCATGATTTGGGGGGGTATTTCTGTGTTGGTATTTCCAGAGGAGATTGGTGTGTCTGAAAGAATCATGTGATGAAAATTCATCCTCAATATTGGCAACCATCCAATCACTGGGGGCAAAAATGAACAAAAAATAGTACAGGAAAATTGGTCTTGTTATGCTCGAATTCGGGACCCCCAAAAGACCACCAGAGACCAAGATTGATGTAAGAAGCAAAGAGGGGTTTATTTTGAGCTAGCTCAGTCGTCTGCATGCACTCAGCAACTGGTGGTGCTAAAGAGGACCCAGCACAGGGTTTGCAGCAGTTTTATACACTCTTTGGGGAAGGCAAATCATAGCATCTCTTAGCTGAAGATGCCTTCCCCAAAGAGTGTATAAAACTGCTGCAAACCCTGGGCTGGGGCATCTTCAGCATCACCAGTTGCTGTGTGCACACAGAGGACAGAGCTATCTCGAAATAAACACCTCTTTGCTGCTTACATTGATCTTGGTCTCTGGTGGTCTTTTTGGGGGGGTCCCAAACTCGAGCATATCATATTCACTTGAAAGAATGTAAATAAATTTGAATATATTCAGAGCTTTAAAAATAGGACTTTGAAGACAATGTTTTGTCTAATATGCAGACGCTAATTCACAATAAGCATGGGTGCTAGGGAAGAATAGAGTTACTTTATATTAGGTAGAGGGAAGTGAAGGGGACAAAGGGGCATGGGGGTAGGAAAGAGAGAAGAATGAATCAAACATTATTACCCTATGTGTGTGTGTGTGTGTGTGTGTGTGTGTGTGTGTGTATATATCCGGTGGGATTCTGCATCAGGTATAACCAGAAGAATGAGAAATTATACTCCATTATATATGATGTATTATAGTGCCTTCTACTTTTAACTTTTCAATTATAACTAATTAAAACAAATATAAAAATATAGGGCTTTAATTATCAAAAATAAATTTTTAATTAATTCTAAAATTTGAATGCCATTAAAACCAGACTTAAAATAAGGATTAGTCCTTTTTCCCCAGTGTTGAAGATTGAACAGCCACAAAACACCAAGGCAAGAACAAAATGTTTTATTTAGAGGATAAAACAGAGACTCCTCAGGAGTTAAGGGGGGTCCAAAGCTGGTGCCCTAGGGAGTGGGGATGTCTTCCCCTTTTTATAGATTTCAAATTTCCTTTCTTCTCATGCCCCTCCTCCGATGCTGCATAGAGAAGAGAATGGGTCCAGGGGGTACAACTCCTTTTTATTCCATATCTGTCTAGTAGAAAAACAGCCAATGGGGCTGCTCATTAACAACTCCTTGCTGGGAGGAAAAGTTCCCTGGAGACAAGTGCCCTTAGCAACAGGAAGGAGGGGGAGAAGGTGCTCTGGAGGTATTAGCATTTTAATTCCTTTGAATCGGCCCCCATCTTTCCTGAGCCAATCTTTCATTACTTCATTGAGTATCCTTTTATCCCTTTCTCAATGTCAGAGTATATTTCTTACCACAATGCAATCATTTCAGATAGTAGTGAATAAAAGAGAACTAAACCCTTCTCAGATATTTGCAATCAAATATATTGTTAAGTAAGGTTTGAACTCTAAAGGAAATTCTAAAATAGTTTAAATAATATTTAGAACTAATAATCAGTGAAAATATTGCATTGAAAATTTTGTATAGAAAACTAAAGGCAGTTATTATAAGAAATTTTGTAGCTTTAAATACATTTATCAGGAAACAAGAAAGGCTATATGCAAACCAATTGAGCAAACAAGCTGACATTTGTCCCAGGAATTTGGAAAAAAAATAATTTAAAAAAGGGAATAATAAAGTGCATAAAATTAATAAAATACAGGGGAAAGGCAGCACAATAGAAGGTTTTTTAGAAAATTGTTACTTTTTTAAAAAGTTCAATATAGAAAATAGACTTTTTTGAGCAATGATGGAGGATAAAGGACTAAAACTGAACAAAATGAAGAACAAAATAAGTTGAACAAATGCAGTCACTAGGGAAATATAAAACTACTGTTTTTTAAAAAAAATTTGTACAGATAAAACCTGATATTTTATAATAAACCAATCATATGAAATTTCTTGCACAATTATCAAAGGATTTTGAATAATAGTAAAAAATACCCTTGGAGGCTTTATCATGACTGTTTTAACAAACTTTTAAGAAACAGTTAATTACTACATTTATTCAGTTTGTTTCAGAATTTTAAGAAGGTAATTAAAAAGTTTCTTTTATTTAAAAGTATAAATTCAAAATCTTAAATTAAATATTGCCAAATATTAAATAACAAATTTTGATCACAAAGGTTTATTTCTAGAAATATAAGGAGAGTTTAACCCCTTAAAAGATGTTGATGTAATATTCAACCCATAAATATTCAAAGATAAGTAGGAGTGCAATTTCCTCAATAACCAAAAAAAAAAAAAAAAGAAAAACTTTTGGCAAAATTCAGCACCTGTTTATGATGAGTTTCTTAGAAAACTATTAAAATGAAGGCAGATCCTTAAGTTAGTTAAATATATATTGCCCCAAACAACTAAAAACTCCATATCCAAAAAGAGCAATAAACTCATTTTTGAGAAAAAAAGAAACTAGTAACTACTGCTACATTTACACATAGGACTAAAGGTTCTGGCCAACGTTATAAGACAAATAAGTAGGTGATATAAATAAACAGGTGATACAGAGAATAAAAAAAAGATAAAACTTATTTTTCATATAACATCATCATATACTTATAAATAACTTTGGAGTCAACCCATAGCTATCAGAACCAATAAGCAAGCTTAAAAAAATGTTTGTTACTAAATACAAGATCTTTTCAATCTCATTAGTATTTTGCTATATAAATAATAAACAATGCTATTTAAACAATAGATATAATAAGAAAAGTAAAATATTTTATATAAAGATACAAGCTACATAGATACAACTTGGAAATTTAGATAATTAGAAGATGTTTCATATATTTGGATGGATAAGATAATATTGTAAGATACCAATGGCCCCCAGTGAGTCTGTCTTGAAGTAATTTCCAAACAAAAAGAAAAGAAAGAAAAATTCAGTCTACTTTTTTCTAAGAAAATAGAAATTCAAAATTCAATATGAAGAAAAGCAAACTTTATATACAAAAGAAAACTTGTATAGAAAAATATTATTGAACTGACCATGCAAAGACATGTTAATAATAAGAGGATGAAGGAAGAGAAAATACAAATAGTTTAGAAATGAAGTGATCTGCTCATAGCAGGTGGCTAGATGTTGAAAGCAACTTACAATTAAATAACAAGTGTAAACTACAGACTGACAAAGGTATTTATAAGTATTAAAATATGCTCCTACCTAACAGCACACATTTTTCACTAATATCCAGAATGATACACCTCAAATATATTAAAATGCTTTTTTTCTGAGAAGGAAAGAAAAGTGAATATAGAGTAAGGACAAAATGTATAATTGAATAAAAACAATATAAACGAATCAGTAACAGGAAAGGACAATTGCATGGCTGGTATTGATTTTCTTTCATGAATCCAAAACTATGATTAACTTCAATGCTCTGAACTAGAGATTCAAAACAATAAGAAAAAAAAAATCTAATTCCTCAGAATGCCCTTTTACCTTTCTAACACATCTTGCTTCTTTCCAGCTTGCTGTACGTATTTTTACTTCTTCCATAAAACATTGCTTAAAATTCCTAAAATTGTCCTTTGTTTTAACCTTTAATGTAAATGACTATGTTCTACTTTTGGCCAAGTCATGTTGTTTCATTCTCCATCTAAATCTGGTTAATTTCGTTAATTCTGGTTAATTTCAATCCTAGAACTCTGAGATTGATGTGACTGGTTATTTGCTCAGTCTCATGTAGTAAAATCAAGATGTTAGCAGGTATTTTCATTTGTATACTCTAGGGATGAATGTATTTCGATGTCATTCTTATTGACAAAATTTGGTTCCTGTGGTTCTAGTTCTTAGGTCCTGATTTCCCTGCTGACCATAAACCAGGGACAACTCTTAATACTTAGACACCTCCTGAATTTTTGGCCACATGGCTCTCTGCATCCTCAAAATAGAAACATCCCAGTAAATCCTTCTAGTGTTTTTAAGTTCTAATATACTCCATCTCTGACCTCTAGAAGCAAATCTAAGTATTACATGATGTTCAGACAGACCTATCCTAATAATCTCCCAATTTAAGTTCAGTCAAATTTTTACCTTAATATTGTCTACACAATCCTTTTTGACATATATGTAGTAATCCTAAGAGTCATAGATCATCACATTTTCAGGTCCAGCCCAAATTCAAGAAGAGATTATGTAAGACCCAGTGCTACTGGATTTTGTATTGATTGTGCATTGCTATAGCAAAATATGTGAGTCTAGGTAACATAAAAACATAATAGATTTACTTCACCCACAGTTTTAGATGATGAAAGCCCAAGATCAGACATCCCTATATATTAAATCTCTGCTGAGGGCTCATTCACATCATAATAAATAGGATAATGCAAGGATTGCACCTGAAGAAAGATCACATGGAGAGATAGGAAGCAAGGAGAGCTTAAACAATCCATTCTCATTGAGAACTAACTGGGGTCCATGAAAGCTACTTTATTCCTTTTCAAGGGCATTGCCCACTGTGATCTAATCACCTTCAGCAAACTACCCAACTTCTCACACTGCCACACTAGAGACCAAGATTTCAGCACATGAACCCTTGGGAGACACATTCAGATCATATCCAAACCAAAGTAGAGTTCATTTTAGAATCCTCCCTACCATGATTCACCCTCTGTGCCCCTGTGCTCCATATCTGTCCCACATGCAAATAAATTTACTCTATTTGTAGGTCTCCAAAAGATTTCCATGATCTGATCATCTCAAGTCTAAAATTATTTCATTTAAGTTTTATGTAAGTCCTCCAAATCAGGTTTGAATGAGGCTCTTGGGTGCAAGCCAATTAGCAGCATAATCCTTTACCATCTGTGAAACTGAAAAACTAGACAGATAGTATATACACAAAAATATTGAAAACACAATGGTGGATTGGGTGTAACATAAACAGTTTTAAATATTTGGCACAAAAAGTGAGAAAAGGGAAGGTTAAATAGTCACCATCCCAAATCAGTTTTGAAATCCAGGCAAGTAAATTCCACTGGAGTTCTTTGATTATGTTCCCAAAATTGAGAATAAACTTCAACTGTGGTTCTTAGCTGCTAACTCTGGGCTTTCTAATTTTCATCAGGACTCCATTCTTGGCTCCATCTGCAGATTGATTCTTTTTCTTTTTAATAGTAGCACTAGTTTACAACTGAGTACTTCCAAAACTCTGTTTCCTGCCAGTAGATTTTTTGGGGGAATACAACAGCCTCCTTTAATTTTGTACTTTTTTCTTTCTTTCTTTCTTTCTTTCTTTCTTTTAAGCTTTCAGAGAATGAGTTTTTGCTAATCAAAGTTTCAGAAAAACTTTGCAGATATTTTATAAACTACACTTAGCTTCAGTCCATTAAAGAAAAATCACACCCATTAAATATTTGGAGATAATGCATTCTCCATTTTAACAGCTTGCTGAAATGGATTAAGAGCAATGACTTGATGCCTCTTAGAGCTGGTTTGTCAGAGATCTGTGAAGTACATCTTAATCTGTCAGAATTTATACATTAACCTTATAATATTTGTTTTCAGAAGAATGTTGTATATCACAAATTTGCTCAGTTTTCTATTTATATATATATATATATATATATATATGAACATTTAATTTTAATTTTTTGTTTTCTTGATAGATTGAGAATTTTCTAAATCATCTAACAGTGATTTATTTTTGTTTACTAGTTCTTCTTTCTCTTTTCTTTCACATTTTACCAGGCCACACCTTTAACACTATAGTTCGAAATCATTGTGGCCCAATATTCAAATGCATTACTTACAAATGCTACTTTCCACATAAACATAGGAGATGATTGTGCAAACTTTCATTTAGTAAGTTTTGTCTAAACCATCACTGGTAGTATCTTTAAAATACAAATTCTATCAATTTATTTAAGGCAATCTCGGCTCACTCCAGAAGATTAATATCAATTCTTTATCTCTGGTATGATTATCTTTTGGTTGGTTTTAGTATTTTCTCATTGTGCTGAGCACTGTGTAATTTTTAAGTCTCTACCATAATGTTTATAAGAGGACATTTTTTACTGGACTATACTATAAGTAGCACAGAGTTTATATTTTAAAATCTTAACTGAGCATTTAATTGACTATTCAAGTAATGAATGCTTAGATGGAGGCAAATCTATGTAATATTTATGAAATATAATTCCAGAAATTAAAAAAAAAATACCTAGAAAATTCCAGTTAAATCAACATCATTTACAATAGAACATTGAAACAAAAAAGTCAAGAATTAACTAAGTCTGCAAAGAAATTTACTTTGTATTTAGTGAATCTGAAATTAATAGGCTTCTTGGTGAATTCCTTTAGTTTCTGGAAAATTTTATTTTTAGGAAAAATGGTTGAAATGTACACATATTTAAGAAACTTATCAAAAGAATAAAGTGGCATTGATTTATTAGAAAAATAAAGAAATTAGATAGCTAGATATGTGTAAAAGTTGACAAAGAAATGGTTAAAGAGGTAGTAAGTGAACTGAGCTTCATCTGAACCAACACAAGAAAAGCAAGAAAGGGGAACATTTGCTCATATTTGTTATCAAAATTATAATTATTTGTAATGAAGTTGAATTAAATATTAACATAAATCATAATTTGTGATAAGTTTTGAGGTTTGTAACTCTTAAGGCATTTAAAATGATGACTACTTCATTAATAAAGTGTCATTCATTTTAATGCCTCAGATTCCCTCAAGTAAGCATGATCAAAACAACTCTCATAACAGCATGCCATTTTTTTCTTCCAATCTTTTTCACCCAGAAATTTATATGGAATGTGTGTGAGTGTGTACATGTGTGTGTGAATGGGGAGGTTATGGTATAGGGAGGCAGTGAGTTAGTAAACAGAAATGGGAGCTCACTTGTTTCTGATCTACAAAGCACACCAGTCCTCTTTCTTCATTCAAGCAGAACTTATATTCACAATTATGGAGTTTTCTCTAGTCAAATAGAAAGCAGTTTCTAAAAATCATTTTATTGACATTATACATTTCTACATTAGAAAAATGAAACTAGTAGTTCCTAGCAGGCCCATAAAATTCACAAAAATAACTTAAACTAATGTCACATACACACACACACACACACACACACAATGATGAAATCGAAGCAAAGTTTTTCAAGTCCACAAAGACAAAAAAATTTACTTATTATTATTTTTTTTGAGAATCACACTTTGCACAAAGAGTTCTTTATAAAAATTAATTTTATAATTGTTTCCATCTGTGTTACTGAAATATAAAAATTGAATAATCAGATATTTGGAAAGTATTATTAATATCCCAGTTCCCAAACTTGAAAACAGGATACGATCTCCTTTCATGATACAGGTATTTCATTCCTAAAGCAAATATGTACTGAGTACCCATGTTCAGGTGTGAACTTCTGTGTGCCCTCTAGTGGGAGAGAAATAAAATGATCCTATGGGCAATAAAGAAAAATGCTTCTGGACAGCAGCTTGTGTCTAAAGGAAAATATGACAATGTGATATCAACTAATTGTGGTGGGCCAGAAGAGGAGGAGCTGTAGACTCAAAAGCTTAGTGTTCAAGACAAACCACTCTGAATTTCTAAGGGACGAGCTGAATCTTGACATATTTGCCTTCAGATAAAGACCTCTTACCTATTAACTTATGAAGCATTATTAATGCTCAAACTGCACAATCCTACATGGGTTATAAAGTGTTCTCTGCAATTATTTAAGTGTATTAGTTTAAAATAATTTACATATTTCTTTTTCATGTTAATGATTCCTAATGCACTCTAAGTACTTGACTTAATATCAAATACTGACTGCATAGTTGCTATTATATTTCACCAGTTTTCACATGAGATTTAAGTAATTAATTACATTCATCAAACTAACATGATATATCCCCTATCTGAACTGAAATCAGCCCATC
This sequence comes from Marmota marmota marmota, assembly GCF_001458135.2. NCBI lineage: Eukaryota > Metazoa > Chordata > Mammalia > Rodentia > Sciuridae > Marmota > Marmota marmota. The sequence continues at coordinate 38,147,375 of NW_026000211.1, forward strand.
TACAATAACTGAATTTATATTTTAGTTGACTTTTCAGAATTAAATATAGCACTCAAATTTAGTTTGAGCTTGACTGTGATTTATACTGGATTCTATGTTCCTTGAAAAAAAAATTGCAAATAGAAGTTACAGGTGATATATAAAAACTCAGATTTTCTATTTGAAGGTGGCATTTTTGAAGTAATATTCAACTATTTGTAGCATTGCTTTGAAACCTATACATAAATTAATGCATAAAAATGAATTTTAATGTTGGTATACATTTTGATTTAAAAAAGAAAATGCTAGCATGGAAGAAGAGAATGAGCTGGAACCAGCTTCTACAAACATGCAGAAAATGTATGCAAAGGATGAATTTCATGATTGCTTTTTCTATTTTTATCAGGAATGTCATTGGAGATTTTGATTGGGATTGCATTGAATTCGTGTAGTGCTTTTGGTATTATGGTCATTTTGACAATATTAATTCTTCCTATCCTAGAACAAATATCCTAGATATTTCCATTTTCTAAGGTCTTCTTTAATTTCTTCCACTAGCATGCTATAGTTTTCATTGTAGAGGTCTTTCACTTCTTTTGTTGAATTTATTTCCAAGTATTTTTTTGAGGCTATTGTAAATGGGAAGAATTTCCTAGTTTCTATTTCAGCAGATGTGTCACTGATGTACAGAAATGCCTTTAATTTATGAGTGTTTATTTTATATCCAGCTACTTGGCTAAATTCATTTATTAGTTCTAGGAGATTTCAGCTAGAATGTTTTGGGTCTTCTAGGTATAGATTCATATCGTCTGCAAATAGTAATAATGTGAGTTCTTCTCCTATCGGTATCCCTTTGTTTTCTTTCATCTGTCTGACTGCTCTGGATAAAGTTTCAAAAATTATGTTGAATAGAAGTGGTGAAAGAAAGGCATCTCTGTCTTGTTCCATTTTTTAGAAGGAATGCTTTCAATTTTTCTCCATTTAGAATAATGTCAACCTGGGGCTTAGCATAGATAGCCTTTAAAATGTTGAGGTATGTTCCTGTTATACCTAGTTTTTCTAGCATTTTGAATATGAAGAAATGATGTATGGATAGGGAAACTTTGGTATATATATGCAATGGAACATTACTCAGCATTAAAAGAGAATAAAATCTTGGCATTTGCAGGTAAATAGATTGAGTTGGAGAATATAATGCTAAGTGAAGCAAGCCAATCCCCCCAAAAAACTAAAGGCCAAATGTTTTCTTTGATATGAGGATGCCCACTCATAATGGTGATGGGGGTGAAAGCATGGGAGAAATGGAGAAACTTTAGATAGGGCAAAAGGAAAGGGAGGGGGAAAGGGGGTAGACATGATGGTGGAATGAGTTAGACATCATTACCCTAAGTACATGTATGAAAACACAAATGGTGTGAAAATACTTTGTTTTCAATCATTGACTTGAAAAATTGTGCTCTGTATGTGTAATATAAAATGAATTGCATTCTGCCATTATTTATAACAAATTAGAATAAATGAATAATTTAAAAAAGAAGAATAGTATGGAAAGGAGAGATTGTTGATAGAATTGAGTAAGCTGGCCAGATTTGTGCCTTGGGTTGAATTTTATAAAAATGTATTTTGGCAATGTATTTGGCATCTTGATGCCAAACAAAAATATTAGAGCACTGTTTATGTGTGAGATAAGAAATCATAAAGGACATAGAAAATGGTTGCCACAAACACAAGATAACCATTGGGTCAAGAGCAATATTTTACTTATTGAAGTGAAATGGGAACAATTTGTTTTATCAGCTCTTTGTGTAAGATTTCATCTATTGAAAGCTACTTTCTAATCACTGAGTCTCTTTAAACCAGACATAAATATAGAGAGATACATAAGTTGATAGATGGAAAAATGGATAGCTTATTGCTAGATTGATCACCAGATAAATAACTGTACACTGTTACCAGAAGTCATATATAATTGTTTTCCTACAATTATTTTTTCTAAATATATACTTTCAACAAGTTATTACTAAATACAAATGTTAATTGATTATAAATGAGTAAGCCATTATTAGCATTTGTTTTAACTGGTACAGTGTTAATTGGTATTCAATGCAATGATGATGTCAAATTTAATAGCTTTATTAATTAAGATCAAAACACTCTTGATGATTTAAGATGCTCTTTTCTTTCTCTGATTTATGAAATGGATTGACAAGTTATATTTCTAAAAAACTCATTTTGGTTAAAATACATTTTTTTAATTTGCATTAAGAATATTTGCCCAATGATCTTCTCTTTAAAGCACTACAGATAATTTGACATAAACACGTACTTGACAAAAAATGTTTATGTTGAGGTTCTAAGTTTATCAGTATTTAAGTGTCCCTCACACAACTGTAGTTATACACAAAGGAAAAGGGTTTTAAAGAATGTGTCATGCCTTCTGTAGTAGACTACAGTTGTGCATAATTGTTTACATAAATATGAATCTTGTAATATGACATTTGGAAAAGAGAACACTAATATCTTGAAATTGTAAAATGAAAATAGAAATAGTTAAAATCCAGTCAAATATACAAAATTTGAAGCAATACACAATGTTTACATTGAAATTAATTTAAACCATCTTTTAAAAAAATACTCTCATACTTCTAATTGGTTAATTGATTCAAGAAGTGTTTTCTATTTTAAGTATCCTGCTGGAGAAACATAGATTTCTGAAATATAGTTTCTTTATAAATAATCCAAGTCATCATACCTTGTTCCCATAAATTTCTTTTTATATTTTTTAAAACTGTTGGCTGATAAAACTAGCTTGTCTATCTATCACTTCTTCAGATGAGGGCATTCTTTTTTCCTGAAAAATATAAGCAAGATTGTAAGCTAAGTCGTATTATAAAGAACTACTCCAGTAAAAACTTGGGGAGAATGACTAGTTGGCCTCAGTCCAAAGGGAATATCCCTTCATTTTAATAGCCAATTGGGAAGGTACAATACAATGCATATAAAGTGTATGCATATGCACAAGTAGATGGAGTTGCACTATGACTTCCAAATTCATCATGGAAACACATATACAGATTAATGGCCAATGCAAACCATGCAGGCTGAGGAAACCAATACATTAAAGTGTAAAGAAATAAACTTTGTTTCTTAACTGTGAAAAAATAAAGCATCAGTAATGAATTCTCCATTTATTTTTATGTTTTCTTGCTCTTTCATCTTTTTTTCTCCTAAATTTTTCTCCAAACATGGAACACCATATTGTCATCTTTTCACAAATAATTCAGTACTAGTTCCAAAACATTATGTCCACAACTTAATTTATTTATTTTTATATTAATACTGGGAATTGAACCCAGGGGTCCATAACCACTGAGCAATATCCTCGGCTCATTTTTATTTTATTTGTTTAAGACACTAAGTTGCTGAGGGCCTAAGTTACTAAGGCTGATTTTTAACTTGCCATCCTCCTGCCTCAGCCTTTGGAGCTATTGGAATTGTGTGCCTGGCCCAAACTCTTTTATTTTAAAACCCCTATGTATGTGTGGTTCATGTTATAACACATCAAATTTTTGTAGCTTAATGTTATCACTCTCCAATTTATTCCCTTAATTAAGTCCAGATTTTAGGATACACTACATAGTCAACTTTCTCTTTGAAGCTTCAGGTAGCTGATTAATCCAATGATACAGTCTAACATATCCTTAATTTTGTCAGTAATATGGTCCTTACTGCCTCTCCAGCTACAAAAATGTTGGAACTTTATTCAAATAATATAAATATTAAGTGTGAATTTTGTCTCTTTGAACACAGTCTTCCCTCTTTTACTGTATCACATTCAAAATAATTTATTTTTATACTCAGCATACAAGATTCTTCTTGGTTTGCTTCTTTCTCTATGTATAGACCTATTGTATACATCACTACATATAAATACATAATAACAAATTAATTAATATTAATAACAAATAGAAATCATTGAATTTTAACTGTAGTATGATCTTGAACTGCTGTAATTTAATCTCCCTTTTCTCTACCATTGGCCAGGCCACATGATTTGCTTTGGCCATGAGATGTAAAGCTATGAAGGAAGTCATGAATTAGCAAAAGCTAATTGAAGCATTGTGAATTTCTGCTTGGCTCTAGATATTCTACTTTTTGATAATGTGTCTTAGATAGTGGTCATTTCTTTAGTTTGGATTCTGTATTGGAAAATTATGTAGAAGAGAACTAAAACAAACCCTTCCCTGGACTCAAGCACAGCTAAAACTGCCAAGACCAGCACTTCCCAGTGTTATAGAGTCCTAGCCAACCTGCAGGTCCACAGTAAATGTTGTTGATTGCAACCCAGAGAGAGTTAGCATTGTTTGTTAACACAGCAAACTATATTGTAATAACCAGGCTCTTTTTGTTTTTCTACATTTCACAGATGAGGAAATTAACAGAGTAGTTAAAAAATTTAGCAATGTTATAAAGCAAATAAATACTAAGACAAAATCCAGAATCTGTATTTTAGGCCTCTATTCTTTATTGTTTTTTTAATGTAACCATCGTCATAAAGGAAATAGAAAATTCCTGATACACTCATCCATATTCTTTGATATCAATGTGTGTGATCCATAAACAGGCTCGTGTATATTTTGAGAGAAAATTATCAATTTATTTAGCTGTATTGTTGCTTTAAATTCATAGTTGTAATTTATTTTGAGCTTCTGATTTTCTCAGATAATATTTCTCTGTGTTACCCAACTCATCCTATCAACTCGCACAGATGTTTTACCTAAATTTTAAAATATTACTCAATTTTTTACAATATTCAATGTCTCAATATACACTTGCAATATTTTATTTCATTTAATGTTTATTCACCACTGTTTTGTTACTAAAATTCTCTTCTATGTGTTTTTCTGAAAGTATTGTAGTTTATTCCTCAGTATACTGAGCATTCAGATCTTCATGTATTTTTCTTTTCATATAAATGTTATTTTTGGTGGAGGGTAAACTGCACTAACATAGGAATCAAAATACTTTGGTTCAAAAAGCTTGAATCTTACTTATTCCTCATGGGTTGATCCAGAAGTTGGAAGTTTTCCAGAGCACATAGATTATCGAACAAAGGAGCTTCATTTTCTCTTCTCATTTTAGCATATCCCTGGGTGCTTTTTGCCTGGATCACTCATCATTGTTTCCACATTTCTGCCAGTAGAAAAAGAGAGAGAGAGAAGAGTAGGCAAATGATCAGAGAGCAAATCAATCAAATATAAAGTAAAAACAAATATATATTAAACAATATAAAAATAAATAGATCTGTATTTTAATAAAACTGACAAATCTTTAAAAGGATTAAGCTAGAATAAAAGAAAAAAAGACAAATAAAACAGAAAGAAAGTAGAGATACGGTTGCTCAAAAATTAAAAGCATCAAAAGGGATCATCATCCCACTACACCAAAATTGGATAAATTTGGAAGAAATGGATAAATTTCTAGGTACATACAACCTTTCAAGACTGAATCATTCAGTAATTTTAGAAACTCTCAACAGAAAAAAAGGTGTGTAATAAGATTGAATCACTAGTAAAAAGTCTTCCATTAAAGAAATGCCCAGATCTTGAAAGATGCAGTGTTAAATTACATCAAATATTTGAGGTACAAATATTTCATAAACTCTTTCAAAAATTACAACATGAAATAATACTTTCAAACTCTGTGAGGCCATCATAACCCTCATAATGAAGGCAGACAAGGACATTACAAAAAAAGAAAACTTCAAGCCAATATTACTGATGAACATAGATATAAAAATCCTGATCAACATACTACCAAACCAAATTAAAAAACACACTTAAGGATTATTCACCATAGTTAAGTGGGAATTATTCCTGGTATGCATGGTTGGTCCAATATCTATAAATCAATATTTTTGGTGGATTGCTTTAATAGATGATGTACAAAAACCATATGATCATCTCATAGATGTCATAAAAATGTCTGACAAAGTTTAGCATTTTTTCATTTTAAAATATCTAAAAAATTAGGTATAGAAGGAATGCATTTTAACACAATACATGCCATAAATGATAATCCCCTAGATAACATTATACCCAATGATGAATAATTAAAGGTTTGACCGTTAAGATTCAAAAGAAGTCAAGAATGTCTTCTCTTACCACTTCTATTCCATAGGATATTGAAAATCTTTTCCAGAGTAATTAGGGCAAGAGAAATAAAGCTTCTAAATTGGCACTAACAGAGAAATACAAAAAAGGTGGATACAAAATCAACACATGAAAATCAGTAGTCTTTCTGAATGCTAAGAATAAACTTTCCAAAAAGGTAAAAAAAAAAAAAAAAGTAATAACTCTACTAATGATACCTTTATAAAAAACCCAACTTATAAATAAATATAACCAAAGAGGTAGAAAATTATATTGATGAAGGAAAATGAAGATGACCCCCCAAAGTAGAAATAAGTCTTGTGTTCATAGACTAAAAACAATATTGCTAAAATGTTCATATTATCCAAAGTGAAATGCAGATTTAGTACAATCCTTATGCAAATCCCAATGTCTTTTCTTAGAGAAATAAAAAGTCTGGAATTTCATGTGACTCACCTCAAACACACATACACAAATTAAATAGAAAAAAAAATTAAGCAAAAGAAGAATACTGGCAACATCATATTTTCTGATTCCAACCTATTTTCCAAAGTGCATAATAAGAAATAATTAAAATTGAATGGTATTGGCATAAAAATATTTATTCACAAATGAACATGACAGATAGCTCAGAAATGAACCCATGTAGTATAGACAATTTATTTTCAACAAAGATGCAAAAATACACAATGTGAAAAGAAGAGTTTATTTAATAAATTGTATTCTAAAACCTAGATATCCATATGTGGAAGAAACTTATATAATACCATCTACAAAAATTTACTCAAAATAGAATAAAATCTTAAGCACATGAACTTAAACTGTAAAACAGCAAGAAGAAAACAGAGACAAAAACTAAATCACATTGATCTGTGTTAGTTAGCTAGTTACATATGAACAGGTGGGTAGGGGAAGGACAATAAAGGCAGTGATCAACAAGCAGGACATTAGACATATCCATCAAAAGCACCCATAATTATGTACTGGGGATAACAAAAACCTAATCAAAGCAGCTAAGTAGTGAGAAAACAAGAACTGGTATGTCAAACCTTCCCCAGGCATAGTTAATTGTAAACCCTTAAGTTAACTATTATTTGAAGACTATGATAACTCTCTCTAGTGACCAGGTTATCACAACTCCACCCCCACAACTAGATTATCACTGAAACTATGTCACAGCCACCCTTTGTGACCAGGTCATCATGACCCTCACAAAGAGATTTTCTGGGTGATAATCCATGAAAGTCAGTATGAGCAGCAAAGACAAGAATAAAGGGACTCAAAAACATTAAAAACCAGATTGTAAGAGATTGAGATAATCCACTCTGTGCCTATACTGTGTGCTTTCCTCTTTTCCTCTAATAAACTCCTAACTGTTATTCTGTGTGACTTACTTGAATTCTTTCTTATGGGCTCCCAAGAGCTAATAGTTGTGGAATATAGGTTGGAATCAGGAAATATAATCCTGCCAGTATTCTTCTTTTGCTCATTTTTTTTTCTATTTAATTTGTGTATGTGTGTTTGAGATGGGTCACAGAAAATTCCAGACTTTTTATTTCTATAAGAAAAGACATTGGGATTTGCATAAGGATTGTACTAAATCTGCATTGCTTTTTCTCAGCAGATCTTCTCTACAATATTCTGGGATTGCTGACCAGTTACTTTTCTGAAAGTTTATTCTATATCTTAGGACACTTGGTAACAGAAAAAGATGCTGAGGCAACTGAAATTTCCTGGCCAGAGTGACTATCCAGTGGAATCGAAAGCTTTTTTGATTAAAATCTGGACACACAAGGCCTTTAGGGATAAAGGCTAAGATTTTGGACCCCAGTGGGAGCAGGAGTTTCCATCCTCCTACGGATAAAGTATACTTCAAATCAAAGCTAGTGAAAAGAGATAAAAAAGAATATTTCATACTATTTAAGGAATTCACACATGAACAAGACCTAACAATTATAAATATCTATGCCTCAAACAATGGAGCATCTACGTATATCAAACAAACCCTTCGCAACTACAAAAAGCAAAAAGAGGGCTGGGGTTATGGCTCAGTGGTAAAGTGTTTGCCTAGCACATGTGAGGCACTGGGTTCAATCCTCAGCACCACATGAAAATAAATAAAGATATTGTGTCTATATACAACTAAAAAATATTTAAAAATAAAAAGAATTAAATAGACCTCAACACAATAATACCACACCTCTCTCACCACTGGATATATCTCCCAAACAAAAACTAAACCAAGAAACTATAGAATTCAATAAAACAATCAATAATTTAGACTTAACAGACATATATTGAATATTCCATCCATCGACAGGCAAATACAATTTCTTATCAGAAGAACATGGATCCTTCTCCAAAATAAACCATATATTATTCCACAAAGTACATCTTAGCAAATATAAAAAAAAAATAGATACTACGCTGCATTCTATCTGATCATAATGGAATGAAATTTGAAAACAATGACAAAAAAAAAAAAAAGAGAGAGAGGCTACTCCAACATCTGCAGACTAAATAACATGCTATTGAATGACACATGGATAAGAAAAGACATCAAGGAGGAGAATTAAAAAAAAAATAGAGATCAATGAGAACTTCAATACAACTTATAAAAATCTCTGGGACACTATGGAGGCTGGGCTGTGCTAAGAGGAAAGTTCATTGCATTAAGGAAAGTTCATTGCATTAAGCTCATTCATTAGAATAAAAATAAAAGTCTACAAATAAACAACCAGATATTACATCTCAAAGCCCCAGAAGATGAAGAACAAATCAACACCAAAAGTAGTAGAAGACAGGAAATAATTAAAATCAGGATAGGAATCAATGAAATAGAAATTAAAGAAACAATTCAAAAAATTGACAAAACAAAAAGCTGGTTTATGAAAATAAATAAATAAATAAATAAATAAATAAATAAATAAACACACTGTCAAACCCTTAGCCACCCTAATGAAAACGAGGGAGAGAAAATTCATGCTGAAAAAGGAAGTATCATGACAGACACAATTGAAATAGAGAAGACTATTAGAAACTATTTTGAAAATGTATACTCTAATAAAATAGAAATCGTCAAAGACACTGGCAAGTTTCTAGAGTCATCTGATCAACCCAAACTGAGTCAGGAGGACATACATGATTTAAACAGATCAAGTTCAAGCAAAGAAATAGAAGACATCATCAAAAGCATACCAACCAAGAAAAGCCCAGGACCAGACAGATTCACAGCCAAGTTTTATAAGACATGTAAAGAATAATTAATGCTAACATTCCTCAAATTATTCCATGAAATAGAAAAGGAGGGAGCCCTTCCAAACCCATTCTATGAAGCTAGTATCACTTTGATACCAAAACCACATAAGGAAAGAAAATTTCAGACCAATATCCAAGATGAAGATTGATGCAAATATCCCCCACTAAAATTTTGGCAAATCACACACAAAAAATTAAGAAAACAGTGCATCATGATGAAGAGGGGTTCATTCCAGGAATGCAAGTTTGTTTCAACATAGAGAAACCAATAAATGTAATTCATCACATTAATAGACTTAAGATAAGAATCATATGATTATATCAACTGATGTAGAGAAAGCATTTGACAAAATACGGCACCTTTTCATGTTCAAAACACTAGAAAAACTAGGGCTAATAGGAACATACCTCAACATTGTAAAAGCTATATATGCTAATCCCAAGGCCAACATCATCCTAAATGGAGAAAAACTGGAAACATTCCCTCTAAAAACTGGAACAAGACAGGGATGCTCTCTTTCACCACTTCTATTCAACATAGTCCTTGAAAATCTAGCCAGAGTAATTGGACAGACAAAAGAAATTAAAGTGATATGAATAGGAAAAGAAGAACTCAAAATATCATTATTTGCTAATGACATTATTCTATACTTAGAGGATCCAAAAAACTCCCAGAAAACTTCTAGAATAAAAAAAAATTCATCAAAGTTGCAGGATATAAAATCAATACCCATAAATCAAATGTATTTCTATACATCAGTGATGAATCCTCTGAAAGAGAAATTAGGAAAATGACTCAATTCACAACAGCCTGAAAAAAAGAATAAAATACTTGGGAATCAATTTAACAAAAGAGGTGAGAGACCTCTACAGTGATAACTACAGAACACTAAAACTAAAGAAAGAAATTAAAGAAGACCTTAGAAGATGTGAATATCCCCCATGCTCTTGGATAGGCAAAACTAATATTGTCAAAATGACCATACTACCCAAATTGCTATACAGATTCAATGTGATTCCAATTAAAATCTCAATGTCATTTCTTATAGAAATAGAAAAAAGTAATCATAAAATTCATTATCATAATATCATTACCATGATCATAAAATTCAAAATAAAAGACCCAGAATAGCCAAAGTAATTCTTAACAAAAAGCAGGAGGCATCACAATCCAAACCTTAAACTATACTACAAAGCTTTAGGGAAAAAAAATGACATGGTATTGGCACCAATACAGACCAAGTAGACCAATGGTAGAGAATAGAAGACACAGAGACAAACCCACATAAATACAGTTATCCCATAGTAGACAAATATGCCAAAAACATAGATTGGAAAAAAAAATAGCCTCTTTAACAAATAATGCTGGTAAAACTGAAAATCCATATGTTGCAAAATTAATCTAAACCCCTATCTCTCACCATGTACAAAACTCAACTCAGAGTGGTTCAAGGACCTAGGAATTAGTCCAGAGACCCTGAAACTAATAGAGGAAAAACTAGGCCCAAATCTTCACCAGGTTGGATTAGGCCCTAACTGCCTTAACAAACTCACAAAGTACAAGAAATTAAAACTATAACCAATAAATAGGATGGATTCAAACTAAAAAGCTTCTTCTCAGCAAAAGAAAGAATCAAAGAGGTGAGAGAGAGCCTACAGTTTTTGAGGAAATTTTTGCTACACACACTTCAGGTAGAACACAACCTCCAGGATACATAAAAACTCAAAAAATTTAACACCAAAAAAAACCAAACAACCCCAAAAATTAATGGGAAAAGGAGATGAACAGAAACTTCTCAGAAGACAATACAATTGATCAACAATATACGAAAAAATGTTCAACATCTCTAGTAATTAGAGAAATGCAAATCAAAATTATTCTAAGATTTCATCTCACTCCAGTTAGAATGGCAATTATGAGGACTACAAACAACAATAAGTGTTGGTGAGGATGTGGGAAAAGGAACAAACGTACATTGCTGGTGGAACTGCAAATTGGTGCAACTAATCTGGAAAGCAGTACGCAGATTCTTTAGAAAATTTGGAGTGGAACCACCATTTGGCCCAGCTAGCTCACTCCTCAGACAATACCCAAAGACTTAAAATCAGCATACTATAGTTACACAACCACATCAATGTTTACAGCAGCTCAGTTCACAATAGCTAAACTGTAGAACCAAGCTAGATGCCCTTCAGTAGGTGAATGGATAAAGAAATTGTGTATATATACACAATGGAATATTACTCAGCATTAAAAGGAAATGATATTATGGCATTTGCAGGTAAATGGACAGAGTTGGAGAATATCGTGTTAAGCAAAGTAAGCCAATCCCCTAAAACCAAAAGCTAAATGTTTTCTCTGATAAGTGGATACTGACCCATGATGGGGAGGCATGGATCATGAGGAGAAACTGTGATTGGGCAAAGGAGAGGGAAGGGAGGAGGCAGAGCATGGTAGCAGGAAAGATGGTGGAATGAGATGAACATCATTACGCTAGGTACATGTATGACTACAAAAATACTGCAATACTACATTGTGTACAACCAGAGAAATTAAAAGTTGTACTGTAATTGTGTACAATGAACCAAAATGCATTCTGTTGACATATATACCTAATTAGAATAAATAATAAATAAATAAAATTAAAAAATAAATAAAATTAACTATCTAACACACACACACACAAACACACTCAAACAATAAGTGTTGGCCCAGCTATCTCACTGGACCAACATACACACATAAACACACACACACATTAAAGAAAAAAAAGACTAAGACTTTCCTTTTGGTCCTTTGGCCAATCGGGTCTTAACCATTGAAAACTGATAGCTCCTGGCTAGGATTACTTCTTCAAGGGGCAAAGGGTCAGAGATTATAGAATTTCTGAATGCTAGAACCCTTTAAGAGTAAAAACACTTCTTTTCCTTCCTGTTACCCTTTCATATCTATCTCTGTCCCAACAGAATATCATGAGACCTCTCTCAAGCCTCTAATCAGTGAACTCTAATTCATGTTTAAGGTAAAAAAACACACTCCCCATTCTTCGGGTTGAGATGTCATATTTTAAACTTTGCCTCTCATGCTCACCTGTGGTATGACTTACCTGGCTGTTGATTCAAAAACCAGCAAGGGTTTTGGGGGATTAGAAAAGACAAACAGACACACAAAGAGAAAAAAAATCCGGGACCAGGTGGGATACTGTTCTCTGATGGTGGAAGAATGATCCAGTGTTAGCTCGGAACATTTATTATATTCGTTTTATCATCAAAATGTTTTTCTCTGAGAAAGCATGCAGGATTGAAGGTTGAAGACTGGCAGCCAATTGTAATTATCTTTCTGTGCCCGTAATTCTCTACCCCTAGCAGCTGTTGTCTAAACTCAGGGTCAAGACTGATAGTCTCTTGCTTTGTACAGAACCTCATTAACAGGGGATCACCATACCAACTTTGCAATCTTGACCTGCACTTTGCACAGGAAGTTTCCAGCACAGGTGTAGGATCCTACTGTGAGACAGAGAACCTGACCCAAGTCACCACTCCACACAAAATAGCAGCTTTCTTTGCTTCTCTGTTACTTTCTGACCTTTTATAAATGGGATTTTGATCTTTGTGTATAAGTTCCTCCCTTCATATCTAAATTATACTGAGGTTATGCTTAGGATAAAGGGGAGAGCAACATAAGGAATAACTTAAGAAGATGCATTACATTCCAGGAGTGCTCCAGAGGACCCTTTGTATTCTTAAGATCAATGTAAATATTACTTTCAAGTACAAGGACCCAGCTCCAACGTTTGAGGTACCAAACAAGAAGCTGATATGTTAAACTTTGGGAAGTCAGAGAACATTGACTTATTGCAGTTACTCTCCTTTCTACTGATAGAAAACCAAATGCCATTTCCAATGGATGGTTCTTTGGTATTCATTCTGAAAAATTGGGTCAAATTTGATCTAAAGACTTTGAAACACAAAAGGCTAATTTTCTTTATTACTTCCTGGCCTAAATATAAGCTAGGAAATGGAGAAAACTGGCCACAAGTTGGAAGCTTAAACTACACTACTCTTTTTCAGTTAGATGAATTTTGCAACAAGGAATGAAAAGGGGTAGAAATCCTATATGTCAAATTTCTTTTTCCTGAAGGATCAACCACACTTTTCCATAAATGCTCAGGTAAAATATTATCCCACCACACAAGCTTTAAAATCTCTCCAACCTAAAGGGCTAAAAGAGACATCCTTCTCAACTTTTCAATTTAAACCTCAGGAGAACAAAATAATACAATTCCAGAAGTTCCTCTGTACTCAGCCCTTCCTATTATGCATCCTAATCCACTACACCCTGGTACTATTGGTGACCCCAAATTTTGCCCATTAAAAGAGTCAGGAAGAAAATTTGGCATTAGGTGGCCATATGTTCCAATTTTACCTAGAGATCTAAAAGAGATCAATCAAAATTTAGACAAATTTGCAGGTGACCCAGACTTTCATATCGACACATTTCAACACTTGACTCAAAATTTTTACTTAATATAAAAAGACATCTGTGATATTGGACAGACCACTTTATAAAAACAGTGACAGAAACAGCTAAGACAATTTGGGGATAAAATGCACTTTGTGAATCAAAAGTACCATATAGGGACCACTTCAGTCCCTACTTCAGATCCCAACTGGGAATATGATAGTGAAGAAGATAGACAAAAGGGAAATTTAAACTCAGAGTTACAAGTTTCTCTATGGTAGACCCTTTTTTCAGAATGACCTTGCCATAGAGGAGAAACAAAATATTGAGAAAATTTATAACAGAGCTAGGATGATTCCAAAAGGTAATAGAGGAATTTGGGGAACAAGCTGTATACTCCATAAAAATAAATCTTCTAGTGTTCTTATCTCCTGGAGCACAGGTTCTGGCTAAGTGCCATAAAGATCACCAATTCAAGTACCAATGATGCCTATTGGAAAGGATCCTTTGCCTGTAATACTGTGTACTCCTACAATTGTCAGGGTTCCAGAAACTTTTGGCTGTATTCATCATTCTCACATCAAGTTTTGGACTCAAAAGGATAACCTGATGAGATACCTGAAGAGTACCCTACCAACTCTACTGGTACTCCAATAAAACCTGAGAAAAGTATGAGAGTTCTACCTAGGACAGATAACCTTCCTTCTGTCTACTTCCTCAATACTGATAGTCTCCTATTATTGAGATTCTGGTCGTATTGGGATACACAGTAGGTGTTATCCTGTGGATTACTGAGATGAAACATGGGTTATTTTGACTCTTTTTTTTTCCTGCTAAGTTTTAGCCAAATGTATTAACTCTTTTTTAATGTTGGGCTCAACACTATGGCTTATGGAGAGTGATGTCAGAGAATGGGAGAGCAGTGACTGAGACTGGGGGGGGCTCTCTGATGACTTCATGGCTGTGATGTGTCAGCTGCCTAGGAATGTTTCTGTGCAAGGGCACAGAATACCTGGCTGCCCAGCCTGAATGAAGTTCTATGCAAGGGTCTTATCAGTTTTTACCTTGATCTCAGGCACATATCTCCCAGGGATAGAGGAATTTTCATGCTAGACAACCACAATGTTTTACAAGCTCTGCTACTCCTGAGTCTGCCCGCTGAACAGTAACTTTAAACAATGGCCCTCCTTGAGCACTACACAAAGGTCCTAACATTGCACACTGCAATTGTGGAAAAGCTGCATAGATGTTTCTTATTGTATAACTTTACTGAGTACAAAAATAATGTTTGCACAGTCTTTAACCTGATAATGTGACATATATAAAGAGTCCTGGCATAACTCTTTAGATATGCTTCTCCAACAAACAGCAGCACTCTACCAGATCCCATTATTTTTCTTCAAAATCTGCATGTGTGAGTCTTTTCTTTTTTAATCCTTATCGCCCCTTGCTGGAACCATGGGTTTGGCCATGCAAGATGCAGTATTATCCAAGAAATTAATAAGACTAACTGCTTGGTCTTCATTTAATGCCACTTTCTAGCACCTTGGATTTGCCATGGAGGGTTCCATCTTTACAATACTGGCAATTCTTCCAAAGAAACATCCAGGAGGAGTACTGAGCTACATGTTGACATCATAAATTCTAGACAAAAAATGAAATATAACTCAGAGGACACTCAAGGACATTTCCTCTCTAGTCTATGGCCAATGTTTCACTGCTACAACCATTCTGAATAGACAGATGAGACATTTATAAGAAATAAAATATCAGGGCTGGGGTTGTGGCTCAGTGGTAAAGCATTCACCTAGCATGTGCAAGGCCCTGGTTTTTACCCCACCATCACATATAAATAAATAAATAAATAAATAAATAAATAAAGGCTACTGTGTCCAACTACAACTAAAAACTAAATATTAAAAAAAGAGATACAATATTTCTAGATATGGTTTTCAATGACACAGTCTGAAAAACAAAACTGTTAAACTCAAAAGTCAGAATGATGAGACAGGACATTCTTCAAAATTAAATGGTTCTTGATGTTTTAAGCATACCACTATGGATGGACATAGGCTATTATCAAAAGTGAATATTGTGTATATATTTCTGACAATTCTGCCAGTATTTCTGGCATTATATAAATTATTAAAACTGAAATAAAACAGACGGAAGATTCAAACCCAGTTTTACAGGATTGATAGAGTTATCTGTTCAGCACCTCTCACTGATGGGTTTTCTTTTACTCTATTTTTAATTATACTAAGTGGCATTTTCCTATTTTTTTTTTTTTTGCTATTGCCTCCCAACACTAATTGGTAATTGATGTGTATCCAGATCCTGTAAAACACAAGGCACTGTAATCTACAAATGTCTCCACTTTTTACCTTGAACACTTGGACCAACCTCACCCACCTGACAGAGGAAATGTTTGGAGTCACCTTCCCTTAAAATCCACTCTCTCCACAGGAATTAGCCAAAGCATTTGATACTCAATTATATTAAAAAATATTTAAGGATCTGAGTCCTTGAGATGGGAATGGTAAGGTTAGTCAGTTATGAGCAGGACAGAGAGAGGACAACAAAGGGCAGTAACTTACAGGGAGTATATTAGACATATACATCAAACAGAGTCCATGAGTCCCAGGACTGGGGATAACAGAAAATTTTTTAAAGCAGTCAAGTATCAGGAATATAGGAACTGGTATATCAAACCTCTCCCAGGCATAGTTAATTATAACCATTAAGGAAACTATTTTTCAACATCATGTCACAACTATCTTTTGTGATCAGGTCATCAGAACCCTCTCCATGTAACCAGGTCATCATGACACTCCTAAAAAATTTTCTGTGGCTATACAAAGAGTTATATACCACATAATGAAGTATGAGAAGCTAAGAACAGAATAAAAGAATTCAAAACCTTAAAATCCCAGACTCTGTAAGAACTATGTCATTTTCTACAGAGAGGTTCCTCTCAGAGGTCTTTTTGCAATTATTCCACTTTCTTTAATAAAAGTCTGCTACTCTATGAGACTTTCTTAAAATCCTGTCTTTAGGATCTCAAGTCATTGGTCACATCAGCTCTGCAGGGGTACTTTCTCTAACATCTTGGCAATGAATTTTTGAATTTGACACCCTAACCACAGGCAACTAAAGCAAAACTATGCAACTGGGATTATATCAAAATAAAAAGCTTTAGCAAAAAAAAAGACAAAAAAAAAAACATAAATTAAGAAAAGGGCCAATCTCTGGATTAAGTTAAAATATTTACAAATCATACATCTGATAAGTGGTAAATATTCAACATACATATGTGTATGTATACATATACATACACACACACATACACATATTATGCATATATACTGTAGGAAGAAAACAAATAATACAATTCTTTGTTAAACATTACAGAAATGGACATTACAAGCACATTTTTTTTGCATTTTTAATCTGATTGCTTTAATCATTTTGTACCTCTTTGAATAGCTATTATAAACAATATGATAAATAAGCATTGATGAAGAAATCAAGAACCATTGTACACTCTTTATGAACATGTTGCTCATAACAGTTGTTATGGATCATGCTGTATAGGTTTCTCAAGAAACTAAAAGTGGAATTACCATATGATTCAGCAATTTTTCTTCTGGGAGTATACCAAAAAGATTTCAAGTGAGTATGCTAAAGAAATATTGTATTGTTATTTACATGGCAGCACTATTCACAATAATCAGACTATGTAACCAACGTAAGTATCCCATAACATCAGAATGAATAAGGAAAATGTGGTACATATACACAAGGAACACTAATCAGTTTTAGAAATTAAGAACCTTCTTCATTAAAATATAATGGACTGAAATGCAAAACATTATGCTAATTGAACAATACAGGCACAGAAAGACAAATACTGAATGTTCTATTTATTTATTTATTTGGTACTGGGGATTGAACCCAGGGGCACCTTAATACTTAGCTACATTCTCAGCCCTATTTATTTATTTGTTTGTTTTTTTGTTTATTTATTTATATTTGACACAGGGTCTCCCTGTAATAGAGACTAGAAACGGAAAATATTTTACAGTTACAGCAACTTGAGCAAGAAACAATGAGTTTAAGTTATTCCTGTATTGTGTAAGAATGAATAAACACTGAAAATTCAAGGATTTAAATGAGGGAAACTTAAAACTTCTGTTTAGAGATGCAATAATAGTGAGAAAAATGAGTCAATATGTAATGCTGTATTCTGAGTCAGGAAAATGAGTAATGTGAAAATTTTGGATAGGAAATAGAAAATTAATATTTTGTTGCCCTTAGCAGGAGTGTCCTTTGATCTTTGCTATCACTATTTTTTTATTTGATTTGAAAAATAAAAGTAGATTGTGAATATGAAGTCAGTTTGGCCTCAGGAAGCAGATGATGGATTACCTCACATATCTTTGTAAGACAAATTATTGTGCAACAACTTCTTTGAGAATAAGATTTTATAAATATTTCACAAATATTTATAATCCCATGTTTATTTTCACCCAAAAATCCATATTTTCTCTGGTGTCTGGAAGCATGTGAAATGTTACCATGAGAAAAAATGATTTTCTGTTTACTACCTCTGATGTCTAATTTAGAATATTTGTCCTTTCATGCTTTCCCTTGTATTATCCAAGTATATGTTTTGGGTCATCCTTGAAGGCTACACTAAACACATCAGATAAATATGAAAATTAGATAGAGTCCATATTTATAACCTACATCTGTTTTTAAAATAATGGTATTTTGGAATAACCTTAATGTTACTGAAATTGTGTTGCTATAATTGGTCTTGTTAAACTGTGTTATTACAGGGTCTAAAGCACAATGGAAGAGATCTTTTGAAAAATAATTTAGATTAAGTATAACATCATGATTATTCACAATAAAATTTTCCTCAAAATGGAAAAATCAGCATCACTCATGAATTTATTTATATAAAATTAAAGCTATATGAATTCATAAAGTAAATAATCAGAAACTTAATTAAGCATATACAAAGGAAGTCTAATAGCTAGCTCTGAGAATGTGATATTTTCCTTTTCATAATTTTTTTTGTTAATTTTAAAAATGAATTCTAGTGGATAAACATAACATCTTAAATATATATGATTAGCTGAATTATCTAAAATAATTTAGTGTTATTTTCTACTCTTAAAAGGAAAATTCATATTTAAAAATAACATTGTCTACTTAAGATATCCACAAAATTTCTTTGTATCTCTTCCAAAAGAGAAGTTATTTTCATTCAAATTCACCTGAGAGCTTTGCAAAATTGCAAATTTGCTTCAAATCTATAATAAGTGCCATATCTTTCAAATATTTTACTGATCCCTCTTGGCAAGAATCACTATTTACATTCACTGGTTGTCTCTTCTTACTCTCTCTGCACTTTACATATTTCAAGAGAAACTTGAATTACTCATTCCCCATAGATTTTTCTCTGGAAATCTCAGCCGAAGGTGATCAAATGTTTGATTGGGCAATATATAATACTTTACATATGCCCGATTTTGTACTAAAATATGAACTTTATAAAAATCAATACATAAAATATTTTAGTTATATTTCAGAAAATTTTATATATAAGAAAACATCTCTGATTTATAATTATTTTGTTACTTAATATTGAGGAGTGGCACTACAGAAATGAAGGGTCAAAGTCTATAAGTATTTGTAAATGAAATCAAGGATACTATTAAATGATTAAATATTTGATTTACTTATATATCAGCATTATTCATCATTTTATTTAAAAAGACAAGTAACAACAATACAAATATAGGACTCAAATATTTATGGTGGGAAATATTATTTAACTTGTCATGTCTTTGTGATTTTACCTTTTATTTCTACCTTCTTGTTTAAATATACAAAACATATTGACTCAAGCAAAATAGGTTTTGTTAAACTCAGGAATTTAATTAGAAAAAATATTTAATTCATTTAATTCTTTTTCATGCTGCTTGAAATGTACATGGTCATATGCGCTCAAGACATTAATGGTTTTCTTTGTTTTTTAGAAGATTTGTAAAAGCAAACATTGTGAGAAATAAAGAGGACAGAGGAGAAAAAAGGTGAATGTTTCCATTATATTTTATAATACTACCAATCCTACATATCATCCCATAATATCATATATGAGATATACTTGTTAGATTTTATGCACCAGATCTCTTAACCATCAGTCCACTTATGATAATGTTGGACTGAGTTCCATGCTGTTGGAACTTTATTAGTTTCCCCATGGCTTCCAAAGATCAAGAAAATTTTCAAATTTTACATAAGGATTCAATATTAACCTTTATGCCACATAAAACTGCAGGCCTGTAGAGTATCTGAGGATGACAGTCACAGAGGCTAATGATTGATGAACTGATTCTTTGTAGGCATAGGTTCCTGGTAGGAATGACATCTTTGGACTAGCATTAAAAAGGCAAAATTACATTTCATTATGCCTAAAGAAATAAAAGGCCTTTGTCCATTTTGTGGTCGACCTTACTACCATGGGGATTCACAGATGTTCTGCACTGCATTGAAAAAAAATAAAATAAAAGTAAGCACATTGATTTTTCACAGACTTTTTAAAGGAATATACTATTTTCTGCTTTGAGACATTAAAGAATATATTTTTGTTAGTTTAGAATATACCAAAAAAATAATCATTAATTGAAAACTAATAATTTAATAAGTTTCACAACCATTATAAATTTCATTCTGCAACATATACAAGGTATGGCAAATTATTTTAAAAGTTAAAAACTTTCAAAGTTTATAAAGTATTTCCTCATGTACCTGGCATAATTTTGACCTTAACTGAAATCCATTTTTGGGTGCTCAGCAGGCATCTATAGAAATTGAAGTTTTTTTTTCTCTTTGACTTTTTTGATTTTGACAACTTTACAATAAACTTTACTCTAGTTGAAGTTATTTTTGAAGGAGAAGTTGACATCATGTGTATACTAATTTTTTTTCATTTTAAGTTGTAGAAGATTAAGTGATGGGTTAAAAAGAAAAAAAAAAAAAAACCTGGGTAGGGCAAAAGCGTTCTAGCCATGTTTTCTTAGAAAAAACAAAAAAGAAAATCAGAAAAATGATTAATAACATAAGATATTTCATTTTTTCCCAGCATTTTCTACTTAGTACCTTTTCCACATGGGACAAATAGTCTCTGATGATGCTCAAACACAGAGAGGCTAAGGAACTTACCCAGGGCCACACAGACAGAAAATAACCAAGTTTCTACTTGAACCAAGGCATTTTTTCCCCTTCTCTGAAGCCCTAGATCTTCACCTGAGTAATTAAAAAGCAAAAAAGAAAATATTAAATAGATAAATATATAATAATGTGTTTTATGTTATAATTCCAAAAATGTATTTTATGGTAAATAAAATTATAAATTATTTCCAAAACACATTTGAGATTTTATACTAATTGTAATCTTTTTATGTTATACTTCTTGTATCTTGCTAAACTATATTTCAGATGTGGTGTTTAAATGATATTTTATTAAAGATTAATTTAAGTATAAAGCTTACATTTTATCTCAATAATTCAATCTTCAATTAGTAAATATTTCCTAAATCATATCTCCAGTATTATAATTTTGAAAATATGTAGTTTTCTGGTATATTTTTTACTTTTAAACTTTTTTTCCAATTACACATTTCTATTTAAGAAATTAGATGGCAGCATCAGCCCTTAAATAACATTTGACAAAGATAACATTTAACACTTTCAGCAAATTAATTACATTAAGCCTGCATTATCTTTCATGATTAATTTTTTATATTCTCAATAATGCATTTTTTAAATTTTTATGTTAAAATATATTGCAGGGATTGATAACAAGGTGTTATGTATATTATGTAGCATTTTATTTATTTTTTATTTTATGTATTAATTCATTTGACATAAAAACTGCACATATTAATGAGGCACCATGTAATGTTTAGATACACATATACAGTGCACAATATCAAATCAGGTTAAATATATCTGTATCTAATTTTGTTTCTTTGGTGTTTTTTTTTGTTTTGATTTTTTTGTTGTACTGAAGATTGAACCCAGGGAGCACTAACACTGAGTTATATCCTCATTCCACAGGATCTCGCTAAGTTACTGACAGCCTTGCAATTGTGTTGAGGCTGGCCTCAAACTTGTGATCTTGTCTCAGCCTCCCAAATTGCTGAGAATACAGATATGCAACACTGCATCCAACCAACATAATTTCTTCATGACTAAAATATTCACAATATTTTCCAGCTTTTTTGAAACAGTATATTATCATTATCTACAATCACCCTATTGTATAATGGCACATCATACCTTCTTATTCCCATCTAACTATAACTTAGTACCCATTGATCAACATCATTTCAACCCTTCTTCTTCCTAGTTGCTTCCTATTCTACTCTCAAAATCCATGGGATCACCTTTTACAGATCATACATATGAGTGAGATAGGTGATATTTTTTTCTTTTAAATCTAGAATATTTCACTTAATGACCTCCAGTTCCATCCATACTGTTGCAAGATATTATTTCTAAAATTCTTACATTACATATTTTTAAACTAAAGTTTTTTTTGTTTCTGTATTTAGCACTTTGTGATCAAAAATCTGTGCCTTGGCATGGTATTTGTTCACAGTAATACTAACGACCTTAATACAAAAGATTTCAAAGACTAATCTGTTTGGAATTCTACTAAATTACTTCTTATAAACCATAAAATATTACCATTTTTTTCTAACTGTAATGCTTAATAGTACTTATTATAATTGCCTTTTTATTATTAATAATCAAATATTACTGATGGGCCCTTATTTTATTTGCACTGTTGGCTAACAGTAATCAAATATCTATGCTTTTATGATAAGTGTAAATTCCGTATTTGTTTCCCTGTTTAATGAATTTTACAACTATGTGCTTATTTATTTTTTCCTCCATAAAACTTACTGAGAACACAATATATAAGGCTATTGGAATCTACAGAAGAAAATTAAAAAACATATTTTCTTAATGTAGATTCAGTTGTGCACTAGAAATGTGGAGACTAGGATTAAACTCTGAGAAAAAAATAGAAATAAAACTATATTACTAATTATAACACTATCTCTGTTTAAAATAGGGTAGGTGTGAGCAAATGTGATTATAAAATAGAACAAAGAAAAATTTGGATATTATATTTTGTGTTCAGTATCTTGCTTTTGATGAAGTTTTCATGGTGTATTGAATTGTAATCTTAAAAATGCTTGTTATATATCTATTATGCAAAGAGTCCTTCAATTTAATATAACTATGTACAGTAATTAAAAATCATATAAAAATTACAAATTTATGAAATTCAGGATATAAAGAACTATTGGCTGAAACTGTCAGAGATAATTCTGATGAAAACTAATATTAAGTTTCTCTTAGAATGTGTAATGTGTAGAGAGATTAAGAAGAAACAGGAATGCATAAAATTAAGCCCATAATTCTGCACTAAAAAACAAAAACAAAAACAAAAACCCACAAAGCAAAACTTTTGCACCTCTAGTTTTCCCAGGAGAGTTGAACCTAGCACCATATATTGAGGAAGAACTGTAAAAGAGAGAGAGATTTCCAAGTCAGACTTGCTGAAACTCAATCTTTAATGGTCAGAAATCATTCACTGTACTTATTAACTATCAAAATACATACAACTTCAAGGAAAATGTATTAATTGAAAATTTATTTTGAAGTTTGACATCTGCCTTGGCACTGAACAATAGTTAATGGACTTATGATTTTTTTTACTGTAATGGAAGATAAAATATAAGTATTTTTAGTTTCGTAATATCTGTTAATGTTTGTGAAAGTTTTCACTAGCTAGGTTATTTTGCTATATAAAAATATTTCTTCTTAGGGGGAAGATCTGAAATGTTCATTTTTCTTATTCTAGGAACAAGATGTAAATGGTTTAAAATCATATTTTCTAATCAAACTTTTATAAAGAGTTATCCTCCAAGGCTCAACTTTACTTGAGAGTTCAAAGTCAATCTGTAACATAATCCCTTCTAAAGGAAAATAAAGCAGTAATCACATCCAGTTTAAAAAGGTAAACAAATGAATTTCCGTTTTGTTTTGGTTTGCCTTTTTTCCACAAAAATACTGATTTATATGACTGTCAGTTTTGAATGCATAAAACACAACTTCAGATTGAATCCAATTGATTTTCTATAACAATGTCAAGCCTTCAATACATCACAGGAGCAGTGAGACTATAATAAATAATTCTTTCAGATAGAAAGTGATTCTTCTTTCCTTAAACACATACGTAAATTCTATTTAATTTTGCTTTATCTATAGAATGTAAAGGGCCTACGTCTCTAGTTTCACCATGCATTTAATCCCTGATCACTTCCTGTGAATTGTGGTTTTCCTATGACCTTCTTTTCTGCATTGCCTTTGGGACAATTATTTGAATTAATTTAATTCAGAATGAGGTGCTATTAGTTTGTGTTTAAAAGGAAAGGAAAACATTTCTATTCCAGATAGTCTTGATAGAGATGATGCTTATAGAACTATAATTTTACTTTGTAAAGCAAGGTAGAAATGTATAATGCCCTATGAAAGTCTGTAAATCCATCTTTGATTATAGTGCAGAGTACAGCAGAAGAGTACCTATGTATATCACATGTATACTTAAAAGTCAAGATAAGTTGAAAACCTACATAACTGATTATTATTCTTCTGAATATTGACATAATTCAAATATAATTTTAGTAACAATATTTATTTCTTGTGTGTGTATGTGTGTTTGTGTGTGTGTGTGTGTGTTGCCCAGGATTGAAACCCCAGAGCCTGGTTCATGCTAAGCAGGTGCTCTAGCCCTGAGTTACATTCCCAAGGCCACAAAATTTCTTAGTCATATATACTGCATATTTGAATGAAATAAGTGAAGTATTGTGATTATGCACTTCTGTTTTACAGGAGATCTGATGTACTAAATGTGCTATTTTTTATTTATTACTAATTCATTTTCCATCTTTTCTACACACAATTTGCCTAATTAATAATTAAGTTGAACATGTATTATTTGTATGGTTTTAAGAGAAAATTTAAAATGTTTTTGAAAATATTACCTCATTCTTATGATTTGAGAACATGAGAAAATCACTAAATTTTAGGTGCAAAAAATGCTAGTAGCAAAAGGAAGCAGATTTATATATGTGAAATTAAAATGCAGAAAGAGGATTAATTCATATCACTATTCAAAGATTAATATACTATGATGAACACGTTTTATATTATGTTCACAAAATCATAAGTAATGTAATCCCAATACTTACTAAGACTTTTGAGTAGTTACAATGAACCACAAATTTTCTTAAGGTTTTTAAATGTTCTTGTTTATCTCACAAGAATCCTATGAAGAAATATTACAATATGTTCATTTTACATATGAGGAGATTAAACTATTAAAAGATGCTGGGTCACATGCTCAGGATAATGGAGTAGAAACAGAATTTAATCTGGAATGTGATTAAGAACCACAATTTTGACTACTATAAAGTCTTTGCTTCTCTTCTCTGCAAGCAAATAGATACCCATGAGAATGTATGGTCAATGTCCATTCTTAAACTATGTTAATATACCTAATACATCAGGTTTTTTATTTTTCCCTTTGTCACTATTCTATTTTGGATATGTAAGTAGCAGGTGTATCTCCAATTTCTTTTATTTACTTCCTCTATTTTGAATCTCTGCTATCACACATTTAGGTAAACACCACAATTGTATAAGACATTATTTAAGCTTCTAAGGTGAGTATACAGAGCCTTCAAGATTCTAGCCTAGTATACATCCTTCACCTTCTATACAACTCTCTACAAAACACACATACACTATACATTACCTCCCTTCTTTTCTGTATATGGCACTAAAAACAAACTGGTATTAACAACTTTATATAGCATTTAAGGCATTTTTTCTGATGAATTGGTCTACCTTTTATTCCCTGATCTTGCCTTTCATCCTCATCCTTCCTCTCATTTTAAATATTTCCTGTGTTTTATCTAAATATATCTTAAGACTATATTAAGAAACGATCACTTGAGTATGTTAAATATATGAAATGGATCCTATTTTATCCCCTTATTTAGATCTACCTTTTCTGTGCAAACTTCTACTCTGAATTACAGTTAGTAGTTTCTGTGTTAACTCCTTAGTCAACAATTTTATAGCTACACCTAGTTTTAACTTTTGTTCTAAGACAAGGTTTAAACTTCTTAAATAATAATATCTCTTTATGTTCTGTCAAAAAATGCACATGGAGATACAGAAAATAATTTATATTTGGTAACTGTTTGCTATAAACCATTTTCCTTGATTAAGTCAAATAAAAAATAGTAGTGAAATAACAGGAAAAAAAAACAATTAAGATAGCTCATTAGGGTTGCTCTTTTCCTTCAGCAAGCTATCAAAAATTATTGCAAAATAATATGGTACTGGCACATAATTCATTAAAAAATTTGAAAGAATACAGTGATACCAATGCCTTTGCTAAAGTATGAAGTTAGGAAAAGAAAAAAAAATGTGAACCATTTTAATAATAATTCATGAATGTATTGTTCTAAATTAAACTATCGTTTCTGCAAGGGGAAATGAATTTAATTTCATTCCACTGTAACTATACTTGAAGAAATAAGTGTGACTTTCTATATAATAAGGAAGTCTTGATTGAGTACTCCTCTTCTATATTGACTCTTATACCTGACCCTTAAAAGATAATAAAACTAGAGAACATTAAAGAAAAAGACAAAAGTTGGGGAAATAATTTTAGTAATCAAATATACTTTTATGCTTTTTAAAAAACAACAATTTGTGTGTTTACGTAATTTGCAATAAGCTCTATTTAATTACCTTTCTTTTCATATATAAAGGAGGTTTGGTGCAAGATATTTATGAAATGTGGGTAGTGGCTGAGATTTACTTTATGAGTATATTTCAGATAGAGCTTTCCTTTTAATGTCAAAGAAAATAACCTCAAGAAGTCGCCATTTTTAATGGATTTATATGCCATCAAAGTGTATGGACTATATAAGATTGGAATTTTAAAATGTCGTGAAGACTCCTTCTATGGCTATATATAAGATTTTCCATATTGCATGGATTCTGCAAAAATGTACATTCACTAATTATAAATGTCATGATTCTAAACATATCCATTCTATTAAGAGTGTTAATTATATGGTTCAAATACATCATCATCATCTTTTTCTATTCATCTTTGTTCTATGATTATTGAGGAAAAAATTGTCAAAAAGCTTTCACTATGCGAACAGGCATATTTCCCCCATCCTCTCAACTTTTCTGTATTCTTAGTTTGGGTTGACTTTCTTATACATGCCATAACATTTTGATTATGTTCCATTATCCAATATTTCTTAACTAGAAAATTTAGACTATTAGTTTCTTGGCTTTAAGTTTCATATTTCTAAATGTCAATGACTCACAAAACGTTATCTTGGTTCATGCCTTTCTTTTGAATTTTAGGTTTATATAGCCAATTGCCTTCATAACATTGCAAACTAAAAGTCACATATTTATCTTAAAATGAACATATTCAAAACATACTTTGATCTCCTTCATGCAAAATCACAGTAATTTTTAAGTACCTTAAATGACAAAATGCAAGATAGAGAAAAAGTCTGTCAATTTATTGAGGTAGCTGAAGTGATTGGAGAGCAGATAACAGAATCAATACTTCAGGCAGAAAAATTGGCAACTCATAAATTATCAACCTTCATTTTATTCTCCTCTCCTCTCCTCTCCTCTGACCTCACTTCACCTCTTCTTTTCTTTCTTTCTCCCTCCCCCTCCTTCCTTCCTTCCTTCCTTCCTTCCTTCCTTCCTTCCTTCCTTCCTTCCTTCCTTCCTTTCTTCTTTCATTCATTGCTTGGTACTGGACCCAGGATCTTGTACATGCCAGGTAAGTGGTCGATCATTGAGCTATGCCCTCAGCTCTTTTTGTTTTTCTGTGTTATTGTTGTTGATGGACAAGATCTTACTAAGTTGCCCAGACTGACCTCAGTCTTTCCATCCTCCTGCCTTAGCCTCCCAAGTAGATAGGATTATAGGTGTGCACCACATTTCATAGCTGGCAACTATGTTTGTTTGAAGGCAGCAAACTATTTGGTTAAACTGTCACTTTGCTGTACTTTGGTGTGAAAAGTGCAATCATCATCTGAGCTGTGGCACCAGAAAATAAATATAGAAAACATTTAGCCTCTAACAATTTGTTGACAATTATTAGAAACTTATTGTTAATAAGGTTTGTTCTCACTTTCTGTGTCCAGTAGTCTGAGTTACTCTGGAGTCCAGTTAACTTGGAAGTTCATCCCCAAAAGAGCAGCATGAATTTGAAGTGGTACTATAAGGAACACAGTTTTGATAGAAGATAAAATTGTCGCTCTAACTTTTTTTTTTCAACCACATTTTAGGACTGTAGAATCGATCTCCCTAAAATCAGGGTTCACTACAATATCTTTCTACTCATTAATTTAAAGGAGAAGAAATGGCCAAAGTCCCAGAAGTCTGAAAGAAAAAAGCTTTGAACAACATGGAAATTACCTCTAGATAAGGTTGTTCTTACAATTACTTCTTCATGGAAATGAGAAGAAGCAAGAAGATTAAGGTGCTAATTTTAACTCTTACTAAAACGTCCATTGTTTAAAAAAAAATATTCCTTCAAAGTGTGCCTTCACCTATTAGTGCTAAGTAAATAAAGCTATCTTCAGTCACCATTCACTCATTACAATATAGTTTTAGAAAGAGGAAGCTGGCTAACTTGCTAAGGCAGTAAGACACTATCCATGTATTACACATGATGAAATTGTGTGCTTATGGGCACGCAAATGTATACGGTATACATGCAAGAAAAAAAGAAAGAAAAAATTTTAGATTTGTAAATAATTCAAAAGGCATCAATTTTCAACTTTATGAGGTTAAAATAATTTCCTTGAAATCAAACTGTAGATAAAAGTTGGTTAGTGGCTGCCTAGGGCTGGAGGTTCTTGGAGGGAAATGCTAAATAACTGCAAATGGGTGCTTAAGGGAGTTAAAATAACAAAAATATTCTCAAATTGATTCTGCTTATAGTTATACAACTTTATAAACATCCTATAAAAAGTTGAATGATATGGCTGGGCAGGATGGCCCACACTTATAATCCTAGCTGCTCAAGAGGCTAAGATAGGAGCATGGCAAGTTCAAAGACAATCTCAGCAAAAGCAAGGCACTAAGGAACTCAGTGGGACACTGTCTTTAAATAAAATACAAAACAGGGCTGGGGATGTTGCTCAGTTGTTGAGTGCCCCTGAGTTAAATACCCAGTATCAAAAAAAAAAAATTGAATGATACGATGTAAATATGTGAACTGTATATGTGAATTATATCTCAATTAAGGCAATAGTAAAGTGAAGAAAAAACCTTGAAACAGTGTGATATTTCAAAATGACCATGCACTATCCACTCCATTATTCTGTCTCTTATCGCAGATGCATGAGTGTGCAGCTTGCTATCTACATACAAAAGGAGAATCTCAGAGCCTTGTGAAAGTGAATGCCCAATGCATAGATATGTGAATAGGGCTGTTTCAGGGACAGAAGACTGCATATCAAGGGAAACAGGATGGAAACAAACAGGAACTTGAACTACAGTATCCAAAATGATTATAGACTCATAGCTAAAAAGTGGAATGGAGTTCAGAATTTGTTTTCTTGATCACATTTACTTTGTCTAATTCAGACTAAGCATAATGTCTTTTCTCTAGCACAGTCATATTCTTTGCCACGAGAACCAATTCATCTCCAAAATGTTTGCATGTTTCATGAGAAAAAATAAAATAACACTCATTAGAATACTTGGTTGTATGTTTGACTTCATATCACAAAATGAACTTTTACAAAAAAAAAAAAAAACAGCAATTCTTATATTTGGTTAGCAATGAGGTTAAATGAAGTTGAATAAGAGAATTATAATTTACAGAAGTGGAAGAATTATGTAAGTATGTTATAAATTTAAGAATCTCATAATTCGAAAAGTAGTTTATCTCATGTACAAGGCATTTACGGTTTAATGTGATATCAGCCACTTTAAAGCAATGTAGAATACAGTGTGCTGCATATGACAATTAGGTATCAGCAGGACTCAAGATCTTTTATGCCATTTTGCATTTTATGTGTTTACAAAGCTGCAACCTATTGGCATTTAATTCCATATTTACTGTCTTTTGAGTCTCATTGCACAGCAGGACATGGAATGAGCAATAAACATGTTATCATAAGTATTGTACTGAATGAAAATTTAATTAAATCACAAGTTTTAAAAGATTTCCTTTCTGTGTCACCCTTGGGTTTGACATCTTCAACTCAAATATTCACTTTATCAATTTATCCGTGCTGTATCACAAAAATATGCTGAAATAATTAGATATATATTAAAGGCTTGAGAGAATAAAAGGCTTATTCTGAATCTATTAGTACATTAGAAAAAGCTATTTAATCTTTCTGACTTGAAATATTGTATAACTGTATCATTTAGAACGATAATTGAATGGCCTACTTATATGCATAGTGGAATGACATGACAAGAATATGGGAGAAAGGGTATAAACACTACTTCATGAAAAGTTAATTCTATACATGGATACTTCTAATGCTTCTATGAATATACATGATCAAATTATGTGTTCTAGGGTCTTGAGAATAAATTAGCTTTTATATTGATAATCCTTAATATAATTTATATATTCGGCGGTGATTGATTTACTAAAGTAACATTTCTTAAAAGAGAATAAAATGAAGATAGTTACATACCTGGAGTTGTAAAAGTGAAATAAAACTATAATTATGGTAAGTGCATTGTTCCTGTGTGGCATTTCAGATCTAGGGATAAAAGGGAAGAGGGGGAAAGGTGAAGAGAAAATACATACAATTTTCTCACTTCAAAGTATTATAAAAACCTGAAGACCTTTTTGCACTTCATTTTAAAAGTGAGATGAAAATTAGAAGAAAAATATATTAGTCACAGGAATGCTAGATAGTACTTAGAATTTCACTTGATAATAGGAACAATTAAGGAAATGAAATGACAAAGAGGGCTCAAACCTAAAGAATTTACAACAAAATGAGGAGGATTTATAATTGATCTACTTGAGAGAAAGTTCAAACAGATGTTCAAATATTGAAAGCAGTTATTATAGATCAAACCAAGCAAGGGCTCAAGTTCAAGCAATTCAACTATAGCAAGGACAAGAATGTTTAGCTAACTAGATTCAAATCAGAGAATCATCTGAGATTAAAAGGAAAAAAAAAACTGTACTAGTTTTTTGGAATTATGGTTTAGATATGAGGTGTTCCCTAAAAGCTCATGTGTAAGATATTGCAAGAAATTTAGAGGTAAAATGATTGCATTATGAAAGTCTTAACCTAATCAGAGCATTAATCCCTTTATAAGGATTAACTGGGTATTAACTGTGAGCAGCAGGGTTTGGATGGAGAGGGCAGATCATGTCAGGGGATGGGGTTGGGAGGCGGTGTTGCAGTGTATATTTTGTCCCTGGTGAGTGGAGGTATTTTTCCCTCTGCTTTTTTGTTGCTATGTTCTAAGCTGCCTTCCCCTTCCACACCCTTCTGCAATGGTGTTCTGCCTCACTTGAACCTAGAACTTCTTTCCATCACAGTAAGGAAAAAGCTGATTAAAACACTTGGACACAATCAACTGGGATCTAAGCAATGAGTTTAGATAAGAAAAAGAAAGCATAAGTAACAATCCCTGGATACTGAGCTAAAAATTTATGGCATTGTAACATCATATCCTTTTTCTAAATTTATCACTGGTTTTAATCGCAGATACCATTCATCTTTTACATGAGGTGTGTAAATATAATGAGGTGTGTAAAAGGAACAGAGGGAGAAAATTTTGTATAGAAGCAGAGAAGAACCTCTCCCAAATCTCATATTCCTTATACTAACCCTATACCTTTTATTTACTTACTTTTCTATTTGTTGAGAAGTGCCTTTTACAAGTCAAGGTTTCAATACATTTTCTATGATTGACCTTGGTAATTTTTAATTTAATAAAATATAGACACATTTAAAATGAAGTCAAGAAAATTAGGTTTTTCAGTTAGTTCTGTATCTTTAGAGCAGTTATCAGATATCTGAGTTATTTAATCTTTTGTTGGCAATTAGTCACGCTTTAATCATCAGTTTCCCTTTCTGAAATCATAGTTACCTACGTTTAATAGTCGTCCAAAAATATTAGCAAAAATCCATAAAATAAACAAATTACAAGTGTTTTAGTCAGTTATTTATTTATTTATTTATTTTTTTTTTTTTTGCTACTATGACTAAAATACCCAACTAGAAAAATTTTAGGGGAGGAAAAGTTTATTAGTGGGCTCATGATTACAGAGGTGTTAGTCCATAGAAGGCTGGCTCCATTCCTCTGAGCTCCAGATGAGGCAGAACATCATGGTCGAAAAGTGTGGCAGAGGAAAACAGCTCACATGACAATCAGAAGCAGAGAAAGTTATACCCCAAAGCCACGCCCCAATTCCCACCTCCTCCAGACACACCCTATCACTTCAATTACCACTCAATTAATCCCTATCAGGGGATTAAATTCACTGATTGGGTTAAGAGTCTTACAACCCCATCATTTCTCCTCTGAACCTTCTTGCTTTATCTCTCATGTGAGCTTTTGGAGGACACCACACATCCAGACCATAACAACAAGTTTATAAATTACACTGTTCTAAATATTATAATAACGCTTTTGATCACCAGTTGGCTCCCCACCCAGCATGTGAAACACTCCTTTTCTGGTGTATGAAAACTATATACACTATGCACTTGGTAATATCCATCCCAGTTATCAGACTGTTGCATGGCAGTGCTCAGATTGTAGTAACCCTTATTTTATTTAATAACAAGTCCCCAAACAAAGGAGTAGTACTACAATTTGAATATGCCAAAGAGAAGTTATAAAGTACTTCCTTTAAGTAAAAAAAAAAAAATCAAAATCCTCAATTTAATAAGTAAAGAAATATTTATGTTTTAACATGCTTTAAATATTTTTACAGTTTTTTTTTAAAAATCAGCTTGATTTATATCCATGGGATTTAAGATCAATTCTGGAAAATGAGATCATAACAGTGCTTCATAGGTTAGTAAAAGTGTCTTAAATTTTGTTCTTCAGGTGTGGTACTGGATTAAGAAAACTAGTTCTTTATTTTTTAAAGGAAGGAAGTACTTTTGAGGATTTGGGTAGGATATTGACGAGTGGAACAAATATCAATTAATGAGGGATTATTCACAGTTTCCTTTAGGATTAAAGAAGAAGTTACTAAGATGTTAGAATCATTTTTTTCTCCCCTAATTTATTTTATGTCAATAATATCATGTTTTTTTTTTCCTTTCTCTCTCTTCTTCCTCCCCTCCCCTTCCCTTCCCTCTCCTTCTTCTATTCTTTTCCCTTTCTTTCTCGTCTCTCCCTTTTCTGTCCCTTTCTCTCACTTTCTCTCTCTCCTTCCTCTTTTTCTCTTTCTCTTTCTTTCTTTTTCTCTTTCTCTCTTTCTTTGTCCCTTTCTCCCTTTCAGCAAAATTAAAATAAGCTGATTATCCTTGAAGTGCTATGCTGTGTCATACTGGTTATTTTTAGAACCTCTCAAATATTTTAAATTTTTAATTTTTTGAAGAATTTACATAGTGTTATTCATAATGTTTACACTAATTTACATTTTCACCAACAGTGTATCAGAGTTTTTGTTTATTTGTTTTCAGGTTCTCTGCAATTGAACTAGGCTCAAGTACAATTACTTTTTAAACAGGCAGATATATTAAAGACATAATGAACTAAGACAAAATCGAGCGGGTTATTTCTCCAGTTTTTCTCCTTAAAGATGTAAGTTTACAATAGTTTGTGAATCTTTAAAATTTAATGTACTTTGTCCTTTGATCCTATGGTTTCAGGATGTGGTTTCTGTTTAAGTTTCTCTCTTTCACTGAATATATTATTTGTAATGTAAAAATTTTCATTAGTTTTTAAGAGGTCAAAGACTCAACATATAATAATATGTGAAAATTGACATGATAGCTGTAAAAATTGTTGAAGACAATATTTTCCCCAAAACTCTCCCAAATCTTAGATTCCTTATACTAACCCTGCAGGATCCCTTCAAAAATTATTCAGATGATTTCATTATGTTAATCACTTTATCCTCAACATGCATTTAGACAATAATGTTATTCAAACATTGAACACAGAATTGAAAATAGTACTTCAAATATTCTACTGAGACAGAGTGCAGTGGTGCACTCAACCTTTCTGAACACTTTTCTTCTATCAGTGTACCCTGATAATTTATATTGACCTTCAATTCAATAAAATGCTTTGATGATTTTTATGTAAACTCTTAGTAAGTCAGTTCTCTACTCTTACTAGTATTGTCAACGATTTCTGACATAGATTTTCCAAATGCATCTTAAATCAATTCTACTTTTCTTCAGGGTTGCTATGATCATTTTAGAAGGTCAATAGTTTGTTTTTAATGAATGTCTGGCACCTTCCAATTACACAATTTCTAAGACTTCAAGCACACGAGGAGTGACAAAACAAAAATTTATTATAGACTCCTTGAAATAGGTTGAAAAGTTTTATGCAAAACTTCTTTGACATATTTGATGTAACACATCTCCTTGCTTTGACTTTCTATATTTTTGTCCTCTGAAATGTACTTGTGACTAAGATGAAGGATCTCCATTCAATAAGATCATGCAATATGTGCCTAATACTGAATTCTATTTTATTTAGTAATATGCCTATTTTATTACAATGATACTTATTCACAAGTGTTTCTAAAGTCTAAATTGTTAATTTAAGAAAATTTTACCCTTAAAGGAAAATACCTCTTTAACCTGAAACTCAGTATTCTTGCTATAGATATTACTAAGTCAAAAATAGGGATTTTTTTAGTTTCAAGTACTTCTTTCTTACTTTTCTAACCATGTTTTCTTAGTCTAAAATATGTTCAGAATCTAAATTTACACCATTTCTTTTTGTAAATTTCAAAGAGGTACCTCTGTTAACATTCTTCAAGGATTTCCATTTTCAACAAAACTTGCTCATTAACTTGATTTCTCATAATCTATCCTCTGTAAAGATTTTATATAAATGAATCTCTTATAATCTTGGACATAATATCCATTCAAATATGTATACACACACACACACACACATATATATATATATATATATATATATATATATATATATATATTCTACAAATTGAGTAGATACATAAAAAGATAGATGTTCATTTATGTAAACTGGGTACATACCCCATTCCTAATTTAATTTGGAATCAAATATGATTATATATTTAAATAAAGTATTTAAGTAGAAATTTTGTTATAAGCTTTAGTTTGACTCAACCCAAAACTGTTCTGCTAAGAAAATCTATACATATCTGTGAATAATTTTCTGAAAAAACAGTAAATTTCAGCATTTTATAATAATATCTAACATAAAAACAGATCTTGAATATGTGTGTGTGTGTTTTTTTTAGTTACAACTTTTAGAAAAATACAAGCAAGAGAATAAGTTAAAATAAATTTGAATACATTTTCGTTCTGTCTTAGGTCACACAACTTGCTATATGATTGGATGTTATGGTGTGATAATTAGTAGACCAGAGACATATAGGCTATGTCACATATGGTTATATTTTCCATTATATGTTGTCAGCCTCACCCTTGTAAACAGTTCACTAATGTATAACTCAATTTTTAACTATGGTCCATAGTAAGAAAGAAGTCATATATGACAATCCAGGAAACACAAACATACATAAATACACAAATGTTACAAGTCCCATATAATAATAATTATTCTGACTATGCATATGCTTTTATATGTTCATTCTATGATTGTATTTGAAATTTTGAAGCTGGTCATGAATAGGTAAGTGGATTTTAATAATCTAAAATATGTTATTATCTGACTAAAACACTGTTCTCATAATTTTGAGATTATTATTCTGGAAACTTATCTAACCCTGCTCAAATATGTGTCAGTCTTTGTTGCTTAGAATTGCAAAGAGAAGCCCAAATTTCTAGAGATGACAACCCTAACACTCCCGGTATATTAACACATATTATTCCCCAAATGCTGGCATTTGTGGTGCATACTTTTATGAAAAAAATATGCTCAAATGATAAGAGAATATTTAAGATATCTTTTTTTTTTTTGGTACCAGAGATTGAACCCAAGGATACTTTACCACCAATCCACAACCCTGTCCACTCACCCCTCCTTTTTTTTTTTTTTTTTGGCAGAGTTTTCTTGAATTGCTTTGGCCTTGCTAAGTTTCTCAGGCTGGCTTTGAATTTGCTCTTCTCTTGCCTCAGCCCCTAAAGCCACTGGAATTTTACAGACATATGCCACAGTGCCCACGGCTCTATCTTTAAATAAGAATTCTCCAAAGCAATGCTCTGATTGAGTTTAATTATCTACTTACTTAAAAGTCTTCTGGGAAAAATGCTAACCGAATATATAAATTTTATGTTTTAGTCAGCTTAAGCTGCTCTAACAAATACAATAGATTGGGTGGATTAAGGAATAGTCAATTAAATGCAATCCATCACATCAGCAAGTTAAAAAAGAAAAACATGATCATACTGTTAGATACAAAAAAAAAAGACAAAATTCACCACTCATCCATGACTAAAAACTTTCAGAACACTAGAAGTAATGGAGAACTTTCCAGTTTTGGCAAAAACTATCTAGAGAATATTGGGAAAAAGTATTTTCCTTCACACCAAACACATTCAACAGAGAATAAAGTAAGACAGACTGGGTTTAAAAAAAAATGCAACTGTCTCTGTTCATAGATTATATGATTTTCTGTGTAGAAATTCCCAAAGAATTAGGGAACATCTTCCTAAACTTTATATATATATATATATATATATATATATATATATATATATANTATATATATATATATATATATATATATATATATATATATATTCCTAAACCAATAAGTAATTTTGTAGGTAATTATACAAATATAATTTGCTTTCCTATGAAAGAAAAATATGAACCACCAATGGACAGTTGGATTTTGAAAATAAAAACAAAACATTTCTTACATTAGCAAAAGTCTTAGAAGAAATAATCAAATGCATATAAGATTTATATAAGGAAAACTATAAAACTTTGATGAATTTTGAATTTCATAAAATTAGCATATTTTAAATGGCATGCCTCTTCCAATGCTTGGGACATTCTTATACTAAAAATTGTTTATTATCTAAAATTCAATTTGTTTGAGCTTCTGAATTTTGTGTTGAATCCCTATCCAGGAAAAATCCCTGTTATTTTCACTATCCATTGCTCTTTTTGCCTCTTGGATGTCTATTATTGCTCTGAGGAAGTTCAGAGAGTATAATCATGCTCCCACAGACTAAGCATTGGAGAATCTAGAAAACTCCTCCAGAACAAGACTGCTTCTTTAATTAATTTGCTGAAAGTGTTAGATGTTATCTTTGTCAAATGTTATTTAAAGATTCATGCTGCCATCTAATTTCTTAAATAAAAATGTGCAATGGGAGAAAAGTTTAAAAAGTAAAACTATACCACAAAACCACATATTTTCAAAATTGTAATACTGGAGATAATGATTTAGAAAATATTGACTAATTAACAATTCAATTCTTTAGATTAAATGTAAGCTCTGTAATTTAAATTAATCCTTCTTC
Organism: Marmota marmota marmota; assembly: GCF_001458135.2. Lineage (NCBI taxonomy): Eukaryota > Metazoa > Chordata > Mammalia > Rodentia > Sciuridae > Marmota > Marmota marmota. Next base: position 38,185,048 of record NW_026000211.1, read on the forward strand.
AAAAAAATATCATTTAAACACCACATCTAAAATATACTTTAGGAAGCTACGGGCACTATAACATAAAAAGATTGAAATTAGAATATAAGCTTGAATGTATTTTAGAAATGTTTTATCATTTTGTTTATCCTAAAATACATTTTAAGAGTTTTAAAATAAAACACATTACTGTAAATTTGTCTCTTTGAAATCATCCTTTTTGCTCCTCAATTACTAAGGTGAAGAACTATGGCTTCAGAGAGGGGAAGAAAATGCCATTTTTCAAGGAGAAACTTGGTATTTTCAGTCTGTGTAGCCCTGTGCAAGATCCTTAGCCTCTCTGTGTTTTAGCAACATCATCTATAAAACAGTTCACAAAACTAATTTCTTAATAGCTGTTTGGAATATTAAAAGTGATGCATATGAAGAAGTTAATCCAATCTAACAAATTGTACTTAATCATGTTTATTTTCATAGAACACTGAAAATAAGACCTGCATGAGGATTGTATTATATTCAATTTTTAAAAGACTGATTATAACTAACATGTTTAAAAGTTTATCTAGATAACATCATTTAGTGAGATTTACAATGAATGGATGAGTAGGCAGAAACCAGTGTCTAGCAAAGTGTTGTTTCATCTAACTTGCTTCATTGACCTTGCTTTGATTTCTTTTATTTTCCTTAAGCCTGGAACAAAAGGAGGCTGATGTTACTTCCTGATTTAAAAACAAAACAAGACAAAACACACTCCTATTTGTTTTGAGTGAAGGAAGCCCTTTGAAATGTTCTGTGATGCTTGTAAGGTTACATCATTGTTGGTTTGGTTAGTTTCTCTTCAGTTCTCATTGTATGAGATCTGGGGTTACTTAGATGGGCATTTCTGAAGCTTTAATATGGCAGTGTTTTGGCCCATCCTGGAAGTCTGGGACTGAGGGATGTTATGACAAGAAGAGACGTTTGGATAGAATAAGTCTAGAATAAATTTACTCATAGGTGTAAACACCTTTGATAAAATAAAACCCCACTATCATTAACAGCAATAAGTTTGTCAAGGAGACCCTGTTGATCAGCCATATGGCCTGCTATGCAAGTACAGAAAGTACTGTATGGGATATGATATGATTCCATACAAATGCAAAAAGCAAGGTATCTGTGTTAATATATATTATATGACTAAAACAAAACAAAAAGTCTATGCAACTATCTGCATAGTAGGCAGAGATATATTCAGTGTATTTCCTTTACAACTTTGGGAACAATATGAAATTCATTTCAAAAGTTCAAAATATATGTATTATATGTGTGTGAGTGTAACCATATGAAATACAAAATAAATGGTTTGTAACCCCCTGTTTTCCATATGATTATGATGTGAAGCTGAATTCTCAGTGCCAATTTGACTGTATCAGTTTTCAAAGGTTTCCCGGAATTCAAAGAAATCTGGGCATCAAATATCACAAGATGCTTAAGCACAATATTACTCTGAGGAAAGGAAAGCTTCACATAATGTTATGCTCGAATTCGGGACCCCCCAAAAGACCACCAGAGACCAAGATCAATGTAAGCAGCAAAGAGGTGTTTATTGCGAGCTAGCTCGTTCTTCGGCATGCACACAGCAACAGGTGACACTGAAAGGCCCCAAGCCCAGGGTTTGCAGCAGTTTTATATACTCTTTGGGGAAGGCAGGGACTTTACATACATCATAGCATCTCTTAGCAAATCATCACACACCGCGGGAAAATCATAAAACAACTCTAAAACATGATTAGCACAGTCACTGGCGGGAACAAGTTTGGTAAGGGTGATTGGCTAGTACAAGAGGGGGATTCATTTGAACTGATTGGTTTAGGCCACGAGGGGAGTACAGCGCTGAACTACACGATTTCCCAACATGTTATCAACCACCATAAACTACTGGGAGGGTCATCTGGCATCCCAGGAATTTTCCTGGTCTCATGCTGATTGGTGGCTGCTAGGGGGTTGCTATGGGTCCCCACCTAGCCTGATTGAGTCAGGGACACCTGGCACAGCAGACCTCTCCTCTTATTTGTAGATAAACAACTCAGCAGGGTGAGTATGTGCCTAGGAGTGCTCTGTGGGTCTTTCCAAGGACAAGGGTCACGCCCCCTTCTTGGACAGGCTTTGCTCTGAGGGAGAGGCTAGTTTTTCAATAACTTATTGTGTTTTTGAGGAATACTGGGGATTTCCATCAAAATCAATGAGGAAACAAGGAAAGAAAGAGAAAGAAGAAGAAAATAATGAAAGAAAACAGAAATATTAGTAGGTGTAAGGAAAACTAATGTATTTTGTCATTACATCATTTTCTGTTATATTCCATATTGAATGACCAAATTAATGTCAGAAAAATCTTTGGTTATTACATAACAAAATAATGAAGAATGATTATCTAAACTAGACTTTTAAAATTATTTTCCAGAAGAGAATTGGGAACTTGCGGTCACTTTATCAGAGTGAGCATTTTTTAGAAAGTGCTGAGGGTCTATTGACACATCTCAATTCTTTAAGAACCTCTCTTGTTGCAACTTTCCCTGAAAATGCCATCCTTCTATCAATCCAGTGCTTCAGAAGCAAGGTTACAATAAAATTGATTAGACAAACACTTTCTATAGTTACACTGCAGTTGATAAGATCAAGTTGCCCTAATTGGATTTAGGTTTTACAAAAGACATCTGAGGAAAACATATACAAACCAATTCTGAATGTGTTTTTCTATATATTTCCAATGGCTCTCCCCATGTGCTAAGTGTTATAACTTTCAATAGTAAAGAGTGACTTTCTACTGACATTGCCCCAATTCTTCTCTTGGAGTATCTTTCCAAAGTTCCTGTTAGACTAAAGAAATACTAAAAAGTCATCAGTAAATTTGCCAACCTTTGTTTCAACCACATTTGTTCTTAGTATCTAGCAATTAGAAATGAGTTAGAAACTCATTGACTCATACATGTCTGATTTCTGAAAATGTCCAAATGCACATTTTATTCCGTAATAGGTGAGTTGCCAGATAAATTGGAACACAATGTTTTCTATCATTCTCTTGTTTAATCTACAAAATCTTACAAAATAATGGTTTTTCACATGACTTGTATAATGGCATTAAATATCTTAATTATCAATAAAAGGTCTTAGTATTAAAAGTTGTATTTTAATATGCCTCTCTTTACAAGTAATTAAAATTAGACCATTTATTAAAATAAATTGAATATCATTTTTAGACCCATGGACTCTTGGTAAAAAGTCCTAAATTTTCTACTTAATAGGGAATCAGCAATACCATATCAAATAATTAATGAATCTCCATTCTGGATTTTTTAAACTTATTTTTCTGACAGTAATAATGACATATATGTGTTTGGTAATTTTTTGTGAAAATGGTTGAGAATAATAGGTTGTCATGGGCAAAAAAGAAGCTAAAAGTATAAGGAGATTCTATTATTCTAAAAAATTACAAATTGTGACCCAGATATTTTTATTTCCTTAATGTAGTGAAACTGTAAAAAGAAACACTTAATGGTTTGTAAGTTGCAAACATGGGAATAAAAATTATATAAAGGAATCTTGTAATATCAGTCTATATAAAACTTCAAGACCAACAGAAGTCATCCCAAATTTTAAAGTTTCATCTTACATAAGCAAAAAATTGTGGTAAAACTCTTAAACAAGAATAAAGAATTGACCTTGACACAAAAAATGAATGTACTTAATTTTTCCCACTGATATCTCCTATAAAAGTATTTAAGAACATATGACAATTATTTTATTATTTCCAATTACTGGAGTTAAATGACTCATGACAGTAATGACCTAAATATAATAAAGTATAAGCCCTCTGCTTATATTTTATTGAGGATTTTTTTTAAATTTTCTAATTATTATAATTGAAATAATTCAACTTTCAATTGAAATAATTGCCCAAATGTTTTCCTAAAATTAACCATGGGTTGGACATTGTCCCATTGAAAGCTTTTATGAATACTTTCAATATTGTCATAGAGAATATTAAAATGATGTCTTCTCAAATATTAAGGTTCAATATAATTAATAGATTTTCCTGCTTTATCAAAGACATGTTTAGGTGAAACTAACATTTCTGCTTATTTCTTTTACTTAATTATATTCATTTATTTATGTATTTCCACTAAGGATTGAACCTAGGACTATTTAACCACTGAGTGGCATCCCCAGCTCTTTATTTATTTATTTAAAGGCACACAAAGGTTTATTTAGGAAGCTTTTTTTAATTATTATTTAATTTGAAAGAGTGCTTAGCAAAGTTGCTTGGGGCCTCACTAAGTTGTTGAAACTGGCTTTGAACTTGTGATCCTGCTGTCTCAGCCTTTAACTTTATTTTATTTACCTACCCTTTATTGTACAACAAACATAGTAAAGAATACTTCTATTTATTGTTATAATGCCTCATAAATGCTATGTCAGCCTTCCCCAGCCAGAGAGTAGATAAAGTTTTCTTGGGCAAAATTAAGGAAAGGAGAATTAGTGAAGTCCCGCTTAGAAGCTACTGATTTATTGAGAGAGGTCAACTCAATATGTTATCCCTTTGTGTACAAAATTTGAGATTCAAGAACAGAGAAATATCTCAAGCATTTCTTTTCTGGAAGTTTAGGAGTTAGCATCATTGCCCAGGGGTTATATACTATAGTATCCCTGAAGCAAATTAGAATAGGAATCCTGGAGTGTGTGGAGAAAGAAACAAACATGAAGCAGATGCTTGACAGCTGTTTCAAAGACTCCACAGTATGGTAGATAAAGTAAATTCCCCTTTGCTTCTCATCCCAAAGAGAGAGATGGATAGTCTGAGGATGTGCTGATATACTAGAAAGAATGACAGGGTTAGGATGAGAAGACCACAACAAGTTTACATGAATCTGACAAACAGAAATGATAGTTGTGTTGTCACAGAGGCTTGTATTCAAACACAGAGCCAAATACAATTTTATTGTAATAAAATATGGGGGAAAATGACCCTGAAGTGGTGTTTTTCCATAAATACTAAAGTGATACTCAGTAAGCACACTCCATATCATCTTCTGGAACTCAGACTTTAATCTAGGGTAGGGTTAATAAATCTCTTCTTTTTTCATTATCATCTCCCACAACACATCCTTTTAGATATTTTTGATTACCAGTTTTCCCCAGTGTACATGAAATTTTAAAACAACATATATACTGCATCTCTGTGTAGTATATACCTTTCTTAAATGAGAACAATATATTTTTTCTCTCTTTTTCTTTCTTTCTTTCTTTCTTTCTTTCTTTCTTTCTTTCTTTCTTTCTTTCTTTCATGGTGCTTGGAGTTGAACTCAGGGCCTCTGCATCTGAGGCAAGCCCTCTACTAACTGAGCTATATACCCTTTTTACTCATTCTTAAGTTTCATTTTTTGGTTATTTCTTAGAAACTGTATCTACTTAGGAATGCACAGCATGATTTTTGGCAATATTTCTTAAACTTTGGTTCTAGGTACACTCTTTATCCTTAAAAATTAGTAAGGACGCCAAAGACATATTGTTTTTTAGGCCTACATGTATCAATATTTATTATATTGTAAATAAAACCTAAGAATTGTTTTTATCATAAAGAATGGATAAGTAGCCAGTCACGGGCCTGCATGCCAATGATCCCAGCGGCTTGGGAGGTTGAGGCAAGAGGATCGAGAGTTCAAAGCCAGCCTCAGCAAAAGCAAGGTGCTAAGCAACTCAGAGAGACCCTGTCTCTAAATAAAATACAAAATAGTGTCCCTGAGTTCAAGTCCCAGTACCAAAAAAAAAAAAAAAAAAAAATCGATAAGTATTTGAGGAGATAGATATGCTTACCCTGGTTTGAACATTACACATACATGTATCAAAATATCAGGTGGTACCCGATAGGCCTGTATAAATTATATGTGTCAAATAAAATAATGAAATAACAAATTAATTATACGTTTATATGTTATATAATCTCTATTAAAAAATACTTCAAAAAATAAATCAAATGCTATAAGAAGAACATTGATTGTATTTTTCTCAAATCTCTTGATGCTGCTTCTGAATTTAGGATTTCATAGTATTTTGCCTTTCATATAAAGGGTTAGAAATTATCAAAAATTTGAATATTGTGAACTCATATTCAGAACAAAATATTTCATTCTAAAGAAACTAGAATATAGAAAAGTGATGGTTGGAGTAACTGTATGTCAGCATGACTGTGAAGATAATAAATATTTTTTATATTTTTTGAATATTTACTTTTTAAGAAATTACCAATAACACTAATGGAATTATTTGTTTTGGGACAGAAAATCCCATTAGCTAACATTGTTACTCAAAATATTATTAATAAGCTTATAAAAGTATAAATATTAATATACTATCTTTAGACATTAAATTATTAGGTACATATGTTCAACTTTACTAAGAAATGTTTCAATAATCCATAAATTACTCCAATGTTACTGGGTGTTATAATCTGATATTCAAAGAAGAACTGGCATATTTTCATAAAAAGTTTGAAAATTAATTATAAATTAGTTGCTTTAATATAAATAATGATAAATTTAATTTCAAATAAAAGAAATATTTGATGTGAAAATTCTTAAATATTAAATTTCAAAAATATATTTACTTAAAAAATATAAAAGTCTACTTAATCAACTCATGTAACCAGCAAACTCTGTGAGGCTTTTATGTGGATGTCAAGTCAATAATGGAATATCCAAATTAAAAGAAGAAAAAAAAAATGGATTCTCCTTCAGTTGCTCTAGAATAACTCTTTGGTGATAAGCTTAGTGTTCACACGTGGTCTTAATTCAAAGACACTTAAAAGTTCCATCATGTAAGAGCTTCTTCAGTTACAGTAAGATAGACATATTCCTATATAGCTCAAGGAATTGTAACCAGATGTATACTCAACATATTAATGATTTGGCTTCAAGTTTAATTTAACCTGAAATTGTAATTGATTTTACAAGTTTTCCCAATCTCTCACTGATGTACTAGCCATCTGGAGATACCACAATATAATAACAATATCGGCTGTCTGCAAAATAAGCAAGTGTGCAGGATTGGAATGTTTATAATACATACATTTAAGGAATGACCTGTCCTGAGGTAGTCAAGTCCTGTATTCAATTAGAAGATATATTCAAATATTTAGTGGTAATTAGTCATAATGGTATGTTACTTAAGAGTAATTTTTCTAAATTTACTGTTAACAGATAACATGTATTTTTAAAACTTAATTTAAGTAAATATTTTTTCTAGAACAAAACTTTTAACATTTTTGAAGTTTATTATTTCGATTTTGAAAAATAAGATTTGTTATATACATACTTGTATTTATCTATTTCTCATATAAACTAAAAAGTAAGTATAAGCAACATATTTTGACAGTAATCAGGTTTTTAAAATTACCAGATATTGACTGATAAACTATCTTTTGTCGTTCACCAGTTTTATCTATAAGTTTGACAAGTTACTACAAATGCTAAATTTGAGCGGAACAAGAGCATTATATTTTCAAAGGGATTCTTTTAGAAAGATTTCCGCAAAGTAAGATGTCACTAGAGACTTGTGTTTGAGTTCTTTGTGAATATTTAATGATCCATGGGGCTGCATTAAATTTCATTTAAGAAAATAACATATTCAAAGCAAGAATCTACTATGGATTAGATATCAGTTTAGATAATTTCATACAAAAATCACTTCTAGGGTAAGTTTTGAAAGCATTTTTAAAGTCCTTTTCATGAATTTTCACTAAAATACAATGTGTAATGAAGAACGTGTGATATACATTGGTGAGGGGGTGAACAAATGTCATGCATTGCATGAGACTTACATTTCAAACATTAAGAATACACAGGAAATATTATAGATATGAAATGATGTGTTAATGTTATAAATAATATCAAGTGAAAAGGTGATGGACATAGGGAAAGATTATGGTGGTGTGGTTGCAATTACAAAGTAGTTATGTCTTCAAGGACGAGACGTTTAGACCAAACTTGAGAAAGTTAAAGAAACAAATGATGCTGATTTCCAGAAAAAGCCATCCAAGTAGAGGAACAAAGTGGTACAATTTCTCTAAGAATGGATGTCTGGTGGATTCAGAGTATATTAAGGAGGCCAGTGAGAATGGAGTGGATGTTGAAAATTAAAGTCAGAAAATTTTCCTGAGATAAGGATTGAAAATCGATCGTAAGAATTTCAATGAAAGAATTTTCTGAGTCATCAAATAAAATGAGAAGACAAAAAAAAATAGAAAAAGAGTGATCTTGATCTGACCTGCATTTTGAAAGAATTACAGTGTTTGTTAGGTGGAAATAGATGATAGCAGGGAAAACAATTAGAAAACAGTTGTATTAAAAACAGTTACATCAAAGAGAGAGAGAGATTATGGGCAGTGGTACTAGGAATGGAGGCATTGTGGAATTGTTCAAAAAGGGAGAGCCAGTAGAATTTTTCTCATCTATTTGATGTACCATCTGAGGATAAAAAAAAAAAAAAAGAGGAATCAAGAATAATTTCAAAGCTCCATATGTGCCAAATCCTCTGTTTATGTGGTTTCCCATATGTAGACAAACTCGATAAGGACACTGTCTCGTTGGGTTCCTCTAATAGAATTTGAAAATCTCACACATTGTATAACAGTTTTGTCATTATTACAATAAACTCCCTTTCATCATTTGCTATAGTTTGGAAGTTTAATGTTCCTAAAGTCCATGTGTTGAAGCCTTTTCCCACAGGGCTACTATTGGGATGTCATAGAACTGTTAGGCGGTGGGGCCTTGTGGGAAGCCCTTAGGTGATGGGTGTGTCCTCAAGGGAATAGTGGGGACCCTAGACTCCTCTTTCCATTTTACTTCTTGGTCATCACATGAGCACTGTCCTACACAACACACTTTGTCATCCACCACCTTCATCAGAGATCCCCAGCTATGTGTCCACTGCTCTTGCATAGGAAACTACAAATTCATTAGTCAAATTAACTTTCTCTTATTTGTGAGAAGGATGGGGTGCTGACTAAAACAAAATACCAGCACCTTTAGCATGCTAAATATGAGCTTTTCCTGCATTAGCAAGAATGTATTTTTAAAAATGTTTATGCCAGCAAAAGTGTGAATAAAACCAGATTGCAGAAATTATTAGTCAAGTATTAAATGTCACCTGATTACTCTCTGACATAAAATCCTTAAATTCTTCAGTCTATTTTAAATTTCTAAAATATCAGTCTACATTAATGAGATATAATTTAAGAAACAAAAACAATACTTATTTTTTGCACTTTTATTATGTTTTTGTGTAGTAAAATATATATATATATATAATTTCCCTTTTTAACCATTTTTAAGTGAACACAATAGTGTTAATTCCATGCACAATGTTGTTCTACATGTCTAGCAATATTTATCTTGCAAAACTGAAGCTGTGTATCCACAGAACAAATCTCCATCTAACTCTATGTCACCTGACTGTACAGTCTATGTTTTCTGCATCTAAAAATGTGACTATTTTGATATTCATGTGAGAGTACTCATATAATGTTCATATTTTTATGTCTGGCTTATTTCACCTAATTCAATGCCTCAAGGTTCATTCACATTGTGGCATATGACAGGATTGGCTTAGGCTGAATGATATTTCATTGTATATATATACTGCATTTTATGCATCAATCAATATTCAGATTATTTCCCCCTCTTAGTATTACAAATGTTAAAATGAAGGTGGATATACAAACAAGATTTAGACATTTTGTTTTCAATTCTTGTGGAAAGTGTTCCCCAAAAAAATTCATTTAGATTATGCAGAGATGTTCAGAGGTAAACTAATATTAAAGATATAATCTAATCAACGAATTAATTCATTTGATACATTAATAATTTTTGTATTTGTTCTAATTAGTTATACAGGACAATAGAAAGCATTTTGACACACTGTACATAAATGGAGCATAACTTCTCATTCCTCTGGCTGTACATAGTGCAGAGTCACACCAGTAGTGTAATCATACATGTATATGGGGTAATAATGTTTGTTTCATTCTGCCATCCTCATAGCCCCACCCCTCCCCTCACTCCCCTCTGCACAATACAAAGTTCCTTCATTTTTCCCTATCCTGCTCCCCACTATGGATCAGCACCACCTTATCAGAGAAAACATTTGGCCTTTGATTTGGGGAATTGGCTTATTTCACTTAGCATGATACTCTCCAGTTTCATCCATTTACCCACAAATGCCATGATTTCATTCTTCTTTATGACTGAGTAATATTTCATTGTGTATTTACCGAGATTAATAATTTTAATATATTACTGGTTTATAACTATTGTTGAGAGCCACAGCCAGTCAGAATGACGCCTGGCATTTGCCAGAGGGAATGTTTGAAAGGTGACGCCAGCAAACCATTGAGATGATGATTTTAGTTAAGCTATATATAATTGCTGTGATGCTGGATTGATTGTATTGTATATTTGACCTTTACTGATGGGCAATGGGGTGGCTCTTGCTGCCTCTGGAGCCCACTACTTTGGAGTTCTTGCGGGGATTCCCAGAGAGTTCCCATTGGTTGGGGAAGTGCCGGAGGAGGAATTTCCGGTGTGGGGGTTTTGCTGGAAGGGCCATGTGGGTGGCATTGGCGGAAAAGCATGCATGCAGTGCCGGTGAGAGTTGAAATAAAGTAGTTGCTGTTTGAACCTACAAGGCTTTGTGGCGGCTCGGTTATTTGTGCCCAGCCAGACTGCGGCATTTGGTGGCCCTTACAGGGAACGCCTGAAGCTCCGAGGTAAGTGAAATTGCTCGCCCCTGAGGGAAGGCGAGAGAAAGGGTGACCATTTCAAACAACAATGTGTTCTTGTTTTGATTTGTTTTGTTTTTGTTTCAAGCTGCCTATCCCTAGAACTTTCTCAGGCAAACTGGGAAAAATGGTTGGCTCAAGGTTTAAAGTTGTTCATCCCTGAGGAAGAGATAGAGATAGACCATGAATATACATTTCAAAAAAATAGGAAAATTTATACAATGATTTTTTGTTCCATTTTTGTTCCGTTTTGCTTTGGTTTTGTTTTGAGTTATCTGTTTTAGTTGCGTTATCCTTGTAGCAGAAATATGGGGTTAGAAATTAACAAAAAACAAACTGAAAGAATGTTAAGTAAATTGTTAGAGGAAGGAGGCACTCCAGTAAAACCAAAAAGAGTCAGGGCATACATTGATACAATACAAAAATGTAGCCCATGGCTTTTCAAGGAGGAGTTGTTGAATATATCACAGTGGGACCATCATGGTGAAGATTTAAGGGACAGGGAAAAGAAAAACCCAGGAACTCTGCCACTTGGCACATTGCCATTGTGGATGATGATACGATTTTGTTTGCCTAGTCCAAACCTTTCAGTTCAGATTATGGTAGAAGACATATTAGATCAGGAAAAAGAGGAGGCGTCTCGAGATAGTCAGAAAGGGGAAGAAAGTTTAGAGCAGAAAAAGTGATCAGGGGAAAAGTTACAACAGGAGGCTGATAATAACACCTTTCTATCACCAGAGGGCATAAGTGTCCAACCAACAGCTCCACCTATGGAGACAATATATGTTGAGTGGCCCTCAATGCCCGTAGTCCCTGAGATAGGACCTCAAAGATTAGCATGCCCTGTATTTGAGGCAGCAGGAGGGCAGTGAAATCACCATGTTTTAGATTTCAAAACAGTGAAGCAGCTAAAAGAGGCTGTAACAACCTATGGTCCTCAAGCACCCTTCACTATAAGCTTGGTCGAATCCATTACCAACTTGACATGACACCAGCAGATTGGACTAGCATGTGTAAAGCTGTGCTAAATGGAGGGCAATATCTATTATGGAAGGTTGCCAATGAGGAATTTTGCACGGAGACAGCTAGGCGAAATGCAGCAGCTGATTATCCTCAAAGAAATCTAGATATGTTGTTAGGAAAAGGACCTTATGAGGGTCAGCTGCAACAAATTGCATATGATCCTGCTATATACTCACAAATTGCTGCAGATGCAGTTAGGGCATGGAAGACCTTACAAGGACATGGAGATTTACAAGGTCAATTATCTAAGGTAATACAAGGAGCTAATGAACCTTACGCTGAATTTGTAGATAGGCTTATTCAAACAGCTACCAGAGTTGTTGGGGATACAGAGCAAGCAATGCCATTAATTAAACAGCTAGCCTTTGAGCAAGCAAACACAAGGTGCAAGGAGGCCATTAGACCATCGAAACATGGAGATTCAAACACATATATTAAATTATGTAGAGACATTAATGAACAAGGACAAGTCCTGGCAGCTGCAGTACAACAGGCTTTAGATGCCAGGCCCAAAACATGCTATAATTGTGAACAAACAGGACATTTTAAAAGGAGTTGCCCCATAGGAGGAGGGTTTTAAAAAGCTAGGTATCAAAGGAGTAGAATACCGGGTATTTGTCCACGATGCTGTAAAGGGAGATATTGGGCTAATGAATGTTGTTCTCAAACCACCATACAGGGTATTCCGTTATCAAAAAATGGACAAGGACCAGGTGTTTACCCACGATATCATGGAGAAAAGCATCGGGCTCCATTGCCAAAAAATGGACAGGGGGGGTCCAATGCTCCGGGGCCCACAACCACAAATATATGGGGCAATGGAGGAATCCAGGAACACCATCAAAGTAGTGCCCAGAACACATTATTCATTAGATCCCTTATCAGACAAACCAGAGGGAGTGCAGGGTTGGACATCTGTGCCTCCGCTGGAGCAGTACTAACTCCAGAGATGGGAGTTCAAATCATTCCCACAGGAGTAAAAGGACCTCTTCCCCAAGGAACAATAAGCTTATTATTGGGACACAGTTCTTCCACTCTAAAAGGACTTATGATAAGTCCTGGGGTAATTGATCCCGATTATGTAGGTGAAATAAAAATTATAGCTAGTTCTCCAAGAGATATATCAGTAATTTCACCAGGAGATAGAATAGCACAGTTATTAATAATACCCAGCCTGCATGATAAATTTTCCAGCTGTACTGTACAAAGAGGTTCCAGGGGATTAGGCTCCACAGATGTAGATTGGGCTATGATGTCTTTAAATTTAGATTCTTGCCCCATGGTAAAACTAAATATTCAAGGATATGAATTTAATGGGCTACTTGATACAGGTGCAGACCTTAGCATCATATCTTGTCAAGAATGGCCAAAACATTGGCCATTACAACAAGCCACTTAAATGCTTCGAGGCCTAAGAGTGGCGACTAATCCCCATAGAAGTGCAATGTATTAGATTGGAAGGATCCTGAAGGATGTGAAGGAACTATACAGACATATGTATTGGATCATCTTCCTATAAATTTATGGGGATGAGATGTCCTAGATTAATTAGGTTTGACATTAACAAATAACATCAATCCAAATGTGCCCACTTTTAGGGCTAGACAAGATTTTAGGAAAGAAAAAAGATTAGGAGAACAAGAACAAGGTATAGCAGCACCAATTCAAATAGATCAAGGAATAAATAGACATGGATTGGGTTTTCAGAAGGGGTCACTGAGACAATAAAAATTACTTGGAAATCCAAAAGACCAGTATGGGATCCTCAGTGGCCCCTGACTAAAGAAAAGATACAAGTAGCCCATGACCTGGTCCAACAACAATTAGCAGAGGGACATATACAACCTTCCATATCTCCCCATAATACTCCCATTTTTGTCATCAAAAAGAAATCTGGTAAATGGAGATTATTGCAAGATTTAAGAGCCATTAATAATGAGATGGTTATTATGGGACCTACTCAATCAGGGATTCCTCAATTGTCTGCTTTGCCAAAAACCTGGTATGGTTTAGCTATAGATATTAAAGATTGTTTTTTTTTTTTTTTTCAATTCCAATTCATCCTGAGGATAGTCCACATTTTGCATTTACTATCCCTGCACTAAGGTCCTGATCAGAGATATGAATGGAAAGTACTCCCTCAAGGGATGGCTAACAG